>NC_134364.1:76033122-76683122 GCF_048569485.1 Anomaloglossus baeobatrachus | reverse complement strand
TGTGGCTGTGGTTGGATATGTAGAAACAGTTCATAGGACTCCTAACAGTAGGACCCCCGCAATCAACTTTGCTGTGTTGGTGAGGGGACTTGAAATTTGATGATTTGTCCAAATTGATGTTTTTGATTATACTCAAATGTGTATTTACAGTATTATCCATCTAATGAAACTTGATGGTATTATTGAACACTGGTCCAGAACTGTCTCGTTTTATCTGTTGTTTGTTGACTGATCCTTCAAGCATTTTTTTGGTAATAAGTTTTATCCATGGAGCAGTATGTAATCACATGTACATACCCCTCCTCCCCCTACAGCAGTAATAATAACCTACCGTAAGTGTTTCTTCACCGTGCATAATTATCAAGCAATTTGTATTTTTGATGATTAATTTTATTATTGAACAACGACAATACTGTCGGTCAATCCGAAAGGTTAATAACGCTGAAACCTAAATATTTAAGAAAGTAAAAATAAGGTTTTGTACAATGAAAAAGCATAAAACATACATTTTATCATCTGAAAAAAAATCCTTCACCAACATAGCGGCCCTTCTTTGTAATAACAGTATAAGCTCTATCCATATAGTCTGACATTTTCTTAATCTGTTGACGATCAACTTTTTGGGCCGCACCAACCACAGCCCCCCAGACACTGATCAGAGAGCTGATTGTTCTGCTTCCCCATGAATCTCCAGTTTAAGAAGGGTGCACATGTACTCTATAGGGTTTGTGTCAGGTGAGGAAGGGGCCGGGTCATTATTCTTTCATCTTTAAGGCCTTTACTGTCAGCCAAGCAGTGGAGACTTCAATTCTACAATAAGGCATTGCTAGAATCGGGGTTTTCTTGAAAGATGCAGACTTTTTCTTGTATCACTTCTTGAAAATTGTGTCTTATAAAAAGTGGCAGAAGGTTCGGGAGTATTCTGGAGTTTGTTTATCCCTAAAAGTTCAATCTAGCTGATCTTTTAGAATCCCAGCCCATAGCGGTACCCTCTTCCACCTTGCTGGTGCCTGAGGTGCAGTGGAGCTCTGTTAACGGCCCATCCATCTGGTCAAGAGTCGCTCTCATGTCATCAGTCCATAATATTTTTGATAAATCTGTCTTCAGATATTTCTTGGCCCAGTCTTGACGTTTCCCCTTCTGTGTCTTGCTCAGTGATGGTCTAATTTCAGCCTCCTTACCTTGGTCATGTCTCTGAGTACTCAACACCTTGTACTTCTTGTGTCTTGTTCATTGGTGGTCGGTGTCTGCCTCCTGACCTCTGCCGTGTGTCTGAGCACTGAACACCTTGTACTTCTCTGTCTTCCTCAGTAGCGGTCAGTTTCAGACTCCTCGGCCGTGAATCTGAGCACTGAACACCTTGTACTTCTGTGTCTCACTGGTGGTCAGTTGTCAGCCTTCTTACCTCAGCCGGGTCTCCGAGTACCGAACACCTTGTATTTCTTGTGTCTTGTTCATTGGTGGTCGGTGTCTGCCTCCTCACAAATGCCATGTGTCTGAGCACTGAAAACCTTGTGCTTCTGTGTCTCACTGGTGGTCAGGTGTCAGCCTTCTTACCTCAGCCGTGTCTCCGAGTACTGAACACCTTGTACTTCTGTGTCTTGCTCAGTGGTAGTCAGTTTTGTCCTCCTTACCTCGGCTGTGTCTCTGAGCACTGAACACCTTGTACTTTTGGTCTCCAGGGAGGCTGCAGTTTTAGAATATGACAGCCCTGGAGTATAATGGGTCCCTGGTCGCTTCATGTTTGATAATGCTCTAATCTTTTTGTGCAAAATCTTTTTCTTTATAAACGGATTTGCACATTGGGAAATGCAACTTGGGATCACAGTTAAGAAGTACTGCAAACAAATGTACATACACGCGGCTCAAAAACCAGGGTCAGTGTACTGGTTTAGGGACCGCTTTCAATATCTCAGGAACTACCGGAACTCAATTAACCTAACAGGAAAACCCAAAACAATGCTAAAACAGCATTTATAAACTAATAAGGAGTGTAAATTACTGAGTGCAGCTAGGACCTGTGTCTGGACTAGCACACTGATTAACAATCTTTATACCTCTATTCCCCTCCCCCCCCCCCCCCTCATACATGTGCACAATAGTAAATTAGTAAATTACCCCGGGGTTAATCACTTGTTAGCAGTAATACAACAGTAGTTTAAGTTCAGTTCTACATAAGTGACTGCAGTGTACCTTAACTGTTTTGGTGCCAAAACCACTACCACGTGTGTGCAAACTTTGCCCGCAAAAATAGAAAAAATAAGTGCGGGGCCCGAGCTCAGGACTTACAGTACCGATAGATGGATCCAGGGAAGTCTCGGGCACAAAGGGGAAATCAATGCAACTTTCAGCTCCACAGCAAGTTTATAAGGCAGCGGCAGTCACAGGGACAGGTCACCTTAAGGAAGAATTAGCGGTCCGCTGGGAATCGCCTCAGGAACGGATCACCTCAGGGCAGAATCAACAGTCTGGTGGAAGGGCCGAGGTAACCAGGGAAACCGCTCCGATCACAGTTCTCTCTCTGGCAAGTTTTTGAACGCTGACACTCAGCTGTGTAGCCTTAGATCTTATCACTGTTGTCTATACAGACAAATTCTGTACTAAACTTCAAAGAAGTTACTCTACGGGTTTGTGCATACGTTTTTCAGGCGAGTTCAGCTGTGAATTCCACCTGTAAAAAAACGCTTAAAAAATACTACGAAGAACATACGCATTGTGATATTCAGTCTTGTTGAGGATCTTTTAACCACTTGAAGCTTCCAAAGCCTCAAAGTGGTTTAAAGAAGTGAGCGGTCCATTTTTCAGGCGGCTTCTGTACACTATTGCGGAATAATGGCGCAACGGATGCCCCAAAAAAATGCTTTAGGGGAAAAAACCCCGCTAGTGCTTTCCTGAAGTGTCTTATCGCCACAAAACTTGGCCTGTTTCACACGTCAGTGATTCTGGTACGTTTGTGCTTTTTTTTTTCTACCTACCAGAATCACTGACATACACAGACCCAATAAGATCAATGGGTCTGCGCACACATCAGTGATTTTTCACTGACCATGTCTCCGTGCGGTGTACACGCGTGTCCGTGATTGCCGCACGGAGACAAGTGCATTTTTTTCTGGCATCACTGATGTCCCTCAGACCACACTATGGTGTGATCCGTGAAACACGTACCAGAAAAAAACATGCATATAAAATAAAAAGCATTTTATACTCCCCTTTCCAGCGACGCTCTGTGCAGCCCCCGCTCTCTGCAGCTTCCTGCCCAGCTCATGCATATTCATGAATGCAGCCAGAACCGACCCGGAAGTAGCTGCAGAGCGCGGTGGGCAGATGCTGCAGAGCCGAGGAGTTCAGCACCATGGAGAGCAGGAGCGTGACAGGTGAGTTTACATCCATATGCGATTACGGATTGCACATGGACAACCACCGTGTGGCGTGAATCACGGCACACGGAGGGACATATGCGTTTTTTACACGTCAGTAAAGAACGTCTGTGTTTTTTACTGACGTGTGAAACAGGCCTAAAAGACGTCTTAAACTCGGAGACGGTACTATATACTGCCTTCACGTGTGTTGACTGCGGCTGTCTGTCAGACACATGCAAGCTGACTGGCGGTCATCTAATGGCCTGACTGGCCGAGCACAGTGCCGCTCAAAAAGATCATTACAGGGTTATTTCCCTAACCACATTATTTTTCAGAGAGAATACTTATTTAATACTTATTGTAAATGTACAAATTAAGCGCAACATAACATTTCTTTTTTGTTTGGTTGTCTATTTTCATCTCCATTTGCCCTTTATTGCATCCAGCTTCACGTCTTAACTGCTAAAACTACATTTCCCAGTGGCATCTTGTTTCTCCTCAGTACTGCAGACCCCTTCCCCCTCCCCTCTGTGCTCCTGAATGACTCAACGCTGAGTTATCTTCAAGCTCATCAAAGTGTAGTATAATAATAGAAAATAGGCACTCCCAGATTAAAGTAAAAAACTTGGAAAATGTATTAAACATTCAGTCTTAGTGCATCAGACGTTTCGGCCCAGAACAAGGCCTTTGTCAATGACTATTAGGTATGTGCTTGTAAGATAAGGCTCTATTGAAAGCGGTATCCACCGCTGTGTATTTGTAAAGCGCTAGTGAGTTGGCACCATCTGTATGAAACCTATGAAGCAGCGGTGTCCACCGCCGTGCTAGCTAAGTGTAGTATTCACCTTATGCCCTTTGCACTCTTTGCTCCTTTACAGTACCCTCCTACCTGTCCGATTTTTGTCTTCTGCCACCTACAACAGCACAGCTGCTTGCATGTCTTTACATCTTTTACAGCTGCTTTCTCTGAGCTCAACTCTACTACACTCAACAACGAAGCTTGTTAAAAGCTCAGTAGAGCTGTGTTCATTGCCTGTTACTAACAGATCATTGACATGAAACTGCAAATACCACTCTGTTGATGCACATGGTAGAAGATTATCTTCTGTTCTCTCTGAAGCAGGCACCAAACAGCTCAACTCCTCTCAGCCCCTCTATGTATAGACTTAAGGCCGCTTTACACGCTGTGATCTCGCTAGCGAGTGTACCCACCCCCATCGTTTGTACGTCACAGGCAAATCGCTGCCCGTGGCGCACAAAATCGCGCGGACCCGTCACACTACTTACCTGCCTAGCGACGTCGCTGTGACCGGCGAACCGCCTCCTTTCTAAGGGGGGGGCGGTTCGTTCGGCGTCACAGCGACGTCACTAAGCGGCCGCCCAATAGAAGTGGAGGGGTGGAGATGAGCGGGACGTAACATCCCGCCCACCTCCTTCCTTCCTCATTGCCGGCGGCCGCAGGTAAGGTGAGGTTCCTCGTTCCTGCGGTGTCACACACAGCGATGTGTGCTGCCGCAGGAACGACGAACAACATCGTACCTGCAGCAGCAACGATATTTGGGAAGAGGGGGGCATGTCACCGATTAGCGATTTTAAACGTTTTTGCCATGATTCAAAATCGCTCATAGGTGTCACACGCAACGACATCGCTAACGTGGCCGGATGTGCGTCAGAAATTCCGTGACCCCAACGACATCGCTTTAGTGATGTCGTAGAGTGTAAAGCGGCCTTTATCCTGCAGTACATATTACTTTTCTAAGCCCCCCTATATACAGCCTCATTCTGCAGTATATATTACTCCTCTCAGCCTCTCTATATATAACCCCATCCTGAAGTACATATTACTCTTTTCTGCCCCTCTATATACAGCCCCATCCTGCAGTATGTATTACTCCTCTCAGCCTGTCTATATATAGCCTCATCCTGCAGTATATATTACTCTTTTCTGCCCCTCTATATACAGCCCCATCCTGCACTATATATTACTCTACTCAGCCCATCTATATAAAGCCCTATCCTACACTATATATTACTCTTCTCTGCCCCTCTATATATAGCCCCATCCTGCAATATATATTACGCTTCTCAGCACCTCTATATATACCCTCATCCTGCTTATATATTACTCTTCTCTGCCCCTCTATATACAGCCCCATCCTGCACTATATATTACTCTCCTCAGCCCTTCTATATAAAGCCCCATCTTGAAGTACATCGATCCTCTCAGCCCCCAATATATATTGACCATCATTCTGTAATATATTTCTATTTTGTGTCCACACAGTATTATGTTTTGTTTAAAGAGGACGATGTGCTGCTGATAACTATCATTTTTACGATGTTTTATTTTATGTATGAACTGTCATTCAAGGATCCAGTCTCCTTTGCAATTTGCTGATTTTTTTCTTTGGCCTGTGATTTAATAAAGGCCACGTCTCACTAATCGACATTGCTAGCGACATCGCTGCTGAGTCACGTTTTTTGTGACGCAGCAGCGATCTTTCTAGCGATGTCGCTGTGTGCGACCTCCAGCAACGACCTGGCCCCTGCTGTGAGGTCGCTGGTTGTTCCTGAATGTCCTGGACCATTTTTTGGTCATTGCTGTCCCGCTGTGAAGCGCACATCGCTGTGTTTGACAGCGAGAGAGCAACGATCTGAATGTGCAGTGAGCAGGGAGCCGGCTTCTGCGGACGCTGGTAACTAAGGTACACATCGGGTAACCAAGGCTTTGCTTGGTTACCAGCGCCCGTAGCTTTTAGAAGCTGGCTCCCTGGACACGTAGCCAAGGTACACATCGGGTTACTAAGCAAAGCGCTTTGCTTAGTAACCCGATGTGTACTATGGTTACCAAGCACAGCGTCGTTACACGGGTCTCTGGTGGCTGATCTCTGATTGCTGTGGAGCTCTGCCTGTTTGACAGCTCACCAGCGACCATGTAGCGACGCTCCAGCGATCCCTGCCAGGTCAGATCGCTGGTTGGATCGCTGGAGCGACGCTAAGTGTGACGGTACCTTAAGACTGTCTGAATTTTGGCTAGATGGGATGCTGCACTATATAGTGTAAATTGAATAATGCATGATTAACAGATACCGAGTGCATAAACGGTTTCTACTGTTCCCAAAAGTATTTTTTGCTCAATTACGTTGGCCATATATTCGGAGTCCAGGAGAATTCGAGGATAATGCACACACTGACTTTGCTTGTAGAAAGTTGTCATACATGTCTTGCGTTCGCTGTGGGTCTCTGGATTAGGTCCAGTCTTCTTTCTCCGTTGGCAGCCGTGTAGGACACTGGCGGACGCTCCAGTATTTGGCAGCTCCGGAGTGTTTGTATATTATGCAGTGGGAGTGCGCCAGGATGTGACCCAAAAGAAATTTAATTTGAAAAGAATAGAAAACGGCTACATTAATGCCTTGTCCTTGGCCATCTATGTGAGCGCACAATCCTTTCTAGATGAAGATAAAAAAGCCAATTTGAGTCTTGCCATCCAAGCGGCTGCATGAAGGCCTCGTCATTACTCCCTCCGCAATGGGCAGAACAGTTTACAAATTATCCGCTGTAGATTCCAGCATTGAATTGGTGTAATTGTTCACGACCTCTGACAATTTTTTTTTTTTTTGCCTTGCTTCTGCTATGAGCTATGCAGGGCTTCTATTATAATACAGTATCCTATTAAATTTCCTTGTCGTCGTTCCGCTATTGTGACTACGAAAACAGCCATAAATGTGAAGAAGAAAAAAAACTATTTTAGAATTGTGTCCATGGAGCCTATTTAAAAAGAATTGCAAAGGATAATCGGTTGTGTTTTTAGGTGTTTTTTTGTTTTTTTTTTCCTTTCGGAATTGACTATGAACACTGACATGAACACAGTAAGTCCACCCATATCCTTTCCACCGCCATTAACTTGAGAACGGCGGCAGCTATAAGCACAGAAGTGGTGTCTAGGTGTAGTAAAGGAGCCATGCGCTACGCAAGGAAACCACCTATAGCGCCACCTGGTGGAAAACAACGGAGTTAGCATTTTTATCTCGAAAACGGAACAAGATAGAGGAAAAAATTGAATAACAATCTTGTTCCGTTTTCAAGATAAAATTGCTAACTCCGTTGTTTTCCACCGGTGGCGCTATAGGTGGTTTCATTGCATAGCGCATGGCTCCTTTACTATATCTAGACACCACTTCTATGCCTATAGCTGCCGCCGTTCTCAAGTTAATGGCGGTGGACACACTGTATATAAAAATAGGGAACTGATGCACATTAAAATGTAATGTGTACAGTCGGCTTTAGTGTCTACAATACACTTCTATGTCTGTTTTGCTTAGGGTACAGCATTAGGTTAATGTTGTCTAACCACTATTTCTCTGACATACTTGAGGTTATCCCAGGAACAACAGATTGATCAGATTGGTTTTACACATCAATTTTTCACAGTCTGAGTACTTATAATATCGTACGTCTCCTGACTCTTGCATAAGTCTCATAGGCAGGCATGGACTGGCCCAAAGGGAGACAGGGAAATTCCCTGGTGGGCCCCATCCTCCTATCTGAAGAGTAGTGGGCAAATTGCTCTTTGCTTCGAGATGTACAATCACTTCATCTCATCATTCATTCACCAAACTACCAAGTTTATTATTACGGTATATGACTTTCTGAATCAAGGTAATGTAACTTGCATATACTGTAGCTGAACAGTGGGCCCTCAAAGTCGATGCTACTTATGAGCCCTTAGTACCCCAATTCGAGACTGCTAACAGGTGGAAATGAGGCTGGGGTATCCAAATAGTCCCTCACTTCATAAAAATCTTTTATTTTTCTAAAAATGTTAGCGCTCACTATTTCACTTCCAAAAAAACACTCTGATGTGTCACTTTGAATCATCATATGCTCGCTATAAACTAATATATATATATATATATATATATATATATATATATATATATATATCTATATATATATATATATATATATATATATATATATATATATAGATATAGATATATATATAGATAGATAGATAGAGATAGATATAGATAGATAGATAGATAGATATATATATATATATATATATATATATATATATATATATATATATACACGCACACACATACACATATACACACACACACACACACGTGCATCTCAATAAGTTAGAATATCATCAATATATCTCAGTAATTCAATACAAAAAAGGAAACACATATATTATAGAGTCCGTACATACAGAGGGATCTATTCATATATATTATATACTCATTACACACAGAGGGATCTATTCCTATATATTATATAGAGTCATTACACACAGAGGGATCTATTTCAAGTGTTTATTTTATTTCTGTTAATGTTGATGATTATGGCTTACAGCCACAGAAAACCCAAATGTCATTATCTTAGAAAATTAGAATAATTACTACAAAATACCTGTAAAGGCTTCCTAAACTTTTAAAATGGTCCCTTAGTCTTGTTCAGTAGGCTACACAATCATGGGGAAGACTGCTGACTTGACAGATGTCCAGAATACAGTCATTGACACACTCCACAAGGAGGGTAAGCCACAAAAGGTCATTGCTAAAGAAGCTGGCTGCTCACAAAGTGCTGTATCCTAGCATATTAATGGAAGGTTAAATGGAAGGAAAAAGTGTGGTAGAAAAAGGTGCACAAGCAACCGGGATAACCACAGCCTTGATAGGATTGTTAAGAAAAAGCCATTGAAAATGTGAGGGAGGTTCACAAGGAGTGGATGCTGCTGGAGCCAGTGCTTCAAGAGCCACCACACACAGACGTATCCAGGACATGGGCTACAACTGTCGTATTCCTTGTGTTAGGCCACTCATGACCAATAGACAACACCAGAAGCGTCTTACCTGGGCCAAGGAGAAAAAGAACTGGACTGTTGCTCAGTGTCCAAGGTGCTGTTTTCAGATGAAAGTACATTTTACATTTCATTTGGAAATCGCGGTCCCAGAGTCTGGAGGAAGAGTGGAGAGGACACAATCCAAGCTGCTGAGGTCTAGTGTGAAGTCTCCACAATCAGTGATGGTTTGGGGAGCCATGTCATCTGCTGGAGTAGCTCCACTGTGTTTTATCAAGACCAAAGTCAGCGCAGCCGTCTACCAGGAAATTTTACAGCACTTCATGCTTCCCTCTGCAGACAAGCTTTTTGGTGATGAAAATTTCATTTTCCAGCAGGACTTGGCACCTGTCCACACTGCCAAAAGTACCAATACCTGGTTTACTAACCACAGTATCACTGTGCTTGATTGGCCAGCAAACTCACCTGACCTAAACCCCATAGAGAATCTATGCAGTATTGTCAAGAGGAAGATGAGACATCAGACCCAACAATGCAGACAAGCCGAAGGCTGCAATCAAAGCAACCTGGGCTTCCATAACACCTCAGCAGTGCCACAGGCTGATCGCCTCCATGCCACATTGCCACATTGATCCCGTAATTCATTCAAAAGATCCCGACCAAGTATTGAGGCATTTACTGTACAGACTTTTCAGTAGGCGCTGACAGTTCTGAGTGTAAAATCATTTTTTCAGTTGGTTTTATATAGTCTAACTTTCTGAGATAATGACTTTTGGGTTTTCATTGGCTGTAAGCCATAATCCTCAACATTAACAGAAATAAACACGAGAAATGGATCACTCTGTGTGTAATGACTCTATATAATATATAGGAATAGATCCCTCTGTGTGTAATGACTTTATATAATACATAGAAATAGATCCCTCTGTGTGTAATGACTCTATATAATATATAGGAATAGATCCCTCTGTGTGTAATGACTCTATATAATATATAGGAATCGATCCCTCTGTGTGTAATGACTATATAATATATAGGAATAGATCCCTCTGTGTATAATGACTCTATATAATATATAGGAATAGATCCCTCTGTGTGTAATGACTCTATATAATATATAGAAATAGATCCCTCTGTGTGTAATGACTATATAATATATAGGAATAGATCCCTCTGCGTGTAATGACTATATAATATATAGGAATAGATCCCTCTGCGTGTAATGACTCTATATAATATATAATAAAAATAATACATATATTAAATTGGTCACTCAGTTATATTCAACATGTTAAAAATTAGACTGGTCTACATACAGCAAGGGATCTTATAACTTGTTCCCTGTAGTAATGTGCCCCATCTTTTTCCCCTGTAGTAATAATAAGGAACATTACTGCAGGATGGGACATTGCTACAACAAGGGGACAAGGAAAGGGGACATTACTACAAGAAGAGGACCAGCATGAGTACATTGCGATTCCTACAGGGGACAAAGATGGGGCACATTACTACAGGGGACAAGTATGTACTCCCCTGTAGTAATGTGCCCCGTCCTTGTCCCCTGTAGTAATGTTCCCCATACTTGTCCCCTGCAGTAATGTGCCCCATCTTTGTCCCCTGTAGGAATAGCAATGTACCCATGCTGGTCCTCTTCTTGTAGTAATGTCCCCTTTCCTTGTCCCCTTGTTGTAGCAATGTCCCATCCTGCAGTAATGTTCCTTATTATTACTACAGGGGACAAAGATGGGGCACATTACTACAGGGAACAAGTTATAAGATCCCCCGCTGTATGTAGACCAGTATATTTATTAAATTATATATTATATTATATACATTACTAGACGGGACAAATATGGGGCACATTACTAGAGGGGACAAAGAGGGGGCACATTGCTACAGGGGACAAGGATGGGCACATTACTGCAGGATGAAAGACAAGGATGGGGTACATTACTACAGGATGAAAGACAAGGATGGGGCACATTACTATAGGATGAGAGACAAGGATGGACATATTACTACAGAATGAGGGCAAAGATGGGCACATTACTACAGAGGACAAAGATGGGCACATTACTACAGGATGGGGACAAGAATGGGCACATTACTAAAAGATGGGGACAAGATGAGTACATTACTACAGGTTGAGGATAAGGACGGGGGACTTTACTCCAAGAAGCGAAGTAGGAAGGGAACAGTATTACAAGACTGGGATCAGGATGGACACATTACTACAAAAAGGGGAACAGGATGGGGGATATAACTACAAGATGAGGACCCGGGTGGGAACGTTAATGCAAGATGTTGGCCAAAATTACTGTATGGTGCTAATTATAAAACTGTATTACTTACAAGAAGGGGATAAAATATTTAAACAAAAAAAATAATCAATTTTTTTAACATTAAAAATGTGTGTGTGTGTATGTATATATATATATCTAGATAGATAGATTATACACACACATACTGAGATAAACTAAAGAAAGTGCACATTTGTTATAATAAAAGAGCATAACAGTTAAAATTATTTAATTCACTTTTTTTGAATGCGCAAAACTTTTAGCTTTAGTGCCAAGGTATTTGTGCTATGATTAAACCACCTATGCAGCCTAGATAATGTTGAAATAACCAGTTCTTATAGAATGAAAAAACAAAAGACAAAAAAAACAAGCAAAACAAAAGAAAATGAGCCAGAGCATAAGTTTGTATACCTGTAATAATAAGAGCACATTCACACTGTGGCCATTTCACAAACAAAACCCAATAGAAGACACAAAATGAGCATATACCCTATTAAATACCCTAGTAAATAGGTAAATAGCAGTTTGACGTGTAAATAAAAATAGGGCACTTGGTTAACACTATTTGATCAAAAAGTGTTCAAGCCATCCCACCTTGACAAGGTGTACAGAGTCGGGATGGTCCTATCCTGTCAAGTATGAAAACCTTATTTTGTATCAGTTATATCAATGTGAATAAGGGCAGAGAAGGATGGGCCCATCTGCAGCCACCTGTCCATGGGATTAAATTATTTATTTATGTTATAGCATTAATTTGCTATAGATCTAGTCTCCGTAAGAGTAAATCACACTGCTACAGTTGTGAGGGCCAATAATTTTGTTCCTGTTATGCTCGCCGGGCGAGCAGGGATGTTAGTGAACCCACTGGGCCGCAAAACACAGAAAACCCAGAGGGGCTTGACTAGAGACCTGATCCTCATCTTTTCCAGAGCCTCTAATGGTGAGGGTGTTACGCTGCAGGTGTGAGTCCGGGGGCCACTTGGGAAGACTGGTGCTGCGTCGGTTGGCCAAAGGGGTACAGGAGCGAAAGTCTCTGGCAATAGGTTGCAGCAGTAGTAGGTGTTAGGATTTCGTCTGGGACGGATGGATGGTAGTGGCAATGGGTATCGTGATGGGCGACCGGAATAGTGGCTTGCAGCAGCGGCAGGTAGAGGTAACGGCAGCAGCACTCTGTAATACAAACAGGTATTAGAAACAGAACTAGCACAATGTATCAGTGGCAGCAGCACAGTGCTAGGGGACCTGAGAACTAGCAACCTATTGGACTCGTTGACTAGGCACCACTGATAGGGCAGAGGTGCCTTAAGTACATGCCGCTTCCCAGCTGACCCTGAGGGACTTCCGGGTTAGAAGGACGTTGGCCCTTTAAGAAAGGGTGCGTGGCTACCGGCGCGCCCTACTGCAGAGGTCTGCACACCTGGGCAGGTGAGGAAACCAACGTCCTCATCGGGCAAGGTGAGCAGAAGAGTGCGAGGGTGCCGGCATGGGCGTTACAGTTCCTCAACCAAGATGAAGGCTGTGCGTTGATTTCTTTCAGATAACTTGGTTTTAACAGGTTTGAAGATTTTTGCACATTCGATCTGTAATCATCGGACGATCACCTATCCTCTCCTTCAAGTCCAGACCAGCTAGGAAAATAATCCTGTGCTTTGAAAATATTCGATGAACTACTTGGGCGTATGGTCAAAAATACCGATATAATGACAGTTAATTGTTCTTCACGGTTTGAAGTATATTCTATGTGTACGATTGTCCCCTTCGTGGCTTTATAGTAAATTATCGGAATGATGGGAATAGATCTCTGCTCTGGTATAAGCTGCACGCGGGCAGGGAAGATATTGCCGGTTACTGGCCTTCTTTGGTTGTATTTGTCATCTGTTGTGAACTCTCTATATATTTTCTTCTTCCTGATTAAGCATCCAAACCTTCCTAATTCACTTGGTGGCGTTGGCCGTTTGATTTCTCCTTCTTTGTGTTTTTCCTTCCTGTATACCTGAAATAAACCTTGGCAGCGTTACAGTGAAGCGCTTCTTCATCCATCATTCTGGCTACATCTCCTCGGGGACCCTGCTGCCGGATTAAGTACTAATTTATGTGTGTTGCGGGTCAATGCATCAAATGCTCCTAATTACCATTACCCGTTACAGTAAGCCAGGCACATTCTGGGATTGTTCACCCCGACCGTCGGCTGTACCTCTCCATTACTATGGCTCCTTGTAATTCTGTTTATTTTGTATTTATATTTTGTATTTATTTTCCCATTGCATCACTATTCAGCACCCGGGGCCATGACTATCTATAACCTCTATTAATTTTGGCCAGTTCTAATATTTGGTAAGTTAGTAAGAAGTTGGAAATGGATATAAATGACTTTGGGATCAAAGTGATTATTTTTTTTTATGAATGTGTACCATTCATTAAACACAATGAGGGTTAATTATTGGCTCCGGAAGTGCATGCGTGACTTGGAAGCACTGGGCCGCCATGACAGATCCTCCATAAATACAGCGTGTGTGCTCCTACCCCCCTATCCCTTCTACCAACATTTTTAATCTCCGGATTCTGGTCCTCATAGACTTATATGGGGACCGGATTCCGGACCGGAGCCAGATTTTAAAAGAAGAGAGAACAGGGACCCACCGGTCCCGGTTATCTGCGAGTCTGCTCATCTCTACATATCTATAACACAGATGGTCTTGCAGCCATCATCATCCCCGCAATAAAATTTCTATTGGTAATTTGGTCCTCATACTGTTCTATTATGCCCAGAACCATCCTCATTTTCATGCTCTCCAACTTCCCATCCAGTCTTTTTGAGTAAGCGTTTTATCTTCTCTAGCATTCTGCCAGCACTATATGTTTAGGGACTAACTTTCTTCTCCCGTCCCATCATGCAGCCTGCCATTCAAAAATGAAACCCCGTGTACTGTGAAAAAGAGGCAAAAATGCTTTACAGATGCTAATGAGATAATATTTTAGAGCTATTAGAAGAAAATGTAGGATAAAACTCAAAAATGGAATTGTACCTGGTCAACAAAGGGGAAAATGGCCTATTAATGAACTGGTTACTTATGTACAGATTATATATAATTATCTGTCAAATGAGATGAAGTTGGATTCATAAGAAGAAAAAAAAAAAAGACTTCTACGATGATCGGCTAACTTTAAAAGGAATCTGTCCCCAGGTTTTGGCCAGTTTTACGTGAGCCCAAGGGCCAACGGAAAGGTGACCTCTTTTTGTTGGGTCCCTATCAAACTAATGCCTCTCTTTGGACCATAATTTGTAGGTTTTTAACCCAAGGAGAGGCATTAGTTTGATACGGACCCAACAAAAAGAGGTCACCTTGCCGTTGGCTGTTGGGCTCAGGTAAAACTGGCCATTTTTATGTACGAAGTCTTTCCATTTTTACACTGTGCATAGGCAGAAAGCTGCCAATTAGTGATGGGGGAAGGGTTATCAGAGTTCACAAATATGGAGGACTACATGGCAGCAGATTTACAAATCCTCTAGTGATAATTTGCTGTTACAACTGTGATTTTATCAAAACTACAGCAAGCAGCCCAATAACATTCTGCTGGAATTAGGGTCTCTGTGACTACATTCCGATTAGATGGCAAAAACCTGGTGACAGATTCCCTTTAACTATATGCCTGAAGTCTAAGGGGGGCTTTACATGTTGCGACATCGCTACCGATATATCGTCGGGGTCACGTCGTTAGTGACGCACATTCAGCTCCGGTAGCGACATCGCAACGTGTAAATCCTAGGTGCGACGATGAACGAGCGCAAAAGCATAAAAAATCGCTGATCTGTGTCACGTCGTTCATTTCCATAATGTCGTTCCTGCTGCAGATACGATGTTGTTTGTCGTCCTTGCGGTAGCACACATCGCTGTGTGTGACACCGCAGGAGCGACAAACATCTCCTTTCCTGTGTCCACCGGCAATGCGGAAAGAAGGGGGTGGGCGGGATGTTATATATATATATATACTAGAAGGTGGCCCGATTCTACGCGTCGGGTATTCTAGAATTTACGTATTGTGTAGTTAATGTATGATTTTTGTTTTATTTATATATATATATATATATATGTTGTCTGGGTGTGGCGGGGGGTGAGAGCGGTGTTGTATGTGTGTTGCGTGTGTTGCGTTGTTTGTGGAGCGCTGTGTGTCTGTAGCGTTGTGTGTGTTGCGCAGTTTGTGTGGGTGTGGTGTGTTTTGGGGGGAGGTATGTTTTGTGCAATGTGTGTGTTGCGTGGTATGTGCGTATATTTATGTATGCCGCGGTGTTTGTGTGTTGGGTGTTGTGTGTGTGCAGTGTTGTCTGTGTATGTGGGTGTCTGTGTAGGGCGGTGTTTGTGGTTCCCAGTGTGTGTGTGTGTGTGTGTGTGTGTGTGTGTGTGTTGGGGGGAGGTGTGCACCTCCCATCGTGCTCCATCCCCCATGCTGCGCACCCCCCATCGTGCTCCATCCGCCATGCTGCGCACTCCCAAACGTGCTCCATCCGCCATGCTGCGCACTCCCAAACGTGGTCCATCCGTCATGCTGTGCACTCCCAAACGTGCTCCATCCCCCATGCTGCACCAGCATCAGCCTCTCTCCTCCCAGCATCAGCCTCTCTCCTCCCAGCATCAGCCTCTCTCCTCCCAGCATCAGCCTCTCTCCTCCCAGCATCAGCCTCTCTCCTCCCAGCATCAGCCTCTCTCCTCCCAGCATCAGCCTCTCTCCTCCCAGCCTCCCCCAGCATCAGCCTACACCCTCCCAGCCTCCCCCAGCATCAGCCTACCCCAGCATCAGCCTACCCCAGCATCAGCCTACACCCTCCCAGCCTCCCCCAGCATCAGCATGGGGAGATAAGGTATGCACACCAGTGACTATGTAAGGGGAATACATGAAATAGCAGAAACTGCTGTGTGAATACTGACTTGAAAAATCCAATAGCTATATGCAAGAGTGAAAATGTGAAAAATGGAATCTGCATTACTGCCATGAACATATGAATCAAGAGAAATTTAGCTACTGAATTGATCAATGCAATAGAGCCCCAACACTACGCCAAAGTATTTCTCTACGTTGGGGTCCCTAGCTTGTGTGTGTCCTCTCATGCAGTTAAAAAACTTACCGTGTATGGGAAGCTGAGACCCAGGCTATTTATGCGTATGATATGGATTGGCAATAGGTGTGGTTGGGGAGGGTTCACAAACGAAAAACTACTAACAAATAAGGAATAACGTTTGGAACACCATTCTAAGTCCGAACTGGGTGCAAAAACCTAAAAAAACATCACTATGGGGAGATAAGGTATGCACACCAGTGACTATGTAAGGTCATAGTCACTGGTGTGCATACCTTATCTCCCCATAGTGATGTTTTTTTAGGTTTTTGCACCCAGTTCGGACTTAGAATGGTGTTCCAAACGTTATTCCTATTTATCCCCCAGCATCAGCCTCCCCCAGCATCAGCCTCCCCCAGCATCAGCCTACCCCAGCATCAGCCTACCCCTCCCAGCCTTCCCCAGGATCAGCCTCTCTCCTCCCAGCCTCCCCCAGCACGCCGTGCTCCTCTGCCGACACTCACAGATCCGATCGCATACACTCACATACACATACTCACACATCAGAACACACTCACACATCCGATCGCATACACTCACACACACACTGACGATATCGCACATACGCGCTCACACTCACAACATCAGGAGATACCACATGCTTCCGGCCATGTGATCCTCCGGCAAGTCCTGGAAGGTCACTCCACAGTATCTCCGCCGAGAAGCAAGCGATATCCCAGGATGTTGTGAGTGTGTGGATGCGATGTGATGTGTGTGTGAGAGTGAGTGTGATCTGATGTGTGTGTGTGTGTGTGTGTGTGTGTTGTTATGTGTGTGCGTGTGTATGTTCCGCCGCTGCAGGACCTTGATGCGCTGGTAACTATGCTACCATGGTTACCAGCGTATCCCGTCCCCCGCTCGCACGGGAGCCCACACCAGCATACGGCGGCAACCCCAGCAATGCGAGGGTATGTGTCGGCTGGGTTGGCGGCGTACGCTGATGTGGCCTCCCGGGGGTACAGTACTCACCTGGGAGTCGTGGCTCCGTGTCGGTTCGGGGAATGCGTGCGGGGGGCGGGGCCAGAGCAAGTGTGCATTGCGTGAGGGGGGCGGGGCGTGGCCGAGTTGCCAATGCGTGCAGGGTGCCGGGGCGAGAGGCCAATCCGTGGGGGGGGCGGAGCCTGGGCGAGCGGACGGCCAATCCGTGTGTGGGCGGAGCCTGGGCGAGCTGCCAATCCGTGCGGGGGGCGGGGCCATGGCGAGCCCAGCGGCCAATCAGCTTTGTGTCACCGTAAGGACACAATTTTGGAGACAGACAGACAGAGACAGACAGAATAAGGCAATTATATATATACTAGAAGGTGGCCCGATTCTACGCATCGGGTATTCTAGAATTTACGTATTGTGTAGTTCATGTATGATTTTTGTTATATATATATATAGATGTTGTTGTGTGTAGTTACCAAGTGTTTGTGTAGGGCGCTGTACATGTTCTGGGTGTTGTCTGGGTGTGACGGGGGGTGAGAGCGGTGTTGTATGTGTGTTGCGTTGTTTGTGGAGCGCTGTGTGTCTGTAGCGTTGTGTGTGTTGCGCGGTTTGTGTGTGTGTGGTGTGTTTTGGGGGGAGGTATGTTTTGTGCAATGTGTGTGTTGTGCGGTATGTGCGTATATTTGTGTGTGCAGCGTTTTCTGTGTGTGTGGGTGTCTGTGTAGGGCAGTTGTTTGTGGTTCCCAGTGTGTGTGTGTGGTGTGTTGTGCAGTGCGCGCGCGTGTGTGTGTGTTGGGGGGAGGTGTGCACTTCCCATCGTGCTCCATCCCCCATGCAGCGTACTCCCCATCGTGCTCCATCCCCCATGCAGCGCACTCCCCATCGTGCTCCATTCCCTATGCTGCGCACCCCCCATCGTGCTCCATCTCCCATGCTGCGCACTCCCAAACGTGCTCCATCCGCCATGCTGCGCACTCCCAAACGTGCTCCATCCGCCATGCTGCGCACTCCCAAACGTGCTCCATCCGCCATACTCCGCACTCCCCATCGTGCTCCATCCCCCATGCAGCGCACTCCCCATCGTGCTCCATCCCCCATGCAGCGCACTCCCCATCGTGCTCCATCCCCCATGCAGCGCACTCCCCATCGTGCTCCATCCCCTATGCTGCGCACCCCCCATCGTGCTCCATCTCCCATGCTGCGCACTCCCAAACGTGCTCCATCCGCCATGCTGCGCACTCCCAAACGTGGTCCATCCGCCATGCTGCGCACTCCCAAACGTGCTCCATCCGCCATACTCCGCACTCCCCATCATGCTGCATCCCCCATGCTGCGCACTCCCAAACGTGCTCCATCCGCCATGCTGCGCACTCCCAAACGTGCTCCATCCGCCATGCTGCGCACTCCCAAACGTGGTCCATCCGCCATGCTGCGCACTCCCAAACGTGCTCCATCCGCCATGCTGCGCACTCCCATACGTGCTCCATCCTCCATGCTGCGCACTACCAAACGTGGTCCATTCACCATGCTGCGCACTCCCAAACGTGCTCCATGCACCATGCTGCGCACTCCCAAACGTGCTCCATCCGCCATACTCCGCGCTCCCCATCGTGCTGCATCCCCCATGCTGCGCACTCCCAAACGTGCTCCATCCGCCATGCTGCGCACTCCCAAACGTGCTCCATCCGCCATGCTGCGCACTCCTAAACATGGTCCATCCGCCATGCCGCGCACTCCCAAACGTGATCCATGCGCCATGCTGCGCACTCCCAAATGTGCTCCATCCCCCATGCTGCACCAGCATCAGCCTCTCTACCCGCAGCATCAGCCTCTCTGCCCGCAGCATCAGCCTCTCTCCTCCCAGCATCAGCCTCTCTACCCGCAGCATCAGCCTCTCTCCTCCCAGCATCAGCCTCTCTCCTCCCAGCATCAGCCTCTCTGTCCCCAGCATCAGCCTCTCTGTCCCCAGCATCAGCCTCTCTGTCCCCAGCATCAGCCTCTCTCATCCCAGCATCAGCCTCTCTCCTCCCAGCATCAGCCTCTCTGTCCCCAGCATCAGCCTCTCTCCTCCCAGCATCAGCCTCTCTGTCCCCAGCATCAGCCTCTCTCATCCCAGCATCAGCCTCTCTGTCCCCAGCATCAGCCTCTCTCATCCCAGCATCAGCCTCTCTCATCCCAGCATCAGCCTCTCTCCTCCCAGCATCAGCCTCTCTCCTCCCAGCATCAGCCTCTCTCCTCCCAGCATCAGCCTCTCTCCTCCCAGCATCAGCCTCTCTCCTCCCAGCATCAGCCTCTCTCCTCCCAGCATCAGCCTCTCTCCTCCCAGCATCAGCCTCTCTCCTCCCAGCATCAGCCTCTCTCCTCCCAGCATCAGCCTCTCTCTTCCCAGCATCAGCCTCTCTCTTCCCAGCATCAGCCTCTCTCTTCCCAGCATCAGCCTCTCTCTTCCCAGCATCAGCCTCTCTCCTCCCAGCATCAGCCTCTCTCCTCCCAGCATCAGCCTCTCTCATCCCAGCATCAGCCTCTCTCATATCAGCATCAGCCTCTCTCCTCCCAGCCTCCCCCAGCATCAGCCTCTCTTCTCTCAGCCTCCCCTCTCTCAGCCTCCCCATCCCAGCCTTCCCCAGGATCAGCCTCTCTCCTCCCAGCCTCCTCTAGCCTCAGCCTCCTCCAGCACGCCGTGCTCCTCTGCCGACACTCACAGATCCGATTGCATACACTCACACACACCCACACACACCCGATCGCATACACTCACACACACCCGATCGCATACACTCACACACACCCGATCGCATACACTCACACACACCCGATCGCATACACTCACACACACCCGATCGCATACACTCACACACACCCGATCGCATACACTCACACACACCCGATCGCATACACTCACACACACCCGATCGCATACACTCACACACACCCGATCGCATACACTCACACACACCCGATCGCATGCACTCACGCACACACACATTGACGATATTGCACATAAGCGCTCATACTCACAACATCCGGAGATACCACATGCTTCCGGCCATGTGATCCTCCGGCAGGTCCTGGAAGCTCACAGCACAATATCGCCGCCGAGAAGCAAGCGATATCCCAGGATGTTGTGAGTGTGTGGATGCGATGTGATGTGTGTGTGAGAGTGAGTGTGATCTGATGTGTGTGTGTGTGTGTGTGTGTGCTGTTATGTGTGCGTGTGTGTATTTTCCGCCGCTGCAGGACCTTGATGCGCTGGTAACTATGCTACCATGGTTACCAGCGTATCTCGTCCCCCGCTCGCACGGGAGCCCACACCAGCATACGCCGGCCAGCCCCAGCAATGCGAGGGTGTGTCGGCTGGTTTGGCGGCGTACGCTGATGTGGGCTCCCAGGGGTACAGTACTCACCTGGTAGTCGTGGCTCCGTGACCGTGTCGGTTCGGGGAATGCGGGGGGAGGGGGGGGGACAGAGCTAGCAGGCATTGCGTGAGGGGGGCGGGGCGTGGCCGAGTTGCCAATGCCTGCAGGGGGGCGGGGCGAGAGGCCAATCTGTGGGGGGGGCGGAGCCTGGGCGAGCGGCCGGCCAATCCGTGTGGGGGCGCAGCCTGGGCGAGCGGCCAATCCGTGCAGGGGAGCGGGGCCATGGCGAATCCAGCGGCCAATCAGCTTTGTGTCACCGTAAGGACACAATTTTGGAGCAAGACAGACAGACAGACAGACAGACAGACGAACAGATAGACAGACAGACAGAATAAGGCAATTATATATATAGATATATATATATATAAAAAAAAAGCCAAAGTGGCCATAAGCTGTAAAAAATGTGGAAAAAGACAAATAAGTAGAGCCGTTCAGAATGGTGTTGTCTGTCATGTGGAACGTCGTTATGGGCATAGTCACTTGTCCGTCTCCCCGTGCACCGTCCATCCCTGTTCTGTCATTGTTTGATTTGCTTGAGTACAAGGAAATCCGCGTCACTTGTGTGTGAAAAGGGAATGGAGCCAATTCAGGAAATATCGGAGGTTCCTGTTGTGGAGTGGCACTAATCTCTCCACAGTCATCTGCAGTTCTCCATGGCTGTAAGATCAGATGGGGAGAGGACGATATTTCGCACATAGTTATAACTCTGTGAACAAGTTTGTACTTTATAATATTCTGGGCTTGAAGCTGCCATTTCTCCACATTGTAGGGAATTATGGTTTGGGGGGAAAATGCACCTTTTGAGCACTGCTAGATAACAATATGGAAGCGGCAGATTTGCTGGAGACGTCTTTTAGATTTCTACTGACATTCCACAATGTTCCTGAGAATTTAAAGAGGACCGGCCACCAGGATTTTCCTATATAAACTAAAGCCAGTGCTATACTGGCGCTATCATGCTGATTCTATACATACCTTTAATTGTGAGATCGGATGTATACTTTCTGAATTATAGGCAGGTAAAGTTTGTATAATGCACTATTACTTAATTGATAGGTGCTGCAGAACATCTAATAGATGGGTCGGGTTTTGCTAGTTATTCCCGCCCCTGTCTGCTGCCTGTCCTTCCTCCCCCCTGTCTCTGTTATTACAGGCGCAGGGAGGAAGGACAGACAGCAGACGGGGGCGAGAATCTCTAGCAAAACCCGACCCATCTATTAGATGTTCTGTAGCACCTCTTATCAAATAACAGTGCATTTCACACACTTTACTTGCCTCTATTTCAGAAAGTATACATCCGATCTCACAACTAAAGGTATGTATAGAATCAGCCTGATAGCACCAGTATAGCACTGGCTTTAGTTTATATAGGAAAATCCTGGTGGTTGGTCCTCTTTAAATGAAGGAGAGCTTTTCACAGTGACTCTTCTGCAATGCCGACAATGCATTTGGTTATCCAACAGCGCCTACAATGTGCATTTTATCCCAAACCATCATCTTCATGTTTTATGGATGCATTACTGGCCCTAGTAGTGTCGGACTAGTGATTCTGCACTTGGACACCAGGCGGTAGCTCCAATAGAACCCACCACTCCCTCCCTATATCTGGATTATACAGTATCTGATGATCTACCTAAAAGACAAATGAGTATCCCTCGTTGACCATTGTTAGGGCATTGGATCTTCACTTTAAAAGGGTACTCCAAAAAGATAAAAATTGTATTTAAATCTACAGTGTATTTAAAACTGTAGCGTATTTTATCCCTCTTCCTTTTCTTACGATTTAACCACCACTCACATCACAGCACTGTTGCTGCACCTGCGTGATCCCCTCCCTTTGGTATGGTATGTCTGGGATCAAGGGGTGTGGATTACTTCTTGCTACTTAGGCAAGCCTGCCCCCTGACCAAGCCATCTCTCTGCAGTTACAGCTCCTTATAGAAGCCAAACAAATGACCAATATACATATCCTTGCTTTCATGTGGGTTTGATGTCCCCGCTCCCCATCACTTTGTCCCCTGTGCTGTACTGCCACGCTTATATATTGCATTAGAGCTGTGAAGGAGCGCAGATTGAGCCATGAATGTGCATAATATACACCAACATGTCTGTTTCTACGCGGCCTGCAGCTTTATACCTTATCTGTGACCTGTCAAGGAACATGGGGAAAGCCGAAGCAGTATGGGACGGCGGGGAGCGTGATGGGGAAGCCTGTAATAATCCTTTGTGAAGGGGTTGGCTTACATAAGGAGAAAAAAGCTTCCCGAATGGGAGGGAAAGCACTCAGTAGCAGTAAAATCACATGAAGGGACATATAAGATCAGGAAGAGGACTAAGAGCCTTTATAGTTCTTGTTAACATATGGTTTGAAATACATTCGTATGTCCCCATAGTACCCCTTTAAGAGCTAGGACACACGGCAAGTAAAACAGACCGAGTGGAATGCGATAAAAAACAATCATATTCCACCCAGACCCATGTTACTGTGAGGTCGTTCCCATCTGTGATTATTTTCTCAGCCCTAATTGGACCGAGAAAACAGACACAGCATGCGACGGCTGGAATCCAATCCATTTGCACTCGCACCCATACGAGTCTATGGGTGCGAGTGAAACACCGCACTGCACTCGCATGAGCCCAGAGTGTAGTGCAATAATCATATCAGCTGACAATGGAGGAGATTAATCCCACCTTCTCCTCTGCAGCTGTGATCCGATTGCAGTGGCATGACACTCGGCTTACACTCGCAGCACAGCGGGAGCCAAGAGTCACATCCGATGCACTCACATCAGATGCCATACACTCTTGTGGCTCCAGCCTAAAAGTATCACTTGAGACACTGCTTTTTTTTTTTGCTTCCTAAGATATTTATCCTTGTTGGTTGTCATGATACTTTGGGTTGAGCTAATCCGTAAAATTGTAGCCCCTCAGTAGCATTAGTTATGTCACTTAAAAATGTTCTACTCCCAGAACTTAGAGCAGAGTGTTAATTTCAACTCCTCGATGATTTTCCTTTCTTGTGCGCCAATCAAGCACAGAATTTTGTACAAAGAACCACCCAGGGCACCAGGTCAGATCCCAGAGGTAGACCCCCTACGATCATGCATTTATGGGATATCTTGTGAATATCACATGCTTCGAATGGGAATTACATTTTCCCTTTTCCCTACAAATCTCAACACATTACAAAAGGTGAAATTGTGAAAAAAAAAACCCCGACATGTAGTCATTTTTTCATGTAGGTTTGTTTCTTATTAGCCCTTATAAAAATTAAAAACTTGGGGCCGAACCAACATTTTGGTTAAAAAATATATAATTATTCTTCACTACTCAATGTTATAAAATTTTGAGGGACACCTGTGGTGTGAATATGTCTACTACACCCTTAGATTAATTCATTGAGGGATGTACTTTGTAAAATGGGGTCACTTATGGGGGCCCTGCTTTTGTGGCAATGTGATATGGCACCCCCCACTAAATCTGAACTACAATATGGTGCTCCTTTCCCTGATTGCGTTAGGCTGTACCTTAAAAGTAATTTTTGACCACTATAGGATATTGGCAAACTCAGGAAAAATTGTGTAACAAAATGCATGGTCCATATACTCCTATTACCTTTTTTGAAAATTAAAACTTTGGGCCAGAACAACAGTTTAGTGTAAAAATTGTATTTTTTTTGTTACATATTACATAGTCTGTGTTCAGAGTACACTGTCAGAGCTCCCACCATTTACTGGTCTCATATTACACAGTCCATGTTCAGAGTACACTGTCAGAACTCTCACCATTTACTTGTCTCATATTACGTAGGCCATGTTCAGGGCACACTGTCAGAACTCCCACCATTCACTGGTATATTACACTGGCAGAACTCCCACCATTCACTAGTCTCATAGTACACAGGCCATGTTCAGGGCACACTGTCAGAACTCCCACCATTCACTGGTCTCATATTACACAGGCCATGTGTAGGGTACACTGTCAGAACTCCCACCATTCACTAGTCTCATAGTACACAGGCCATGTTTAGGGTACACTGTCAGAACTCCCACCATTTACGTGTCTCATATTACGTAGGCCATGTTCAGGGCACACTGTCAGAACTCCCACCATTCACTGGTCTCATATTACACAGGCCATTTGTAGGGTACACTGGCAGAACTCCCACCATTCACTAGTCTCATAGTACACAGGCCATGACCAGGGTACACTGGCAGAACTCTCACCATTCACTGGACTCCTATTACACAGGCCATGTTCAGGGCACACTGTCAGAACTCCCACCATTCACTGGTCTCATATTACACAGGCCATGTGTAGGGTAAACTGTCAGAACTCCCACCATTTACTTGTCTCATATTACGTAGGCCATGTTCAGGGCACACGGTCAGAACTCCAACCATTCACTGGTCTCATATTACACAGGCCATTTGTAGGGTACACTGGCAGAACTCCCACCATTCACTAGTCTCATAGTACACAGGCCATGACCAGGGTACACTGGCAGAACTCCCACCATTCACTGGACTCATATTACACAGGCCATGTCCAGGGTACACTGGCAGAACTCCCATCACTCACTGGTCTCTGGTAGCTGTTACCAACAAAATTCTATGTTTAGTTTAATGGCCGACTTAGCCAGACTGTTTAGGTCTCACAAGCACTGGTTGATCCGATCTCATTTACTGGACTGTGTACGCTGACGAAAATCGATTAGAACAGAACGATCCTTTGTATAATTATTCAGTCCACATAAAGTGTAATATCTGCAGGACGTTCCCCATTTACTTTTCAAAATACAGACAGTAATGACAACAGTTATGTCTGAATAATCGATGTGATGACTGATGAACGGGTCTTTTGCTCATTTTTAAGATTATGAATCGGTATGTTTAACCCTAGCTGACAACTGGCAAGAAGCGTTTTTATGAACAGCCGTTCAATTATCGGTTGGTTTAATTTTGTCTATATTATTTTGGAGCATTGTACTTTCTCTGTAGGGTTGCCATCTTGACTTTTTACTATTTCTGGAAAGCTTATTAAAAAATCAAGGACATATAATATTTTTACAATATTATGATTACCAGTGATCGGCGCCTACAGCCCATAGTTCTGATATGACGACATCAGCTGCATTCACTGTAAACTGTAAAATGATTACGGTGAATATAATCTGAATAAAGTTTTTCAGCTTCAAAATATCACGAATGTCTTCAATTTTTTTTACTGAGAAGGCAAAAAGTGCCCTATTTTTATTGGATGCCCTGGAATTTCTGGAAGGTTGGCCACTCTGGTGCAAAGGTTTGTATGGGTAAGAAGTTTTGATGACCTATTCGGCCCCCTTGAATTTTTCAACCTCTTCCCACATTTCAGACTACAAACATAAAGATAAAAATTTTAATGTTATGGTGAAGAATCAACAACAAGTGGGACACAATTGTGAAGTTGAACAAAATTTATTGCTTATTTTAAATTTTTGTAAAAAATAAAAAACTAAAAAGTGGGGCGTGAAATATTATTCGGCCCCTTTACATTCAGTGCAGCAAACTCACTCCAGAAGTTCATTGAGGATCTCTGAATGATCCAATGTTGTCCTAAATGACTGATGATAATAAATATAAGCCCCCTGTGTGTAATCAAGTCTCCGTATAAATGCACCTGCTCTGTGATAGTCTCAGTGTTCTGTATAAAGCACAGAGAGCATCATGAAGACCAAGGAACACAACAGGCAGGTCCGTGATACTGTTGTGGAGAAGTTTAAAGCTGGATTTGGTTACAAAAAGATTTCCACAACTGTAAACATGTCAAGAAGCACTGTGCAAGCGATCATATTGAAATGGAAGGATTATCATACCACTGCAAATCTACCAAGACCCGGCCGTCCATCCAAACTTTCATCTCAAACAAGGAGAAGACTGATCAGAGATGCAGCCAAGAGGCCCATGATCACTCTGGAGGAACTGCGTAGATCTACAGCTGAGGTGGGAGAGTCTGTCCATAGGACAACAATCAGTCATACACTGCACAAATCTGGCCTTTATGGAAGAGTGGCAAGAAGAAAGCCATTTCTCAAAGATATCCATAAAAAGTGTCATTTAAAGCTTGCCACAAGCCACCTGTGAGACACCAAACATGTGGAAGTAGGTGCTCTGGTCAGATGAAACCAAAATCTAACTATTTGGGCACAATTCCAAACAATATATTTGGCGTAAAAGCAACACAGCTTATCAACCTGAATACACCATCCCCACTGTCAAACATGGTGGTGGCAGCATCATGGTTTGGGCCTGCCTTTTTCAGCAGGGACAGGGAAGATGGTTAAAATTGATGGGAAGATGGATGGAGCCAAATACAGGACCATTCTTGAAGAAACCCTTTTGGAATCTACAAAAGACCTGAGACTGGGACGGAGATTTGTCTTCCAACAAGACAATGATCCCAAACATAAAGCAAAATCTACAATGGAATGGTTCACAAATAAACGTATCCAGGTGTTAGAATGGCCAAGTCACAGTCCAGACCTGAACCCAATCGAGTATCTGTGGAAAGAGCTGAAAACTGCTGTTCACAAACGCTTCCATCCAACCTCACTCAGCTCCAGCTGTTTACAAAGGAAGAATGGGCGAGAATTTCAGTCTCTCGATGTGCAAAACTGATAGACACGTACCCCAAGCGACTGCAGCTGTAATCGCAGCAAAAGGTGGCGCTACAAAGTATTAACTTAAAGGGGATGAATAATATTGCACGCCATAATTTTAAGTTATTTACTTTTTTATTAAAGTGTAAAATAAGCAATACATTTCGTTCAGCTTCACAATTGTGTCCCACTTGTTGATTTTTCACCAGAACATTATTTTTTTTTATCTTTATGTTTGAAGCTTGAAATGTGGGAGAAGGTTGAAAAATTCAAAGGGGCTGAATACTTTCGCAAAGCACTGTATCTATTGCATGATACAATGTGAGGACTAGTCAATCTGTGGGTGCGGGAGGGTTACTCAAAATGCTGGATTTCCAAATCTCCCAGTGCTCCTTCATCTGTCTATTAAAGATGAATGTTGCAGATGATAAGTCACTGCTGGTGCTGTGTTACTGTCAATTATCTCCACGTTTATGAATAATGTATATATTGTACAGTCTCAATACTGCAGCACATTATAAAATCTGAAACTTAGTTTTCTTTCTTTGTTCACTGATTAATAGCACAAATTGTTATGGATTTTGGAAATCCTTAAGCTGCTAATGTTCTAGATACTTTACCCTCCTTAATGGCTTTGAAAATAAAGACAATGTTTCTGTTGGTTCCTGCAGTACTTTGCTAGAAAATAGTGTTCCTGTAGTACCTCGCTATATAAGAGATACAATGTTTATATAGTACTTTACTAGATAATATATACAACATTTATATAGTACCTCGCTAGATAATATATACAACATTTACAGTGCTGGCCAAAAGTATTGGCACCCCTGCAATTCTGTCAGAGAATACTCCGTTTCTTCCTGAAAAAGATTGCAATCACAAATTCTTTGGTATTATTTTCTTCATTTATTTTGCTTGCAATGAAAAAACACAAAAGAGAATGAAACAAAAATCAAATCCTTGATCATTTCACACAAAACTCCAAAAATGGGCCAGATAAAAGTATTGGCACCCTTAGCCTAATACTTGGTTGCACAACCTTTAGCCAAAATAACTGTGAACAACCGCTTCCGGTAACCATCAATGAGTTTCTTACAATGCTCTGCTGGAATTTTAGACCATTCTTCTTTGGAAAACTGCTCCAGGTCCCTGAGATTTGAAGGGGGCCTTCTCCAAACTGCCATTGTGAGATCTCTGCACAGGTGTTCTATGGGATTCAGGTCTGGACTCATTGCTGGCCACTTTAGTAGTCTCCAGTGCTTTCTATCAAACCATTTCATAGTGCTTTTTGAAGTGTGTTTTGGGTCATTGTCCTGCTGGAGGACCCTTGACCTCTGAGGAAGACCCAGCTTTCTCACACTGGGCCCTACATTATGCTGCAAAATTTGTTGGTAGTCTTCAGACTTCATAATGCCATGCATACGGTCAAGCAGATCAGTGCCAGAGACAGCAAAGCAACCCCAAAACATCAGGGAACCTCCGCCATGTTTGACCTTTGGGTTACCATGTTCTTTTCTTTGAATGCCTCTTTTTTTTTCCTGTAAACTCTATGTTGATGGCTTTTCCCAAAAAGCTCTACTTTTGTCTCATCTGACCAGAGAACATTCTTCCAAAACGTTTTAGGCTTTCTCAGGTAAGTTTTGGCAAACTCCAGCCTGGCTTTGTTATGTCTCGGGGTAAGAAGTGGGGTCTTCCTGGGTATCCTACCATACAGTCCCTTTTCATTCAGACGCCGATGGAAAGTACGTGTTGACACTGTTGTACCCTCGGACTGCAGGGCAGCTTGAACTTGTTTGGATGTTAGTCGAGGTTCTTTATCCACCATCCGCACAATCTTGCGTTGAAATCTCTCGTCAATTTTTCTTTCCTTCCACATCTAGGGAGGTTAGCCACAGTGCCATGAGCTTTCACTTCTTGATGTCACTGCGCACCGTAGACACAGGAACTTTCAGGTCCTTGTAGATGGACTTGTAGCCTTGAGAGTGCTCAGGCCTCACAATTTGGATTCTAAAGTCCTCAGACAGTTCTTTGGTCTTCTTTCTTTTCTCCATGCTCAATGTGGTGCACACAAGGACACAGGACAGAGGCTGAGTCAACTTTAATTCATGTCAACTGGCTGCAAGTGTGATTTATTATTGCCAACACCTGTTAGGTGCCACAGGTAAGTTACAGGTGCTGTTAATTACACAAATTACAGAAGCATCACATGATTTTTCACACAGTGCCAATACTTTTGTCCACCCCTTTTTATGTTTGGTGTGGAATTATATCCAATTTGGCTTTATGACAAATTTTTTTATTTTTTTTTCATTGAAGACAAAATAAATGAAGATAATACCAATTGTGATTGCAATCATTTTCAGGAAGAAACTGAGTATTATCTGACAGAATTGCAGGGGTGCCAATACTTTTGGCCAGCACTGTATATAGTACCTTACTAGATAATAGATACAACGTTTATATAGTACCTCGCTAGATAATAGATATGTTTATATAATACCTCACTATATAAGAGATACGTTTATATAGTTCATACTATGAAGAAAAAGACATGGATCGCACATCCCAAAAATACAATGATCTAAAGCCGCTAGGCAAAAAATTAAATAGAACATGAGGTTCTTTTGTTCCCATTCTGATCAGATTGTATTAAGCCCACTGCCACGTCACGGCAAACCTCTTGAGTGGGTCCCTAACCCAACCTTTTTGTGCCGCACTGTGCACTGACCACCGCCGCAGCGACAAAGCGCCAGCGAGGCAGGCGACCTGGTGCCTCACAGCACCCATGCTGCAAGGCAAAGCCCCCAAGGCTTCAGGCCGCGCCGCCCCACCGACACCACACCACCACAACAGCAGCCACCACACAGCACCAGCACACAGTGAGAGGAGCTGTACACTCACCTCCCACTGGCTCCCATATGTGAACTGGGAGCAAAAAGAAGGCTGACCCCTCTTGCAGTCTCCTGCTGATTAAAATCACCTGTGCCAAATGGGGAGAGTGCAGATCCAAGTAAAGAGGGGGATAGAATGATATATATCATACTATGAAGAAAAAGACATGGATCGCACATCCCAAAAATACAATGATCTAAAGCCGCTAGGCAAAATATTAAATAGAACATGAGGTTCTTTTGTTACCAGCAAAGGTTCTTTTGTTTAATCAGCAGGAGACTGCAAGAGGGGTCAGCCTTCTTTTTGCTCCCAGTTCACATATGGGAGCCAGTGGGAGGTGAGTGCACAGCTCCTCTCACTGTGTGCTGGTGCTGTGTGGTGGCTGCTGTTGTGGTGGTGTGGTGTCGGTGGGGCGGCGCGGCCTGGAGCCTTGGGGGATTTGCCTTGCAGCATGGGTGCTGTGAGGCACCAGGTCGCCCGCCCTGCTGGCGCTTTGTCGCTGCGGCGGTGGTCGGTAAACGGTGCCACACAAAAAGGTCAGGTTAGGGACCCACTCAAGAGGTTTGCCGTGACGTGGCAGTGGGCTTAATACAATCTGATCAGAATGGTAACTAAAGAACCTCATGTTCTATTTAATTTTTTGCCTAGCGGCTTTAGATCATTGTATTTTTGGGATGTGCGATCCATGTCTTTTTCTTTTTCTTCATAGTATGGTATACGTTTATATAGTACCTCACTAGATAATAGCTACAATGTTTATATAGTGCCTCACTAGATAAGATACAAGGTTGCTATATTACCTTACTAGATAATAGTTAGTGCTCCTATAGTATCTCACTACATAACAGATACAGCATTCTAATCATACCTAACTACATAAGAGACAGCATTCCTGTAGTACCTCACTAGATAAGTTAGTGTTCCTGTAGTACCTCGCTACAGAACAGATACAGCGGTCCTATAGTACCTCGCTGCATACCAGATAGTGTTCCTATAGTACTGTGCTTCACTGAAAATAAGACCAAGTCATAATATTTTTTTGGTCTGAAAGGTGGGTTAGGGCTTATTTTCCGGAGAGGTCTTATTTATTTTTTTTTATCATAAACAAATGCTAATTCTATTATAGAATTGTTTTACTAAGTGACTAGAAGGACCTGTACTGATGTCATACCCATGTGACCAGAAGGGACGGGGCCTCAGCCAACATAGCTGATACCAGGAAGGAACATTATTTTTCTGTTGACTGAGGCCGCTAAATACCAGGGAGGACGGACAGGCAGGGAGATGGAAATCACTATGAATGCCCACCCCAGCTATCGGCTGATCGGCTGCTGCTGCCGCCATTCAAAAAGCTTCTCCTTTTACAACCTTTACTTGCTTGTGTTTTAAAACCTATACATCCAAGCTGTCAAGTAAATGTATGTGTAGCGCCCCTGAGACCCTCAGGGCACTACAGGGAACTGCATCCTCTTGGGGATGCAGGACCTACCCCCTGGGACCTGGGGTACCAGTGCTGATACCATCAAAACACGACCAAAATCCTAGTTCTCCACTCCACACTGGGCATAGAGGGTTAATCATGGAAGGGGATGGTCGCCATGGGAACGAGTCCCTGGGTTTAGCCAGCCTGGTGGGAGGGGTCAGCAGTCAGTCTGTAGTGAGTCGAGGGAGGGTAGCACACAGAAGAGGTGTGCGGACGTGCCTGAGCTGGGTCCGGGTAATGGTGACCCCGGGGGCACAGGAGAGAGGTCGCCAGGATAGGTACCTGGAGATACTGCTGGGACTGGAGCACGAACAGGGCACAGGGCCCTAGGTCAAGTGTCAGTTTCAAACGGTTTGATAAATACCTGCCTAGTGAGGACACCTTCACGGACTTCACCGAACCAAATAATCCAGGGGCATCAGCAGTAAACTAGAGTACACTAGGATCGCGATTCAGCAACTTACCTCCCCACAGGGTCCGCACTGCCCGCCGTACAGAAAAGGAGACTGTACCCCAAAAGAGACAGTCGGGCCCCCCAAACGCTCAACGCTACGGGGACCCAATCAACTGAGAGGCCGGGGACAGAGCAGTCTGGGTCACTACATTGGCACTGGTCCTCCAAGGGACCTAAACCAGTAACCTCTGAGTCCACAGTGATTAGCGACTGTTAAAGACAACCCGGTGTGTTCTCCGTTATTACCCCCGTTACATCTCCCAGGCACGGCCCTACTTGCGGAGCGCCTAACACCATTGCTGCAATCACCACCAGCCCTGGGAGTACCCACATTCAGCAGCGGCGGTCCTCCATCCTTAACCGCAACCTGCAGGTGGTGTCACATGACAAAAACTCTTATCTCCCCTGTAAATAACCCCCATTAACAAAAGGGGCCCAGGGCACGGAACCGGGCAACGGCCACCAAAGTGATATTCCCATTTGTTAACGCCCGGGACCGAGTACCCCCTTCCCTGGGCGACACGTATGTATAGTATCAGCCTGATAGTACCAGTATAGCACTGGCTTTAGGTTATATAGGAAAATCCTGGTGATTGGTGCGCTTTAAATTTTTGTGATATTTGATACAAAAAATAAAGAAGTACTTTTATAATTTATTCCTGGCTATACATATTTGATTTATAGCCACACTGATAGTTACAGCATGTAACATTTCCAGAGTGCAATTATTGATACTGTATACATTACCTATACTGTGTGTGTGTGTGTGTGTGTATATGTATATATGTGTGTGTGTGTGTGTGTGTATATATATATATATATATATATATATATATATATAATTGCCTTAGTCTGTCTGTCTGTCTTGCTCCAAAATTGTATCCTTACGGTGATACAAAGCTGATTGGCCGCTGGGCTCGCCATGGCCCCGCCCCCCCGCACGGATTGGCCGCTCGCCCAGGCTGCGCCCCCACACGGATTGGCCGGCTGCTCGCCCAGGCTCCGCCCCCCCACAGATTGGCCTCTCGCCCCGGCACCCTGCAGGCATTGGCAACTCGGCCACGCCCCGCCCCCCTCACGCAATGCACGCTAGCTCTAGCCCCGCCCCCCCCACGCATTCCCCGAACCGACACGGTCACGGAACCACGACTCCCAGGTGAGTACTGTACCCCCGGGAGCCCACATCAGCGTACGCCGCCAAACCAGCCGACACATACCCTCGCATTGCTGGGGCTGGCCGGCATATGCTGGTGTGGGCTCCCATGCGAGCGGGGGACGAGATACGCTGGTAACCATGGTAGCATAGTTACCAGCACATCAAGGTCCTGCAGCGGCGGAACATACACACACGCACACACATAACAGAGCACACACACACATACACACATATCAGATCACACACACATCACATCGCATCCACACACTCACAACATCCTGGGATATCGCTTGCTTCTCGGCAGCGATACTGTGCTGTGAGCTTCCAAGACCTGCCGGAGGATCACATGGCCAGAAGCATGTGGTATCTCCGGATGTTGTGAGTGTGAGCGCGTATGTGCAATATCGTCAATGTGTGTGTGCGTGAGTGTATGCGATCGGGTGTGTGCGAGTGTATGCGATCGGGTGTGTGCGAGTGTATGCGATCGGGTGTGTGCGAGTGTATGCGATCGGGTGTGTGTGTGTGTATGCGATCGGATCTGTGTCGACAGAGGAGCACGGCGTGCTGGAGGAGGCTGGGAGGAGAGAGGCTGATCCTGGGGAAGGCTGGGAGGGGGAGGCTGAGAGAAGAGAGGCTGATGCTGGGGGAGGCTGAGGCTGGGGTAGGCTGGGAGGAGAGAGGCTGATGCTGGGGACAGAAAAGGCTGATGCTGGGAGGAGAGAGGCTGATGCTGGGAGGAGAGAGGCTGATGCTGGGGGAAGCTGAGGCTGGGGTAGGCTGGGAGGAGAGAGGCTGATGCTGGGAGGAGAGAGGCTGATGCTGGGAGGAGAGAGGCTGATGCTAGGGACAGAAAAGGCTGATGCTGGGAGGAGAGAGGCTGATGCTGGGAGGAGAGAGGCTGATGCTGGGAGGAGAGAGGCTGATGCTGGGGACAGAAGCTGATGCTGGGGACAGAAGCTGATGCTGGGGACAGAAAAGGCTGATGCTGGGAGGAGAGAGGCTGATGCTGGGATGAGAGAGGCTGATGCTGGGAGGAGAGAGGCTGATGCTGCGGGTAGAGAGGCTGATGCTGCGGGTAGAGAGGCTGATGCTGCGGGTAGAGAGGCTGATGCTGGGAGGAGAGAGGCTGATGCTGGGAGGAGAGAGGCTGATGCTGCGGGCAGAGAGGCTGATGCTGCGGGTAGAGAGGATGATGCTGGTGCAGCATGGGGGATGGAGCACGATGGGGGGTGCGCAGCATGGCGGATGGAGCACGTTTGGGAGTGCGCAGCATGGCGGATGGAGCACGTTTGGGAGTGCGCAGCATGGCGGATGGAGCACGTTTGGGAGTGCGCAGCATGGCGGATGGAGTACGTTTGGGAGTGCCCAGCATGGCGGATGGAGCACGTTTGGGAGTGTGCAGCATGGCGGATGGAGCACGTTTGGGAGTGCGCAGCATGGGGGATGCAGCACGATGGGGAGTGCGGAGTATGGCGGATGGAGCACGTTTGTGAGTGCGCAGCATGGCGGATGGACCACGTTTGGGAGTGCGGAGCATGGCGGATGGAGCACGTTTGGGAGTGCGCAGCATGGCGGATGGAGCACGTTTGGGAGTGCGCAGCATGGTGGATGGAGCACGTTTGGGAGTGCGCAGCATGGCGGATGGAGCACGTTTGGGAGTGCGCAGCATGGGAGATGGAGCACGATGGCGAGTGCGCTGCATGGGGGATGGAGCACGATGGGAAGTGCACACCTCCCCCCAACACACACACACACACACACACACACACACACACACACACGCACTGCACAACACACCACACACACACACTGGGAACCACAAACTACTGCCCTACACAGACACCCACACACACAGACAACGCTGCACACACACAACACCCAACACACAAACACCGCGGCACACACAAATATACGCACATACCGCACAACACACACATTGCACAAAACATACCTCCCCCCAAAACACACCACACCCACACAAACCACGCAACACACACACACACAACGCTAAAGTTGCTGGCTAAAGTTTTGCTATAATCAATGTAAAAGGTGAATAGAATACAGCTGGAAAGATACAGTAAACCCTTCATCAAGGAAGGCAGACACCCCCAAAAAAGAAAGCCGACATCCCCATTAGAATCACACTTACCAGCTCCCCTTAGACCCAATACAATTAGAGGTGGTACGTGCTGATGATGGATAAGCTCTCACACACAGATCATCATGTCAAAGGCACATCGTTGTCAGGTCCCCTGCCATTTCAGCTGCGTTCAACTGCAGTCAAGTGTACTGGTTGGTTCCCCCCGGTGACTGAAAGCAGCCACAACGCTCAGTTGTGGAGTGATGCCAGTCATACTACCTGATCTGTGTGTGAGAGCCCAGCACCAGCCAACCCTTATTATTGTGTGGTCTATTTCTTTTCGGAGTGTCTGTTTTCCTTGATGAAGAGTCGACTGTGTCTGTCCTACTGTATGCTGTTTACTTTTTTATATGTATAGTGAAAGCAGCCTGGACATTTTGTTTTTATTATTGAACTGTAACTAGGGCTTATTTTTAGACTAGACCTTATATTTCAAGCTCCCAAAATTCTGAAATATCATGCTAGGGCTTTTTTTTGGTGTAGGTCTTATTTTCAGGGAAACACTGTTGTCGCTGCATATAGATAGTGTTCCACCACATTGGCTACCCAGTAGATTGTATTATAAAGCAAGTTTTCCTTGTTTTTTACATGACCCAAAGGGTAACAACCTTATTGTCCGATAGGACAAGTTATGAAATTGAAAGGAGAAATATAGTGGTAAAGGCTTTCTACAGAGTTCACTTTTTTACATGGGTATATAGGAGACCGGTAGAACAATACTTGAGTGTGTAAGGCAGGTGCCCGGTCCATCATGGATTTGGTGCACGCATGAATGTACTCTACAGACATTGAAAACACTAATTTGTGTTTTGCTTTCCCCGATAATGTACAGGCTCATCATGGTACTTTGTGTTTAGCACTCGGTGGGAATTTAGATGTCTCCCCCACCGCCTATGGTGGACACACAGGAAGAGACACTTCACCGGCATGTTCCTCACTCCCTTCGGCCAATCTTATATCTACTGTCACAGTCTAGTGAGATGTTTGAGGAAGCGGGAGAGGATTGTTTTCTGTGTGACACTTTTTTTTTTTTTTTCTTGTTTACATTTAGTTACTAATAAGAAACCCTCACAAGTCTACATTACCAAGGTTAAGCAATTTGAAGGGTCATCATGTTTCGTGAGAAGATCCCAGTGGACTCTAGATCAGCTCCGACAAGTAAATGGTATCGACCCTAACCGGGTAAGTTTTGTCTTTTTAGTATGTCTGTTTGTACATGCCCGATGCATATACCTCAGTAGATTGTATGCTTCTTCATGCCTTTTTTTGCCAGGACTACAAACTGATCTTCCACATCTTCACCCGTTGCTTTTTAGAAGCCTTGTTGGCTGAGGGTGTTTTCTGAAGACCCATGTCTGTCTGTCTGTGTCACCCCCTCAGGACCCCCTTGATTCTGCAGAGCAGAGCTGCCCGGTACTAGCAACTCCTGCTTTCACGGGCTGGAGATGTCCTTGCATCTCGGGAAGAGCCATTCATCTGAATAACATTGAATTACTGCTACAAATAAGCTGTTTATTGGGGGTACCAACATCAGGACCTGGGACCGATCTGCCATGTGGCTACGCTTTGAAATGCGTTGCTTGACCTGGCCAGTTAAATATAAAAATAAAAAATATACAGTGTAATAAATAACTTTTAGGTTTGATATATCCGTATTCGTGCTGACCTGAAGAATCATGCTGCAAGCCATTTTCACTACACAATGAATGTCACAAAATGGAAACAACGCCAAAATTGCTCACCATGTATGTTATGGTATGCGACACTAACATCATACCCACACCACTGCAGCCAATCAGTGAACTCGGTGACTCTGATCTGTTTGTGTCATATATAGTGGCATGTAAAAGTTTTGGCACCCCTAGTTATGGGCTTCTTACATGTTTTTCACTGACGTGTTAAAGGTGCGTATGTCCCTCCGTGTGCCGTGATTTTGGCACACGTGTGATCTCCGTGTGCTATCCGTAATAATACACAGAGATTGGACACTTATACTCACCTGTCCACGCCGCTACTGCCCTGGTGCTAAAGTCTCTAGCAATACTGTCTCCGGCCGCCGCTGTCTCCCCTCTGCAGCTACTTTTGGGTCTACTGTGCAGTGCATATGTATGAGCATAATTAGCCAGCCTGGAAGCGGGCAGCGGCTGAACACAGCATCCCTGGAGACAGGCGAGTTTAAAAAGCTTTTTATTTTAAATGTTTGTGATTTTTTTTTCTGGTGCGTGTTTCATGGATCACATCATTGTGTGGTTTGTGGGACATCTGTGATGCTGGAGAAAACCGGACATGTCTCCATGCAGAACACACAGACATGCGTGTGCACCACACGGAAACACAGTCATTGGGAAATCACTGATGTGTGGGCAGACCCATTGATTTTAATGGGTCTGCGTATGTCCATGATTCTGGTACTTATAAAAACAATAACGTACCTACCAAAATCACTAACGTGTGAAGGGGGCCTTGTTGTGAACAGTTAAGATGAAATGATCTCTAAAAGGCATAAAGTTAACCCTTTCACCCCATGGCGATTTTTCGTTTTGTTTTTTTTCCCCTCCCCTTCTTTCAAGAGCCATAACGTTTTCTATTTTTCCTTCAATATTGCCATATGAGGTCTTGTTTTTTGTGGGACAAGTTGTACTTATGAATGAAACTATTATTTTACCATATAGTGTACTAGAAAATGGAAAAAAAAACTCCAGTAGTGGTGAAATTGCAAACAAAAAAGTACAATTCCTTTGCATACTTCTGATGCTGAATTTTATGGTGAGGACACACGAGAGGTTTTCTTCTGGTGACTCTTTCATGAAGGCCATATTTGTGCAGGTGTCTCTGAACAGTAGAACAATGAACCACAACTCCAGAGCCTGCTAAATCTTTCTGATGGTCTTTTGCAGTCAAGCAAGGGGTTCTAATTTTCCTCTCTAGCAATTCTACGAGCAGCTCTCACAGAAAGTTTCCTTGTTCTTCCAGACTTTATCTTGGCCTCCACTGTTCTTGGTAACTGCCATTTTTTAACTACATTTAACTGACGAAATGGCAACTTTGCTATCTTCTGATAGCCTTCTCCTACTTGTGGACGTCAACAATTTTCATTTTCAGAGTGCTAGGCAGCTGCTTAAAAGAACCCATATCTGCTGTTTTTTGGTACAATATTAGCGGAGGCTGGATGTTTATAAAGCTGTGAAATTTGCATCACCAGGCCTTTCCTAACGATCATAGTGAACAATGCCATAACCCTAACAGCTAATTAAGGTGATTATGATTAAGGGTAAGAAATTTGCCTGAAACGTGTAGATGCACACCTTGTCTAGATATGCTGTAATGTAATATAGATTTTTTCCATTGTTTTTAACTATTTTTCATTAAAGTTATGTTTTCATTTTTACTTGGCCATTGCTGGATTTTCCCCTTTTTTGTCTCCAAAAGAAAGCAGACACTCCCCAGAAAAACTACACTTACCAGACTCCAAACAATTACAGTTGGCAAGTGCCGATGGTGGATGGGTTCTTACACGGAGATCTGCGTCACTGTCAGGTCCCTTGCTGTTCCAGCTGCATACCGCTGCAGCTTTCACAAACCAGTATAACGCCACGCGAGTGATACTGCTTCCGCCCAGCAGGGGGAGCCAACCGCTGTGGAATGCAGGGAGATCTGACAGTGATGGAGATTTGTATGTGAGACCCCATTCACTTGCCAACTCTAATTGTTGGGGGTCTGAAAATCAGCCTTATGCGGGCGTCACACGGTACGTCGTTAGTGACGCACATCCGGCATCGTCAGAGATATCGTACCGTGTGACACCTATGAACGAGCAGAAATACTCACCACCTCGTTCATCGCTGACAGGTCGTTCATTTTCATAATCTCGTTTTTCCTTCTGTGCTCTGGTTGTTCATTGCTCCCGTGGCAGCACACATCGCTCCATGTGACACCCCGGGAGTGACTAACACAGCTTACCTGCATCCCGCCGACAATGCGGAAGGCAGGAGGTGGGCGGGATGTTTACGTCCCGCTCATCTCCGCCCCTCCACTTCTACTGGCCGGCTGCCGTGTGACGTCGCTGTGACGCCGAACGTCCCTCCCCCTTCAGGAAGAGGATGTTCGCCGCCCACAGCGACGTCGCTCGGGAGGGAAGTGCGTGTGACGGGGGTTTAACGACTTTGTGCGCCACGGGCAACTAATTGCCCGTGACGCACAAACGACGGGGGCGGGTTCGATCACTTATGCGATCGCATGATTTATCATCCCTTGTGACGCCCGCATTAGAGCATCATTTGGAGCAAACAAAAATATTATAGGCCTCTCTCTTATTTTCAGGGAAACACATATGCACATGTACCTCTTTTAAAGAGCAGTCCAGTAATACCCTTACATGGTCAGTCCGTTCCTCCGTTACAGAGATATCGGCTTTTTAATTTATATGCAAATGAGGTTGTAGATCTGAAACCTTTGTCACTCCAGCTCTATTCCCTCCGCCCATAATCAATAAAGGGGGGAGGTTGAATTCCTGCTGATAGATTACCTTTAAGTACTCAAGAATATACAGATTTTTCTATTTGGAAAAATAAAATGTTTTGCATGTAAGAAATATATATTTTTGGAAAATATACTGTTTTTTATTGTTATATCTAAAGAAGTTTAAAAATTGGATAGGGAAAACTGATGAGATTGAAAGATTTTCTCCCAAAATGAAATATTTCAACTCCATAACAGAAATTCATGTTCAGGATTGCTACGTCATTGCGACTCTGTGACGGCCACATAGAATGAAATGCTGAGGTTTGCTCCAAAGGATCACATAGAAAAAAACACACAAAGGATGGGAGCGATGTTACAGTTACATTCTCAGATAATGATAGTGGAGAGTTTTTCTCGAAACTTTATATAAAGAAGCAGATCAATAAACTGTTTAAAGGGAACCTGTCACAGGTTTTTCGGTTTATAGGCTGCAACCACCACCAGTGGGCTATTATATACGGCATTCCAGCATGCTATATATAAGAGCCCAGGCCGCTGTGTAGAACGTAAAAAAACACTTTATAATACTGACCTAACGGTCGCGCGGTGGATTTGAGTCAGATGAGCGTCTCCGTTGTCCGGTGCCGACGCCTCATCTTTTGGCCATCTTCCTTCTCCTTCTTCTGAAGCCGCGTTGCATGACGCGTCCTACATCATCCACACTCGCCGACATTGAGATCCTGCGCAGGCGCACTTTGATCTGCCCTGAGTAGGGCAGATCAAAGTATTGTAGGGCGCCTGCGCAGGACCGGCGAGTGTGTATGATGTAGGACGTGTCCTACACCCCGGCTTCAGAAGGAGGATGAAAATGTTTGAAAGAGGAGGCGCCAGAGAACAGAGACACCCATATGACCCAACTCCACCGCAGCAACCTTTTAGGTAAGTATTATAAAGTGATTTTTACGTTCTACACAGCGGCTTGGGCTCTTATATACAGTATGTTAGAATTCTGTATATAAGAGCCCACTGGTGGTGGCCACAGCTTATAGGCCCCAAATCTGGTGACCGGTTCCCTTTAAGGGCAAGAAATTTGCCTGAAACGTGTAGCACAGGCTTCAGAAGGAGGACGAAGATGGCCGAAAGAGGAGGCGTCGGCACCAGACAACGGAGATGCCCATAAGGCCCAACTCCTTCGCAGCACGACCGTTAGGTGAGTATTATAAAGTGATTTTTACATTCTACACAGCGGCCTGGGCTCCTATATACAGCATGTTAGAATGCTGTATATAAGAGCCCACTGGTGGTGACCACAGCTTATAGGCCCTAAATCTGGTGACAGGTTCCCTTTAAAATGTTCCCTTTTTGCAGCATTCATGGGGGTTGTCAACAGGACAAAGGAGTATGCCATCGAAACCGGGTCCAATTCTGAGTTGATAGAAATGTACTGAAACTGAATCAAGCTTTAAAAAAGAAAAAAAAAGTCCATTATTAATATTCCATAGATCATTTATTAATTTTCATAGGAATTTAAAAAAGGTTTGGAATGCTAATAATATAAATATATCATAAAGGCAAAGTAGTTTTCATTTCCAGTTGACATGGAATGACGATTCATTGCAGCAGCCCACGGAGAAAAGTTGTGACCAGTTTACAATAAGTTTGCATTTTCCCACCTTCATTTATTACATAAGGGAGGTCATTACTTTCCCACGAACACGCGAGACGAGTCATTCTTATCTCAGCAAACACTTAAATCCGGTCACTGGCTGCATGGACAAATAAAGGAGGAGCATTATTTGATATGTACAACATAAGCTACATAAACTTCGGGTATAATCCGTCCTACTGGTGGCACACAAAACAATGATAGATAAAACTCTAACACTACCATGCTCGGGTGCTTGTAACTAGTGATAAGCGGGCACTACCATGCTCGGGTACTCGTAACTAGTGATGAGCGGGCACTACCATGCTCGGGTACTCGTAACTAGTGATGAGCGGGCACTACCATGCTCGGGTGCTCAGTACTCGTAACTAGTGATGAGCGGGCACTACCATGCTCGAGTGCCCGGTGCTCGTAACTAGTGATGAGCGAGCACTACCATGCTCACTACCGGAACATGTGACCCGGACGTTGCGGCGCTGACACTGTACTGTATCATACTGTACTGGCGTGCGCCGCATCCGTCAATCCGGCAAAAAGCTGGATGTGTGAGCGCGCCCTTAGAGGATGGATGTGGTGGTCATGTAACTGCCAATAAAGACACCGATCGCGTCAGTGTTGTGTAATGTGAATAATGCCTTGTGTCTTTTGTAAATATTGTGTTGTATTGTGCTGTGTATTATGGAATATGTTCCTGTATCATGTACAGGAAAATAAGGTATATAATGTAGGATATGATAGTGCAAGTTATAGGGAAGATATAGCAAGGTTATAGGTAATGCAATTCATAATAAGGCGTAGTGTAATGTGTATGGTATAATAGTGCTGCTAATGCAGTCTACTTTGGATAAGATAAGGTGTAGTATGATATTTAAGGTAGAATGTAAAGTAAGGTTTGTGTGATAGAAATGTATGATGTATAATGTTAGGTGAAAGGTTTGAGTCTGCCCAGTAACAGACTGCAGGGGCAGACAGGGTTAGGGGTACTTTGCACGTTGCAACATCGCTACTGCGATATCGTCGTGGTCAAATCAAAAGTGACGCACATCCGGCGCCAGTAAAGACATTGCAACGTGTAAAGCCTAGATGCGCCGATAAACGATCACAAAAGTGTCGTAAATCGGTGATCTGTGTAGTGTCGGACATTTCCATAACGTCGCACCAATAGGAGATACGATGTTGTTCCTCGTTCCTGCGGCAGCACACATCGCTGTGTGTGACACTGCAGGAGCGAGGAACATCTCCTTACCTGCCTCCACCGGCTATGCGGAAGGAAGAAGGTGGGCAGAATGTTACGTCCCGCTCATCTCCGCCCCTCTGCTTCTATTGGCCGCCTGCCGTGTGACGTCGCTGTGACGCCGCACGACCCACCCCCTTAGGAAGGTCGCCGGCCAGAACGACGTCGCAGGGCAGGTGAGTGCATGTGAAGCTGTTCGCTACGGCAGCTATCACAAGATATCGCATGTGCGACGGGGGCGGGTACTATCGCGCTCGGCATCGCTAGCCGATGCTAGCGATGTCGCAGCGTGCAAAGTACCCCTTAATGTTTGGACTAGCCGACCCTTGAAGGGGTCAAGTAAAGAAAAAGGTGACAATTCCCGCTTGACAGTATAGTAGTTGAGAAGTGACCATTTGTGATGTAACATCAGACGAATAGGCTGCTGCTGTCCAAGTCATATGCATGGAGTGACTTGTGGCAGGAGCAGAGAGAGCCCAGAGAGAAGATAGCATGAACTCTCAAAGTAGGTTGAGAACACCGACCCTCGGCTGGAGCGGCCCCAAGTGATTTGAATCCGGAGTGCAGTCAGAGCCAATCCCTTTCAACCATAAGGGAATTGGGTGAAGTTTACTGTTGTGTGAGCATTGTTCCCAACCTGAGCGGAGTTTCCGTACACAACTATGAGTTTGAAAAGAACCTGCTAGCAATATTTAGCACTGTGAAGTAAAGACATAGCCATAATGGCACTGTGATGCTGATTCAATGGATACCTGCAGTGAAGAAATCCGATCTATGATTGCTGAATAGTCTTCCGCTAAACATTTTCATGATGACGTCATCCGTGCATTGCTTGTGGATCGGGGCGAGACTTGGGGGTCGGGTTTTCTTCATGTTCTCTGCCCCTCCGCCTGCCTTCTCTGTTTCTTCTACAAGTCCGCTGATTACGGTATTCAGTGGCCTGCCTCCTTTTTTAAATTTTGTGACGCTGCCACCATAATTGCTGTGGGCAGCGCATGCGTTGTGTGACTTTACAGGCTGTCTGTAGGCCTTTAGTAAAGTGGCGCCAGATACAGTGCATGCGCAAACCAAGATTTCAGCTCAATCACCTCTTAATTAAGCCGGAAGTCTCAAGCTTTACATGCGCCGCATCTGGCACCATTTTTTTGAAGGCAGTCTGTAAAATCACACTGCCCACCAAGTTGCGGCACATGCACAGATTGAGATTTCTTCACTTCAGGTATCCATTTAATCAGCATCACAGCACCATTATGGCCATATATTTACTTTATAGCGCTAAACCCTTCTAAATTCTGTTTAGGGCCTTACTCGGGATAACTGAACCCATATAGAGACTACTTGACATGGAGCTGTTTTAGGGTAGAGGAGTGTCAATACTGTACTGGTGTGTTGGACTGGATAGTGTTGGGGCTATCCAGACCAGGAATAATGGCGGTGACTCTGGACCTTTGACGTGTCTCTGATACGATGTGCTGAACTGTAAGAATTGTGCCCGCTATCTCCTCTGTAATGTTGGACTTGAATAGATGCTGAGACTGTCTAGTAAAGAACTGTTTCGTTCAATTTTGTTATTTCTACATTCGTCTCACTGACTCCACTGCTTTGGTTTTCAAGCTGCCCTTTCATCAAGTCTATTGGGAAAAGACTAAAATGTCGATGCCTTTGTTGCGATTTCAGAAAACCTACCTAACGCAGGCACATTCTGCTAATACTGGTGTTACCATAAAGTGATATGCCAGAATGTAATTACAACCTAGCATACGCCATATTCCACAAAGTAACGCACAGTGAATCCAGAATGTGGCATACAGCAATGGCTTCCATGTACCTGGCACAGCCACTGACTTCATTTTAGACGTATAAAACATAGGCCGATATCCTACTTGTGATGTCTTGGCCATGCCCTCATAGGCTTATATCCTACTTGTGATATCTTGGCCATGCCCTCATAGGCTTATATCCTACTTGTGATGTCTTGGCTATGCCCTCATAGGCTTATATCCTACTTGTGATATCTTGGCCATGCCCTCATAGGCTTATATCCTACTTGTGATGTCTTGGCTATGCCCTCATAGGCTTATATCCTACTTGTGATGTCTTGGCCATGCCCTCATAGGCTTATATCCTACCGTACTTGTGATATCTTGGCCATGCCCTCATAGGCTTATATCCTACTTGTGATATCTTGACCATGCCCTCATAGGCTTATATCCTACTTGTAATGTCTTGGCTATGCCCTCATAGGCTTATATCCTACTTGTGATATCTTGGCCATGCCCTCATAGGCTTATATCCTACTTGTGATGTCTTGGCCATGCCCTCATAGGCTTATATCCTACTTGTGATGTCTTGGCCATGCCCTCATAGCCTTATATCCTACTTGTAGTGTCTTGGCCATGCCCTCATAGGCTTATATCCTACTTGTGATGTCTTGGCCATGCCCTCATAGGCTTATATCCTACTTGTAGTGTCTTGGCCTTGCCCTCATAGGCTAATATCCTACATGTGATGTCTTGGCCGTGCCCTCATAGGCTTATATCCTACTTGTGATGTCTTGGCCATGCCCTCATAGGCACGTTTTTTTTTATGTTCTGTTACTTTTTTTTTTTTTTGTAATTAAACAAAGTGGTAGCTCAGGTAAACACCTTCAGGGCTCTGTTCACACGTGGAGGCTTTGTGGGAGCCTACCTTGCGAATCTAGCCAAAGGAACTGGCAAGCACTACTTTTGTCTGGTAAAACGACAGACACTGAGCCTGGAGCTCAATAAACCCTAATATAGCCAGAAACCTCCTTTGGGTACCCCTCTTGTCCGCCATGTGACTGATCCAGAACGCTAGACTTAGAAATTCTAATGTTAACAGAGCCTAAACGTATGTCCAGCCGGCCTGTGCTGAGGACGGGGTGACACGGATCTTCGCAAATGGGACATTCATTTCTATGGACAGATGGTGTTCATCACTTCTGGTGTAACACTTCCTGGCCCGTGTGGACTTTAACAGTCACACCTATTTACTGGAAAGGGTACACAGATGTGCAGAGGAAAGCGGAGCCAAAAGCTCTGTGATCTTTATATAAATCCTAAAAGTGAACTTTTTTCTAACAACTCTGGATTTCAGAAAGAAGGACACGTGGTAACCCAAAGTTACTTCGGAGACTTTAGATGATCCTACTGTAAATATACTATAGATTACAGTCTTATGTAATGTAGAGATACAGGTGGGCTCAGCCTGCGGACTCATCATTATTCACTGCACACTGTTATTCAGCTGAACGCTCTCCGATGTGACTACCTCGTGGTTCTGCATCATGCTGATCAATATCAATAATTTCCCACAGGACTGGATTAATTATTCTTGTATATCATATGTATCCACTGAATCTAACACTCCTTTTAATACCAAACACATAAGCAAAATTGGACACCGGAAATGTCCTTGGTTGAGTAACACTGGTGCTCACGGTTGCATAGCCCCACTGGAGGCACACAAAGCACATGTGGCCTAGGCCTCAAATGTGTCCTGTGTCTATTCTACCCTAGAAGGGTGCTTAGGGTGAAATACTTATTCAGTACTTTCCCTCACCGTTTTTCTTCTTGCCACTATATTAGTTAGGCCTTGGTGCCTGTAACCACTGCTCAGATGCATATACTAAGCAGTGGCCACCATCAGGATCCTTCCACCATAGGGGCCCCTTGTAAAAAAAAAAATGTATACTGGATGGTAGGGCTGGATTATTAATTTACGGTAATTTGCAATTTCATTTACCCATAATATTGATTTTGGTCAATCAAATTAACCCTTATGCCCCTTTCACATTGCGCTTTTACTTACGTTCAGTGGTCCCGTCGGGGCATCTGTCCGAACGTAGTTGACTACGTTCGGGTGTCCGCCTGCAGTAAACGTATATGTCCAGAAATGGTGCTAGACAGAGTACACACTGATGGAGTCTGCTCCATTATAGTCAATGGCTCTGTCAGCGCATGCGTCCGAAACACGTCTTGCGGGGTTGGGGAGGGTCGGTTCGGACGAATGCCCCGACGGGATCACTGAACGTAAGTAAAAACGCAATGTGAAAGTAGCCTAAAAAGAATGTCCTGAATGATCAAAAGCCTGGCCAGAAGGTAAAATATTCACGGCCTCCTGTCCAGCCGCCAGTACGCCAAGGTACCACTGACCTTGACTCTGCACCGGAGTCCCGTGAATCCATCCGCTCATCTCTAGTCCCAACTGATGTTTACTGCTGGACAAGAGAAAGCTCGGCAGACCTGTGGGGCTACAACAGCGTTGGACTTATCAGGTGAGTATTGCTGTTCTTTCTATATTACAGCTTTTCTTGTTTTTGGTATTCTTATGCATTGAGTTACACTTGAAACTAAGCCTGCAGTCCTGTAGGAGGTAAAGCAACAATAAATAAATATATTTATATATATATATATATATATAATATATTTTTTTTAAAATCTTTTCATACATAGTGCTAAAATAACAAATTTGATTGTAGTATGCAAATGAGGTTGCTCCGTGTACCGTTGGCATGGCTAAATACCTTGGTGCACACTTATTTATATTCTGGCCACTACTTCTATGTTGGTTGAGAGCACTGCTTTTCCCAGAGCCTGCACTTTCTCAAGATAAACCTCCGTTATGTGATCACTGTCCCTATGTAAGAATTACCACTAATCACTCGTTCCTCGCTTCTTCCATTGCTCATCTCCTCTGTTACCACTTCAGTGCAGGATAGAGAACACAAGTCGCTCTTTCCTTCCTTCTGACATTGCTTGTCTTCACTTCTATTGCTTCAGTGCAGTAGAGAGGACACAAATCGCTCTCTCCTCGCTTCTGACATTGTTTGCCTTCTCTGCAATTAGTTCAATGCAATAGCGAGAAAACAATCACTCTCTCCTCACTTCTTACATTGCTCATCTCCTCTGCTACCACTTCAATGTGGGAGAGAGCACACAAATCTCTCTCTCCTCGCTTCTTACATTGCTCATCTCCTCTGCTACCACTTTAGTGTGGGAGAGCACACAAATCTCTCTCTCCTCGCTTCTTACATTGCTCTTCTCTGCTACCACTTTAGTGTGGGAGAGCACACAAATCTCTCTCTCCTCGCTTCTTACATTGCTCTTCTCTGCTACCACTTGTGTGGGAGAGAGCACACTAATCACTCCATCCATGCTGAAGACATTGCTTGGGTATACCTATGTAGCAATGTCATCTGCAAGAGAGAGCAAAGGAGGTGAGCAATGTCAGAAGCGAGAAGAGCGTGGTTTGGGTGCTCTCTCACCCAAACAATTGTATAACAACAGGTTTTATCATCACACAGTAATTGTTCTGGGCAAGCCAGTACTGTCAACATAGGAATGGCATTAATAAGGGCGGCACGGTGGCTCAGTGGTTAGCACTGCAGTCTTGCAGCGCTGGGGTCCTGGGTTCAAATCCCACCAAGGACAATATCTGCAATAAGTTTGTATGTTCTCCCCATGTTTGTGTGGGTTTCCTCCGGGTACCCCGGTTTCCTTCCACAATCCAAAGACATACAGATAGGGACTAGTGTACATGGTGTTCGTGTACACGATCCCAAACACGAGCTTCTTGTCACAGTTCAGTCCAGGGCCTGTAAAAAAAAATGAGCACATTGGTAAAAAAAAATTATACTTCCAGGTCCAACGACGCGTCCTGCAGACTGTCTCCTGGCCGCTTCTGCTTCCGCGTCCGATCATTGCTGTGCCCTCCTGGTAACCAGCACTGACTTACAGGACCTGCCATGATGACGTCATAGCCATGAGACCAGTCTTGCGTGAATGTTGTACAGACATTGGGTTAAACTGGTCAGATGGCTATGACGTCATGGCAGATCCTGTTAACTTCCGGGAGTATGCACTGCACTGCTAGTCATTCGGCCGTGTTCGCAATGTCCTTAGGGTTCACCCAAGCCAATGGTTCATGGACTCGATTGAACTTTGACTGTCACTGTGCAAGTCTCACATCGCATCACCCGGTACAGCCGCACAGTCTGCCGACAGGAGCAGTCGGCTGCTTGTATTTCCATGCAGCTGAAGCACTCGTGTCCAGAGAATGAGAGTCCATGCTGGGTGATGCTGATGCAAGACTGCACGAGTCATACATAAGTGGGACTCCGGCCTCCGTGTCAGCCTGCTTCTCACTTTGTACAGACGTTGTCTGTACAGAGTGATGAAGCAGCGCTGACAATGCTCTCCCTGCTTCTCACTCTGTATAGATGCTTGCCTGTGCAGAGTGATGAAGCAGAGTTGACATTGCTCTCTCTGCTTTTCCCTCTGTATAGTATAGTATAGTTTCCCTCTGTATAGTTCCCTCTGTATATGCTGTCTGTACAGTATGATGAAGCAGAGCTGACAATGCTCCTCCTGTGGACTTAGTCAGAATAAGGATTTTTTTTTTATAATAAGGATGGAGTCTCTAATTTTTTTTGTTTTTATTTCTAATAAAAGAATTATTTTTTTTTATATACTGTTAACTAGAAATTCATGGGGCCATGTTTAATTTGGCATGACACCATGAATTTCAGGCTTAGTACCAGCTGAGAATACAAAGCTGGTATTAACCCCTTTATTACTCAGTGAGCCACCAGGGCTGCTGGACAAGCCAGGTACAGTGCCTGGAAATGGCGCTAAGAAAAAATGCGCCATTTCCAGGGGCAGCTGTAGTTTTTAGCATGGGGGCCCAAAACGCTTGGGCCTTACCATGCTGAGAATCCCAGCCCCAGATGCCTGGTTTTACCTGACTGACGATCAAAATACAGTGGGAGCCCACACTTTTTTTTTATTATTATTATTTTTTAAATACCGTAATTGAAAAAAAAAATGAATAAGCTTCCCTGTATTTTGATTGCAAGCTAAGGTAAAGCCAGGCAGATGGGGGTGGCAGCCCGTAGCCGTCCACTTTATCTGTGCTGAGAATCAAAAATTCCGTGGAGAGCTGCATCATTTTTTTACTTATTTATTTTTACCCTACTATATTTGTATAGATGCTAGAATGTATGGGCTGGTTTCAGGTTACTCCAACAACCAATCACAGACGCCCAATCTGTGACAGCGTCTGTGATTGTCTGTTATTTTAACAGTAAACAACAACACAGAGAAAAAAATATTTTATTAGAAATAAAACAGAAGACATTTAGGACTTCATCTTTATTACCCAAAATAAACCCCTCTGACGTAGTACAAAGGCGGGCGAACATCTTCAGCTCTGCTACATCTGTGGAGGAGACAAATACATGTCTGCTCACACAGACTCCGCTGAGAGCAGTCAGAGACTTCACCTGAGTGCATAGCTGAGCCCGGTCAGCTGTGCCACAGTGTAGCGTGCACTGACACAACAGGACCTTCCATGACGTCATAGCCATGTGACCAGTCTGTAACCAACGAGGTAATACAATAGTCACACCTGACTGGTCACATGGCTATGATGTCGCGGAAGGTCCTTATATCAGTGCTGGTTACCGGGAGGGCACAGCAATGATCGGACCCGAAAGCAAAAGCAGACGGGAGACAGTCTGCAGGACGCGTTGCGTGACCTGTAAGTACAGTCCCTGACAGAAGTTCTGTCGCGTATCCATGTTATGTAAATAAAAGCTTATAATCTGACTTTAAATTCATCCATTGGTTTCATAAATTACTCTTTTGAAAGCTGAAACCCTCTCAAATTTGGTTTAGGTTATGAAAATAAAGTTGCTGCAAAGCTGAAATATTGATCATTTAATGAACACAGAAAGGTCAGATTTTGGCAACACAAAAGTTTTGTCGCCTTGTCATATAATGCACCCAATCCTAGTTTACATCCTCACCTGTGCTGACTAAATGATCGGTTACTTAGTGGGTGTGTATAAAAAGAAACCCAGCACCCCACACCTTCAGTTGAACTGCAACTTGACCTCTGACAACATGGCAAAAATCCACCCTGCGACCAAAGCCTTGATTATCAAGAGGCTGAAGAACCGATCCACTGCAGAGGTGGCTGGCACCTTTAATGTCTCAGCGTCAAGTACAAAGAATTAAAAAAAAGATTTGAAGAGACTGGAGATGTTTTTGACAAGCCCAGGTCCGGCAGATCCCACAAGACAACTGCTCAGGAGGAACGTTTGTTGGTTAGAAAATCCAAAGCCAGCCCCTCTTCCACAGCAGCAGCAGAGCTCCAACAGGCCTGGTCACCTCCAAGTTCCTGTGTCAACTAGAACCGTTTGTAGGATTCTGTCTCGAAATGGCCTCCATGGTCAAATCAGTGCTCAGAGGCCAGCACTAAACAAAAGGCAATTAAAAAAACGTGTGGCATTTGTCAAGTCCCACAGCCTGCTAAACAAATGGACACTGGAAAAGTGGCAGAAGGTGGATTTCTCTGATGAATATTCAGTTGAATTACACCACAGTCGCCGCAAATACTGCAGGAGACCTTCTGGAGCCCGTATAGATCCAGAAAACCGTTAAGTTTGGTGGTGGAAAGCTCATGGTCTGGGGTTACATTCAGTATAGGGGTATGCGAAACATTTGCATGGTGGAAGGCAATATCAATAGCCTAAAATATCAAGACGTATTAGCTACCTCTTACATTCTCAATCATAAAAGGGGTCAAATTCTGCAGCAGGATGGAGCGCCATCTCATACATCCATCTCTACAACAAAGTTCCTCCTAGCAAAGAAGATCAAGGTGCTCAAGGACTGGCCAGCCCAGTCACCAGACATGAACATCATTGAGCATGATTGGGGTAGGATGAAAGACGAAGCTTGGAAGACAAAACCAAAGAATCTAGATGAACTCTGGGAGGCATGTAAGACTGCATTCTTTGCTATTCCTGATGATTTCATCAATAAAATGTATGAATCATTGTTGAACCGCATGGATGCAGTCCTTCAAGCTCATGAAGTCACACAAAATATTAAATATGGCTCTAATAGCACCACAACTTCATTCACCAATGCTATGCAACATATCTTTGTATTAGAAGTTGTTTGTTTGAATTTCACATTACTTTCTGTGGGCGACAAAACTTTTGTCTTGCCAAAATCTGACCTTTCTGTGTTCATTAAATGATCAATATTTCAGCTTTGCAGCAACTTTATTTTCATAACATAAACCAAATTTGGGAGGGTTTCAGCTTTCAAAAGAGTAATTTATAAAACTAATGGATGAATTTAAAGTCAGGTTATAAGCTTTTATTTACATAACATGGATAAGTGACAGAACTTCTGTCAGGGACTGTATAATGACAATGTTTATTATTAACTGCATTTTATTTTTGTTACAGCCCCCTGTCCCATTCCATAACTGTAAAGTCCAAGTTCGGTGTTCGGGCGCAAGTTTGCGTTATCTTAGAACCCGAACTAGAGCTTTACAAAACGTTCGGGCGAGTCTCCCGAACGTGAACATAGTTCGCCCATCCCTTATAGGGACCTTAGATTGTGAGTCCCAATGGGGACAGTGTTGCTGATGTATGTAAAGCGCTCTGGAATTAATGGCGCTATATAAATGAATAAATATTATTATTATTACTATTATTATAATCTGAATATTGGTGCACTGAGGCTTTTAACCATGTAATGAGTGCACTAATCACCCTCATTTGCATATTTCATTAGTTGTTTTAGTGGCAACAGAGGAACATATTTAAAACTCCATCTCCTACAAGGCTGTGTGATTAGTTAGAAGGGTATCGGGTGACAGACTCCCTTTTAAATTAAAAAATTGTCCTAAAGTTGAAAAAAATTTAGATTGTGTTTTTTTGCAGAATTGCCTAGTTCTACCACATAGACAAAACAATCACTGATCTCGTGGAGAGCAACCAGAGAAACCCTGCCGGCAGCCAGCAAAGGTGCTCAACACAGTGAAATCCTAGGTGCATTGCCCCCTGGGAAGTATGCAAATCAAAAGGGTCAGTGGAGCCTCTGTTAGGAGTCTCGGTACAGAAAAATAGACATATAAAGAGCCACTCCTTGGCTAGGTCCTTCCCAGAGGGATATATGGCTATCTTTCCATGTCGAGACTCCTAACAGAGGCTCCACGGACCCTTTTGATTTGCATACTTCCCAGGGGGCAATGCACCTAGGATTTCACTGTGTTGAGCGCCTTCACTGGCTGCCGGCAGTGTGTTCTCAGGCTGGTCTCCCTGAGATCAGTGATTCTTTTGTCTTGTTGGTCTACTAGGCATTGCTCCCACCTGGCCAGAATCCTACTCCACACTGATGAGGGGCAAAACCCCGAAACAGCTGTCTGTGGATGGATACCTGGCCTTGGTATTTCCCTTGTCATATCTTTAAACTCGTCAAGAGTTGGATATTGACTGAAAGGGCCACTTAATATGGTGGTCTCCTAAAAAGAGCCACTCCTTGGCTAGGTCCTTCCCGGAGAGATATCTGGCTATTTTTCCGTGTTGAGACTCCTAACAGAGGCTCCACAGACCTTTTAGTTCTACCACGTGGTATACGATTTTTTTTCAGTGTCCCTCTATGTAGGAAGCACTTCCTGCAGATGCGTAACTGCAAGACGTAGGGGGATGGAACACACTTTTGGCCTCCCCCAGTGAATGGTGGTTTATGGGAATGTAAAGCATACTGAAGACTACTTGCATAGACTGAATGCTGTTGGCCTTAGTCCATCAGGAAAAAGCCTGCATGTCTCCATATGAAATCAAATGCACACAGGCAACAGTAGGTCCATATAGGAGTAATCAGCTACCCTATTACCACTCTATAGGGTATTAGTCTTAAGGCCACGTCTCACTAAGCAACATCGCTGCTGAGTCACGTTTTTTGTGATGTAACAGCGATGTTGCTAGCGATGTTGCTGTGTGTGACATCCAGCAACAACCTGGCCCCTGCTGTGAGATCGCCGGTCGTTGCTGAATGTCCTGGACCATTTTTTGGTCGTTGCTCTCTCGCTGTCAAACACAGCGATGTGTGCTTCACAGCGGGAGAACAACGATCTGAATGTGCAGGGAGTAGGGAGCCGGCTTCTGCGGATGCTGGTAACCAAGGTACACATCAGGTTACCTGATATTTACCTTGGTTACCAGCGTCCACAGCTTCTAGAAGCCGGCTCCCTGCTCTCTGCACACGTAGCCAAGGTACACATCGAGTAACTATAAGCAAAGCGCTTTGCTTAGTAACCCGATGTGTACCATGGTTACCAAACACAGCGTCGTTACACAGGTCGCTGGTGGCAGATCTCTGATCGCTGTGGAAATCTGCCTGTTTGACAGCTCACCAGCGACCATGTAGCGACGCTCCAGCGATCCCTGCCAGGTCAGATCGCTGGTGGGATCGCTGGAGCGTCGCTTAATGTGACGGTACCTTTAGTGTGGCTAAGGCAATGAGGCATTATACAGTGTTGCTGCAGAGAAGGCTATGACATGGCTGTGCAATTGTTTGCACTCACATATATACTAATTGTTTAATCTCTTCTCTTGTATATAGGAGTCTCCAGAATTTGATCTTCAGTTTGACAACGCCTCTGATCAGTGGGTGGCGAGTTCTGGTTCAGAAAAGTTTACTTTCTTCCAAATCTTGCATCATACATGTCAGAGATATCTCTCCGATAGAAAGCCTGAGTTCATCAACTGTCAGTCCAGACTCTTCTCAGGTGACTATGGAGACTCTTCTTTTGCTGGTTTCTTAACTGGATAAGTATGTACATATTACGTGAAAGAAAAATTGTTAATGGCGGCCAACTATCTACTGTGTGAGCGTGCATGTACATGGGGAGTCGGGAGAGATGGACATTCATTTTTGCTGTCTGTGTGGGATATTAGTTGGGCATAATTCTCCTTTCCGGTGGCTAAAATGTGAGCAATGTTACAGATTAAAGGGAACCTGCCAGGTCCCATATGGGTTCTCACCTACAATCATGAGCATGTGTGGCCTAGAAAATCCTTCCTCCCCATCCCTGTGTTGTAATATTGTGTAATCTGAATTTATAAAAATATATTTTAGAACTTACCGTACGTGTTCCCTATGTAAATGATCAAAGGGTCTAGTGCCCTGGGCGACGCTTCACCCCGTGGGCGTTTGCATGCTTTCCGTGGTATCATGCCCCTGTGGGCATGATACCATGGATTTACATGAGCGACGTCACCGTCAGCTCCTGGAAATCCCGCGCTTGTGCACTTGTCATTCGTACAGCCCTGTTATCCAGGTGTTTACTTGCCGGCTTTAGACGCGCTCTGCGCATGGTCAGAAGCACAGGAGTCTTCTGATCATGCGCAGTGCCCTTGTGAAACTGACAAGCAAACACCCGGATAAAAAGGCTACACGAATGACAAGCGCACACGCACGGGAGCTGACGGTGACATCGCTCATGTAAATCCATGGTATCACGCCCACAAGGGCGTGATACTGTGGAAAGCATGCAAACGCCCACGGGGTGATGCGACTAGACCCTCTGCTTATTTACATAGGGAACATGTAAGTTATAAAACATTTGTTTTTTTTTATAAATTAATTTTACACAATATTACAACACGGGTAGGAAGGGGTTTCTAGGCCACACATCACCCTGTTTGTAGGTTATAATGCATATAATGGGACCTGACAGTACAAAGAACATTAATTGATAGAAAAATAGATGACACACAACCAATTATGGATTGGGTACTTTTTCTGCAACATAGAAATTACTGATAGGTAACATTAAGTTTTTTTAATTTTATTTTTTACTTTTTGCTACCCAAGTCATATTACGTCCCCTTTTCCAACACCTAGAAAGTGTGTATAAAACTAGCCATAGCGAAACTGTAGATTGCGAGATGGATATTACAAGCAAGAGCACAAGGTGGCCACACACATCAGATACTGTAGCTGTTGGCCAAACAATTGTTCAACCTAGATCTGTCCAAACACGTCCACCTATTTGCACATTCAGCTCGGCTGTGCATGTGTCATAAAATGAGCGTAATGCCCACCCTACACATTAGATGGCTGCCAGTCAAACAATGCTTCAGCCAATTGTTCTGTGGACAGCCATCTCAGGCAACGTTCCCCTGTCCAGGAGTACTCAGTTGAGCATTCTTGTGCTCTTTATGAGAAAACTGTCTCCTAAAACGTCGGCCATGGGCTTATGTCGGGACAACAATGCAATCCACAGTCGAAAATAGGACACGAGTGATCTACCGCTTACCCATCCATCAGTCATCTGTCATCTCTATACACATTAGACAAACAGTTAAACCTGTAGCTTTAAGCTGCTGCCAAATGGCTCTGCCTGCCCGCCGGCCCCAGACTCCTCTGGCCCGCGGGCCCCAGACTCCTCTGGCCCACGGGCCCCAGACTCCTCTGGCCCGCGGGCCCCAGACGCCTCTGGCCCGCGGGCCCCAGACGCCTCTGGCCCGCGGGCCCCAGATGCCTGTGGCCCAGATGAGGCTGTCCATTTTGGGTCCAGAGATCTGCAGCCAGTCTGTGCTTGGACTTTGATACACTGATCTATGAATATTGCCTAAAAACACAAGTCCATTCATCAGGAGCCTTATAGCCCAAGGCAGTCATTTTTTTATGGTTGACGTGCTTCACATGACAGATTTAGATATACCATAAATGTTGCTGGGAATCCGATATTAGAGGGGTTCTGAATGGTCACACGTCTGCCAATCCACAATGTAACTATCCTGGAAAAATATCCTGTAATTGTTGTTGCTTTTTATCTCTTTTATAAAGTTTTACATTTTATTTCTTGACTAAACATTTTATTCCCTGTAGGCAACAGTATACTTCACTCGGCTGCTGACAGTGTGACCAGTGCTGTACAGAAAGCCAGCCAAGCCCTCAATGAGCGCGGAGAGCGCCTCGGCCGTGCCGAAGAATCGACAGCGGAAATGATGAACAGCGCACAACAATTTGCAGACACCGCTCACAAGGTGAACATAATTCTGACTCTGCTGAAGTAAAGCACCCGCTCCTATTACAGTATTTTATGAACTAAACATCAAAGTCAGAACAAGGCCGAGCACAAAGCAAAAACTGAGGCTGCAGTCGTATATAATGTACAGGCCAGTCGGCTGCTTTAAGCAAGTGAAGTCTTACGTTAGAGACCTGATGAGGTGGAAGGAGTCTACCAGACTAGACTTAGAAACACTTCCAAGTTCTTCTGACAGTACAGGGTCAATGTCCAGAGTCATCGTTAGGACTCCATGAGCTGAGGGTCACTGATCTAAAGGCAAATGTTCAAGTAGATTTCATGTAGACCCAGGCAAGCAAAGCTAAAACGTAGATACAAAACCTGGTGTAAGATAAGAAAGCTAAGAGATGGTGAAGTTGTTACCCTGATATGGCAGGGTCAGAATTTGCTCTGCTTGGAAGCAATTGTCTGGAAGTGAAGAGGTGTCACTCAGGTCTTATCTGACAATGATCTGCAGTCATTTCATCTGCTTTGGGGAGAGTTTCCATGATCACACCTCTGTTTTTACCAGTATCTGTGTAAGATACTAAAAGCAGAGTGGACACTTTGTGTCACGTCTCCAGGGCCTGCTCCGGTGATGTCTGCCCCGGTCACCAGGCGCCACTCTACTGTCATGTCTCCACCAGGGCCTGCTCCGGTGACGTCTGCCCCTGGTCACAAGGCGCTGCTTTGCTCACACTGCAGGCTGTGCTGGTGATGGGGAAGAAGTCAAATAGACGGAGAAGGAAAAACCGGGCACAGCTTCCAGCCGGCATTTACTGCAAAGTATCACCTGTCTCAATAGACGGTAACAATGTTCGCTAGTGTGGAACTACCACAAGGGGTGCACCTCACAGGAAAACTGGGAAGCGGTACATCAAAAAAATAGAACTGAAGGCACTCACCAATTGAAGGCAGATATCTTGTGTTTATTATTTACATAGAGCAGGCATAAAAGGATGGAGGGGAGAGGGACTGAACACCCACGGACGACAGCTGTTTCGCACCGGCAACCGGTGCTTTAATAAGTCCCTCTTGGAACTTGTTAAAGCGCCGGTTGCCAGTGCGAAACAGCTGTCGTCCGTGGGTGGTCGGTCCCTCTCCCCTCCGTCCTTTTATGCCTGCTCTATGTAAATAATAAACACAAGATTTCTGCCTTCAATTGATGAGTGCCCTCCGTTCTATTTTTTTGATGATGGGGAAGAAGTCGGTTCCAGTGGCTCTGGTGGGCGGAGTCGCCGCACACTCACCAGGCTTGGTCCGGCTAGAACTTGCAGTACTGCTGACTGACTGTAGGGGTGTGTGCCGTCCAGCTAGTATCAGCTCCTACTTCAGCCTATGGGAAGGAACAACACCCTTTTTATTTTCTTCAGTGTCCCTGGTTCCTTGCCAGAGATAATCTTGTGTTGCTTTGAGCCACATCCTTCCTGGTACTGTGCACCTTGCTTTTTGTCTCATATGAACTCTGCTTTGTTTATTGACATTTCTCCTGCTTGCTGTTTTGTACCTCGCCTGACATCTCGGTTTGACCTTGGCCTTTTTTCCGGACATTCCTCCTGCTTGTTGTTTCGTACCTCGCCTGATATCTCTGTTTGACCTCGGCCTGTTGACTATCCCCATCTCTGGACTGCAACCTACCATAGGCAGTGAACCCCTGGACCCTGCAGTAATTCCAGATCCCTGTATAGGGGTTAAAGGGTTTCGAGGTACCTCGGGGTCCTGCTTACTGGGTGGCTTGCCGTTACACATTGATACAGACTGTGGTATGCCTTCGGCTCTGTTCACATGTCCAGTTTTCACCATGTATTAAAAAACTACATCTGGCCAAAAATGGATGCATACTTAAGTTTTCGTTTTCCATCCATTTATTGTCTATTTCTAGTGGATCTGATTTCAGTAGAAGTGTCCACTGAGCACCTCGTGTTCTGGGCATGTACGGCACTTAAAAAAAACGGATGAATAACAGATGATATATCGGACGACCAACCTTCTATTTTACCCGTGAATTGAGAATGAAAGATCAGTCCAGGGGGAGAAAGAAGCAGATTTGTCTGATTGGATATATTACAAAGTTTCTTATTTTCATGTCTACTATTAATTTAGTAAATAAAGTGACGCTAGCACTTTTTTATATGCTGTATGTTATTTTTTACGACATGTTCTAATATAAATGCTTTGTGCAACGCGAGTTTTCATTGTGGTTATTACAACTTTTCCCTTTTCTCCGCAGCTTGCCATGAAACACAAATGCTGACACTCTTGACAGGATAACCGTGTCATTACCTATACCCCTGCCGAACTCTATATGCCAAAACCTCAGCACAAGGTTATTAGTAAAAAATATCTTTCTTTTGAATGGGACACCTACTGACTTCCTCTCGCCACTCATATCGTGCTTCTCCGGCACAAGTGGTACAAATGCAACACAAAGTTATAAACTCTGGGAATAACATGCAGGGTACAGCAGCTTCCAGCACCCACTACCATGCTACACGGACATAATCGGGAACGGCATTACCTATACAGAAGACTCGCTGCATTTTAAGGCAGAACTTGGGAAACATGGACAACTGATTGAAGATCCGCAGTTTACCATGATTGCCAGCTACCCAAATACCTGCAATGGTGTGAATGTGCATTATGCCGCTCCGCAGGGGCCGGTTACGGGGAGGCTATTGCTGGCACAAGTGACTTCATATGAAAGACTTCTCTTGGTCAGAACCCTGAGTGTCTAGTGGCAATATTTTAAGCAGCTTTGCGCAGACAACCACTTACCGATTGTTTGCACCGCCTTTGTGTGTGTCACTGGACATCCGTGGTTCCTTTCCATATTTTTAAGGCAAATTTTACCAGTTTGTGTGTTTTTGTTTTTTTTTTCTTTTTTTCTTTATTGCCGTCCAGCTCAAGTGTTTCATGCCAGTGTTCCTATAGACCTGGCATACTTACAACATTTCCATGTATTTAATTTCAAAGCCATGTTGCATAACAATATTCCAAGCAATAAAAAAGTTTACTGATATCTTATGAAAATATTACTGCCTCAATCTCGTTTATACGTCCAGAAATTTAAGGAATTTATGTCTAGAAAATAGGTAAGAAATGACTTTTTCATTGAATATGAGGTCTATAGTGGAATGAAAAACACAATTCTGTGTGTAAATTGTGTTCTTAGACTCTGAAAGCTTAGAAATATAGTTTATAATTGGAATGAAAAGTGGCTCAAGACACCGTATCCAGAGAGTTATGGTGAATGACTGCTCCTCTTCATCGTGTCCAGGTATAAGGGTAGTCAGCACCCAAATTGTATTTTCTAAATTTCTATCCTTACATCCTAACCACTTTGGTAATTAGCTTTATTATACTTTACCATACACTTCTCCGTATCATGCTAATCCCTAAATATGTGTTTTATACTGCATTTTTTTCCAGCACCCATGACAGCACCACGAGAGAGAGGGGATCCGCCCTTCAAGGACAGGAAACCTCCAGGATAAAAAGGGGCGGTACCTCTCCCCGCATCAGTTGGTTTCCTGTCCTTGAACAGGGACCCTCCAGAGATCCAGGATGGTCCTGTTGGGCCGAAGATTCAAAACCGGCGCCAAGCTGGCCGGCTCTGGCAGCGGCATGGGTCCTGCTGCGGTCGGCTGAGGTGCCGTGGAGCTGCCGCAGCGGACCCACGGGGGTCGAGCCTGCGTGCGGCACACCATCCTCCGGTGACGCCAGGACGGATTCCAGGCACGAGGACGTGGTGTGGAGCCTGCGGGGACCAGGTAAGGGTTGGTCGGCCGCAAGTGCTCTCCCGCCGCAACAAACCCACAGGGGTTCTGTCTGCGCGTGGGCTCCCTCCCTCCCCCCCCCCCCCTCTCCTTACCACCGACGCCAGGGGCAGTGAAGGAGGTGGCTGCTTTTGCGCTTCCCTGCGGTGGCGTCCTCGTGGCTGCTGCTGCGCTTCCCTGCGGTGCCGTCCTCGTGGCTGCTGCTGCGCTTCCCTGCGGTGGCGTCCTTGTGGCTGCAGGCCCACGGGGGATGTACCTGTTTCTTTGGCCTCACCTGGGAGTGGCGGAGCCTACCAGCAGCAAGTCTGAGGACTCGCCACAGCAGCCCACGGGGGCTATGCCTGTGAATGTCAGTGTCTCCCACGCTCCAATGCTACAGGAGCAGTGACGCTGTCTTACCGGCCTAGAGGTAAGTGGTGGTGTTCCACAGTGTGCTTCGGGGCCTCACAAGTATCTGCCCGGCCACTCCGGGTCATTCGGCAGGAGAAACAACGGGGGACGCCATCTTGAGGATGGCCGCTGCCGCATGGTGTGTGTGTGTGCGCGCAGGCGCGGGATCTTCTCTGGGTTCTTGCATGACGCTCAGCTGACGTCACCTCCCGGAAGAGACACCGGCTGTGTGCTGAGACTCGGCTGCAGTGAGATGAACTGAAGGCTTCACCCCCTCCGGTGGAATACGGCTGTCCCCGTGCTGCTGGAAACAGCTTCCAGGGTTGCATGTGGCCTGCGGGCCTGGTGTTGGAGACCCTTGGTGTGGGTCGGCCTCCGCATTGGCGACATGGCTCCTATAACGTTATGGGTTTGACTCCGTACTTGCAGACTGCTATGTACACGGTAACAGCTCCGTGTTGACAGCTGGGGGACAGAGGGAGCTGGTTGCTGGCAGTTGCTGCACTCATATGGCTCTTGTCGGTCGCGCTAAAATGACTGATAACCCTTTAGATGTGAGCATTCATGTCATTCAAAAAAAAAAAGGGGGGGGCTCACTGAGGCAACCTCCAGTTCTGCTCCTACCAGACAGCGCAGGCTGGCACGCAGTTGGGGCAGTGTGATTGCAGGCCTCAACGCGGACGGGTATACTAGCTCATGTGATACTCTGGGAGGATCGACACCTGGTCCAATTAGTGGAGTCTAAAATCCAGCAGGACCGACGCCCAGAGCCTGCAGGGGAGATTGATCAGATGCCATCATTCCTCCTTCTACCCCAGTTCCGCCTCTGCATCAGAGTGGTAAGTGACCTTCATGAAAGTTCACTTTGTTCAGAGCCACTCTTGCCTGTTTTTGGGGCGGACTCAATGGATACACTTCAATAACTGGACCACGCTCCCTTTAATCAGGAGATGTCTGTTACCTGGTCTCAGAAGTGGTGCCAGAAGGGTATTAAGCATAACCTCTCAGGTGAGGACTTGGATTAGGGCTGTCAAGCCCGATGTTGGCTTGACAGTTTTGCAGCATCATGGCCTTCGGAAATTCAGGCCTGCCTTCCCTGCTTATGGAGACTGTCATCCGAGGGTGAGTGGAATTCTTCAGCTTCCCCATCAATGTCTGACAGTATCTCGGGTTGTTCAGACTTCTCGATGGAGAACAATGTGACACTAGTGACTGTGGTCGGGCCCGCTATGGGCATCCCTGAAGTGGCACCCAAGAGATGTCTCGATTTCGTATGTTGTGGCCTAGAAGAGGGAACCCGTGATGCCTCCCGGTTGTTGATAATGTATAGTCCCTCATTGCTATATAAGGGCCACAGGCGGATAGGCAAAGTTCAACCCAGCCTGCCCTTTGAGGAAGCAGCTTGTTCCTTCTGTCGCAGGGCCCCTTAAGCTGACTGTCGCTGCTCTCAGGATTTCAAATAGTCATCGGCCGCTCTAGGCTGCTTGTGCCTGCCCTTGTTAGCTCACAGCGGCTCTACAGTTTGAGACTGGACAAGTAACGGCTGAAGGGATTGGGGGGGCAATTCCCTATTCTGTGAAAATGAGGGAGGTAAGGGCTTACAGCGTTCTAGGATGGAAATAACGCCACTTCCTCAAATACCTGGGAATTTTCAGCTGGGGCTTGCAACAGCTAATGTAGCTGCTTCCACAATGGAGTCCCTGGCAGTATGAGTTGACCACATCAAGGTTAGGCTATGCCAGAGAGCCCCTAGACGGATCATGTCCCCACTCCTCTTCTCACAAGGAGCGGCAGCGTTCCTTTTAGACTCATCTGCGGCCTCACCCAGACTGGTAACCAGTTCTCTCGTTGTAAACCTGTTTCGGAATAGTGTCCGGGAGGTCCAGTGTGAAACATTTCTTCCAGGCGATCACATACCAGTAGTGAATCTGACGGATGCATACTATCATGTCCAGTTCGACGTAGTTTAGTGTTCCTCAGAGTAGCCTGTTTATGGAAGGAAACATTCGACGTTTCCGGTATGCAACCCTTCCAAGGGATGACGATGGGCTGGGAGTCTTCGCAAGATTTTCAGACGTTACAGTGCAGAGAAGTGCTTATCATCCCTTACCTCGGCAACTTCTTGTTTGATGGCAGGCCTGCCTGTCATCGTGCCGCCTTTCTGCGGGAGGGTGTTCTTCCTGCTCACACGGGAAAGGCTCCTACACTAGGAGAATCAGGATTGTGTCCGAGGACAGTCCTAATTTTCTTTTTTAGGGCTTACTTCGATTCAGAAGTTCGGGTATTTCGTCTTCCGGTCCTAATAGATCCGGCACCAGAGGCACCAAGGTTGTCCCTCAAAGGTGCTATGTCCCTACAGGGTTCCCTTACATCCGCCATTGCGACAGTTCGGTGGGACCGGGCGCACACTGTAGTAACCTTCAGTGGGACATATTGGGGACTCAAGCAATTGTTGAGGATCATTGACCAAGTGCTTGCACTCCGGCACATTCAAATCCCTACATTGCTGGTTGAACCGGTGAAGTAATGAAACACGCTTCATATGACCTGAGATCCTAAGGTGCTTGCTTTTGCCGCACGTCTTCAAAGAGGAGCCCGCCTTCGGGGTCACCTGTTCTGCGGTGTGTGGTCTGGAAGCGAATCCCATGGTTTGTTTTTCTTTTCTTTTCTTAAAAATTGCCAGGATATGGCTGGTTGTAGACTGAGCGGTGGGCTGGTCCCTACCCTCCCTGTCTGGTCGTCAGTTCCTGTATGGAGAAGAGTAATCAGTTTGGACTGTTTTCGGCAGCAGCCGGTTGAGACGGGGGATGGGTCCTCCGTCAGTCCATCGTCACTTCGCTATACGTTGCCTGTGTTCTGATAATAGACCTCTTTGTGACCTGAAATAAGGTTCACTGGTTCTGTTCTCTAAGTCCTCGGGATTGGCCTCATGTGGTGGACGCCCTGCTGTTCGAATGTAGATGTGACCTTGTTGTACCTCTCCACTCATAGCCTGTTTCCAGCCGTGTTGAAGAAAATCCTGGAGAACAGGGCTGTGATGATCCTGATAGCGCCATTTTTTGCCAGATTACCATGATTCTATTCCCTGGTAACTTTTCGTTATCCAGGCCGCGGGTCCTACTGGTCCTCCTCACTCAGGTTCCAGATCTTCACCCCCTGTCAGGCATATTGCATATTGCAAAAGACCGTGTGGTCTTTTTTGAAAGGTCACCTTACGACTCAGGGTTTTCTCTTGTTCTTGTCCCTACTCTCCTTCGGAGTAGTAAGCCGGTTGAAAAAAAAAAAAAAAAAAGGGGGGGGCCTGGACAATATTCTTGTCTTCCAAGGGTGAGCCCTGATGGACCGACGACTGTTGCGGTAATCTTATTAGAGTTTTTCCGGAAGAGGTTGACACTGGATCTGTCATTGCGTTCACCAAGAGTTCTAATATGGGCCCTTGCTACCTGGTACCATTGTGTCCAGTCTGGAGTCCGCTGGCCTCCCAGTTCATTCGGGTATGGTCTAGCCCTCTGCGCAATGTATCTTGCCCCCTTGGGGCCTTATTCTCGTTCTATCTGCCTTGACAAAGCCCCATTGATCCCTTGGAGTCCATGTTATTAACTACTCTGCCTCTGAAACAGACTTCCTGACACCGTCACATCGGCTTGTAGGGTTAGTGACTTCCAGGCCCTATCTTAGTTCCACCATTACTCAGCTTTCAAGGATAAGGTGTCCTGAAACCTGCCCCTCCTTGCCTCCTGATAGTACGTCATGTTTTCTTAATTCAAAAGGGAATTGTTCTTCCATCCTTTGTGATAGTCGGCAAGATCAGGAAGGGGAGGGGGGGGCCATTTGCTGGACATTAGCGGTTCCTTATGGAATATCTGTCTGCAGCAGAGTCAGGTCCGGTTTGTTTTCTTTCAGGGTGATAGCTAGACGCTCAAGGCTTCTAAATCCACTTGGTGGGTGGATCTGCGAAGCCACTTCTTCGTCTGCTCGGCTTGTGGTAGGTATGTGCCTGTAGGTCTGAAAGTTCCCTGCACAAGGGCAATGACATCTCCTGGGCTGCAAGATCGTATGTCACCATTGAGCAGCTTGTCAGGGGCCACGTGATCTTCCCCTTTCACTCGCTATAGGCACTATAAGTTGGCCTTATCCTTGCTGGCTTCACCTGGGGAGCTCGGTTCTGTGATTTTTTTCCCCCCCTTGGCTTATTCCTCTATCTATGTAATTCTCTCGTGGTGCTGTCATGGGTGCTGGAAAAATACGTAATTACTTACCGGTAATGTGTTTTTTCTGAACCCATGACAGCACCCTTACATTCCCTCCCTGCATGTGGATAATTGGCTGTTTTTTAGCTGCACTGGGTTCATGTTGGTGCTGGTTATGTTATAATGTTGTTTCCTCCGGAGGTCCTTTCATGCTTTGTAAACCAACTGATGCGGGGAGAGGTACCGCCCCTTTTTATCCTGGAGGTTTCCTGTCCTTGAAGGGTGGATCCCCTCTCTCTCGTGGTGCTGTCATGGGTTCAGAAAAAACACATTACCGGTAAGTAATTACGTATTTTGTGATCCAACTTTTTCAACCTCTCCTCATACAGGAGGCCTTCGATTCCTTGTAGTAGTCTAGTTGCCCCCCTTTGAATTGACTCGAATTCTTAATATCCTTTTTAAAATATGGAGCCTAAAACTGGATCCCATATTCTAGAAGTGGTCTTACAAGTGATTTTAGAGCCGTAACAATATGTTGGGATCACAGGATCTAATCTCTCTTTCTATACACCCTAAAATCTTGTTTGCTTTAGCAGCTGCTGCCTGAGTGCTGCTGCTCAGCTTATTTGTAATGAGAATACCCAAGTCCTTCTCTTGTTCTGTAGTCCCGAGTTTACTTCCATTTAATGTATATGCAGCTATAGGATTACTCTGTCCTAGGTGGATTACTCTGCATTTATCAACATTAAATCTCATTTGCCAAGTATCTGCCCATTCTGACATCTTATCCAGATCTTTTTGTAATATTGTACAATCAAGGTCAGTTTTTAATATCCTACATTTACTATCAATCCCATCCACAAAGTCATTAGTAAAGAGATTAAGAAGAATCGGTCCTAGTATCCCTGAGGTGAGGATTCGTTTGAGAGTTTCCCACGGTGCCAGAATCAGTGATTGACACCAGCACCACTCCACAGCTTCTAGGAGCACTTTCAAACAAATCGTCATCAGGGGGTGGCGCTAGTGTCTCTCGCTGCTTCTATCCCACCCCCTGATGACATCTTCTTTCAGTTAGAAGCTGTGGTGGAGATGGAAGCAGAGTGCCGGCGCTGCACTCACGTCTCCCACAGTGTCTGTTACCATGGATTTAGCACTTTCTCAGTGGAAGTCTTTGTAGCAAACTAGTAAGTAACTGCAATGCTGCCCCTAGTGATGCCCTATTTTAGGAGGGGTGATGGATGCTGTGGGAAGTGACTCAACTCCAGCCTCCTGTGACATCACGTTTGAGACTAATCTCAAGCTAAACATCAAAGGAAGTGTAGTAAACAAATAGACATTTAGGGATTAGAAACCTAGGATGATGTGTAGGGTAATGTGCAATAAATCGAATTACAAGTGTTAGGATAGATATTTAGAAAATACATTTAATGTTCCGGACCAACCCTTTTGATGATGTACAAGATGGGATTATTGGTGTTTTTTCTATTTTGCAGATGACCCTAAGGTATGTAGTAAAGTGAGATTTATGGAAGATGTTCATAAGTTATACGGTAAGATGGACAAACTGATTCACTCTGCAGATGAGGTTAATTTATACAGACCGACCGGAGACATTGCACAACCACTGATAGACATGTACTAAATCGGCAGTTGGTTAACACTCTTGTTTTAAATAAACAATACCAAAAGGCACGGACAATGCCGTGCCATATTCACAATATGGACAAAGCCATATACAGATTATCATAGACAAAAGGAAGAAAACATTCTGTACAACGACTTAATGATAGAAAATGTATATTTTATTAATAGAAAATAGCTAAAAAGCAGACAAACAATATTGGATTAAAATTAGCAGAGACAAAAAATGGTGAGTACCAATAGATGGCGCCCTCACCCCACAGTAGGTATATGGTAGCACATGTTAGAGTTTAGCACACAGCACATAAAGGGCTAAAAAGCCAATGTTACATACAAACTAAAGCGTGCTGCTGCTTATTAGGTGCCCGTTACTGATACATCAATAACGTAGTGTCAGAAAGATTCTTGTAACAACGCACTATAATACCTTGCAACCAACATACCTAAATGGTGGATGAGAGCCCAATTCCCCGACCCATAGGTTTCGGTATGACTCCTTCTTCCGGGGGTGGTCTCTGATTAAAAGAGGTGACCTTATAAAGGATAAATATCCAATCACTATCCGTCTTGACCCCAACCAATCAAATCATAGGGTGTGTGCAGTGACGTTATGTCCAATACCATGCCCATCACCTCAATAGGTGGATACATAGGGCGTGCTGCAAGTGGGGGTGTGGCCAGGACCCCCACGTGCAAACACGCATGAGAAAGCCACAGAATACACCCAAGGACCTAATAACGCCAAACCGGAAGTGATGTATGCAAAACCGGAAGTGATGTATGCCGAACCGGAAGTGATAAGTGAAAACTGTGGAAAAAGAAAGCGCAATAGGGTCTTACCCCAATATATATAGGGTGAAGCAAAGAATAATCCTACTCACCAATTCGGGTTGTGACAGTCACAACACCTATAGCAGCATGTAACACCAAGTCCCGGCAGCGGTCCCCAAGAGGCAGATAACAGAGAGTAGTAGAGAATGGGTTTCACAGCCGCGCCAAAAGACTACTGGATTCTTCTCAGATTAATGTTTCTTTTATTTCATAACAGGTCAAGTCTACGCGTTTCAGAAGGACACAGCTCCCTTCTTCAGGACAAACCAGCAAAGAATCATCAAATCTCAATCTCTTGATGATTCTTTGCTGGTTTGTCCTGAAGAAGGGAGCTGTGTCCTTCTGAAACGCGTAGACTTGACCTGTTATGAAATAAAAGAAACATTAATCTGAGAAGAATCCAGTAGTCTTTTGGCGCGGCTGTGAAACCCATTCTCTACTACTCTCTGAACCGGAAGTGATGTATGCCGAACCGGAAGTGATGTATACAAAACCGGACGTGATGTATGTCGAACCGGAAGTGACGTATCGTGACTCTCCGTGTCACTGACATGGGGGCGTGCGCATCCTATAGCTAATACAAGTGTACCCTCAATGTCCACATGCGCCTGCGCACCCTAACACTGACACAGATTAGCAGGTAAATGCTACATAGCGAGATCGTCACTAATGGATGCTGGTATATCATTATACATAACGGATTAAAGTGCATCCATAACGATTTGAATACCCAGCAAAAAACATCACACAAAATCGCCGTAATGAGGGTGCACACACACTACGTGACCCTGGGGACATACCCCCAGTCCCACGTGTGTGCACATACCCCACCAAAGCGACGTGAAATAAGTAATATGGTAAGTACTCAAAATCGTACAAACACCAATGGCCGTTAATATATATTTACGCGGCGTGGATTATAATACCGACACACATATATAGGTGTACTGCAACATTAAAATTCAGAATGAGTGGCAAGGAATATAGCATCGCCCTGGCATATCTAACAAAAGCGCAATGTCCAATGCAGCGCACACGCGTATGACCAGTTGGACCCACGCCGCCACGGGCGCGCCAAACCACAGCCATGGAGACTCAGTCACCAGGGCGGTGGAAAAAGCAGACGCGCACATGGCGGCACCGGGCCCACGGGCAGACGCATGCACGCACCGGCCTCACGGGTATAAGGTGGAAGTACGAGATCACATATATTAACAGATGTAATACACCTCTGGGCCCTGACACAATTACTCATAAATATCAGAGGACTCCACACAGCCCAATATAATCTATATTGATTATTCCACGATGATCACATCAACAGAAGTTCCGTATATTTGTCGAAAAGGCCCAGGTAGATAATATGCTTCTCCAACTTCATATATCGAGGGTATACAAGGACAGAATACAAGACGGATATGAGAGGAACTGAAAAATAAAAAATAATAAAAACACAAATAAATATAAGACCAAATTAGAGCAGAGCATCACGGACGCCAACTGGAACCCCACATGTCATCTTGAACCCAAGAAAACCCGAGAGAGACACCATCAGAAAAGAGCTCCCTATTCTAGAAAGGACACGAAACTTAAGTACTCATTCAATCCATCAGGCTGTAGCGTTTTCAATGTCCATATCCACTCAGTTTCGCGTTGTCCAAGAAGTCGGCTAATATTGCCGCCTCTAACCCCAGTCACAACCTGGTCTATGCCTCGTACCTTCAATAAGTTATAATTGCAGTTATGATGTTTCTTGAAGTGCCTCGGTATAGTCTTAAGGCCCTCAATGTCCACATCATCTACGGCGGCTTGAATATCACGGACGTGTTCTCTCACGCGTACCTTAAGGGCTCGTGTGGTAAGGCCAACATAGATGAGTGGACACGGACAACTGGCATAGTATACTACAGCCTTAGATAGACAATTAATTCTCTTCTTGATTGGGAAGACTTTCCCATCCAATATTGTTTGTCTGCTTTTTAGCTATTTTCTATTAATAAAATATACATTTTCTATCATTAAGTCGTTGTACAGAATGTTTTCTTCCTTTTAACACTCTTGTTTACAGAGGCAAACCGTGGTAAACGATGTCCACTGAGGGATCTGTTGTAGATCTGTAGGGGATCGTTCAGTGTGCACTAGCTGCTATTGTTCTCAGCTCTGCGACTGCAGTTTACACAAGATGGTGCACTATCGAGAAATAGAATTTGTGAAAACCAAAGGCAGATTTCATTGAATGAATGAGCGTTTTATTTGTTCCGTGAGTGTTCGGAAACCTGTTTTCACTGAAATATTATGAATCGAGTGTTCTTAGTAACCCGCAATCACCATAAGCTTTCAGAGTAAGTGCAGTTTTGTGGTTACTTAATTGTCTACTCTACAGGGGAAGTAAAACTGGGAAAGTCACTGATTAGAAAGGATCTTGATGTACTAATAGATCATAGACTAAGTAACAGCATGTAACGTTAATCCATGCACGATGTGTAACCATCCAATAGCTGCCTTATACACACGTCATAGGTTTGTCCGGTCTAAAATGATAAGCCTGCAGTCACTATATGTCCACTGTGCACTACAAGGATTTGCCAATTCCTGAGCCGGAAATGGCTGTCACGTGACCGCAATTGTGCGAAATGCACATTGCTGCCAGAATCAAATTAGTGGTCATTGTCATGCTGGAAGACCCACCAACGACCCATCTTCAATGCTCTTACTGAGGGAAGGAGGTTTTTGGCAAATATCTCACGATACATGACCCCATCCAACCTCCCTTCAATACTGTTCAGTCATCCTGTCCTCTTTGCAGCAATGCACCCCCAAAGTATGATGTTTCCACCCCATACTTCACAATTCGGACTGTGTTCTTGTGGTTGTACTCATCCTTCTTCTTCCAAAAATGGCAATTGGAGTTGATACTAATAAGTTCTATTTTGATCTCATCTGACCACATGAGCATCTCCCATGCCACCTCTGGATCATCCAAATGGTCATTGACGAACTTCAAATGGGCCTGTACATGAGATGGTGTGAGCAGGTGGACCTTGCCTGCCCTGCAGGATTTTAATTCAGAACTGTAATCTTTGAGAATGTGGTCCCAGTTCTTCAGATCATTGACCAGGTAATACCATGTAGTTCTGGACTCATTCCTGACCTTTCTTAGAATCATCCTTACCCCACGAGGTGAAATCTTGCATAGTGCCCCAGACTGAGTAACATTGACAGTCATAATAATTGTGCTAACAGTTGTTGCTTTCTCACCAAGCTGCTTGCCTATTGTCCTGTATCCTATCCTAACTTGTGCAGGTCTACAATTTCGTCCCTGTTCCTTACACAGCTCTTTGGTCTTGGCCATAGTGGAGAGATTGGTGTGTGATTGAGTATGTGGACAGGTGTCTTTGATCTCATTGTCTGTATAAAACAGGGGCAATTGATACAGGTAACGAGTGCAGAGAATTATGGCTTCTTAAATGAAAAAATAACAGGTCTGTATGAGCCAGAATTGTTGCCGATTGCTTAGTAATCAAATATGTATTTCATGCAGTAAAATGCAAATCACCGTATTTTTCGGACTATAAGACGCACCTTGGTTTTAGAGGAGAAAAATAGGAAAATAAAATTTTAAGCAAAAAATGTGGTCATGACACACTGTTATGGGGCGAGGATCTGCTGCTGACACTGTTATGGGGGTAATGTCCCCAAATTCCCTACTAAGGTACCCCATCCTGGCAATGATCCTCCTGCCTTGTATATACAGTATATGTCCCTCACCCTGGTATAGCCCACATCCTGCTATATACCGTCATCCTGGCATATAGCCGCATCCTGCTATATACTGGCATATGGCCGCATCCTGCTATATACCCCATCCTGGCATATGGCCCTATCTTGGTATATGGCCCCATCCTGGTATATGGCCCCATCCTGCTCATATACCCCCATCCTGCTCATATACCCCCATCCTCCTCATATACTCCCATCCTGCTCATATACCCCCATCCTGCTCATATACTCCCATCCTGCGATATACCCACATCCTGCTCATATACCCCCATCCTGCTCAGAATATACCCTCATCCTGCTCAGAATATACCCCCATCCTGCTATACACCCCCATCATGCTATATTCCCCCATCCTGCTCATATACTCCCATCCTGCTATATACCCCCATCCTGCTCATATACTCCCATCCTGCTATATACCCCCATCCTGCTCAGAATATACCCCCATCCTGCTCAGAATATGGCCTCATCCTGCTATACACCCCCATCCTGCTATATACTCCCATCCTGGTATACGGCCCACATCCTGTGGCACATAAAAAAAAATAAACGTTCATACTCCCCTTACCTCCTCCTGTCTGCCAGCAGCAGTGCTGCTGATCTGTATGGAGTCGGCCACGATCCCTGCAGCATCGCGATGTCCTCCTGTCTGTGCCGGCGGCGGCTGCGTGTGGACACGTACGCACAGCGATGACGTCATTGCTGGGCACACCGCTAGTCTCCACACAGCTGCCGCTGGCACAGACAGGAGGACATCGCAGTGCTGCAGAGACCGTGGCCGGTGAGTATACTGATTCACTGCACCCTGCGCTGCTGATGATGCGCGGGGGGCAGTGAATACAGCCGCACATGATCACTCAAGCCTGTAGTTGCCAGGGGTGAACACGCAGGCCGGCTGTTTATTCATCACCCATCATCCCGCCCACCTGTCAGCGCCGGCTTCAGTGCTGAGAGATGATGGGCGGGATGATGGGCGTGCATATTAAATGAGCCGGTCTATGTGGTCACAGCAGGCTGCTGCAGCCTGCTCATGCCCCCGATGACCTGCTCCACCGCAGCACCCTCATTCCCCACAGCCACATTCAGACTATAAGACGCACTCCCCACTTTCCCCCAACATTTGGCGGGAAAAAGGTGTGTCTTATAGTCAGAAAAATACGGTATTTTAATTAATCATACAATATGATTTTCTGGATTTTTGGCAGATTCTGTTGGTCACAGTTCAAGTGTATCTGCTATAAAAATTGCAGACCTCTCCATTCTTTGTAGGTGGGAAAACTTGCAAAATTGGCAGTGTATCAAATATTTATTTTCTGCAGTTCTGGAAAAAGACGTGAACCGCATCTCTAAAAATCACACGTTGGTCTAATGCTGCTAAGCAAAAATTTATACCGCTGAACATGAGGTTCTTAGTTTAACATTCTGACCAGACTGTATGAAGACAACGTAGCAGAAGAAGAAAAAATACATCATCCAGTTCCAGATTATATTAAAATGGATTTTCTTTATTTTATCAAAAAGATAAAAGCATCTTACAAAGGTTCCTCCATATTCATAAAAACCTTAACATGGCAGAGTGAACAAGGAACGCGTTTCGGAGTAAAAACTCCTTACGCTGAACAAACCCATATAGATTGGAACGCCATTAAATGGAAGAAAAGGTAGAGGGGAGGAGTATAGAAACAAATTAACAACATTTGTGAAAATCAAACCCTGACCACATGTTAAAGTACAATCACATTTAGTAAACCACATGTAAGTTCACGTTTCCGTTGTTTTGCATCAGTCACATGCGTTGCTTGACACATGTGACTGATGCGTTGTACAACGGATGACAACGAAAAATTTCATTGTCGTCGGACTCTGTTGTGTGCGGGGGGCGGAGTTCGGGGGGCGGAGCTGAGGACGTCAGTGCCGCGGTCTGCATGGCTGGGGACAGGTGTGTGTGTGTGTGTGTCTACATGCGGAGTGCGGGAGGGGGCGGAGCCGAGCGGGGCCGTGGAGCTGAGGACGTCAGTGCCGCGGGGACTGCAGGGCTGGGGACAAGTGAGTGTGTGTGTGTGTGAGTGTACACATGCGGAGTGCGGGAGGGGGCGGAGCCGAGTGGGGAAGTGTCGGCCTCCTTGCACACTGTATCCAGGGTAAATATCGGGTAACTAAAAGCAAAGCACTTTTTGCTTGGTTACCAGATATTCATCTTGGAAACTAGCATACACTGCTTAGCGCGGGCTCCCTACACCCGTAACCACTGTAAATATCGGGTAACTAACCAAAGCGCATTGCTTGGTTACCCGACGTTTATTCTGGTTACGGGGGCAGGGAGCCAGAGAGAGCATGCGCAGCAAAATCCTACGGATCACGCTGCTCAAAAAACGTTACAGGCTGCGTTGTTCCCGCCCGGCGGTCAGTTAAAAAACGACTGACCGCGACGCAGCGGATGCAACGCAGCATCATCAGTCGCAATCCATCACTAATAGAAGTCTATGGGGAAAAACTGGATTCCTGCAAAATATTTTGCAGGATACCGTAATTCCTCAAGGCGACGGATTGTGACTGATGCCAAACAACGGAAGTGTGAACTTAGCCTAAAGCAGTTACAATATATTTCTTTATATCACATTTCTGACAAACAGATCAAATAATTGCAATCTTAATAAATTCATCCACTTAGTTTATCTGCCCAAAAAGTCTTTTGCACAAAAAACAAACAAACAATATAATCGCAAATTCAACCGCGGTTGAATTTGCGATTATATTGGGTTTTTTGTTGGTTTTTTTGGGGATAAATAAAAATAAGCACAAACACACCAATAATGCCTTTACATAGTTACATAGTTGGTCTTTGAATGGGTTTAATATGTGTTTGTAAAAAAAACTTGCGATTCACATTATAGTCTTGGTTAAAAGGTTTTTTGGATTTTTTTTTTAACAGGGTCTTATTACGGTCCCTAAAAAGACTTGTGATCCAAATAAGTATATGGGATGTAGAAGTCTATTTGCAGTTACACGCTGTTATTTTCATCCCGCAATGCCACCAAGAAGTCTAAAAATCTTATGATTAGCTGCATTAGGGAACTAGTGCATAGTGCGTGGTTTAATTTTACTAATAGTTTTTTCACCATCTGCAGCGTCGCATTTTTAACGCATATGTGACTTGGTTTACAGCATGTGATATACTGTTTGCGATTTTGCAGTATTCTTTTGAATGATATGTTGGGAATTTAAACGCAGGTTTTTTATTTAACCAAACGTTTTTTTTCCAGAGTAAGGAGTTTTTACTCCGAAACGCGTTCCTTGTTCACTCTGCCATGTTAAGGTTTTTATGAATATGGAGGAACCTTTGTAAGATGTTTTTATCTTTTTGATAAACTAAAGAAAAGCCATTTTAATATAGTCTGGAACTGGATGCTGGATTTTTTCTTCTTCTGCTTCGTTGTTATCTTCCGCTGGCTCTGGCTGCCTTTGGATTCTAGCACCTTCCTGGACATTGTGGTTCTCCAAGTGGGTGAGCTGTTTTTTTTGCTTTCTTGCTAGGCTGTATGAAGACAACTGTATTGTCGCGGCAAACTTCTGAGTAGGTCGCTAATTTGGTGCGGTGCAATGTACTAACCAGCATCACAGTGACAGTGCATCAGCGGGCAGGCGACATGGTGCCTCACAACACCCATGCTGTAAGGCTGAGTCCCAAGGAGAGGTTCTTTGTATCATTGCAAGTGGGCTTCATACAGTCTGGTCAGAATGTTAAACCAAGGATATCAATTTTTGTCTACCGGCATTAGGTCAGTTTCTAATTTTTGGATGTGCGGTTTCTGTCTTTTTCTATGATCAAATACTTACTGTATTTTCCGGCGTATAAGACTACTTTTTAACTCCTGAAAATCTCAAAAGTTGGGGGTCATCTTATACACCTGGTGTCTACGACTGTGCACAGTGCCGTCATGGCTTTACTGCAGTACACACAATAAAAGATATTCTCACCTCTCCTCCGTGCCCGCACTGCCTCCAGCTGCTTCTTGCAGTCCGCAGGTACACAGACTCCTCCATGATAGCGTGAACTGAGCAGCCGCTGCGGGATGTCGTCATGGCTTTACTACAGTTGAATGCTTTACGGCGCCACAAGGCATTCAACTGCTGTAAAGCCATGACGACACCCTGCAGCGTCCGCTCTGTTCACACGATCATTGAGGAGTCTGTTTACCTGCGGACTGCAAGAAGCAGCTGGAGCCAGCGCGGGCACGGAGGAGAGGTGAGAATATCTTTTAATGTGTGTAAACAACTGCATATTAAGGGAACCAGCAGGAGGACATTATTAAACAATGGGGACATTACAGCAGGGGACATTATTAAAGGGAGCCTGTCATGTCATTTATGTGTTCTAAGCTACAAGCAGGGTGATTTGTGGCCTAGTAACCCTTTCCTACCCATCCCTGTGTTGTAATTATGTGTAATGTGAATGTATAAAAATGTGTTTTATTAGTTACGTGTACCCTATTTAAATGAGCAGAGGCTCTGGCCCCATGTGCGTCGCATCGCACTGCGGGCAATTGCATGTTTTCCATGGTATCATGCTCCTGTGGGCGAGATACCATGGATTTGCATAAGCGACCCCGCTCATGCGCACTTACCATTCCTGCAGCCTTGTTATCAGGTGCTTGCTTCTCGTCTTCAGACGCGCTCTGCGCGTGACCGGAACTGCAGGAGTCTTCTGACCATGCGCAGAGCATGTCTAAAGGTGAGAAGCAAGCACCCGTATAACAAGGCTGCGGGAATGGTAAGTGCACATGCGCGGCATCTCAAATAGCGACAGTCACGTCGCTGATGTAAATCCATGGTATCACGCCCACAGGGGCGTGATACCATGGAAAACATGCAAACGCCCACAGGGCAATGCGAAGCCCATGGGGCTAGAGCCCCTGCTCATTTACATAGGGTACACGTAAGTTATAAAACACGTTTTTATACATTCACATTACACATAATTACAACACAGGGATGGGGAGGTAGGGGTTACTAGGCCACACGTTACACTGTTTGTAGGTTAGAACACAAATGACATGACAGGTTCCCTTTAAAAAATGGGGACATTACAGCAGGGGACATCACTAAACAATTGGGACATTACAGCAGGGGACATCACTAAACAATGGGGACGTTACAGCAGGGGACATCACTAAACAATGGGGACGTTACAGCAGGGGACATCACTAAACAATGGGGACGTTACAGCAGGGGACATCACTAAACAATGGGGACATTACTCGGGTCGGCTTATACTCGAGTATACACGATATATCCCAACCTCTATATTTGAACTGGAAAAGTTGGGGATCGTCTTATACACCCAGTCGTTTTATACGCCGGAAAATACGGTATTTTCCCCAATTATGGTTATATTTCAGTGAATTGTTTATTGTGTGAGCATGTATAAATGTGCTACATTAATTTAATATATCCACAGCTTTTCATTCTTCTATGGCTCTAGTCTGTAATTTGCCGTGTTACAATTTTGCCTCTTTTGATGGCAGTATGGTGCGAGGACCCGCTCGTACATTGCTCTGAATTTCTTTCTTATTATAATATATCTCGGACTTTCTCTCTTCTGCATATTTTCAGGTCATGATACGGTTATTCCACTCCTAAATTCCTTAGAATGAGGCAATTACTTTCCTTTAAACGTGAGCTGGAAATGCATACAAACAACCTTGTTTTTCAACCTTTTTTTATAATTCAACTTATCGCAAGAGTTACACAATAAAAGTACGATTACAATATACATGGCCATGAGAAAATCTGTAACATGATGTATTTCTTACACAATTCTTAAAATTACAAATGCGTTAAGTTTCTCTTTATCATAAGTGGAAAAAGTAGATGTGTAGGGGAATGAGTTATGTTACTGTATCTTTGAAGAAAAGCCACCACTTCATCAATCAGATGCCTATAAATACAAGTACTAATAAGCAAATCCATCAGTTTAAAGGAGAATAGACCAGGAAATGCATTTTGAAGTCAGATGGGTGAAACCAGAAGTTTACATCCACTATCTAAAAAGATACATCTGCAGTTTTTCCCCTCCGCTCTCTATGAAGACACATCTGCAGGTTTTTCCCTCCGCTCTCTATAAAGGCACATCTGCAGGTCGTTCCCTCCGCTTTCTATAAAGACACATCTGCAGGTTTTTCCCTCCGCTCTCTATAAAGGCACATCTGCAGGTCTTTCCCTCTGCTCTCTATAAAGACACATCTGCAGGTTTTTCTCACTATCTGACATGAAATCAGAATAAACCTTTCCCGTTTTAGGTCAATTAGGAACCAAAATTATTTATATTTGCCAAATTCAGAATAATGAGAAAGACAGATTGTTCTAAGGCATTTGTATTACTTTCTGCAAAGTCAAAAGTTTACATACATTTCATTAGTATTTGGTACCATTGCCCTTACAATGTATGACTTGGGTCAAATGTTTGGATATCCTTCCACAAGCTTCTCTCAACAGTAGGTAGGAGTTTGGGTCCGTTCCTCCTAACAGAACTGGTGTAACTGAGCCATGTTTGTAGGTCGCCTTGCTCGCATCGGCCTTTCCAGTTTTTCCCATACATTTTCAATAGGATTGAGATCAGGGTTTTGTGATGGCCACTCCAAAACATTGTCTTTGTTATTCTTAAGACACTTTGTAACCAGATTGGCAGTATGTTTCAGGTCATTGTCCATTTGGAAGATCCAGTTACACCCAAGTTTTCAGTTACTGGCTGATGTCTTGAGATGTTGCTTCAGTTTTGCCAAATCTTATTTCCTCACGATGTCATCTAATTTGTGAAGTGCACCAGTCCCTCCTGCATCAAAACAACCCCACAACATGATGCTGCCACCTCCCATGTTTCACAGTTGGGATGGTGCTCTTAGGCTTCAAAACTTCCCCTTCCCCTCCCCTTTTTTCTCCAAACTATGGCCAAACACTTCAATGTTAGTTTAGTCAGACCACAGGACATGTCTGCAAAAATGAAGGCCTTTGTTACTGTGTGCATTTGCAAATATTAATGTGGCTTTTTTATGTTTCTTTTGGAGTGACGGCTTCTCCCTGGCAGAGTGACCTTTTAGCCCAGGTTAATACAGTACTCGTTTCACTGTGGATAATGACACAATCTTACCAGCTTCCTCCAGCATCTTCACAAGGTCTCTGCTTTTGTTCTTGGGTTGATATGCACATGTCTGACTAAAGCACATTCATCCCTGGTACACAGAACCCATCTCTTTCCTGAGCGGTATGATAGCTGGACATTCCCATCTTGTTTGTACTTGCGTATAATTGTACAGATGAGCGAGGCACCTTCAGGTATTTGGAAATTGCACCCAAGAATGAACCAGGCTTGTGCAAGTCCACAATTCTCTTCCTGAGATCTTGGCTGATTTCTTTTGACTTTCCTATGATGCTACACAAAGAAGCAGTGTGTTTCAGGTGTGCATTAAAATACATCCACAGGTGTGTCTCTAATTTAGTCAGATGTTGCCAATAAACCTATCAGAGGCTTCCAAAGACATGACATCATCATATGGGCTGTCCCATATTGTTTAAAGGCACAGTACTCTTAGTGTATGTAAACTTTTGACTTTGCAGAAAGTAAGAAAGTAATAAAAATGCCTTAACGAGAAACTTCCGGTTCCGGTCCTGGCCGCGGTGGAGGCATAAAGGAGAAGCTCCTGCCCCCCCCGAGAAAAGCAGTCAGACAGCAGCCCCCCCGCATCGGAGTCCGGGACGGGAGGGACCCAGCCTGAAAGCGGAGATCTGCAGCTATGGACAGATACCTGCTGAGGAGCGCCAGCGGCGGTGAAGGGCCCGGGAGAGGCGGCGACGCTGTGGACATGAGGGGAATGGAGGAGAGGAACATGGCGCCGACGAGCGTGCCGGGGGCGGAGCCAGAGGTGCGGGGAAGAGACGCGATGGAGCCGGGTCGGAGCGAGGGATTAGCAGAGGACGCGGCTGCAGAGACAGAGGAATGTGGAGCTGGAGACAGGTGGCTGCAGGGGTCGGAGGAGGGCAGCTCACAGTGGGAGGATGAGGGGGAGGTGGGGGGAGAGACTGGAGAGGAGGACGCTGGCGTTATGGAGGGGAGCTATGGAGGAGTAGGAGGGCTGGAGGAAAATGAAACCCAGCAAAGTAGAGGGCCCAGAGGGAGACAGCCGCAATACAGGAGGAGATCAACCTCAGGCACCCCCTGTAAAGGAGGAAAAAAAAAACAACAACAGGATCCACTGACATCTCAATTTTACAAGACATCTGAGGGAGGCAGAGATTCAATGCAAATAAGCAGATCTAAGAAAGCAGCTCCACCTGCTGACCAAAACAAGCAAGTGCAAGAGTTTCATATGGATTATAAAAAACTGGCAGTAGAAGTAGCATCTCACTTGTCCAAAGACATAAAAATAGCCATTGAAGTAGCCGTACAAACTTCACTAGCCGCCATGCAGAAGCAATTGACTGATCATTCAAAGAGACTCACAGAAGCAGAGCAAAGAATCTCTAACTCTGAGGAGACAATCTTGACCATGCAAGCACAGATAGCAACTCTTGTAAAATCTAATGATTACCTGAGAGACAAGGCAGAGGACCTAGAAAACAGATCGAGAAGAAACAATCTTCGCATTGTGGGGCTGCCAGAATCGGTAACACCGGGACAGCTGGACAATATTTGTGAGGCGGAACTACCACAGGCGCTGGGCATAAAGGCGAAATTTAGAGTGGAGAGAGCCCACAGAGTGGGACCATTGAGGCAGCAAGAGGCGAAGGAGGGAGAAGGGCAAAATTCAAGCAATAAACCGCCCTCAAGAGCCAGACAGGTGATAGTCAAATACCTTGACTACAAGCACAAAGAGGAAATTCTGAAAGCCTTTAGAGAACGAAAGCGACCTTTACAATACCAAGGAAATAGACTGCTGATTTTTGGGGATTATTCCGTTGATGTGTCCAAACGGAGGAAGGACTTCAGTAAACTGTGCACATTTCTGTACAATAAAAGAATAAAATGCCAACTACTCTACCCGGCAGTGCTGAAGGTCAGGAACTCCAATGGTTCGTTCTCATACTATAAAGATCACAAGGAGGCGGAGAATATTCTCATGTCAGAACATAAAGGGAACCGGACGGAGGGGCAGGAGAGGAGACCCAGTGGAGGAGAAAACTTCAGAAAAGGTTCCCCAACGGGTTCGAGAGGAGAGGGTGGACAACGCGGAAGGCAAACACAACCCGAGGCCAGTGGAGAGGGGAGACGCAGTCCAGCCCAGCAGTTTAGCCCAGGGATGGGACCCAGGGAACAGCGTTCTTGAAAGACACCAAGACACAAGATGACTCTTGAACTGATCTCTACTAGCCCTTATCGATCTACCCCCCTGAGTGAGGAAGGTGGCCGAGCCGAGGGGGACGAGCCAGCGTGAAGGGGACGGAGGGGAGACTGATCAAGTCACCTACTCTCCCTCCCCTCCTCCCCCCTTTTTTTTTTTTTTTTTTTTTTTTTTTTTTTTTTTTTTTTTTTTTTTTTCTCTCCTTTTTCTCCTCTCCCCCTCTCTTCTTCCTCTCCCTCTCTCTTTTCTTCCCTACCTCCTCCCTTCTCTCCCCTAATTTGTCTCTGGTGTGTTCTCCCTTCTTTTCTCTTTCTCCCTTCCCCTCTTTTCCCCCCTCTCTCTCTCTATGCCCTCCCCGGTTCTACCTCTCTTGCCTTTTTTCCAATACTACTCCTCGCTTCTTTCTTCTCTTCTCCTCTGCGCTGTTTCTTCCCCTCTCGTGCTTCTTGGCTATGATATCCTTTATCTATTTCTATGCTGGGCTCTTTTATCTCTTTGTCTCTGCTCCGTTGTTCTTCTCTCTTTGTGGATTGCTTTGCAGGTCCAAATACAGTGGGCACGAATGGGTCGGCAGGAAGGTCCCACGAAACTAGGACTAACCCAGTAGATGAACTCTCTTTAAGGTCCTACCACTTATAACATAATGTTTTAATCTATGTATATTACTTCAGATCGTTATGTTTTACGCGGGGGATAGAGCTCTGAATCTGTCTATTGGGGGGGGACTAGGGAGACTCATATTTTGGCCAGGAAAAAGGGAAGCCACTAGCATGGCAAAAAGTGCCGAAAGTCCCACCAAAGGGACAACTTGTTATACTGTTGTAGGATTTATACTTTGCTTATGTTGTTTAAGAGTTTACACACAGGTTGGGGAAAAGAAATGCCATTCTGGGGAAACCACGTGTGAAGGATATAATGATAGTCGTGTCTCTCCTACAGCTGGGGACCTGGGGGGTGGTATTGATAAGAGCAAATTACCCAGACAAACATGGTGCAACTAACGACATGGAATGTTAAGGGCCTAAGATCACCTAACAAACGAGCAATGGTACTAAGACACTTGAAAAGATTAAAAACAGACATTGCTCTATTACAAGAAACTCACTTGGGGAGGGAAGATTTCTTTCGCATGAAAAAGTACTGGGTGGGCTCAGTATATGGGGCAGCGGCGCAAGGAAGGAAGGCGGGCACAATGATTTTGATAAACAAGCAACTTAGACATGAAATAGTGGCTCAGGAAGAGGATGACCAGGGAAGATGGCAGCACATAATAATTAATAGCCCAGCGGGGAAACTCAGCATATATAATATTTATGGCCCAAACTCGAAGCAGAATCAGTTTCACGACACCATAAAAGCCATAATTCTCTTGGACAAGGAGCCTAACATCATAGTGGCGGGGGACTTCAATGCAGTGCCAGACTCGGTGGAGGATAGAAGCAAGGGAGAGGGGGAGCCAGGATCCGGGGATAAGGGAACAAATCACAGAGATGTATCACTGGAGGATGTAGGCCTAAAAGACATCTGGAGACTAACTCACCCGCACGATAGAGAATATACGCACTTCTCTCACCCACACAACAGTTGGTCTCGCATAGACCAGATCTGGTTATCTATGGAACTTGCGAATGGTGTGCAAAACTGTATGATTGAGAATATGGTAATCTCAGACCACAGCCCGGTGAGAGTGGACCTTAGAGAAAAATTCAAAAGGGGATCAGATATTATTTGGAGATTCCCGACGTTTCTCCTTAGACAGGACAATTTTCGCAGGATAATAAAAGAATGGTGGGAGGAGTTCTCAGAGGATAACAAGGATCACAGGGTGACCCCGATTTTGTTCTGGGAAACTGCAAAGGCGGTCTTGAGAGGACGCTTGATGGGGTATGCTGCCATGGTCAAACGGAAGACGAATGCGAATTACAACTTGCACAGTGAGGCAGTACGTCTAGCGTATACTAATTATCTGTCAGACAGGTCTAGCAGGGCAAAGGAGAGGTGGCTGGCAACCAAGAGAGATTTTGACGAGTGGGCAAAAAAAAAGGAGCAATTATTTTGGTCACATAAAGAGGCAGATCTTCATAGATTTGGTAACAAGGCGGGGAGGATGTTGGCAAATCTAGCAAGAGGCAACAGAAAAATGACAGTAATCTCTTCATTGAAAACGAAGGATGGGGGGATGACTTCGGATCCTAAAGAAATTAACAAGGTGCTGGGAGAATATTATAGAAAGTTGTACGGGCCAGGACAGAATGACATGACTGACGAATCGGAGTGGCTACGACAAGCCCAACTACCTAGCTTAACGGAGGAGGAAAGGGAGGCCCTAAATACAAACATCACGGAGGAGGAGGTCTCAAGAACAATTGGGGAACTTAGCACCAACAAGGCGCCAGGGCCCGATGGTTTTAATAGTGAATTTTATAAAGCCCTCAAGGACCAGATTTCGCCGGATTTAACCTCAGTCTTTAATGCGATACTGGGAGGAGCAGAAATCCCTAAAAATGCAAATATAGCGTACATTAAATTAATTCCTAAGGGAGCCAAGGACCTGGACGACCCCTCGAGTTATAGACCCATTTCGCTCATCAACCAGGACTTAAAAATAATGTCTAAAATCATGGCTGACAGATTGGCAGCAGTCTTACCTAGATTAATTTCAGAACACCAGGTAGGGTTTATAAAAGGAAGAAATGCAGTGACCAATATTAGAAAGACGATTTTAGTGGTTGATGCGGTTAGACTGGGGCGTACAGAGGGAAAGGCAAGCCCTGCTTTAGTCACGCTTGATGCTGAGAAAGCGTTCGACAATGTTAACTGGAACTGGTTGGACAAGGTGATGGAGGCCGCAGGGATAGTGGGTAGGATGAGACTTTACATTAACAATTTGTATGCCAACTCGGGAGCAAGGATCCACACACCGGGATTTTTGTCTGACGTGTTCCCCCTGATGAAAGGGACGAGACAGGGATGCCCGCTATCCCCCCTACTTTTTAACCTTGCAATAGAACCCCTATCAAGAGTGCTGCAGGGTCACAATAGTTTTAAAGGGATCAAAATAAGGGGAAAAGAGATGAAGTTAGCGCTGTTCGCCGATGACGTGATTTTGTATATGGGGGACCCTGTTGCGGACCTACCCTGGACACTTGATATGATTGGAAAATTTGGTGCCTTTTCAGGCTTTAAGTTAAACAAAAAAAAATGCGAGCTCTTATTCCTGGGCGGAGGCAAAGGACCAACTGTGGGAAACCCAAGTGAGGGTCATGTGAATGGGATCCCTATAGCGCACTCATCAGTAAAGTACCTGGGAGTGCATATAGGGAGGACGACGGAATTAATTTATAAATTGAATTATGGTCCATTGATTAGAAAAATCATTAACCAGTTGAGGGGCTGGAAGGGGCTGCCCCTGCCACTATTGGCACGATGTCACCTCATAAAAATGATGAGCTTCCCTAGGCTGCTGTACCCCTTTCAGACGATCCCGCTATTGATAACACTGAAAGATGTCAACAGACTTAATTCAGCGTATGCAGACTTTGTTTGGAGGGGAAGGAAACCCAGAATAAAGCTGCGCACGCTGATGAAGTCAGTGGAGGAGGGTGGGATAAATTTTCCGGATGTCAGAGGGTATAACATTGTATGCATTATGAGACATGTGATTGACTGGCTGAGAGGAACGAGCAGGCACTCAGATTATGGAACGGAACTCAAGTATGCAGAACCATGGGACCTGACGTCCATTTTACACTCCCCAATGTCTAAGGTTGAAGGTCATATAAGAAACTCGGTTATATTTCGAGACACCATGTTGGCCTGGAGATTGGTTAGACGGAAATTGGGACTCTCCTGGAAGGTATCAAAATACCTAAATCCTTGGGCGTCACCAAACTTTCCCCAGGGGAGAGAGAATAAATTATTCCTCAAATGGAAAGAGAGAGGCATTAGGAGTCTGATAGATGTCATGAATGTGGAAGAGAGAAGATGGATGACAGGTCGGGAGGTGCTTGATAAGTACAATCTCAACGGCTCCCACATTATGCAGTACGAACAATTGAAACATGGAGTACTGAAAGAGCTTGGTGAGATTGGAAGGGAATTGAACAAGAGCATGATTGATGAGCTCATGGGATGTAGCGTAACAAATATAAATGTTTCCCGAATATACCAAACATTTAGAGGTGTGCTAATATCCAGGGAAGATAGTCGAACACTTCTAGCATGGGAAAAACAACTGAAAGGACAGGAAGTAGTGGAGGTCATACTGAAAGGATGGGTTCAGATGAGGAAACAAGTCACTAACGAGAGCTGGAGGGACACCCAATTTAGGATATTACACAGGGCTGTTTTGGGCTTCAACATCCCGGGCAGGGAGGCACGGTGTCCTAAGTGCCACAAAGAAAAAACAGACATGCTGCACGGTTTGTGGGAATGCAGTCCAATAAAGAGGTTTTGGTACCAAGTCAGAGCGTTAGTTCAAACAACATGGAAAATTTCCTGCAAACTAGAACTAATGGTGTGGATCTTCCACTTTTTGGAGGGTGGAGTTAGAGGGGGATTGAACGCTCGGGACAAAAAAACATTTGTAATCATACATGACATAGCCATGATAGCTAAAAGATGCATCCTAAGGCACTGGATACAGGAGGAGGCCCCAGCCATAGGGGAAGTCATCAGTGAACTGCACAACCTTTTGAGGCTGGAGAAATTAGAAGCAGAAAGGGACAAGGATAATTTGACAACCAAGTTTTTTAGGAGGTGGAAAACTTTTATAGAAGTTCATTACAAACAGGAGGACATAAGCCATTTAGTGGCACCCTTCAGACATACGGAGTGGTACCTCATAAATGAAATCCAGGATAGTCTGGGAAAGCTGAGGACTAATTAGCAGGGACCCAGGTGAGGGACAAAGGCGAGACAACATGACGTCATCAAGACATGACATTGGCACTAGAACTATTAGAGAATGGCACAGGGGTTCAGGGGTTTGTTTCATTTATGTTATGTTTGGATTTTTTAACTCTGATTCATTATCTGTCAATGCAATCTGAAGCGGGATTGGAGATAGAGAGGGGATTCTACCCCTTCCAATGATACTTATCGACAGCTGCAATCTTGTCTTTTGTAAATCATACTACTTTTGATACGATATTGAAATAAGTTTGTAAAATCAATAAAAATTGTTTTGAAAAAAAAAAATGCCTTAACACATTATCTCATTATTCTGGCTTTTGGCAAATATAAATAATTTTGGTTCCTAAATTACCTAAACTAGGAAAGGTTTATTCTGATTTCATGTCAGATAGTGAGAAAAACCTGCAGAAGTGTGTTTTTATAGATAGTGTGTAAACTTCTGGTTTCAACTGTACCTATAGCATGCAGCAGATGGCACCAAAGCTCTATTTATATTATAAAAGAGGCTCAAAACATCCAAGAATAATACATATATACAGTATATGCCTGTTAATGTAAATGATGGTAAATAGTTATAAATATGCTGAAAACTGAATTAGATTAGTGGTAGTATAGTGATGCAAGTAGCTAGTGGCTAGCCTCCACCCCTATTCCTATTTTATTACCTTGTTTTAAAGAATTTTCAATAAATAATAATTTTATTGTTTGTTATTGGCTTTTTTTCATGGGAATTTATAATGATAATGATTTCCTGTGGTTTAGTTATTATTGTATTATGAAAATAAGGGAAGGATCCTATGGTTTACGTGTGTTATCAGCCTATTTCTTTAGTAAACATTGATTATAAAATCCTTACTAAGATTTTTTCTGTGAGACTTAATAAGGTGATTCTAGATTTTATTACATCCAGACCAACCGGGGCTTATACCGGTTAAGAGCACTTCCATAAATATTAGAAGGATATAATCAGTTCACTACAGCCTGAGAACAGTTGGGCATTAGCTTCCCTTGATGACATGAAGGTATATGAATCAGTACAATGACAATTACTGGCAGCATGTCATAAAAAATTTGGATTTGGCCCCAAATCCCACAAATGGATACGTATACTATATGTGGGCCCTAAAGCTAAGGTGGTGGAGAACGGCCTTCCATCTGCATCCTTCCCTCTTAAAATAGGAACTCGTCAGGGCTGTCCCCTCTCCTCTGCTTTATTTGCTCTGGCTATTGAAGCATCAGCTCTTAGAATACGCTCAAGCCACTAATTAGTGACAAATCTACAGCTGGTCAGATGGATAATATTCGGTTATACGTTATCCCTTCACTGGCTTCCCATTGCACAAAGACTCCAGTTCAAAACACTAACCATGGCATACGAAGCCATCGACAACCTGTCTCCTCCATACATTTGTGACCTAATCTCCCGATACTTACCTGCACGCACCCTCAGATCCTCACAAGATCTTCTTCTCCACTCCTCTCTTATCTCCTCTTCCCACAATCGCGTACAAGATTTCTCCCGTGCCTCCCCCGTACTCTGGAATGCTCTACCTCAGCACATCAGACTCTCCCCTACCGTGGAAACCTTCAGAAGGAACCTGAAGACCCATCTCTTCCAACAAGCCTACAACCTGCATTAACCCACTGTCCACTGTAGCATCACATGACCATATCTACCCTTACTGTATCCTCACCCATCCGCTGTAGACTGTGAGCCCTGTATTGTTCATGATTATTGTACTTGATTTTATGTACTGTATACCCTTTTCACTTGTAAAGCGCCATGGAATAAACGGCACTATAATAATAATAATAATTAATTATCACTTTTATGGATTAAGTCAGGGACACTTTACCTCATGTTATCGCTTATATAGATAAATTTGGTAGATTTTCTGGCAAAAGCTCAGGGGTTCAGCTTTGCCAGATTATTTTCTTTATTACATAGCAGACCAGTTAACGACACTAGGCAGTTGGATGTCGGGTTCTCACCGGCCAAATTCAGAGAGTCACTTGGCAAAATCTGCAAACACAAAGGGTCTACTAGGATTTTTGGAGCTTGATAAACCCAATATTCCCAAAATGTTGCCTATGGTCAAGTATTCATAGTCAGTCTGGAGAAAGGCGAGACGAGTGTCAAATTTTACTCATATTTTAGTGGACATGCATCTCTATGGTGGAACGTTATTTTCCATCTCTTGGTATCCAACCCATTCTTTCAATTCTGAAGCACCCAATACTTCCTTTTACCTGGCGTACTTTATGACCAGAATAGACTATTATCTTTTGGTCAGTTGAGAAATAAGTATGATGTGCCGAGATCCCAATTTTTTTAAGATATCTTCAATTTAGGTCCGTTCTCTTATTAAAATTGCATTCCCAAAATGTAATGGTTACCATATCTACCTTCCCAAGGGGAGAGGAAGAGAAAATAGTCGGCACGTGACTGCACGTATGCATGTCACATGACTGCCCACTCAAGCGGAAAAAAGTGGAATCATGATCTATTGTCAGGCACACTGTCAGGATTCAGCAATCTGCAGTCACATAAAACGACTGCAGAAATTTCTCTTGAGCACAGAAAACCCCTTTAAATGATTATTTGGGCCCTTAGCATCCTTTGTTTTCTAAGGTCAGGCCTCAAACTAGCCTCCAAATAATTAATCTCGATGTCAAACCAGACATAAATTAATGAAAACATTCACTGCATAGACCTCTAAATTCAGACCTTAGACAATACACCTAGACAAATTTAGATTCCAGATCATTATCAAGCATGAAAGCAGAGCCTTAAATTAATTTATGCTCCACACAAGACCCCTAAACTTACTAAAACTCTGAAAATTAAACGAAGAAGAAACTCCAATTTAATATACCGGCACCCCTTGACAGAGTCTTAATGTCATGAGCTTCAGAATGATCCCCTGCAAAAATCAGATTAAACCAACTTTCTTTTAGAGACCTTCAGCTTGATCTTGAGCCATGGTGACTTGATGTATGAACCTCTCTGTAGGAAGATTAATTTGGTGCAGCCTAGATAGGTCCACCAGGGTTCCCTCTGCCTAGATAGGTCCACCAGGGTTCCCTCTGCCTAGATAGGTCCACCAGGGTTCCCTCTGCCTAGATAGGTCCACCAGGGTTCCCTCTGCCTAGATAGGTCCACCAGGGTTCCCTCTGCCTAGATAGGTCCACCAGGGTCCTCTCTGCCTAGAGAGGTCCACCAGGGTCCTCTCTGCCTAGATAGGTTCCCCAGGGTCCTCTCTGCCTAGATAGGTTCCCCAGGGTCCTCTCTGGCTAGATAGGTTCCCCAGGGTCCTCTCTGGCTAGATAGGTTCCCCAGGGTCCTCTCTGGCTAGATAGGTTCCCCAGGGTCCTCTCTGGCTAGATAGGTTCCCCAGGGTCCTCTCTGGCTAGATAGGTTCCCCAGGGTCCTCTCTGGCTAGATAGGTTCCCCAGGGTCCTCTCTGCCTAGATAGGTTCCCCAGGGTCCTCTCTGCCTAGATAGGTTCCCCAGGGTCCTCTCTGCCTAGATAGGTTCCCCAGGGTCCTCTCTGCCTAGATAGGTCCACCAGGGTCCTTTCTGCCTAGATAGGTCCACCAGCGTCCTCTCTGCCTAGATAGGTCCACCAGGGTCTTCTCTGCCGTTTTCTTGATCGTATCAAGCCAGTGGATTGCTGGTCTTCCTGTTTGCCTTGTTGCTTCTATTGCCCTGACCATGATGTCCTTCTCAAGTAATTGCTCTCTCCGTAAACCAACTCATAATGGCTATTAATAAAAATTGTCCCCCATCCTGTTCTGCTGAATCTGCCCCTGCATGAGCCTCCTTTTCCAGACACGGTCATCAGGAAGGCTAGATGGGCATGGGCAGTCCATCTCCTGAGAACCACCCCTGCTTGTTCGGTGGTGTTCCTGCGGCTGCTCATGCACAGTATCAGTGATTCATTCTGCTGCACTGTTCAGACATATTCACTACTGAGCAATAGTACGGTGTTTCTTAAAGGGGTTGTCCAGTTTTGGATAGTGATGAGCTATGGTAGTATTCGCATTATGCCAATTGTTGATTTACAGCATTGCCACTTATCAGCTCCAGTGACCTGTATGTAAAAACTGCTGCAGGGTGTAGTGTCTCCTGCACACCAAACTCCTATTTATTTATTTTTTTATGAGAGCTGTGCTGAAGTATTCCTTGTATAAGCTTTTCTGTGCAACTCCTTTAAACAAATAGCTATTCAGTGTAGGACCCCCACAGATCTGATATTGATGATGCATCAATATCCCATCACTACCAATGATGTACTGGTACGTCATTGATTATGTAGTGGTAATCCCCGCCGGCTGCTGCGGTAAGCTGGCGGTGATCCCTGCACATGTCTGCTGATTTGAACAGCTGACATGGTGGGCTAACAAGTGGGGGTGGATCTGCAATCCACCCTCGCCTGCTTGCCACTTAGATCACTCTGTCAAAATGTGACAGTGCAATTTAAATGGCCGCAGCGAGGATCGCGCCATCCGATGATAGTTGCTATGATAGCTCAGCGTCATGTGATGACCCCTAACGCTGCCATGACATATTTGCTGTGAGAGCCGACAGGGCGGTGGTTCTTATAGGAACGCTGCATTTCTGCTGATCAGCACTTTGCACAAGTGTTCAGACCATGGATCTATAAAGTCTAGTAAAATAAATAAATGTAAAAAAAAAAAATATAACCCCCCCCTCCCAAAAGTTTAAATCATCCCCCATTGAAAATAAAACAAAAAATAAAATATACACCATCATTAATGCCCCATCTATCAAAATATAAAATCAATGAATCTGATCAGTACACGGCGTGGTGAAAAAAAATTGCCAAACTCACGTTTTTTCGTTGCAGCAAAAAAAATTTAAAATGCAACAACAGTTGATCAAAACATAGCATCCACACAAAATTAGTGTCATTAAATACGGCAGCTTAAGACGCAATAAATAAGCCATCACTGAGTTCCTGATCCCGAAAAATGAGAATGCTATGGGTCACAGAATATGGCGCAAAAAGCACATTTTTTTCGACAAATTTCTGAATTTTTTATAAGCCCTTAGATAACAGTAAGCCTATATATGTTTGGTATCTATGAACTTGAGACATCACACTGACATTGTGAATAAAATATCCCAAAAACAGTCGTGCAGTTGCACTTTTTTTCTTACAATTTCACCGCACTTGGAATTTTCTCATTTTTCAGTACACTACATGGTAAAACTAATGGTTTCATTCAAAAGTACAACTCGTCCCGCAAAAATCAAGCCTTCATATGGCAAGATTGACATAAAAATAAAAAAAGTTACGGAACTCGGAAGAAGGGGAAGAAAAAATGAAAAACGGAAAATTGCCCGGGGATGAAAGGGATATGCTGTGACCGAACAACCCCTCTAAGTAATCAGTCTTTCATGGTTGATCTTTTTTCCAATTGACTACTTTGGCGTATTACTTTTTATACACAGTATATATATATATATATATATATATATATATATATATATATATATATATATTTTACTATTGTCAAACCTGATAGGAGAGCTCCACCTGGTGGTAACTTGCTAAGATGTGATGTGCATTAGAGAATTCCAGCTCCAAAAAAGGAAATAATGGCCATCCATTAATTCAAAAACTTAGTACAATGTGTTATGCCGGCGTCACACGGTACGATATATCGTTGCTCGTTGACACGTCGTTCATTTTCAAAATTTCGGTCCTCTTTCTGTGCTCCGGTTGTTCATCGTTCCCGGAGCAGCACACATCGCTCCGTGTGACACCACGGGAACGACGGACACAGTTTACCTGCGTCCCGCCGGCAATGAGGAAGGAAGGAGGTGGGCGGGATGTTACGTCCCGCTCATCTCCGCCCCTCCGATTCTATTCGCCGGCTGCCATGTGACGTTGCTGTAACGGCGAACGTCCCTTCCCCTTCAGGAAGAGGATGTTCGCCGCCCACAGCGACGTCATCCAGGAAGTAAGTACGTGTAACAGGGGGCTAACGACTTTGTGCGTGACGCACAAACCACGGGGGCGGGTATGATCGCTCGTGTGATCGCATGATAGATCGTCCCGTGTGACGTCGGCATTAGTTGGACATTTTGTCACATTTATTTGTAGTAGTCCCCACTAGTTTTGCAGAAATATTGCAGTGTTATTTTTTTTTGTTAAAGGAAACCTGTCACAAGTTTTTCGGCCTATAAGCTGCGGCCACTACCACTGGGCTATTATATACACCATTCTAACATGCTGTATATAAGAGCCCAGGCCGCTGTGACAACATAAAAAAACACTTTATAATACTTACCTAACGGTCGCTCTGCGGTGGATGAGGGCCTAATGGGCGTCTCCGTTGTCTGGTGCGAGCGCCTCCCGTTTCGGCCATCTTCAGCTTCCTTCTGAAGTCTGTGTGCATGACGTAGCTACATCATACACACTCGCCGGTCCTGCGTAGGCGCACTACAATACTTTGATCTGCCATGCTGAGGGCAGATCAAAGTGCGCCTGCTCAGGACCTCAATGCCGGTGAGTGTGTATGACGTCGGACTCGTCATGCACCGCGGCTAGAGAAGAAGGAGAACAGAGATGGCCAAAAGAGGCGGTGCCGGCACCGGACAACGGAGACGCCCATTAGGCCTTCATTCACCGCAGAGCAACCGTTAGGTAAGTATTATCAAGTGTTTTTTATGTTCTCACAGCGGCCTGGGCTCTTATATACAACATGTTAGAATGCTGTATATAAGAGCCCACTGGTGGTGGCCACAGCTTATAGGCCGAAAAAGTGGTGACAGGTTCCCTTTAACTACTTAGGAACTTGTTACTTACCAGTTTCCTCTTGAATAAAATAAAAAAAATGCCCAAACAATATTCAACTAAAAGACCCCTTAATGCCATATCTCGTACACGCATCTGGTTGTGGGGGGTGATCGCGTGTGAAGGGGGCTCTGAAGCTTACGTCTGTCTCCAACAGCAAGAGATGAACTCCGGCCGCGGCTGATAACCAAGTAAACGGCGCTGTTAATCTGCGGCATTTAAATAGGAAGTGCTGGCTTCCATTGGTGACGCGATTGTAGGATGTCGATGGATTACTGTGGCAGCAGTGAACCTGCTGAAAGCCCCCCATCCCTGCCTTTTCACCCATGGAAAATAGACAAATTAACAAATACTTATATGTGTTATTGCCATGTTCATAAAATTCTATTCTATAAAAATATGAAGATTAATTAACTCCATCAGAAAATGACATCACAGAAAAAAAATTGTCACAACACGAGAAATGTGTTTTTTTTCGGCACAACTCATCCATAAAAAAATGCAAGAAAAACAGACCAATACATCAAGTATAATTATGAATAGCATTAGTAAGCTTGTCACGCTAAAATTAAGCTTTCACTTAGCTCAAATCAATGAAAAAACTATAATATTCCAGGTCTTGGAATATGAAGACACAATTTCAGATTTTTTTGCTCAGTACCAGTGATGGGCGTACCCAGACTGTAAAAGTCTGGATCCATGAGGGTGAGTGTGCACAAAAAGGTGAGAGATGCAAGAAGTCTATATAGCGGCCTAAATAGATTTTTATAAGGGCTTGTTACTGAGAGCAAACATCTTAAAGGTATTAGGCCTCATTCACACACAACTATTTTTGCATCAGTGTTTGTGTGCCAAAGCCAAGTGTTTATTTAAATGTACTTTTATTATACCATGCCTCTGCTCTATGTATATATTTGTGATTCTGTGGCACCCCTAAGGCTTCGGTCGCCACAGGGTACTGCACCTCCTTTAGGGTGCAGTGCTTATCCTGGTTCTGGAGGTGGTCGGTACCGGTTTCACACCACTCGCAACCATACATTCATCCGGGTTGACCTCCCCAATGGGGACTGGGCCAGTGTCGGGCCACTAAAGAGGGGTCACCACAGTGATTGGCCGCAGCGAGGATCGCGCCATCCGATGATAGTTGCTATGATAGCTCAGCGTCATGTGATGACCCCTAACGCTGCCATGACATATTTGCTGTGAGAGCCGACAGGGCGGTGGTTCTTATAGGAACGCTGCATTTCTGCTGATCAGCACTTTGCACAAGTGTTCAGACCATGGATCTATAAAGTCTAGTAAAATAAATAAATGTAAAAAAAAAAAATATAACCCCCCCCTCCCAAAAGTTTAAATCATCCCCCATTGAAAATAAAACAAAAAATAAAATATACACCATCATTAATGCCCCATCTATCAAAATATAAAATCAATGAATCTGATCAGTACACGGCGTGGTGAAAAAAAATTGCCAAACTCACGTTTTTTCGTTGCAGCAAAAAAAATTTAAAATGCAACAACAGTTGATCAAAACATAGCATCCACACAAAATTAGTGTCATTAAATACGGCAGCTTAAGACGCAATAAATAAGCCATCACTGAGTTCCTGATCCCGAAAAATGAGAATGCTATGGGTCACAGAATATGGCGCAAAAAGCACATTTTTTTCGACAAATTTCTGAATTTTTTATAAGCCCTTAGATAACAGTAAGCCTATATATGTTTGGTATCTATGAACTTGAGACATCACACTGACATTGTGAATAAAATATCCCAAAAACAGTCGTGCAGTTGCACTTTTTTTCTTACAATTTCACCGCACTTGGAATTTTCTCATTTTTCAGTACACTACATGGTAAAACTAATGGTTTCATTCAAAAGTACAACTCGTCCCGCAAAAATCAAGCCTTCATATGGCAAGATTGACATAAAAATAAAAAAAGTTACGGAACTCGGAAGAAGGGGAAGAAAAAATGAAAAACGGAAAATTGCCCGGGGATGAAAGGGATATGCTGTGACCGAACAACCCCTCTAAGTAATCAGTCTTTCATGGTTGATCTTTTTTCCAATTGACTACTTTGGCGTATTACTTTTTATACACAGTATATATATATATATATATATATATATATATATATATATATATATATATATATATTTTACTATTGTCAAACCTGATAGGAGAGCTCCACCTGGTGGTAACTTGCTAAGATGTGATGTGCATTAGAGAATTCCAGCTCCAAAAAAGGAAATAATGGCCATCCATTAATTCAAAAACTTAGTACAATGTGTTATGCCGGCGTCACACGGTACGATATATCGTTGCTCGTTGACACGTCGTTCATTTTCAAAATTTCGGTCCTCTTTCTGTGCTCCGGTTGTTCATCGTTCCCGGAGCAGCACACATCGCTCCGTGTGACACCACGGGAACGACGGACACAGTTTACCTGCGTCCCGCCGGCAATGAGGAAGGAAGGAGGTGGGCGGGATGTTACGTCCCGCTCATCTCCGCCCCTCCGATTCTATTCGCCGGCTGCCATGTGACGTTGCTGTAACGGCGAACGTCCCTTCCCCTTCAGGAAGAGGATGTTCGCCGCCCACAGCGACGTCATCCAGGAAGTAAGTACGTGTAACAGGGGGCTAACGACTTTGTGCGTGACGCACAAACCACGGGGGCGGGTATGATCGCTCGTGTGATCGCATGATAGATCGTCCCGTGTGACGTCGGCATTAGTTGGACATTTTGTCACATTTATTTGTAGTAGTCCCCACTAGTTTTGCAGAAATATTGCAGTGTTATTTTTTTTTGTTAAAGGAAACCTGTCACAAGTTTTTCGGCCTATAAGCTGCGGCCACTACCACTGGGCTATTATATACACCATTCTAACATGCTGTATATAAGAGCCCAGGCCGCTGTGACAACATAAAAAAACACTTTATAATACTTACCTAACGGTCGCTCTGCGGTGGATGAGGGCCTAATGGGCGTCTCCGTTGTCTGGTGCGAGCGCCTCCCGTTTCGGCCATCTTCAGCTTCCTTCTGAAGTCTGTGTGCATGACGTAGCTACATCATACACACTCGCCGGTCCTGCGTAGGCGCACTACAATACTTTGATCTGCCATGCTGAGGGCAGATCAAAGTGCGCCTGCTCAGGACCTCAATGCCGGTGAGTGTGTATGACGTCGGACTCGTCATGCACCGCGGCTAGAGAAGAAGGAGAACAGAGATGGCCAAAAGAGGCGGTGCCGGCACCGGACAACGGAGACGCCCATTAGGCCTTCATTCACCGCAGAGCAACCGTTAGGTAAGTATTATCAAGTGTTTTTTATGTTCTCACAGCGGCCTGGGCTCTTATATACAACATGTTAGAATGCTGTATATAAGAGCCCACTGGTGGTGGCCACAGCTTATAGGCCGAAAAAGTGGTGACAGGTTCCCTTTAACTACTTAGGAACTTGTTACTTACCAGTTTCCTCTTGAATAAAATAAAAAAAATGCCCAAACAATATTCAACTAAAAGACCCCTTAATGCCATATCTCGTACACGCATCTGGTTGTGGGGGGTGATCGCGTGTGAAGGGGGCTCTGAAGCTTACGTCTGTCTCCAACAGCAAGAGATGAACTCCGGCCGCGGCTGATAACCAAGTAAACGGCGCTGTTAATCTGCGGCATTTAAATAGGAAGTGCTGGCTTCCATTGGTGACGCGATTGTAGGATGTCGATGGATTACTGTGGCAGCAGTGAACCTGCTGAAAGCCCCCCATCCCTGCCTTTTCACCCATGGAAAATAGACAAATTAACAAATACTTATATGTGTTATTGCCATGTTCATAAAATTCTATTCTATAAAAATATGAAGATTAATTAACTCCATCAGAAAATGACATCACAGAAAAAAAATTGTCACAACACGAGAAATGTGTTTTTTTTCGGCACAACTCATCCATAAAAAAATGCAAGAAAAACAGACCAATACATCAAGTATAATTATGAATAGCATTAGTAAGCTTGTCACGCTAAAATTAAGCTTTCACTTAGCTCAAATCAATGAAAAAACTATAATATTCCAGGTCTTGGAATATGAAGACACAATTTCAGATTTTTTTGCTCAGTACCAGTGATGGGCGTACCCAGACTGTAAAAGTCTGGATCCATGAGGGTGAGTGTGCACAAAAAGGTGAGAGATGCAAGAAGTCTATATAGCGGCCTAAATAGATTTTTATAAGGGCTTGTTACTGAGAGCAAACATCTTAAAGGTATTAGGCCTCATTCACACACAACTATTTTTGCATCAGTGTTTGTGTGCCAAAGCCAAGTGTTTATTTAAATGTACTTTTATTATACCATGCCTCTGCTCTATGTATATATTTGTGATTCTGTGGCACCCCTAAGGCTTCGGTCGCCACAGGGTACTGCACCTCCTTTAGGGTGCAGTGCTTATCCTGGTTCTGGAGGTGGTCGGTACCGGTTTCACACCACTCGCAACCATACATTCATCCGGGTTGACCTCCCCAATGGGGACTGGGCCAGTGTCGGGCCACTAAAGAGGGGTCACCACAGTGGTCGGGTCAACAGGATGCCACCACACTTAGAGGGCTCCCAGATCCACTGGGACTCAGGGTCAGGGAGGGACAGCCACTAGGGGGAGTTAGGAGCCACATACAGCAATTAGGGAGAGTTCTCCAGTAGGAGAGGAAGGGAGAGGATGTGTTACCGGTAGCTCTGGTGGGACATAGGAGTTTCAAGCGGTTGGCAGGGTGTGAGCCTCTCAGCTTCCCCGGGACTGGCGCCAGGAAGGGTGCAGAGCCCTCAGGGAGCATATACTCCAGATTGTGCCGCGAAATCTGCCGAACAGGGGAGTTTCAAGCTTCCCTGACCACCCCAAAGTTCCTGAAGCAAGGTGGCAGACAGGGTCTGGTGCTGTGATCAAGGTCAAGCCCAACAGAAACCCAAGTTACCTGCACACGGGATTGAAGAAGTAGTTAACAAGAACCGGGGTCCCCAAGTAGCTTCAGGCCACAGGGATCCACCAATACGGGTGCGTAAAGGAAGGGCCCACTGACTACCGCAGCGGCTGTGACCTCTATTGGATCCAGGATTGGCCGAAGCCCATCATGTCAGGTGACCGGGACTCTGCGGCCTGCACACTGACTGTGAGTAAAAGACCTGGAATCGCAGCCGCTGACTGAGTCTCTTCTTTGTCGGCGCCGCCGCCCTGCGCTTCACTGCCAACGGCCGAGTCCCCCAACGACAACTACGTCCGTCATTCTCCCTGGAGCCCGCTCAACTCGTGGGTAACGAAACCATCTTGGCTGGGACATCACCCTCAGCCCCAGAGGACAGCGACTGCAGCAGCGGCTAAATCCCTTCCCGCATACCGTAGGTGGCATCACGAGACAATAACCCCCACCATCCATCCCATCCTACCATATCATCCCCATTATTGTACACCTCGGGGTCACGGAATCGGGCAGGGCCACCCGTGACACCCCTGACCAACAAGACCCCGGCGATGAGTATTTAACATCTGCCCCGTGGGTACCATACTTGATGAAGATGTAAGGGGGTGACCTGATCCCCTGCAAGCCTCCCTGAAGACCTGTGATATTATATTGTGTGATCTAGTGCTGTGGCTGTGTATTAATATATTTCTTGGTTTTACTTGTTATGGAAAGAATGTATATAGAGTGTATTGGGTATGTCGCAGTCCCACCAACTACCATTAGATGGCGCGGCTCTCCCCTAATTTGAACCAGGAGTAAAAGGTATAGTGGTGGGGTTGCTAGGGCAAGAGAGAGTAGCCCGGCCTACAGTAGCAGAAAAAGGAGGGGAAGAGAAAAAGGACAGGGAGTTGCTGTAGAGAGAGGAAGAAGAGGAGAGCTGTTCAGACAAAGCAGTTTCTGGAGCAAGAATTGAGTACTCCTGCGGTTAAGTGGGCAGGAGGAACGTGCAGGGATGCAGAAAGTGTGGGGCCTTGTCTTAGGGGAAGCCACCGTGACCACGGATTGTAGGGACTCCTGAAGTGGGAATCAGCCTAGCCAAAATGTCCAAACCCGCAGCGAGAAGGGCCAGAGCTCCAGAAAGCCGGAGGGACTCTACGACTGTCGTAGTAATGAAAATGGTATGGAAATGTATGTCCCATCCTGTGAAGAAGTTGTGCCTCCCTTATGGGAATGTTTATCTGACGTTATGACATTCAGTAAAGTTCAAGTATTCGAAGAAAGTACAGCGTCTGTCTATGATTTATGAAGATGAGGATCGATCACAAAGGTAGTGGAACAGCAACACCTACTGCCTATGTGATGCCCCTGGACTATCAGGTCGTCACAGGGTACTGCACAAGCTGCCCTTCCGTGCAGTATGCCAAGTCCCTCATGGTTCTGGGTCCCTATCTAAATAGTGTTGCCTCCAACAGCAAATCAAATCCTGGATACACCCTGCACCACACCCACCAGGCACACCAGTGGACAGCTTGAGTGGATTAGAGTCGCCTACCTGGGGGGTGAGGGAGGGGAGGTGAGGAGTGTAGTCTGTAGTGAGTAGTCAGTAATGAGGAGTGAGTAGTGAGAGGAGGACGGGAGCGGTGGCTCCTAGAGAAGCTGTCTAGGTTGCAGACGGTGGTCTGGGCCTAGAGGAGTCGGACCCCCGGTCGCAGGGGATTGTGGCAAGGTGGCTGGACCTGTCGAGGAGGACAGCCAGCAGCCAAGCACTATCACCGGTCCAGGACCGAAGGCACGACGGGGTACACTGATCCTAGGTCGGGGAGTAGCTTCAGGCAACCCGACAATTCACCTGAGGAGAACGGAGCCTTTATGATCTGTTCCTACTCGCTCCAGAATCTGGGTATTAGCGCAACGAGGGGGATAGGACTTTCCAATCCAAAACAGTCCAGAAAATCCCAAGCGTGAGCCCTGAGAGCAAGCTCCAACACTAAGCCACAGTGGGGAGTGGGGCCCGGCAAGTTCCATACTACTGGGCCACCACGTTGAAGTTAAACTTAGTGCCAGGAGGCAGGTCACGGATCACCAGGCAACACTATAGGGGACGGGACCTGGACGAGCTCCCCTCAGCAGCAGCGGCACCCAAACAGTTAGTTTACCCGGTTGTCAGCGTCTGCTTATTGACTGAGTGAGTATGAGAGTGACCCCCTGCATCCCATGGCACCCCTCACCGAGTCCCGGGGCATCTCCCCTACCCGTGGAGGGCTACGACACCTTGCTGCCCCATTTCATCACCCCGGGTACTCCCAAATTACCATACACCACGGGTGGCGTCACGAACTACATATCCATTCCTCTGTAAATACCCCCTTTCATTTGAGTTGCCGCACAACCCAGGGTCCGGAGACCCTCGAGCCACAGCGAACCCGGATCCGAGCAGCTCGGCTGCTTCCACGGGGCAGCACACCTATATTCCGCATTCAATCTCTTTTGCATGTAGCACGTCGGTCGGGGACACGACTATATTCGCAGGCCTCGGCTGAATCCCCAACTGACCCTACAAAGACGCCTGAGAAGTCTCGAAAGCTTGCTTTGTAATTTAATTTATTTTAGTTAGCCATTAAAAGATGTCAGAACTACAAGATTATAATTTTGTTTCTCTCACTGAGAGCAATCAATCAAAGCACACGGTGGCTCAGTGGTTAGCACTGCAGTCTTGCAGCGCTGGGGTCCTGAGTTCGAATCCCACCAAGAACAATATCTGCAAAGAGTTTGTATGTTCTCCCCATGTTTGTGTTGGTTTCCTCTGGTTTCCTCCGACACTCCAAAGGCATCCTGATAGGGAATGTGATTGTGAGCCCCAATGTTGTATGTAAAGCGCTGCGGAATATGTTAGCGCTTTATAAAAATAAAGATTGATTGATTGAAAGCCTAGTGTGGAACGTACTATTATTTGAAGAGTGACACCTGTTCTGTGTTTTTTGGAGACCCTCCTGATTTGGTATACAAATACTGATCAAATACACTAAATGTGTGAATGAGACTTATGCGGGCGTCACACGAGATGATCTATCGTGCGATATGTCGTTGGGGTCACGGTTTTCGTGACGCACATCTGGCATAGCTTGCGACGTCGTCCCGTGTGACACCTATGAGCGTCTGTAAACGATTGCAAATCGGTTACAAATCGCAAATCGTGTACAGGTCGCTCATTTTTAAAAAATCGTTTATTCTACTTTGCACCGGTTGTTCATCATTCCTGGAGTAGCACACATCGCTCTGTGTGACACCCCGGAGACGATGAACACAGCTTACCTGCGTCCCGCCTGCTATGCGGAAGGAAGGAGGTTGTTACGCCCGGGTGGTGGATCCTCTGGGCCGTGCACCGGACTCCTCCAGTGAAGCAACACAGAGCTAACCCCTATACAGGGACTGTCCGGTCACCCCACCAGAGGGCCTAGGTGCACGGTTGCCGGAGCACTAAGCGGGATAAGGTCAGAGTCCTTTCCGGAAGCTGGAATGAGGAAGTCCCTGGGGACAAAGAGTTCCTGGTGCCAGGTGTGATGACTGTGCCCGGGTACCGGTGGCAGGTAGAGACGTCAGACGTGAGCAGAGTCCAACCGGTAGAGGAGGCTGAGGTCATCAGGTGAAGCCGAGGGTAGAAGGCAGGTTCAGACTGCAGAAGATGGTGGCGTGTCAGCTGACAGTCCCCGTAGGACCACTCGGACAGGTTATGGTCAGGACCAGGTTTGCGTGGTAGAACTGGTTCTGTGGAAGACATAAAGTGAGAACGAGGCACAGCAAAGGGGACCTGAACTCCTAGCTACAGAACTCGTAGAACAGGCGACGCCCTAGAGGCAGGAAGCTCCTAATATACCTGACCCTGACTGATGCAATATCCTGTTTAGGAGTGCTGGGTCTTTAAGAGGAGGTCAGTGACCGCGCGCGCGCCCTAATGCGCATGCGCGATGCCCGGGTGCTGGAGGCCAGAGCAGGGAGCGGTGCCGAGGATGCAGGGGAGACAGACAGGGTGTCCTGGCTCGCAGAGGAGCGCCGGGAACGGGAGCCCGGGAGCCTGGAGGGTGCCGAGGAGGACGTGTGGCTGGAGGCAGGGGACCCGGGGGCCGGAGCGGTGAGTGGGGAACGGCGTCGGGGCCCGGGGAGCGTGACAGTACCCCCCCCCACGCCCCTCTCCTCGCAACCGGGACAAGAAGGCATGAATCAGAGGAGTACCCATGTTCTCCCGAGGTTCCCAGGACCTGTCTTCGGGACCGTAACCCGCCCAGTCGACCAGGAAGTACTGCCTACCCCTGACGGTCTTCATGGCCACGATATCTCTTACCACATAGATGTCATCCTCAGCAATGGGTGCAGGATGAATACCGGTGTCAGCGGAGAAAGGACCAAGGACCACAGGTTTCAGCAAGGAAACGTGGAAGGAGTTGGGTATCCGCATAGTGGTTGGAAACTGCAGCTTATAGGACACCTCATTAATCTTCCTGATGACCCTGAAGGGACCGATGTACCGCGGACCCAGCTTGTACGACGGTATCTTGAGTCGGACGTACTTGGAGGCAAGCTAGACCAGGTCCCCGGGAGAGAAGCGAGGAGGGTCAAGGCGTCTTTTGTCAGCGTGCATTTTCATCCGTGCAGCAGCGTGTCCCAGGGAGGTCTTGACAGAGGACCATATAGTGGAGAAGTCTCTGGCTAGGATGTCTGCAGCAGGTACATTGGAAGCAGGAGATACAGGCAACGGCACGGAAGGCTGGAGACCATAGACAACATGGAAGGGGGAGCTGGAGGTGGACTCGCTGACCCGGTGGTTATGTGAGAACTCAGCCCAAGGAAGAAGCGTAGACCAGTTGTCCTGATGTACATTGACATAGTGGCGTAGGAAGGAAGTCATGATCTGGTTGACGCGTTCCACTTGGCCGTTTGACTGAGGGTGGTAGGCAGAGGAGAAGTCCAGAGACACCCCCAGATGTTCGCAGAGGGCTCTCCAGAAGCGTGATGTGAACTGGGTTCCTCTGTCGGACACGATATGTGCAGGAAAGCCGTGCAAGCGGAAGATGTGCTATATGTAGGCGTCAGCGAGCTCTTGAGCAGAGGGCAATCCGGCCATAGGAACGAAATGAGCCATTTTTGAAAATCGATCCACCACGACCCAGATGACCGTATGGCCGGTGGACAAGGGCAAGTCCGTGACGAAGTCCATGTAAATGTGTTGCCACGGAACTGAAGGGATCGGTAGAGGCAGAACACGACCATAGGGCAGGTGCTTAGGCGTCTTGTTCCGGGCACAGGAGGAACAGGCAGAAACAAAGGCGGTGACATCCTTACGAAGGGATGGCCACCAATAGTGGCGGACGATAGCGTCCCAGGTTTTCTTCTGACAGGCGTGTCTGGCCACTTTCGAGGAATGTCCCAATTGGAGGACCTTGAGTCTGTCTGTCTCCATGACGTAGGTCTTCCCGGGGGGGATAGAGGCCAGAGAGACGGGAGCCACCGGGAGGAACTTACTCGGGCAGACAATGGGCTGGGTAGGTTCTTCCTCTTGCTCCACCGGGACGAAGGACCGGGATAGGGCATCCGCCCGCACATTCTTGTCCGCGGACCGGAAGTGGAGCTGAAAGTCAAACCGGGCAAAGAACAGAGACCACCGGGCTTGTCGTGGGTTCAGTCTTTGAGCAGACCGCAGGTATTCCAAGTTCTTGTGATCAGTGTAAATGATCACCGGGTAAACTGCTCCCTCTAAGAGATAGCGCCATTCCTCCAACGCCATTTTGACGGCCAGGAGCTCTCGATCACCTATGGTGTAATTACGTTCAGGCGCCGAGAAGGTCTTGGAGAAGAATCCGCAGGTGACCAACTTCCCGGTGGAGGACTTCTGCAGAAGCACGGCCCCGGCCCCAGCGGAGGAGGCATCCACCTCCAGGGTGAATTGACGGTTCAACTCTGGTCGATGAAGAACAGGAGAGGAGGCAAAGGACCGCTTCAGGGAGCAGAAGGCGGCATCGGTCTCCGGTGACCAGACCTTTGGGTTGGCCCCCTTCTTGGTCAAGGCGGAGAGAGGCGCTGTTAGAGCCGAGAAGTGAGGGATGAACTGCCGGTAGTAGTTAGCAAAGCCGAGGAAGCGTTGAATGGCTTTCAGTCCAGAAGGAGGAGGCCAGTCGAGGATAGCAGAGACCTTCTTAGGGTCCATCTGTAGTCCAGTGTCGGATATCACGTAGCCCAGAAAGGGAAGAGATGATTGGTCGAACACACACTTCTCGTATTTGGCGTATAGGCGGTTCTCCCTCAGCCTCTGTAACACAAGTTGCACGTTTTCTCTGTGGGTCTGGAGATCCGGTCAATAGACTAAGATGTCGTCCAGGTATACGACTACACAGATGTAGAGAAGGTCCTTGAACACGTCGTTCACCAGCTCCTGGAAGACAGCCGGAGCGTTGCAAAGTCCAAAGGGCATCACACAATACTCATAGTGCCCATCCCGGGTGTTGAAGGCGGTCTTCCACTCGTCCCCGGAGCGAATGCGGACCAGATTGTAGGCTCCACGGAGATCTAATTTGGTGAAGATACGGGCCCCTCTGAGTCGGTCGAAGAGTTCAGGTATCAGAGGCAGGGGATATTTGTTCTTCACGGTGATCTGGTTCAGGCCCCGGTAGTCGATGCAGGGCCGTAAGTCGCCTTCCTTTTTCTTGACGAAGAAGAAGCCCGCTCCAGCCGGGGAGGAGGATCTCCAAATAACTCCCCGTGCCAGGTTCTCGGTGATGTAGTCAGACATGGCCCGTGTCTCCGCAGGGGACAAAGGGTATATCCGTCCCCGAGGAGGAGTGGTTCCTGGCAGGAGGTCGATGGCACAGTCGTAGGGTCGATGTGGAGGTAAGACCTCCGACTCCTTTTTGTCGAACACATCCGCGAAGGACCAGTAGGCGGGCGGTAGGCCAGGTAGGGATTCCGGGGCCGGAGGACGACGGACGGGCTGGACTGACTGGAGGCAGTTCTCATGACAAGATGGGCTCCAGCGGATGATTTCTCCAGTACGCCAGCTGACTGTGGGTTCATGTATCCGTAACCAGGGTAATCCCAGCAAAAGCGGATGAGACATGCGCGGAAGAACATAGAAGGCAATGTCTTCGGTGTGTAGCGCACCGATACGCAGTTTCACAGGTTTGGTGACAAATAGGACGGTGTCAGAAAGGGGTTCCCCATCCACAGAGGCTATCACAAGGGGTGTCTTCAGCGGGGTGACAGGTACCTGGTACTGGTCTACCGTGGCCTGGTGGATAAAGTTGCCTGCTGCCCCGGAATCGAGATATGCCTCTGCCGTGAAGCGAGTCTCCTCTGTTGTCACCTGAACAGTCCATGTAACGGGGTCTGAGAGCTTCCCGGTACCTAGGGTGGCCTCTCCTACCAACCCTAGGCTTTGGGGTTTCCCGGTTTCTCTGGACAGACACGCACCAAGTGTGTGCCATCTCCGCAGTAGAAGCAGAGGCCCTTGGTGAGTCGTTCCGCTCGGCGTTGCTCGGATGACCGCAGCCGGTCAACTTGCATGGGCTCATGAGTGGAGGAGCCAGAGAGTGCAGGCGAAGAAGCGGTAGACTTCAGAGAAGAAGCAGGATGCCTCACTGGGCGTTTCTCACGGGACATCTCTTTGGAGCGTTCCTGAAAGCGGAGGTCTATCCGGGTTGCGAGGGTGATCAGAGCATCTAAGGCGGGGGGAACATCGCGACCAGCCAGCTCGTCCTTAATATGACCGGTAAGCCCCTCCCAGAAGGCTGCAGTCAGGGCTTCGTTGTTCCACCCTAGTTCAGAGGCTAGGGTGCAAAACCGGATGGCATACTGTCCCACTGTCGAAGTCCCTTGGCGTAGCCTGAGTAGCGAGGCAGCCGACGCGGAGGCGCGTCCTGGTTCGTCAAAGGTGGCCCGGAAGGCATGCAGGAAGTCACGGATGTTGTTGGTTACGAGATCTTCCTTTTCCCACAAGGGATTCATCCACGCCAATGCCTCGCCCTCCAGGTGGGACATTATGAAGGCTACCTTGGCCTGGTCAGAAGCGAAGAGGCGCGGCAGCAGTTTGAAGTGGAGAGAGCACTGGTTCAAGAACCCCCTGCAGGTCTTGGGATCCCCAGCGTACCGTGGCGGAGAAGCCAGTCGGAGTCTTGAGGTCTCGGTGGCGGCTCCTGCGGAGGTCGTGGACGTGGCTGGGGTTGATAGGGACGTGGCGGTTGCTTGCAGCGTGTTCAGGCGGGTGTCTACTGACGTCATGAAGGCCAGCATACGGGATTGGGTTTCGCGTTGACGGACCAGCTCCTGCTGCAATCCGGCCAACTGAGCCGCTAAAGCTTCAGCGGGATCCATGGCCTGTTCTATCTGTTACGCCCGGGTGGTGGATCCTCTGGGCCGTGCACCGGACTCCCCCAGTGAAGCAACACAGAGCTAACCCCTATACAGGGATTGTCCGGTCACCCCACCAGAGGGCCTAGGTGCACGGTTGCCGGAGCACTAAGCGGGATAAGGTCAGAGTCCTTTCCGGAAGCTGGAATGAGGAAGTCCCTGGGGACAAAGAGTTCCTGGTGCCAGGTGTGATGACGGTGCCCGGGTACCGGTGGCAGGTAGAGACGTCAGACGTGAGCAGAGTCCAACCGGTAGAGGAGGCTGAGGTCACCAGGTGAAGCCGAGGGTAGAAGGCAGGTTCAGACTGCAGAAGATGGTGGCGTGTCAGCTGACAGTCCCCGTAGGACCACTCGGACAGGTTATGGTCAGGACCAGGTTTGCTTGGTAGAACTGGTTCTGTGGAAGACATAAAGTGAGAACGAGGCACAGCAAAGGGGACCTGAACTCCTAGCTACAGAACTCGTAGAACAGGCGACGCCCTAGAGGCAGGAAGCTCCTAATATACCTGACCCTGACTGATGCAATATCCTGTTTAGGAGTGCTGGGTCTTTAAGAGGAGGTCAGTGACCGCGCGCGCGCCCTAATGCGCATGCGCGATGCCCGGGTGCCGGAGGCCAGAGCAGGGAGCGGTGCCGAGGATGCAGGGGAGACAGACAGGGTGTCCTGGGTCGCAGAGGAGCGCCGGGAACGGGAGCCCGGGAGCCTGGAGGGTGCCGAGGAGGACGTGTGGCTGGAGGCAGGGGACCCGGGGGCCGGAGCGGTGAGTGGGGAACGGCGTCGGGGCCCGGGGAGCGTGACAGAGGTGGGCAGGATGTTTACGTCCCACTCATCTCCGCACCTCCGCTTCTATTGGCCGGCCGCTGTGTGACGTCGCTTTGACGCCAAACGTCCCTCCCCCTTCAGGAAGTGGATGTTCGCCGCCCACAGCGAGGTCGCTCAGCAGGTAAGTACGTGTGACGGCGGTTTAACGACTTTGTGCGCCATGGGTAACTAATTGCCCGTGATTCACAAACGACGGGGGAGGGTACGATTGCTCGTGCAATCGCACGATAGATTGTACCATGTGACGCCCGCATTACACCTAACTTGATAGCACATAGCCCTGGACCTAATGGTCATATTTAACCCCTTCACTGCCTGGCGATTTTCTGTTTTTCATTTTTTTTCCTCCCCTTTTTCCAAGAGCCATAACTTTTTTTATTTTTCTCTCAATATAGCCATATGCGGGCATATGCACCCACACCTGTTAACTGCACAAGTCGTCTGATCAGATCAGTCATCATGTGCAACTAATCATGCGGGCTCACCACAAGAGTCCACATTAAAAGCTAACACACGATCTTGGCTATACCGGTACATTCACGGTTGTGAAGGGGTTAAAGAGAACCTGTCATCAGGTGATAAGTTGACAGTTTTTGCTCATGTTTATTCTCGCTGTTCCCCTGTGTATTCTGTTTTAGGGTTTTTTGGTCCTTTTTTCAAATCCACCATGTGGTTCCAGATATATGGGCCTTTTTATGTTGTGATGTTTTTTATGATTTTTAATAAGTGTGTTTTACTCATGGGGTTAAAATGAAAACACTAAAAATCAAATACCCCAAAGAGCGGCAGGAATAAAATAAATGCAAAAAATTCTTGTGATTGCCTCCATGTCCAGCCCTATGTGATTGTTGGCATCACAAACATATGCAAGAGCTGCTTTTTATTGGACGCACTAACCTTTAACTTGAAATAACCATCTTAGGGTTGTGCATATGCAAAAACCTGTGGATAAAAACTGTAATAGGGTCTTACCCAATTTACATAGAAGAGATGACAAAAGGTGGTTGATGTGCCCACAGGGTCTTGGTGGTTACTTGTCACCGGGCCGGTGTAGGAGAGGGATGTCACAGCGGCCAGGCCCAGTTCCATGACCACGGCGATGTCAATAAAAGATGGAGGGAAGGGGAATATTTACTACAAGGGAGAGTTTGTATTTGTGATGCCACCTGTGGTATGCGGTCAAATTGGGGCCGCCGCTGCGGGAGGTGTATGCTGGGGCAGATGATAGCGCAGCTCGGTTGGTAGAGCTCTTCCCAGACAGAGCTTAGGCTCCAGGGATGATGGGGGTAGTCTTGGTGATTTAACGGTGGGGTGCAGGACTGAGAACATCGGTAATAACTGGGCAAGATAGGGGCTGTAGTTTCCTTTACCTTTTCTTGACAGATGTTATTGCAGGCCCGGGAGTCTGGTCCAGAAGATAATGAGGGTCCGGTCAGCCTGGAAGCAATGAGGGGATTTACCATGCAAGGTGGGTTGGAGGCCTTCCTTGTTGCGCTTAGTGTGTGAGTCTCTGTGGCTTGGAGCCGCACAGTGACCCTCTTCCTAGTTGTTGTTTGTCCTTTCCCTTATGGCAGGCAGCGCGAGCCGTTGACGGGTACCACCTGTGTAGCCATGGCCCTGGGCTCTATCTTGCTGCTTCACCTTTGGGTGTTCTTGTGGGCCAGGGGACTTGAAATCTCCTGCCCTCCGGGCTTCACTGATGGGGCTTTAGCACCCAACAGTCTAGGACCCCGGTGTCCTTACTGCGCCTGGTCCTGGGAGATCTAAGTGAGCCCGCTCTCTTTCAGCAACCATCTGTACTGCTCCCCTCTGATGGTCTGAAGTGTTTCACTTTCTGTTTCTGTGTGTGTGTGTGTGTGTGTGTGTGTGTAAGTAACCCCTCCTCCAGGCCAGTATGCTTAGGTAAGCTTCCCTCAAAATGGGTCCTTGAGCTCCCCCCTACTTGTCTAGAGTTAGGAAATGTTGAATGTTGGTATACCTAACATGGGAGACCCCCTCTTTGCTTCCAGTCATAGCATCACCCCCGGTGAAGAGGGTAACACTACTGTGGCTCCCGGACACTGGGGTGCCACATGGTCTCTCACCTTGTGTGGTTGCGCAACCCACAATCAGTAAATGAATGTGAACAGCTGTTGCAGGATCCACTTGTCCAAAAGGGTGAAGCAAAAGTACAAGAACCAGATAAAATGTGGAGAGAAACATGCACTACTGTAAAGGAAGAAAAGGTCCAAACCAGTGAGTAATGAAGATGGATTGTTTATGTCTACGCATTTCAGTGTATCCTCACTTCTTCATCAGGAAATCCATTGGAGGTAGGGACAAGCGGAGATAGCCGTGAGGTTTGACCTGAGGTGAATACATGCTGTCACCGCTCGTCCCTACCCGCGACCGCTTACTACTGTATGACCCACTGCAGTGTCCTGGGGTGACCTCATGAGGTTATCTCAGTTCACTGCAGTGATTTTCACACAGCTGTATGTGAGTCTGCAGTAACTGATCTCCCTCCCAATGAATAACTAAGGAGAGAGGGAGATGCGCTGAGTAGCACCCGGTGGTGAGGGGGATTATGCTATTGCCCGGAGGCTGCTCACCTCAAATGGTTGTGCACCCTCAAGGGGATAATGTATGTGAAAATAAGGGAGTAGCGGTCAGATAGGAGCACTAGGGAACAGGAATACAGGGAGGATTTTAAAATTACAAACCTTTTATTAAGTTTAAAAACCCTCTAATGGCCACTACACGTTTCAACAGCTGATTGCTGTCTTCATCAGGTGATTTCTCCCTGCCAATGAGGAACGATCTGTTCTTCATTAGCTGGGACAGTGAGTCTTGGAACTTTATGGGACCTCATTTTGGATTACGTTGGAAAGTGTATTAGAGTTTTTGCAGGGAAATAAGTTGTTGAATGAGGGTGAATTTTGTCTTTATTTCTTTCATCATTTTCTCTTTTTACGTCTTTCAGGTTTACTTTTGGAGAATGTCGTGGGACATCGCTATGGATTACGGCGGACTTTTTTTAAAATACATTTTTAATGAATTGGTGAATGAGGACTGCAGTCGGGGAGTGTTTGTTCAATTTTTTTTTTATATTTTTACTAGATTAGTAATAAGGGTGCCTTCTAGATGCCCACCCATTACTAATACCAGAGCTTGATGCCAGCTGACAATTCACAGCTTGCATCAACCCCATATATTTCTCCATTTACCACTGCACCAGAGCAATGTTAAGAGCCGAGTACAGCACCAGATTTGGCACATCTAATAGAGGGGTGACTGCAGGCTGCTACTTTAGGGCTGGGAAGGGTCAACGAACCATGGCCCTTCCCACCCTAAAAAGATCAGCCCCCTGTTGTCTGATGTCCCTTGGTTGGTTTTGGAAAAAAAAATTGGGGGGGACCCTATGCCATTTTTTTAAATTATTTTTTCAAATAATTAAGAAATAAATCAGCTTGGGGTCCCCTCTATTTTTCCAAACCAACCCAGGTACAGCTGATAGCTGAGGGTTATATCCCACAGCTGCTGCTGTACCTGTGATGGTTATAAATATTAGGGGGAACCTCAGTTTTTTTTTCATAAATTATTTATTAACTCTGCTAAATAGCTGTACAAGTTATCTAGCCACCTCTCTATATAGCTATTATCTATCTCTACCTACAGTTTAAACCATAAGTTTGCATAATCTATACAGACACATCTGCAGGTTTTTCTCACTACCTAACATGAAATCAGAATAAACATTTCCCATTTTAGGTTAATTGGGAACCAAATTTATTTATATTTGCCAAATGCCAGAATAATGAGAGAGAGAAAAAGAGAGAGAATGGTTAAAGGCATTTTTATTACTTTCTGCAAAGTCAAAAGTTTACATACACTAAGCATGATGCTATACCTCTGAGTTAATTAAAGACACACCTGTGGATGTATTTTAATGCACACCTGAAACACACTACTTCTTTGTCTAGCATCATGGGAAAGTCAAAAGAAATCAGCCCAGATCTCGGGAAAAGAATTGTGAACTTGCACAAGTCTGGTTCATCTTTGGGTGCAATTTCCAGATCCCTGAAAGTGCCTCGTTCATCTGTACAAAGAATTATGTGCAAGTACAAACAAGATGGGAATGTTCAGCTATCAAACCACTCAGGAAGGATTTGCCTTCTGTGTACCAGAGATGAACGTGCTTTGGTCAGACATGTGCATATGAAACCAAGAACAAAAGCAAAAGACCTTGTGAAGATGCTGGCGGAAGCTGGTAAGATTGTGTCATTATCCACAGTGAAACAAGTGCTGTATGAACATGGGCTGAAAAGCCACTCTGCCAGGAAGAAGTCATTATTCCGAAAGAAAACAAAAGAGCTAGATTAACCCCTTCACCCCCGGGGCGATTTTCCATTTTCGTTTTTCCTACTTTTCTTCCAAGAGCCATAACTTTTTTACTTTTCCCATCAAAATTACCATAAGAGAGGGCTTAGTTTTTGCGGGACGAGTTGAACTTTTGAATAAAACAATTAGTTTACTGGAGAAAGGGAAAAAAATCCAAATGTGGAGAAAGTGGAAAAAAAGGTGAAATACTACAATGGTTTTTGTTTTGTATTTTTTTATTCATCATGTTCAGTATATTGTAAAACTAATGTGTCAGTATGATGCCTCACATCCGTACGAGATCGTAGATACCAAAACATATACTTTTATCTAAGTAATGAAAACAATTCTGAAGTTTGTCCAAAAAAAACAAAAAAACACTTTTGTCGCCAATTTCCAAGACCCGTTGCATTTTCATTTTGACAGTGGGATTTATTGGGTTAATTGGCCCTGATCGGTTACAAAACCGGTGGGTGCCAATGGCCATGGTTCTAAGGAGAAAACCTTTCTCCTTGGAGAGACTGACAAACCAATCTGGCTGCCAGTGAGGAGTCTTATAGCTACAATGATCCTCTGGGAAATATTCAAATCTCTTCAGGGAGGAAGAAGACGAACTCTAGTAAGCAGTAAAGTTTCATCATCCTATCTTGTTTCTTTCTGAGTAAAGCCAAAGACTTATCAACAGCCCCTCGTATACAGTTTTCTGGAAGCTATGTGGTGGTGGCCGCAGCTTAAAGTTGCCAAATCTGGTGACAGGTTTCCTTTAAATGATTGTTAAAAGAATGTTGTACAGTATCTCAGAATATATATATATATATATATATATATATATTGTGAGACTGTGACCGGGGTTATCTATGACGGCCGGTATGTCTCGCCCAGGTTGTGCTCACTCCATGATAGAAAGTAAATCCACTATAGGGTTAATGCTGTTTCCCTACAGGCTTAAGGAAGGGTTAAAAGGAAACAGGAACGAGGGCAGGTGTGCCGGGTGTGGGGGAGTGAACAGAACTCCCTGAGTTTTCTGCTGGAGAGGCACATGTATTGTGTTATGGACTTTTGTTTGGACATTAAAACCGTGTGCTGTGAACCTTAATGCCTGGATCCCGTGTCTTCTGCTGCGCAGCCGACCGTGCTACCTCACATATGGTGGAGAATGCGGGCATGACAGCCGGTGAGGTGTAGCATCCATCCCTGGTGACCCAGCTGCGCATGTCCTGGATTCGAGCGGCTATACTACAGCCCAAACCCGGCGACGCCATGGAGGACATACTAAAGCATTTGGCTCAGGCTAATGCACAGCAGCAACAGACCAATGCACACCTGCTCCAATCCTTGCAAGTGCAGGAAAGAAAACTCCAAGAACAGATGGATCAGGCCAATGTACGTCAGCAGCAATCCTTGCAAGTGCAGGACAAAAGGCACCAAGAACAGATGGAGCAGGCCAATGCACGTCAGCAGCAAGCCTTGCAATTGCAGGAAAAAAGGCACCAAGAACAGATGGTTCTCCTGGCCAAGTCGATCCGTGCCGGACCGGCAGCAACAACCCCGGGACCGAGTGATGACGGCAGCGTCCGGAAAGTGGTGAGACAAGCGTTGCAAAAGATGACCCCGGGGGATGATGTGGAAGCGTTCCTGGCGGTGTTTGAGCGGGTGGCCGAGCGGGAAAAGCTGCCGACCCCCCAGTGGGCTGAGGTATTGTCGCCCTATCTGACGGGGGAACCCCAAAAAGCGTACCTGGACCTCTGTACCGAGGACGCCATTGACTATGTGACCCTAAAAGCCGAAATACTGGCACGGTTGGGGGTGAATACCTATGTACGGGCTCAGCGGGTAAATCAGTGGTTCTATGAGGAAGCCAAACCCGTACGCTCCCAGGCCTATGACTTGTTGCATCTTGTAAAAAAATGGTTGCAGCCTGACACTCTGAGCCCGGCGCAGATGGTGGAAAGGGTAGTAGTGGATCGTTTTGTGCGCACTTTACCCGTCACCGTTCAACGGTGGGTAGGACAGGGTGACCCGAGTACCCTGGACCAGTTAGTGTCCCTGGTAGAGCGGCATGTGGCTACGCAGGACTTGATACGGGACACTGAGACTTTGCATACTGCCCGTCGGTCCGGCCCCTCCAAGCCTAGGGCCAAGGACCCACCGCCGACAACGGTGCAGGAGTCCCCTACCGTCCCGCCTGAGGCCGCGGCCGCCAATCCTGAGGTCCGGAAGGTTCTGTACCCTAAACGACAACCCGTCAAGGGGGTTTCCGTCCCCATTAGATGTTGGCGGTGCCAGCGGGTGGGACATATGGAAGCCCAGTGTCCACTCACCACGGAGCCCATGGATTGTGGGGTTACCCGGCGGGGTTCAATGTATGCTCAGGTGGTGTGTACCGCTGACCTGGTCTCCCCAGAGACGGAGCCCCACTTGTGCCAAATACAGGTGAATGGATGTCCGGTTACAGGATTGTTGGATTCCGGAAGCTTAGTGACCCTTGTGCGATCCACCTTGAGGGCTAAAGTAAAGGCCACAGGACGTACCGTGGGGGTGGTTTGCATACATGGGGACCGCCGAGACTATCCCACGGGGATTGTCACCATCACAGCACCTTGCGGTCAGGTGCAACATGAGGTGGGACTTCTTAACACTCTTCCTTATGACGTGATCCTAGGAAGGGATCTGCCCTATTTTTGGACTTTATGGAAGGGACCCCCTAAGTCTCCTCAGATATTGGTCAGTCCGGGACCTGAGCCCTACAATCCTGAATCCGGGACACCTGCCGTAGGGGTCCCCATGATAGGGACAGAATGTGAACCCGATAGGTCGCCCCTAGAGGTATTGGCAGGAGAGGCTGAGACGGTCAAACCCATCCCGGAGTTGGAGGCGTCCCCGGATACGTTTGGGACTGCCCAACTCCAGGACCCTACATTAATACATGCCCGGAGTCGGGTGACAGTAATTGACGGGGTGGCACAGCTGCCCGGTGCCCAGGTAAGGTACCCCCATTTCGCTCTTAAGCAGGATTTACTCTACCGGGTAGATGAAATACGGGGCGTGGGGGTAGAGCAGTTGGTGGTGCCCCAGCCGCATCGTCGGCGGGTCCTCGACTTGGCTCATAAACACCTGATGAGTGGCCATCTAGGGGTCAAGAAAACGCAGGAGCGAATATTGCAAAGGTTCTATTGGCCCGGAGTCTTTGGGGAGGTAAAACGGTTCTGCGAAACCTGCCCAGAGTGTCAGCTTACCGCACCCCTGACCCATTTTCGCAGTCCGTTGGTACCGTTACCCATTATAGAAGTCCCTTTTGAACGGATAGGGATGGATCTGGTGGGGCCCCTCGTAAAGTCCGCTCGAGGGCACCAACACATCCTAGTGATCGTTGACTATGCCACCCGGTATCCCGAGGCGATACCTCTCAGACATACTGCAGCAAAGCTTATAGCTCGGGAGTTGTTTGCTGTGTTCTGCCGGGTGGGGTTGCCCAAGGAGATCCTTACGGATCAGGGGACCCCATTCATGTCTAAAGTGACCAAAGAGCTATGCCGGCTACTCCAGATCAAGCAGTTGCGTACGTCTGTGTATCATCCTCAAACGGACGGTTTAGTCGAGCGTTTCAATAAAACCCTGAAAACCATGCTAAAAAGGGTGATTTCAAAAGACGGGAAAGACTGGGATATGATGCTTCCCTATTTGATGTTTGCCATCCGTGAGGTGCCACAGGCATCCACGGGGTTTTCGCCTTTTGAGTTGTTATACGGGCGACATCCCCGGGGATTGTTGGACCTGGCAAAGGAAACATGGGAGCAAGAGCCCACCCCCCATAAAAGTGTGATTGAACACATTTTGGGTATGCAGAACCGCATAAGCGCGGTCATGCCAATTGTGAAGGAGCATTTACAGGAGGCTCAGGCCGCGCAAAGCGGCCGCTACAATAGACAAGCCACTGTGCGGACCTTTAAACCCGGGGATCGGGTGTTGGTATTAATCCCCACGGCGGAGAGTAAATTCCTGGCTCAGTGGCAAGGCCCCTACGAGATAAAGGAAAGAGTCGGGGTGGTTAACTATAAGGTATTGCAGCCCGGTAGGCGGAAACCTGAACAAATATACCATGTCAACCTATTAAAACCGTGGCAGGAACGGGAAAGCCTGATGGCTGTTTTTTCCCCATCTCCCTCCTCTTCGGGTCATTCACCTCCGGCTCCAGTGACCTCCGGAGAGGACGAACCGGAAGTAAGGATTGGAGAAGCCCTCACCAAGACTCAGAGGCGAGAGGCCAGACGGTTGGTTCAGCAGAACCCCGATGTCTTCTCCGAGCTGCCCGGTAGGACCAGTCTGATACGACATGATATTGTCACCGAGCCCCACCTGAAGGTACGCCTGAAGTCATACCGGGTACCGGAGGCTCGACGACAAGCCATATCGGAGGAAGTAAAGACAATGTTACGCCTGGGGGTCATCGAAAAATCCCAGAGTGAATGGGCTAGTCCGATTGTCCTAATACCAAAACCCGATGGCTCCTTAAGGTTCTGCAATGACTTTAGGAGATTGAACGAAATATCCAAGTTCGATCTCTACCCCATGCCCAGAGTGGATGAGCTGATTGATAGGCTGGGACAGGCGCGGTATTTTACCACGCTCGACCTGACCAAGGGGTACTGGCAGGTGCCACTGACGGAGTCCGCCAAGGAGAAAACCGCTTTTGTTACGCCGGAGGGTCTCTTCCACTATGCTGTCTTGCCTTTTGGGTTACATGGCGCTCCGGCCACGTTCCAGAGGTTGATGGACTTAGTGCTGGAACCCCACCAGGCGTATGCATCAGCGTACCTTGATGACATCATTATTTACAGCTCCGATTGGCAGACCCACTTGGAACAGGTACAAGCGGTGGTGGACGCGCTTCGAACAGCCGGATTGACAGCCAATCCCAAGAAATGTGCGTTGGGACTCACGGAAGCCCGCTACTTGGGCTACGTGATAGGCCAAGGAGTGATTAAGCCCCAAATTAACAAGGTTGAGGCGATCCAGAAGTGGCCTAGACCCCTGACCACGAAGCAGGTTAGGGCCTTCATGGGTATCGTGGGATACTACAGGAGGTTTGTAAAGGATTTTGCGGGACTATCAGCCCCCTTGACGGACCTTCTCAAAGGCAAGAAGTCCGTCATGGTGCGCTGGACTCCGCAGGCCGAGGACTCCTTCCGGGCCCTGAAGGGGGTCCTGTGCGGACAGCCCGTTCTTGTACACCCTGATTTCCGGAAGGAGTTCATAGTACAGACTGACGCCTCAGAGGTCGGCCTGGGGGCAGTGCTGTCTCAGGTGGTTCAGGGGGAGGAACACCCCGTCACCTTCTTAAGTAGGAAGCTCACCCCTCCCGAGCGGAATTATAGCGTAGTGGAGAAGGAGTGCCTGGCGATCAAGTGGGCCTTGGAGTCCCTACGCTATTACCTGCTGGGACGGCAGTTTCGCTTGGTGACGGATCACTCTCCACTGGTCTGGATGAGGTCCGCCAAGGAACGGAATGCCCGGGTTACCCGGTGGTTCCTTTCTCTGCAGAACTTCCGGTTTACGGTTGAACATAGGGCCGGTAGGTTGCAGGGCAACGCCGATGCCTTGTCCCGCGGCCCGTGTTTGATGGCGGGAGTTCAACCCCGCACGCTTGAACTGAGGGGGGGGGTATGTGAGACTGTGACCGGGGTTATCTATGACGGCCGGTATGTCTCGCCCAGGTTGTGCTCACTCCATGATAGAAAGTAAATCCACTATAAAGTTAATGCTGTTTCCCTACAGGCTTAAGGAAGGGTTAAAAGGAAACAGGAACGAGGGCAGGTGTGCCGGGTGTGAGGGAGTGAACAGAACTCCCTGAGTTTTCTGCTGGAGAGGCACATGTATTGTGTTATGGACTTTTGTTTGGACATTAAAACCGTGTGCTGTGAACCTTAATGCCTGGATCCCGTGTCTTCTGCTGCGCAGCCGACCGTGCTACCTCACAATATATATATATATATTCATTCAATATATATATATTCTAAATATATAGATATTATATATATAGTACAGACCAAATGTTTGGACACACCTCATTCAATGAGTTTTCTTTATTTTCATGACTCTGAAAATTGTAGATTCACATTAAAGGTATCAAAACTATGAATTAACACATGTGGAATGAAATACTTAGCAAAAAAGTGTGAAACAACTGAAAATATGTCTTATATTCTAGGTTCTTCAAAGTAGCCACCTTTTGCTTTGATTACTGCTTTGCACACTCTTGGCATTCTCTTGATGAGCTTCAAGAGGTAGTCACCGGAAATGGTCTTCCAACAGTCTTGAAGGAGTTCCCAGAGATGCTTAGCACTTGTTGGCCCTTTTGCCTTCACTCTGCGGTCCAGCTCACCCCAAACTATCTCGATTGGGTTCAGTTCTGGTGACTGTGGAGGCCAAGGTCATCTGGCGTAGCACCCCATCACTCTCCTTCTTAGTCAAATAGCCCTTACACAGCCTGGAGGTGTGTTTGGGGTCATTGTCCTGTTGAAAAATAAATTATGGTCCAACTAAACGCAAACCAGATGGAATAACACGCCGCTGCAAGATGCTGTGGTAGCCATGCTGGTTCAGTATGCCTTCAATTTTGAATAAATCCCCAACAGTGTCACCAGCAAAGCCCGCCCACACCTTGACACCTCCTCCATGCTTCACGGTGGGAACCAGGCATGTAGAGTCCATCCGTTCACCTTTTCCGCGTCGCACAAAGACACCGTGGTTGGATCCAAAGATCTCAAATTTGGACTCATCAGACCAAAGCACAGATTTCCACTGGTCTAATGTCCATTCCTTGTGTTCTTTAGCCCAAACAAGTCTCTTCTGCTTGTTGCCTGTCCTTAGCAGTGGTTTCCTAGCAACTACTTTACCATGAAGGCCTGCTGCACAAAGTCTCCTTATAACAGTTGTTCTAGAGATGTGTCTGCTGCTAGAACTCTGTGTGGCATTGACCTGGCCTCTAATTTGAGCTGCTGTTAACCTGCGATATCTGAGGCTGGTAACTCAGATAAACTTATCCTCCGCAGCAGAGGTGACTCTTGGTCTTCCTTTCCTGGGGCTGGTCCTCATGTGAGCCAGTGTTTTTGTAGCATTTGATGGTATTTACCACTGCACTTGGGGACACTTTCAAAGTTTTCCCAATTCTTCGGACTGACTGACCTTCATTTCTTACAGTAATGATGGTCACTTGATTTTCTTTACTTAGCTGCTTTTTCTTGCCATAATACAAATTCTAACAGTCTATTCAGTAGGACTATCAGCTGTGTATCCACCAGACTTCTGCACAACACAACTGATGGTCCCAAACCCATTTATAAGGCAAGAAATCCACTTATTAAACCTGACAGGGCACACCTGTGAAGTGAAAAACATTTCCGGTGACTACCTCTTGAAGCTCATCAAGAGAATGCCAAGAGTGTGCAAAGCAGTAATCAAAGCAAAAAGTGGCTACTTTGAAGAACCTAGAATATAAGACACATTTTCAGTTGTTTCACACTTTTTGTTAAGTATTTCATTCCACATGTGTTAATTCATAGTTTTGATGCCTTCAATGTGAATCTACAATTTTCATCAGAGTCATGAAAATAAAGAAAACTCTTTGTTTGTTTTAATGTTTTGTTTATTGAATCAATATTAATAGAGTATATGCACATAACAAAAAACATAGGCATTTCTAGCATCACCCTTAATCTAATTTGCATTCAATTGCATTAAATCGCCTTCCAGATACAATATCATCTGTGGGATAGGATTCCAGATCAATTAAAAGTCGTTATATCAATCGAGAAGTGGAGGGCGAGCCTTGTCATGCCATACTCTCATAACATTATAAAGAGAAAAACCAGTTTTATCCTTTTTCTTATTTAAAGGAGAAAAAACAAAGAAAGAGAGAACACATAACTGCAACAAGGAAATAGAGGTGGGGGGGGAGGGGAGGGAATCACTGAGGAATCTAAAAAACCTTCCGGCTTCTATAACTCAGCTTTGGGGAAGGAGGTAGAGGGTCTAAGAGATTAGAGAAAGGGAGAGAAGATGAGGGGGGGGGGGGAAAGGAGTAGGGAGAAGGTGTTGGTCTTAGGTCCACCCATCATATGTCTATAGTAATCAGGACTAGGTTATCTGCTCACTCATTCCCCTAATGGGGAGGAGGAGACGACCTAGGTTTCTTTATGTCATTTCCTGCGCAATCGCCGTCGGAAAGGAAGGTTTGGATTTGTAGTCTTTCCAGGCCTTCCAGACTTGCCCAAAGAAGAACAATTGTTGTCGTGAGAGGGCAGAGAGCTCCTCCGCGTGGTATAATTGGTCAATTTTCTGTAACAGCTGCGAGAAGGTGGGTATCATAGTCGTACGCCACAATTGAGCAATCAGCAGTTTACAGGCTGAGCTCACAAAAGACACCAGTTTCGAGTTAGCCTTATCATTAGGCCACAATGGAAAATTTAATAATAGATGCATGGGATCTGGGTCCTCCTGCTTGTTTGTAAGGTCAAAAATCAGCTGGATTGCCATCCTCCAGAATATCTGGAGGCGGGGGCACGTCCACCAAATGTGCATATATGTTCCTCTATCCCCCTCACATCTCCAGCAGAGACCCGAGGAGGCAGACTGCCAAGCCGCGGCCGTGTCCGGGACTATGTACCATCTCGTCACTACTTTGAAGGAGCTCTCTTGAACCCTCACGCAACATGATGGTCCATGTGAGGCACCATAAATTTGACTCGTTTGAGCGTCAGTAAATGTGATGTTCAGATCTTTTTCCCACTTCAATATGTAAGCTCTTTTTACTACCAATTCTTTTGTAAGTAGAGTGTTATACAAGCGAGCTAAGATTTTTTTGGGAGACCTTGTTTGCGAGCAAAATGATTCAAATGTGGTTAAGGGTCTAGTGAGGCTGGACTGTGACAGTAATGGTTGAATTGTGCGTTTTATTGTCATATAATGGAGAAATGTGAGTTTAGAAAGTAGGGGGATCTCACCCACCTCCTGCCTCGAGATCAAAGAACCATCTTTTAGAAGATCTACAGCTGGGATCTTTGCATTACTTGAATATGGAGGCTTCGCGGTGTTGGCTAGATTCAGGCTGGAGTCTAGTATATCGGAGATTAGGGTAAGTGGTGAGAGAGGATGGGCCAAGAGCTCTATGTTACGACTCCAATTGTCCAGAAGTGTTCTAGTCAGTTCGTTGGTACAAGATCTTTTATTTTCCTGACAAGGGGGAGTAAACAAAAGAGCACGCAAGGGGGAGGGGGCCAGGTATTCCTCTATTGTCGTCCATAGCTTGTTCGAAGGGCGCCTGACCCAGTCTACTGCTCTAGAGAGGACCGCAGCTTTATAATATGTGGATATGTTGGGGAGTCCCATTCCTCCTTTGTCCTTTGGGAGGCTTAGAGTGTGAAAATTAATTCTTGGTTTGTGTTTGTTCCAGATATAATTAGAAATTAAAGAATTACATTGAGAGAGGAAAAAATTAGGGACTGGTATAGGTAACATTTGAAAGAGGTATATGAATTTTGGAAGTACGATGCTTTTGATTAGGTTTTTCCGACCTATCCAAGAGATGAAGGGCGCTTTCCAAGAGGCTATTTGCGTAGTGAGTTTGGGGAGGAGAGGCTTATAGTTTAGGTCAAAGAGTGATTTGGGGGCTTTCCCTATTTTGATGCCGAGATAGGTAATGTGGCTTTTTGGCCATTTGAATGGGAACGACTTCTGGAGGCGGTTAATGACATTACTCGGGATGTTTAGACTCAGTGCTTCAGATTTGGAGAGATTAATTTTAAAGTTAGACCATTGGCTATATTCTTCTAGGGTGTTCATGAAGGCAGGGAAGCCTCTTTCGGGTCTTGACATTACTACCAACAAGTCATCAGCAAAGGCGGCGGACTTGTGGTGAATCCCCTGAAGGTTAATCCCCTCAATTTCCCGGTTTTGTTGGATGGAGCGTATCAAGGGCTCCATTACCATGACAAAAAGTAGGGGGGACAAGGGACATCCCTGCCTAGTTCCATTCTTAATATCGAAGGGGTCAGTCAGCGTGTTATTTATTTTAATTCTGGCTGTGGGGGATGTATACATCTGTAGTATTGCATGTACGACAATCTAAGGAAACTGAAATGCCTCCAACGTGCCCCGCAAGAAGGTCCAGTCCACCCTATCAAACGCCTTTTCGGCATCTGTTCCCAAAAGCACAAGGGGCAAGCTCCGGGTCCTAGCATATTGCATTAAATGGAGTAAGCGTAGTGCATTGTCCTTCCCTTCTCTTCCCCGTATAAATCCAGATTGCTCCGGAGATATAAGGTCAGGGAGAATTCCCGCAACCCGGTTGGCGATTAAGCTAGCGTAGATTTTCAGATCCACATTCAAAAGCGAGATGGGCCTATAACTTCCACAGCTTTCCGGGTCTTTCCCTTCCTTATGTATCAATGATATGTGGGCTTCCAGAGTTTGTTTGGGAATAGGATCGCCCACAAGTAGAGCATTGCATGCTGCCAGGAGGTGGTCCCCCAAGATATCAAAAAACTTTTTATAATATATGGTTGGTAGGCCATCTGGGCCTGGTGCTCTTCCCATGGGGCATCTGGATAAGGTGGACAGAACCTCAGCACGAGAAAAAGGTTTTGTCAGGGATTCTTGTTGTGCTTTGGAGAGTGTTGGGAGGTTTAAATTGGCTAGGTAGTTATGTATGCCGCGTTTTCTCTTGTCCGTTTCTGCTGTTGATTCTTCTGGCCGGGATTGGTATAAACTCTTATAGAATTGTAAAAATTCATTTGAGATTTGTGAGTAATCCTGGGTGCGGTGTCCCTGTGGTGTTTTAAGTGTATGTATGAACGTGCGGGCCTGTCTTGTTTTAATTAATGACATCATGAGTTTGGAGGCTTTGTCCCCATGTACAAATATGCGGTTTTTCCAGCTCAAGTGTAACTTGGCCGATTGTTTGTTGAGTATGTCTCTCAATGCCACCCGTTTGGCAGTCAATAATACTAGAGTCTGTTGGGACAGAGATTTTTTGTGTTGGGTTTCCAATGTGTTTATCTCTTCATATAGATTTTGTAAAAATAGTTTCCTTTGTTTATTAAGGTGTGAGGAAATGGAAATCAGTTCTCCGCTTATGACCGCTTTGTGTGCCTCCCACAGAAGTGGTGGTTTAATGTCTTGCGTCTTATTCTCCGCAAAATAATTGCGGAGACGATCGGAGATACGTTTTCTGTTGTCTTCTGAGGAGAGAACTGACTCATTTAACCTCCATGTGCGGTGAATCAGATATGCCCTCTGTAGTGTGAAATTTGCTGTGACATAGCTATGATCAGAGTGTGGCGTGGCTTGTATTGTCGTGTCAATAACATTAGATAACAGAAACCTGGGTAAAAAAATGTAATCTATCCTGTGATATGATTTATGGGGGTGAGAAAAGAAAGTATAATCTTTGGTTGTTGGATGTTGTAGTCGCCAGATATCGGTCAGGGATAGAGAGAGAAGAGCAGTTTTGACTCGAGAGAGGTCTCTAAGTGATATGTGGCTCTTCTTTGCTGTTGAGTCTAATGTTGGTTCTAGAGCTACATTAAAGTCTCCACAAAGTATTGGAATGCCCTCCGAAAATGTCTTGAATTTTTTGAGTGTGGAGAGCAGCCATCTCACCTGTCTGATATTTGGAGCATAAATATTTCCCATAGTTACCATTGACCCTGCTAATAGGCCTTTAACAAAAATGTACCGGCCCTCCGGATCAATTACTTCACTTTGGGGTAAAAAGGGTATGTCTTTGGCAAGTGCTATCGACACCCCTTTAGTTCGTTTATTTGGAGAAGGAGCATGAAACCACGTATTGTAGTGTGCTTTTTCAAAGCTTGGAATTTTGCCTTTACAAAAGTGTGTTTCTTGTAGAAAAATTATGTCAGTACACTTTTTGTGAAAATTAGATAAGGTTTGTGCCCTTGGTATAGGAGAATTCAACCCATGAGCGTTGAAACTTGTCACATTAAATACCTTATGTTGTGTCTGCGTAGTGGCGATAGCGGGTGGACGACTCTATTTCCGGTGGGATGAATGGACCAGACCCACGACCTTGCTGGGAGAGGGGGGAGCGGAAGAGATGGGGGATAGAGAAAAGATCAGATAAAGAACAAAATGTTAAAGTCAACAATAACAACATTTTCAACACCTAGATAAGAGTAAATACGTATCCAGAGGGAGCAGAAAGTGTGGAATCCCTAAAGAGACTTCATGCTTTTAACATACATAAACAATGATTGGCAATAATAGGCTTGAACCTAGGCCTTCTCATGGGGCTTGTTTTCTGAGTTCGCCTGTTGCTTCTGTGCCGCATTGCGTCTAGGCCTTTGGGCCTTCGGGTTGACGCTGTGCCAGGGTGGCGGCTCTGGAAGTTGCCGTAACGCAGTTGCTGAACTATGGATCTCTAATTCAGGGTACTTTTCCAGAGTAATCCCCAGATCTTCGCAGATGTGCTTGATTTCGCCTGATGTTTTGCCTTGATAGTGTTTCCCTTTCGCTGTTACTGCAATGCCGAATGGATATAGCCAGCGGTATGGGAATTGGCGTTGGCGTAGCTCCTCTGTGAAGGGTTTCAGTATTCGCCTCTTGGTCAGAGTGGTGGCAGCTAGGTCTTGGAAAATCTTGACTTCGGAATCTTCATATTTTATGGTGCCAGCTTCTCTTGCTTTTTTGAGGATGAGCTCCTTAATACGGTAGTCCATGAAACGGCAGATGACATCTCTTGATGGTTCCCCCTGCCTGGGACGGGGTCTCAAGGATCTATGGGCTCTGACCAGCTCTATCAATGGTGCAGGGTCAGTGTCTATCAAGTTGGTGAAGATGCTTAATAGAGCTGGGGTCAGGGCTTCATTTACTACCGTTTCTGGTAGTCCTTTTATTCTGAGATTGTTCCATCGCTCTCTATTTTCATGATCCTCCAGAATAGTATGTATTTGGTTGATATTATCTTCTTGTTGGTGAAGACAAGAGATGATGGCATTGGATGTTGTGGTAATCGTGGCCTGGGAAGCTTCCAGTGTTTCCACTCTGTGGCCTATCTGGCCAATATCCTGTTTGATATGAGAGAGCTCCTTCACTACCGGTTCCAAGGCTTTGTTGAGAATCCATTTGATAAAGGACCTGGAGATTGGGAGGCTCTTACTAGAATCCATGTCTTCCGCGTCACTGGCATCTTCCTCCATTTCTTGTGTGGTATTAGCAGATGAGTTTTGAGGGCACTCAGCCCCCGCCTCTGCTGGTAAGAGATGTTTTTTGAGGAACTTGTCAACATCTGCTTGGGTCGTGGTCACCGCTGTTTTAGGCAGAGCACTAGCCATTTTATTACCAAATTTGACCATGTCGAAGTCAGCTCTTATGGTATTATCTTATATCCAGTATAGTGGGGGTCCGGTCACTTCGCTCCCTCTGTGTTGTGTGGGGTGCACCGCTTTACATGCCCCTGTGGGGGGGGGGAGGATGTCAGATGGTTTGTGCTTTTTTATATATTGTAGGACTATTTGGATGTCCTCTGTGCTCCTTCTTCTGCGTTTTCCCGACAGTTGCCCCTGGGACAAGGAAGATGTATAACTCCAGGTCTGGGAAGGTTACTTAAGGGCCCCTCTTGAGACCCTAGATGCATATGTCACACTCCTGGCAGACCCACAGGTATCAAATAAAGGAGTGGGGTATCTCTGGATATGCTGTTAATGCAGTCCTTATGCTGTGAGGGGGGGGGAGGTGAGGAGGAGGCTCACGTTTCAGGACTTCCCCAGGTTCCCCTAACCGGTGCTTGAGTGCAGCTTCACCTCTAACCTGGGCCTGGCAGCCCACTAACTTCCAGGCAGCCGCCCAACTTTCTGCTGTGGGAGCGGGGAGGAGGTGGGGGAGGTTGATAGAGGAAGGTCGCCGACCCGCTGTATGAGGGTCGTGGTGGGGTATGTCCCGGACACTCCCGGGTCTCCCTGGGTGTACACGTGAGCACGAGAGGGCGTCCGGGGGTGTATGGACAGTCACTTACCACCCGAGCTCCTCTCCGGTCCCAGCCGGGTTTCACAAAGCGTCGCCCTCAGCTATCGCGAGGGTTCCCGTCGGCACCTCGGATCCCCCTGCAGCCTCCGGGAGGCCCGACTCTTCTCACCGCACTCCCCGTTCCGGCTTCCTCTGTCTGGTGGCCGGGCAGACGGCTGCTTCCTCTTCACTCCCTGTATGCCACCCGGACCGTGGCCCGCGGCTGTGCGCGCCCGCTTCTGGTTTGCGGGGTCAGGAAGGTGAGTCCCGGGCTTCAAGATGGCGGCGGTTCTCCTCCTCGCGTCTCTGCCTACCGGTCCCACAGGCTTCTGAGGCTGATTCTGAAGGGTGGGGTGGCGGCGGCTCCGTGCCATCCCAGTTTTCTCTGCCTGGGCCTCCTGTCACCTTCTGGGTCTCCTCTGCACAGACACTTCTCGCCTCCGGGGGTGTTACTGCCTAGGCCCTGCGGCCTGCTGCGTGGGTCCCGGCCTCGGCCTCGAGGAGTCTTCACAGGGTCCCAGCTCCGATATAGCCTTCCAATTTAGGGTCTCCCTCCGTCCATCCGATCTCCGTGTTATAGGTGGGGGGGTCTAGGGCTGGTTTTGACAGCTGGAGGGCTGGATGCTATCAGATGGTCAGGAGCTCCCTCATGCACGTCTGCTCCTGACCGCGGCCATTTTGGACTCAAAGAAAACTCTTTGAATGAGAAGGCGTGTCAAAACTTTGGGTCTGTACTGTATATATATATACTCTTATGATGGCATGTTTTATGAGTGTATTTATGAGGGTTACCTGAATGTCATGTGGTTATGATGATGTAAGGGTATGGTCCGCTTCAAGAGGAGGTGGTGCTATGTCATCAGGGTCAGGACATGTAGATGCACCGCTTTGCGTGAAACGACCGTAGCTCAGACGTGCCCACAGCCACCCGCCCACATTTTTTAATGTCGTGAAGCAATAAACAACTTTCTACTTCGCTGAGTGCCACCTCCTTCATTCTCGCTCATCAAATAGGAAAAAAAAGAATCTAGCATTCAGGATGAGTATGATGAAGAAAGTAAATGACACATCGCTGGAATAAGGGTCTCTTCCCCTACATTATGCTGTTCTCAGATGAGGTAGAAAAAACCTGGTAATAATTCCTTTTCCAAATTCTTCATATTGGTTTGTCCCTCTTTTTTGGTATTAAAAAGATATGTTGAGCACCTTAGTTTTCAATTTAATAATTATTATCGTATAGTGTGTAACTTACAACATTCATCAAATTTTCCATGTTCCTACTATCTTGAAAGGTTACATGTGTTATGATTGAGAAAGGTGCTGTGATCACTAATTTCCACATGGTGGTGCATTTGTATGCGGTATAATCACAAAAAATCCTGACTAACAAATGTGAATTCAAAGAACCTAATGTAAACAGCTAGGAAGCCTCGGCTATACTGTGCTCGTAAATTGTACCATTTTCCAAAGCTTATTGGTTTTTAGCATTTACAAATATACAAGTGGTATAATAAATTTTATATATATATATATATATATATATATATATATATATACACACACACACACACATACATTATATATACACACACACACACACATACATATACATACAGTGTGTCCACCCATATCCTGTCCACCGCCATTAACTTGAGAACGGCAGCAGCTATAGGCATAGAAGTGGTGTCTAGGTATAGTAAAGTAGCCATGCGCTACGCAATGAAACCAGCTATAGCGCCACCTGGTGGAAAACAACAGAATTAGCATTTTTATCTTGAAAAATGGAACGAGATAGAGAAAAAAAGTGAATTACAAAGTTGCAGGGCATCATCAATTCAATACGAATCGACACCTTGCATACAGAAATGCTATGATATGAAACCCATGACCCCCTCAAAACATTGAATGCTGGTCACGCATATGGCGCTCATTTAACTTTGATGCACAAAGTGGCCCCCGTCAGCTGCAATGCACATCTGGACTCTGGACAGTATACTGTATCTTGCTGCATGTTGTGCTATATGGTAGGTGACACGTTTGCACAAGCATCTGTGATACGTCGTCGTAGGTCCTGCAATGTTGGTGGAGGGGTCGCATACACCTGCTGTTTGATCTGACCTCACAGAAAGAAGTCCAATGGGGTCAGGTGAGTGTGATGGCCAATCCACACAGCCACCATACCCAATGACTTGTAGGAAGGTCTCCATGAGGTATTGCTTCACATCCTCAGCCTTGTGAGTTTTACACGTTCTAATCATAGCATTTCTGTATGCAAGGTGTCGATTCGTATTGAATTGATGATGCCCTACAACTTTGTAATTCACTTTTTTTCTCTATCTTGTTCCGTTTTCGAGATAAAAATGCAACCTCCGTTGTTTTCCACCAGGTGGCGCTATAGGTGGTTTAATTGTGTAGCGTATGGATACTTTACTACACCTAGACACCACTTCTATGCCTATAGCTGCCGCCGTTCTCAAGTTAATGGCGGTGGACAGGAAATGGGTGTACACACTGTATATACACATATACACACAAATACTAATATGTATATTATATATACACACACGTACATACACTATATATAATATAATACACACACTCACACATACACACACATTAATATTGTATAAAATGTGCCGTATTTTCAGCCTAGAAAACCACATCAGTTAACGGCATTTAGACCTTATTTGGATTTTACATTGGTTTCCTGCACGAATCGCTGTTGTTTTCAGGCTTGATATATTCTGACACCTTATTAGCAGTTATTTCCGGAGCTTAATTCCCTCAATTAATTGTCCGCCTTATTATCAGCACTACTTGATTCATATAATTGACCATAACGAATTCATTAACTCTGTGGTGATTGACCATAAAGAGTTCCCTAACTATATTGCTTACTGCAAGTAAAGACTTGCCTTAATTGTCATCTAAAGTAATATAAATTATATAAATAATACAAACTGAGATTTCACATGGGTGTCGCGCTCTGCGCACCTTTAATGAGCTCAGCAAGTGGCCTCATCCAGGCATTTGTAATATTCAACACGGTCTGCACAATTAGTCTTCTCCAATATTGGTAAACAACATATAAATCACTTCTTTTTTTATGCGCCAAAGTACTTTCTCCCAAGCCTTCGTTAACTTCTTAGGCCTAGGATACACATCGAGTTAAATGATCCAAGTGGGATGAGATTTAAAAAAAAAAAAAATCGCATTCCAAACAGACCAATGTCCAATGGACAGATAAGACCAATGGACAGATAAGAGTTAAGTTTGGGACTAGCCCATAGTGGGAGGTGTTAACTTGCAGGGAAAGAGACAGTTTCCTTCTAGAACTTCAGATAGAGCTTAGCTTGCAGCTAGAGCAGACATTTGTATCTGAGTGCACAGCAGTCACATGCAGTGCGTGACTTGTGTCGTGATCCTGAAGTACTGACCAAGACAATGAATGCAGGACAGCATTGAGGCTAGAAAACGACCTTCCAATTGAGTTGCCCTGCACAGTAATGTCTGGAGGACGGGCACCGAGCAGCAAGGCCCCAAGTAGCTTACAGCTCAAAGGTAACTGGTCAAGACATATTAGTAAGGGATACAACGTGAGTGTCCTGAGTGGGAGTTCCCTAAGCATCTGAGAGCTTGAAGCTTGAGTTCAATCAATGTAACAAACCTTTTAGCCCCTCCTCTATGAGGAGAATCGGATGCAGAACCAGAAGAACAGAGAATGACTTTCACGGACTGTATGGTATTGCTAGACTAGGTTGTGCTGAAACAAGCGGTACCTGTGAGGACAGGGAAAATCCAATCAAAAATGAAGGTGTACCTAAGGATGCTTTGTGTTACCAAAACATGCAAGAAGTTGCATATTCACTATCTTGTGTATATGGTCTTCATTCAGAGACTGCCATATAAAACAGTGTTGTTTAAAGAGAATTGGTGGCCTTGTAGGACGTGGCCATAATAGCTCACTCCTACAGTGTGTCCTATGTATTTTATTGCATGCATCATACGACATTCACAACTAAAGGCCGCTTTACACGCTGCGATATCGGTACCAATATCGCTAGCGTGGGTACCCGCCCCCATCTGTTGTGCGACACGGGCAAATCGCTGCCCGTGCCGCACAACATCGCCCAGACCCGTCACACTACTTACCTGCCCTGCGACGTCGCTGTGACCGGCGAACCGCCTCCTTTCTAAGGGGGCGGTTCATTCAGCGTCACAGTGACGTCACAGTAGCGTCACTGAACTGCCGCCCAATAGAAGCGGAGGGGCGGAGATGAGCGGGACGTAACATCCCGCCCACCTCCTTCCTTCGCCTTGCGGCCGGGAGGCAGGAAAGGAGAGCTTCCTCGTTCCTGCGGTGTCACACGGAGGGTAGGTGTCACACGCAACGGCATCGCTTATGCGGCCGGATGTGCGTCACAAATTCCGTGACCCCAACGACTTCACATTAACGACATCGTAGCGTGTAAAGCCCCCTTAAGTGTTGCTGAGCCGGAGTAGTGCCGTGGTCGGCACAATATAGTGGCTGAGAGTTTAAAGTATTTTTTCTTGGAAACTGCATTTTATTACAATGTGTATTTTATAGTAATTTAAAGTATAATCAGTTATGTGTAATTAATGTATTAACACTAATGTACAGTATAAGAGTGTTAGCTAGATAGGGATAAAGTAAGTGAAAGTTTTAGTATGTACAGTGTAGCAGGTACTTCACGGTTGCTGAAGGAATGGAGAGCCAGAATGGAAGGATTTATCCGGAGGTATCCGACAAGTGTCCAGAGCCTAAGGTGCACCTCGTGACGAGCTTAGAAGCGTCTAGGGATAAGACAAACATGCCCGATAGAGAGTTCCTTGGGACGGGCCTAGGGAATATGTCAAGTAGAGGCTTAGCCGCTGCAGCTGGAATGCTAATTCCCAGGTATCGGGCTATTCAGAAGAAGTATACCGGGGAACAGTGGCAGCAGAATGTGATAGGAATGGCCATGTCTGTCGAAAAGGTTAAAGAGCAAATAAATCATTCCATGTTGTGTTGTAAAGAGTCTCTGTGTGATGTGTTGCCCTGCCACATCTATGACAGTAACCGGCTGTGGGGAGGTGGACGCTCTCCTGAAGACTGAAGCAAGTGTTACATCCTCCCCCATCCAGGGCAGATCACAAACACAGGTTATGTCTTGAGAAGTAGTGAGGAGCCCTGTCGGCCTTGCATTCACTCCCCTCTAAAAGTGATGCTGCGAGCAGGGTCGTTCCTCACTCAATCTGTCAAAACTGACTGTAGGGAAGATGCCTGGTAATACCAAGTTACAGAATGTGGAAACAAAGGTTACAAGATATGGCCGGTAGCAGAGCATGGGCGGAGCTTAAGAAAAAGAGCGTGAAACGCTATCTGGTGTGCTTGGAAGCTGAGGATTAAAAAAAAAAATGCCCCATGTCTAGTGAAGAGATTCCACCCTTCATGCAATGCTGATAGGGAATGGGAGGTGGCCCTAAAGAAACGGGAGGAGGAATTGTAAGAGGCCCCATTCCTGGAGGGCATGGTCCAGAAAGGGGAGACTCCCCCAACACTGGTCGGCCAGCGCCATTAACAGCGTGAAAGTTGGAAGGATCTGATTGGACCATGGCGGAGCCGGCACTGATGGAGGAGAAACCTGGGGATGTGGCGGCCAATCATGAGAGTCTCAGAGTGCCCAGATACAATGGCTGCAGGTTGGCAGGCCAGATTTGGCAGTCCAGAGCCTTGCAGAGACAGAATATCAGTGGGCTAGGCAGGAGTAGGGCTCAAAACCAAGGCAGTCACCCACAGCCAGGTAATAGCAACTAGCCACCGTGAGAGAGATGGCTTACCACAACTCATGGCACGACTGTAAATTTATCTTTGAGGATGGAATGCAGGATTGCATTCTTGTTGAGGCAGCTGACGTGGAGCATAGGCAGCTGACGTGGAGCATGGCCATCTGCACTTGGTTATAGTCCCAACGTGGCAGGACTTTGAGTGGCGTTCCTGAAAGTGGAGAGTCCCCAGGGCACCTATGCAGCTCATGTTCTGAAAGCTGAATTCACATTTGAGGGCAACACTTACCGTTTTCTTCATACAGAGTACGATCACTTAAAGATCGGCTGCAAATCTGGTGGTGTAAGAGAAATGTCAGATTCCGGAGTTCCCTCAGTTGTGCCTGTTGCACCTCAGAATGGAACTGTTCCGCATTCTGTGGGGATCGGTTGAGAGACCTGGTCCTTGAAGTACTATTGTTTCTTTGTCCCCCCTTCCTATTTTTGTTGCGCTTGTTGCCTTCCCCTCTGCATGAATGCCAATATGCTAGCCAGGTGCTGAACCTGTTTACCCCTGCCACATGCCCCTTGCCCTTGACCTGATGACATTACCCCTTTGTCCCAAAGGCTTTGCCCTCATTTCCCCAAAGCCATACCCAATGGAACTTTACCTATCCTTAGTGCTTCGGGACAGTGTTTACCCCGTACTGGAATCCGCAGAGGTGAGGAGATGGAAAGAACTTTTGGACCCTGCAGAGTGGGGTATAGTATCAACTGAATTTGCAAAGTCAAAATAAATCACATCAGCTACATTACCAACATCCAGATTTGCACTTACTTCCTTATAGAAATTCAACATGTCGGTTAGACATGTTATCTTTCATGAATCCATGCTGATTGTCAGTTATCATATTGTTCTCTCTAATATATTGTTGCATGTCATGTCTTAAAATGCTCCAAAAACCTTGCACACTACTGGTGTTAGACTTACCGGACGGTAGTTGCCTGGATCTACCCTCTTACCTTTCTTAAATATGTGTACCACATCAGCCATTCTCCAGGCCTGGGATATCAACCCGGTTACAAAAGAGTCTAAGAAGATAAGATACAACAGTATGTCAATCAGGGAGCTCAATGTCCATGGATAAATATCATCTGGCCCGGGAGCTTTGTCAATGTTTAATACAGTATACTCAGATGTAAACGTACTTCTTGTGTTAAATTAGTTATATTGGAGTGGGATCTTGATTTTTGCCTTATTGAATGATCCCTGGAACGGTCAGTTCCTTGGTGAACACTGATGAAAAGTGCCTGTTAAATATCTCAGCCTTTTCTTGGTCTTTTATAATTATCCTGGTATAATCTTTTATGGAGCTGATACCACCTTTTGGCGTTGATGTATTTATAACATTTTTTGCTTTTATTTTAATGTCTTTGGCAATTGTTTCAGTAGCTAATCTTGCTAGTTTGATTTCTTTTTTACATTTCCAGGTGAGAATTTTATAGTCCTGAAATGCCATTTCTATATTCTCAGCCTTCAAGATTTTGAATGCCTTTTTTGTTTTATTATACTTAGTACTGTCTTATTTATCTATAGTGGCTTCTTTTTTTTATTCCTGGACATTTTATTACCAGAGAGTATAAGTTTTTTTTTACAGGACTCCAGTAGTATATCCTTAAACTTGCCCCATTTATGTTTGGTGTCCCCAGTTACTATAACATTGTCCCAATTTACACGATTTATTATTTTCTCTTAATTTGTTGAAATCAGCTTTCCTTAAAGCCTGCTTTACATGTATCAATTTATCGTGCGATCGCACCCGCCCCCATCGTTTGTGCGGCACGGGCAATTTGTTGCCCATGTCGCACAATGTTGTAACCCCCGTCACACATACTTACCTTCCAAACAACCTCGCTGTGGGCGGCGAACATCCTCTTCCTGAAGGGGGAAGGACGTTTGGCGTCACCGCTACGTCACACAGCGGCCGGCCAATCGAAGCGGAGGGGCGGAGATGAGCGGGACATAAACATCCCGCCCACCTCCTTCCTTCCTCATTGCCGCCGGCCGCAGGTAAGCTGCAGTTTATCGTTCTGGGGTGTCACACGGAGCGATATGTGCTGCCTCGGGACCATTGAACAACCTGACGTTCGATAATTTGAAAATGAGCGACGTGTCAACGATGAACGAGAAGGTGAGTATTTCTGCTCATTCATAGCTGTCACACGCTACGATATCGCTAACGATGCCGGATGTGCGTCTCTTACGACGTGACCCCGCCGACATCTCGTTAGATATATCGTAGCGTGTAAAGCCCGCTTAAGTTCCAGGTTTTAGCATTGCCCCTTTCAAACGGTCTTTTGAATATTACATTGAAACTTGCCACATTATGGTCACTGCTTCCCAAGTGCTCCCTGACTTGTAGATCTGAAATTGTATCTGGTCTATTTGACAGGACCAGATCTAGAAAATTATCTCCCCTGGTCGGTTCATCTACCATCTGAGAGAGGTAATTGTCTTGAATTGTAGATAAGAACTTACAGCTTTTAGCACAGCCCCGAAGATTGTGTCCCACTTAGGGTACCTTCACACTTAGCGATGCAGCGATCCGACCAGCGATCTGACCTGGTCAGGATCGCTGCTGCATCGCTACATGGTCGCTGGTGAGCTGTCGAACAGGCAGATCTCACCAGCAACCAGTGAACAGCCCCCAGCCAGCAGCGACGCTTGCACGGAGCCGCCGTCTGGAAGCTGCGGAGACTGGTAACTAAGGTAAACATCGGGTATGGTTACCCGATGTTTACATTAGTTACCAGCGCACACCGCTTAGCTGTGTGTGCACACTGAGCGCTGGCTCCTTGCTCTCCTAGCTACAGTACACATCGGGTTAATTAACCCGATGTGTAATGCAGCTACATGTGCAGAGAGCAGGGAGCCGCGCACACTGCTTAGCGCTGGCTCCTTGCTCTCCTAGCTGCTGTACACATCGGGTTAATTAACCCGATGTGTACAGCAGCTACATGTGCAGAGAGCAGGAGCTGGCAGCACAGGCAGCGTGAGAGCTGCAGAGGCTGGTAACTAAGGTAAATATCGGGTAACCACCTTGGTTACCCGATGTTTATCTTGGTTACAAGCTTACCTCAGCTGTCAGACGCCGGCTCCTGCTCCCTGCTCGCTTCATTTGTCGCTCTCTCGCTGTCACACACAGCGATCTGTGTGTCACAGTGGGAGAGCGGCTTTGAAGAAAACGAACCAGGGCTGTGTGTAACGAGCAGCGATCTCGCAGCAGGGGCCAGATCGCTGCTCATTGTCACACACAGCGAGATCGCTAATGAGGTCACTGCTGCGTCACAAAAAGCGTGACTCAGCAGCGATCTCGGCAGTGAGCTCGCTGTGTGTGAAGCACCCCTTAATGTCTGAATAGTTGAAATCCCCCATAAAAAGAACCTGATTATTATTATTTGCTGCCTTTTCAATTTGTTGCAGCATTTCATCCTCTACTTGTTCAGGTATGTTAGGAGGCTTATAGCAAACTCCAATTAGCAGCTTTCCATTATTCCCCACCCCATGTACATTTACCAATACTGACTCTACATTGTTGCATCTCAACCCAATGTCATCATTGAGCACAGGTCTTAGGTTAAATTTGATAAATATTCACACCCCTCCACCTTTTTTTGTCTTTCCTGTCCTTCCTGAATGTAGAGTAATTTTCTACATTTGTGACCCAGTCATGGCTTTCATCCAGCTAGGTTTCCGTAATGCCCACCTCATCGTAATCTATGGTTGACATAAAGTTTGCAACTCATTTTGTTTGCCAATCTTCATCCATTAGCAATCAAACATTAAATACTATTATCACATTTCTTAATCCTGGCCTTCCTAATTTCTTTGCATGTTCCTGGCCTCCCAAAACTGCCGGGACTCCTACTATCTCACTGTCTACTTTATTCCCTTTATTTTTTTACACAACTACTCTCCCTCCACCCAGATCCTAGTTTAAAAGCTCCTCCATCTATCTGACCATTTTCTCCCCCAACACAGGTTAAAAATGCTCTGTACACCACTAGACAAATTCCTTAAGGGGTCTAGTTTCCAAATTGGGGTCACTTGTGTGGGGTTTCTGCTGTTTTGGCATGTCAGGGGCTTTGCAACCGTGACACAGCACCCGCAATCTATTCCAGAAAAATTTACTCTCCAAAATTCAAATTGCATTCTTTCCTTTCCGAGCCCTGCCATGTCCTCAAACAGCAGTTTTTGACCACATATTGGGTATCATCGCATTCAGGAGAAATTGTGTAACAAATTAGAAGGAGGTCTATTTTCTTCTATTATCTGTTGTGAAAATGACAAATTTGGGGCTAAAAACATTTTAAACAGAAAAAAAACCCAAAATGTTTGTTTTCACATTGAAATTTTAAAACGTTCTGTGAAGCATCTATGGGTTCAACATACTCAACACACCTCTAGATTAATTCCTTGATGCATCTAGTTTAAAAAATGCAGTTTCTTGTGGGGGTTTCTGATGTTTTGGTACATCAGGGGCTATGTAAATGAGACATTGTGTTTGCAATCTGTAATAAACTATAAGGCTATGTGCGCACGTTGCATTCTATTCCGCAGCGTGTAAGTCACTGCCTATGCGTCTCAGAACACAGCCGAAAAAGCTGCGTTCTTAGACGCATTCGGCAGAACACAATGTGCGCACATTCCTGTAGATTTCATGCGTTCTGGATGCTTGCTCTGCCATAGACAGAGTGGGAAAAGCATCCAGAACGCACATTTTTGACAGTGTGGTCAAACTCGGCTCTGCAGCATCCCCATAGACTTTCAGCAGAGCCGAGTGGGACCGCGCTGTCAAAAAGAGCATGGCTCACTGCGAGACAGAGCCGAGCGATCAGAATGAACTCGGATGAACTTCACCCGACTTCATTGTGATCGCACGGCTCTGTGCGTGTGCCGCGGCTTGATTTGCGGGCACATGTGAAGGACTCACCAGTGATCGCAAATCCCCTGTGTGACTGCAGTGAGCTGCGCGATCAGCTGTGCTTTCACTCAGGTTGCTCACGGCCACCGCTCTCAGGTGGAGGACAAATCTATACAGTCATGTACACTGACATACATAGATACACATCATACATGCCTACAGACAGACACATACAGCTCTGCTGCATACAGACACACACTGCTCTGCTGCATACATACAGAGACACACACATGGCTCTGCTGCATACATATGGACAGACGCGCACACACTGCTGCTGCATACATATATACAGATACACACATATTGCTCTGCTGCATACATACATACAGACACAGCTCTGCTGCATACATAGACACACACACAGCTCTGCTGCATACATACAGACACACACACAGCTCTGCTGCATACATACAGACACACACACAGCTCTGCTGCATACATACAGACACACACTGCTCTGGCGGCTTTTCCTCTTTTGAAAAAGCCGCCCGCCCATTATTCAATCTCGTATTCACTGCTTCCCCCGCCCACCGGCGCCTATGATTGGTTGCAGTCAAACCCATCCCCACGCTGAGTTACAGCTGTCACAGTGCAACCAATCACAGCCGCCGGTGGGTGGGTCTATATCGTGCAGTACAATAAATAAATAAATAATTAAAAAAAAACAGCGTGCGGTCCCCCCAATTTTGATACCAGCCAAGGTAAAGCCACATGGCTGGAGGCTGGTATTCTCAGGATGGGGAGCCCCACGTTATGGGGAGCCCCCCAGCCTAAAAATATCAGCCAGCAGCCGCCCGGAATTGCCACATCCATTAGATGCGACAGTCCCGGGACTCAACCCGGCTCATCCCGAATTGCCCTGGTGCGGTGGCAATCGAGGTAATAAGGAGTTAATGGCAGCAGCCCATAGCTGCCACTGAGTCCTAGGTTAACCATGGCAGGTGTCTCCCCGAGATACCTTCCATGATTAACCTGTAAGTGTAAGTACAACACATACACCCGAAAAAATCCTTTATTTGGAATAAAAGACAAAAAAACCCACCCTCTTTCACCACTTTATTAAAATCCCCAAATACCCCCTCCAGGTCCGGCGTAATCAACACGAGGTCCCGCATCCAGCTCTGCTACATGAAGCTGACAGGAGCGGTAGTAGAACACCGCTGCTCCTGTGAGCTCCACGCAGAAACTGAAGGCAGTCGCGCTGTCAGTGGGAATGTCAGTCACTGAGGTAATGCCGGTGTGTGTGTGTGTGTGTGTGTGTGTGTGTGTGCGGTGATGATGGGTGCGGTAGTGCCGGTGTGTGTGTGCGGTGATGATGAGGGCTGTAGTGTCGGAATGTGTGTGGGGATGTCGGGAGGTGTGCGGTGATGTCGGGATGTGTGCGGTGATGTCGGGATGTGTGCGGTAATGACGGGATGTGTGTGGGGATGTCGGGATATGTGCGGTGATGTCGGGATGTGTGCGGTGATGTCAGGATGTGTTCTGTAATGTCAGGATGTGTGCAGTGATGTCGGGAGGTGTGCGGTGATGTCGGGAGGTGTGCGGTAATGTCGGGATGTGTGCGGTGATGTCGGGATGTGTGCGGTGATGTCGGGATGTGTGCGGTGATGATGAGGGCTCTCTCTCTCAGCTAAAGAAAACTTATTTCACTGGAATCCGTGGCCTTTATTATCACACTTTTTGCAACGCAAGTGTGAAACTAGCTAATGGACAGCAGCCACAGTTTCCTGCCGAGGACTGTGGTCCCCGGAACTCGGCCCGGGGGCAGCAGAGCTGAAGGAGAGTGGGCCCGGCCTGGGGGCAGCTGAAGTGACGAGGCCGAGTGGGCCCCCCCCAGCTCTCCAGGGCCCCGGCATTTGCCCGGGTATGCCGGGTGCTGACGCCGGCCCTGCACAGCAACACCACACATACCTTAATCTTGATGGCGGCCGGTGGAGGATGGATGCGGGAGTCCCCAGCACCTCTGATCATGCACACTAAACTGTTGCCGAGTGTAAGCTTCCTGGCTTAAGTGAGGTATAGTCTGCATGTCCGGATGTGCTGGGGACTCCCGCATCCATTCTCCGACGGCCGCCATCAGGATTGAGGTATGTGCAGCGTCACTGTGCATTCATTAGCATGTTAGTATGCCCACAGGGGCATGCTAATGTGCCGCCCCAGCAGCGGATCGAACCGCTCGGATCCATGGGCAATGTCCGTTCGTGGCTCGAGGGTCTCCGGTCCCGGGGGCTCGGAGCCACACTCTAAATTGAAAGGGGATATTTACAGGGGGGATAATAGTTTATGACGCCACCTGTGGTGTGCGGTGATTGGGAGTACTGCCGCTGCTGTTGTTGGGAGTACCCAGGGTGATGGATTGGGGCAGCTAGGTGTTATTACCCTCCACGGGTATGGGTAGGCCCCGGGGCTCTGGAAGGTTATACTGGGTGCCGTGATGGGGAGATCACTCATGTACTCACTCAGCCAGTAAACAGATGCTGACAACCGGGTAAACCAAGTCTCTAGGTGCCACTGCCTTTCTCGAGGAGCTCGTCTGGGTCCCGTCCCCTGCAGTGCTGTCTAGTGATCTGTGACCTGCCTCCTGGCACAAAGTTGAGATTTCCTGAAGTGGCAGAGTAGTTTGAAACTTGCCGGACCCCGCACCCCACTGTGGCTAAGTGTGGGAGCCTGCTCTCAGGGCTCACGCTTGGGATCTTGTGGGCTGCGTGTGTGGAAGACCCTATCCCCCTCGTTATGCTAGTGCCCCGATTTTGTTGTCCATAAAGGCACCGCTCTCCGCGGGTTAATTTGCCGGGTTGCCTGAAGCTTCTCCCCGACCAAGGGTCCGTGTACCCCACCATGCCTTCGGTCCCAGACCAGTGATAGGACCAGGTTGCTGACCGTCCTCTTGACAGGTCTCAGGCACCTAGCCTCAATCCCCTGCGACCGGGGGTCCGACTACTCTAGGTCCAGATACCGCCTGCAACCTAGACAGCTACTTTTTCAGAGGCACCGCTCCCTGCTTCCTCCACTTCACTCCTCTCCTTCTCTCTCTCACTCCACTACCCTTCACTTTGCTGACACTTTCCTGACCCTCCGTTCCTGACCCCTAGGTGGGCAACCCTATTCCGCTCAAGCCGCCCACTGGTGTGTCTGGTGGGTGTGGTGCAAGGTGTTCATAGGATTTGATTTGCTGTTGGAGGCAACACTGCTTGATAGGGACCCAGAACCATGAGGGACTTGGATACTGCACTCAGAGAAAAGAGCGTGCAACACCCTGTGACGACCTGATAGTCCAGGGGCGTCACACTAACATGCTGTGAGGGCCGACTAGCCAAGGGAAGTAACGCCCTTTCGACAGTCAGACTGTGGAAAGCCCTACCACAAGAGGTAATAATGGCAGATACTATAACAGCTTTTAAAAAAGGGCTGGATGATTTCCTCAGTACACAACATTGTTAGTTATAAATTACTTAGTGACGAAATGTAGAACTGGTGGAGGAAGGTTGAACTTGATGGACCTAGGTCTTTTTTTCAACCTAAGTAACTATGTAACTACATAACAATGACTTCTCCCTGGCCTCATTAGCATATTGTAAAAAATCTTAAGAAATACTTTTTCTAAAGATCTTTTTATCTATACTAGTGTATACAGGGACAGTTAGGCAGGGAGTACCAATATGCACCCAGAACTGCTCGTGGTTCTGGATGGATATTTGACCTGACAGGTTCACTTTAAAGGATATAAATGATAAGTTTTAAAATTGTGAATTTTTAAAATTTGCCAAAATTCAAACAATTTAACAGATAAACGCAAAACATATCGACCTAAATTTAGCAATACCATAAAGGACACTTTGTCACAAATAAACATTCTCAGAATCACTAGACTTATTAACGCAAAGTGATACTGGTCAGATTTAAAAAATTGTGCCTAGGGGGAGTATTCCACGGTATGTGTATGAACCTTATGTGCTGAATGCATGTCTCCCAACTAGGGATGATCGAATACCTCAAATATTCGGCTTCATAAATATTTTCCGAATAGGTCGCCGCTATTCGACTATTTGCGAATATTCGATGCGCAATGTAAGTCTATGGGAAACCCGATTAACAACTATTCGAAACTATTCGGGCTTCCCATAGACTTGCATTGCACATCGAATATTCTCATAGCGGCGACCTATTCGTCGGATATACGCAAAGCCGAATATTTGAGGTATTCGATCATCCCTACTCCCAACCTAAATTTACAGCCCCATAAACCCATTATGCTGCAAATTTGGATCAGGAGATGAATGGTTAGTTTGGGCATTTCAGTCTTGATACAAACCGTGACATACGAGGTATTCTTCAGCTCCTTCCTCTCTTTGGACTTTGGATTAGCAGATGAGCACACCTTATTTATACTCCATCCATAGAAATGAGATATGATTGCTAACTTTTTAAATTGGCTACTCCAATTGTGTAGTTGGGATTTACCATCTTTCCTGAATTAAATAATCTGCTATTTTGAAATTAAATCTTCTTATCCAAAGAATCTGTAATGGGGATAGGATGCAGAGATATGCTTGGGGATTAATATTGATGCCCGGTCAGAAGAATTTGAGAATGAAGACAGTTTCCATTTCATGATGGCCTCATTACTTTAGTGAGAAGAGTCATATTGATGTTTTTAGTTACAAAAAGTTGGAAATATTTTGGCCTAAATGTTGTGCAGAATATCACAAATGTCTCCTGAAAAAGGATGTGGGCTAAAAAGATGCTAAAAAGGATGCAACCATTCTCTGGCCTTTGTTTACTAACCAGCTGCTGAAGGTCTTGTTGAGCCACATGGCCCTGTTGCATGCATCATTTACTTAATTAGGTACAAGCAATAGAAGCACGGTTCATTAGTTTAGACAATGTTCTCCTTCACAAACAGCCAAAAGCTTCTGATTAACTGAGCTTGCTTACAGGGTTGCTACATTCACCAGTTCTATGCAATATCCACTGATTAAAACAAAGCTTTTCAGCACATAAATGGAGTACTTGATTATCTAAAATGACTCTTAAAAGGTAACCTGTCATGTTGATTATAGTATCTGATGTGGCAAGATGTTATAGAGCAGGTGGAGGTCATCAGATTGATAGACATTTTGTCAGAAAAGTTTTAGTAAAAGTTAAGTTTTATTAATTAAAATCCCTGTTGGCCATTGGGCGGTCCTATCCAGTGACTGGCAGTCTTCCCTGTATGACTGTGCTTCTGAGATAGCTGTCAATTACTGAATAGTGAAAACACTGTGGATAGAGAGCGCAATAGGGTCTTACCCCACAAACAAATAGGGTATGATTCACGGAGGTTACTCACCAAGTATAGTTGTGAAAGTCACAACCACTGTGCAGGCATATATACTCGGTCAACGGCAGCAGTCATCCCTGTAGTAAGCAGTTTTAGGTAAGGAGATGGATGTTTGGACACCGCGCCAAAGACCACTAATGCAGGAGATGAATTTAACGTGACTTTATTCCATGTTCAGGTCTACGCGTTTCAGGAGCGTCCGCTCCCTTCCTCAGGACAATACAGGCACAAGCAACATCAAAATCAGCAGTCAAAGAATGAGCCGAAAACTATATACCTTCCGGTGTGACGTAATTAATACGCCCACTTCAGCAAGAAAAGAAAAAAATTGGCGGGAATTCCATACATTCATTGAATAGCAAGTGACATGATTTCAATGCAAAATCTGCTTTTCCTTATCATAAACATATCTATTAAAATTGTCATAAAAACTTCCAATTTAATAAAAAGAAAAAGAAAAAGAAAAATGTAGTCCCGTGTGTTTGTAACAATTGAAAACAATATATAGAGGAATAGTGGTAGTATGAAAATAGACCAACCAGTGAATCAGAATAGAACCCACAAGACATCGGGTTAATATGTGTAATGAATGTGACAGGAGATCAAACCATTGGGCCACACCGAGCAGGCCGCGGTACATGTAAGAACCCGCTCCTGCAACAGCAGAACATCAAATGTGAGTGCTATAAACACACTATATAAGATACAAGGGGCAGAGAACTGCACTTCTCAGCACAAGTGAGGTCGTGAAAGTTCAAGCCGTGGGAAAAAAACTTATACGCATGCGGGAAAAAAAGGTAAGAAGCAAGATGAGTGTGTGGGGTCGAGAAAGTTCAAAGCGTGGGAAAAAACATTAAAGCGCATGCGGCAAAGAGTGAACAGATTTACCGTGCTAAATATGCACGGAAAATGTTAATACACACAGAAAACCCGTGTAGAAAAATGAAAGAAACAATAAACATATGTAAAAAACCAGAATTCACATCTGATTGTAAAGAATGAAAAAAAACAATAAAATACAAGATATACATAAATATTAATATATATTAGCAATTTGTGTGGTCATTGAATTACACAACCAACATAGACATAAAACTAAAAATGATTATAAAATTGATACAATATTAAAATTGAGGTGAGACCTGAATATGAGTTATAAAGGACACGAATAAAAACCCGCTTAAACCCGACAATTACAACTACACGTAAATCAATTTTTAAAAAGATTTATAATTAATACCCTAACGTATAAACCTGAAAATTATTTGTATATAAATTTTTATTTATACGTGTATAAATATATATGTATATAAGTGTGTAACACGGAAATAAAAAGATAAAAAACATATATATGTATATATAGAAAAAACATATATATATGTAAAAATTAAAAATATATAAATATATAAAATCAAAAAGAGCAGAAAACCCTAATGAAAAAGGTCAGTTACCTCATTCAACCCCAACGGTTTAAGGGTATTTAACTTATAAATCCAATACGTTTCCTTTTTGTTTAATAATTCATTCCGATTAGGGGTATGTGGGGGTATCTGCTCAATAGGAGTAACTCTAAGACAAAATTTTTTATCATGAACCATGGTCATATGCCTAGATAGACCATGGAGCATAAACCCAATTTTTACATTGTGCCTATGCGAGTTGATTCGATTATGCAAGGCTTGCGTGGTCCTGCCAACATAACGCATATCACAGTCACACTCAATAAGGTAAACAACGAATTCAGATTGACACGTGAGATGACTCTTAATAGTGAACTCAGTCCCTCCTGGAGACAAACCAAAAAACTCCCTTCTGTGCTGTATAGACCTACAACAAAGACAGTTTTTTATGCCACATTTAAAAACTCCAACAGGTTTATTATTCAAAGGTGCGTGTAAAAAAGTCCTTAATGTACTGGGGGCTAACTGGTTTTTTAGACTAGATGCCCTCCTAAACGTGATCCCAGGTTTTTTTGGGAGAACATCCCTCAAAAAAGGATCGTTAAGAAGAACGTTCCAGTGTCTTTGGATGACATTTTTAATGGCCACACTATCCTTACTGTAAGTGGTCAAAAAATTTAAAGAAAAATTCTTGGTACTATTTTTTGTCATAGGATCATTCTTTTTCCCTTTAATTAATTCCACCTGTTGAAGTTTTAAATTATCTTTATAGGCTCTTTTGATCACCGAATGTGGATATTTTTTGTTTAAAAATCTGTCCTTTAGAACCCCTGCCTGTTCAATAAAATCTTTATTAAGGGTACAATTCCTGCGTATCCTCTGATATTGATTTCTGGGCACGTTTAACAGCCATTTACAATAATGATCACTAGTGAAATCAATATATCCATTACTGTCCACCTTTTTAAAGAACGTTTTGGTCACAATGGTACCCTCCTCATGCTTAATGGTGAGGTCCAAAAAATCTATAGTTTTTTTGTCCACTGAAGGTGAAAACGTAAGGCCCCAATTGTTGTTCTTTATATGTTCCAAAAAAGGGGTTAAATTATTTTCTGAGTCATCCCAAATCATGAATAAATCATCAATATATCTTTTATATATAATAACATGTTTAAAGAATTTGGAAGAATATATATATTGCAACTCAAATAATCCCATGAACAGATTAGCAAACGTGGGTGCCACCTTCGAACCCATCGCCACCCCACGTCGCTGGCGATACAGTACATCCTGGAAGGTAAAAAAATTGTTCGCCAAAATAAACTCCATGCCCTCCAAAATAAAGTTTTTTTGCGCCTCTGGTAGGCGGTCATCAACCCCCAGGAATTGCTGAAATACCTCGAGACCCAAATCGTGTAATATATTTGTGTATAATGCAGCTATATCCAATGAAACAAACCGAAAGGACTCCTTCCATTCAATATCCTTAATAATATTAATAAGGTGGGTGGAATCCCGTAAAAAACTTTTTAACCTGACCACATGTATGCCCATTATCTGGTCTATATAGGCCGCTAGGTTCTCGGTTAGTGAACCAATACCAGAAATAATAGGTCTCCCCGGAGGGTTATGGAGGGATTTGTGGATTTTAGGTAGGTGGTAATAAAATGCTATCTTGGGATTTTTTACCTCCAGAAATTTTGTTTCATCTTTATTAAGTATCCCTCTCTGTGTTGCATCTTTTACCAAGGTGTAATACTTTTTTAGGGAAAGATTATACTGAGCCATCTCCACCACTTCGTAGTGAGTAGAATTCGATAGATTCCTCATTGCCTCAGATAAATATGTCTCTTTATTTTGTATGACTATACCCCCCCCCTTGTCTGCATTTCTAATGATTACAGATGGGTTATTTTTCAATCCTGAAAGGGCCGCCCTCTCCTCCTTGTTCAAATTGGGCTTGAAAGATGCTTTATTAAGCGCAAGTTTTTTAAAATCTTCAAGGACTAGATCGTAATACGTTTTTAAATGGTGTCCCTTACTCTGCAGGGGATAAAAATTAGATTTAACCTTACAGTCAGTATGGAAGAATTCATCAACAGGTGAAACAATCACCTGCGAATTAAGCTTATTGACTTGAAAATGACGGGTAAGGGTCAATTTTCTGATGAATTTTTGTAGGTCAATATACACCTCAAAATCATTTGAATTTTTTGCCGGGCAAAAGGACAATCCCTTACTCAATACATCCAATTCTCCTTTTGTTAGGATATGACTGGACAAATTAAAAATGCCCTTTTTAACTGGGTCTATAGTAGGCCTCTTCTCTCTTTTTTGTTGGACCCTAAGGCCAGCCCTGGTTCCTCGGTAATGTTTTTTCTTTTTCCCACTCGCGGTGTGAGGAAATGTATAATCTGGGGTTGAGTGCTCCTGGCCCCCGGTAAAAAAGGAACGCATTTGTCCCCCTCACGGGTATTATCAATAGTAACAATACCTTTTGCAGAGTCATCAATAATTGTGGCCGTGGATACCATTAAAGTGGGCATCTCTAATGGACCCTGGTCAAGAGGTAGTGGGATGTATTCATCATGTATGGACATATCCAATAAGTCCAATACATCTTTATCGATAGTATCTTCTTCAATGACTGATATACTCGCTTTTTCTCGTTCTATTTCTAAGTCTCTATTTTTTCGTATTCTCTCTATTTGTAACCTGAGGGCTTCCAATTGCTTCCTAGTCTCCGTAAAATCTCTGGGGGCAACATCAGATTGTAAAGTGGAGCCGGGGTCTACAAGGGCTGGTATGATCTGTTTAGGACTGGGAACAATAATAGGGTCACTACCAGTGATTACAGTAAAAACCTCATCCGTTAGGGTAGGTAAGGGGGATTCAGAGTCAGGGATATCCATGGGATTAGAGGGGGGAGGGCATTTCGCCTGTCCCTCCTCGACAATGCCAATGCTGTTATTTCTGATAGACACATTGGAATTTTTCCTATGGAATTTACTATTGAAAAAATTCCTATGCTGGCTGTTACGTCTAGGTCTATGATTAAAAGGCGTCCTTTGTGTTACCTTATCAGAAGGTTCTAAACTTTTTTTGTTAGTAACCATATCTTGTCTATCCCGTTGTAATTTTTTAGATTTACGGAATATAGTGTCCTGTTCTAATTGAGTTAACCTAGTATTAATATCAGAATTATGGATTTTATATTCCGGATGTAAATCAAATTTGTTCAACTCTTTATACAAATCATTAATATTATTAGTTGTTTCATCCGCAATAGTAATTCTTTTCTTGTGTAAGCACTGTAACATGTTTTGCATGCAATTGGAGAGAATGCCATCCCATTCTGCCGTGAAATCCAAATCAGACGGAAAGGGAGAGTCATGTGTGATTCTTAAGCCCCTCGGGCACAATTTCTCCTCCATATAAATCATGAGGAACCTGGCATCCAGCCCAAATCTAAGTTCCTCTTTCAACAAATCTTCCAATCGATGAAACAGTTTTATCATGCATGCAGTGTCCTCCTCAGAATATATGTTAGGTAGATCAAGATCCCGATTGGTTCTCTGAACCACGGGTGCACCTACTGTTTGTAGAATTAATTTTTCTCTTGAGGAAAGTCGGTTGTTAAAGTATTCCATCTTAGGTAAAAACGACCCTCTGCTGCTGGATCCACAAACAGAAGAACTGGTCACGCCAGATCCAAGAAAACACGTGAAAACACTGTGGATATAGAGCGCAATAGGGTCTTACCCCACAAACAAATAGGGTATGATTCACGGAGGTTACTCACCAAGTATAGTTGTGAAAGTCACAACCACTGTGCAGGCATATATACTCGGTCAACGGCAGCAGTCATCCCTGTAGTAAGCAGTTTTAGGTAAGGAGATGGATGTTTGGACACCGCGCCAAAGACCACTAATGCAGGAGATGAATTTAACGTGACTTTATTCCATGTTCAGGTCTACGCGTTTCAGGAGCGTCCGCTCCCTTCCTCAGGACAATACAGGCACAAGCAACATCAAAATCAGCAGTCAAAGAATGATCCGAAAACTATATACCTTCCGGTGTGACGTAATTAATACGCCCACTTCAGCAAGAAAAGAAAAAAATCGGCGGGAATTCCATACATTCATTGAATAGCAAGTGACATGATTTCAATGCAAAATCTGCTTTTCCTTATCATAAACATATCTATTAAAATTGTCATAAAAACTTCCAATTTAATAAAAAGAAAAAGAAAAAGAAAAATGTAGTCCCGTGTGTTTGTAACAATTGAAAACAATATATAGAGGAATAGTGGTAGTATGAAAATAGACCAACCAGTGAATCAGAATAGAACCCACAAGACATCGGGTTAATATGTGTAATGAATGTGACAGGAGATCAAACCATTGGGCCACACCGAGCAGGCCGCGGTACATGTAAGAACCCGCTCCTGCAACAGCAGAACATCAAATGTGAGTGCTATAAACACACTATATAAGATACAAGGAGCAGAGAACTGCACTTCTCAGCACAAGTGAACTTTCACGACCTCACTTGTGCTGAGAAGTGCAGTTCTCTGCTCCTTGTATCTTATATAGTGTGTTTATAGCACTCACATTTGATGTTCTGCTGTTGCAGGAGCGGGTTCTTACATGTACCGCGGCCTGCTCGGTGTGGCCCAATGGTTTGATCTCCTGTCACATTCATTACACATATTAACCCGATGTCTTGTGGGTTCTATTCTGATTCACTGGTTGGTCTATTTTCATACTACCACTATTCCTCTATATATTGTTTTCAATTGTTACAAACACACGGGACTACATTTTTCTTTTTCTTTTTCTTTTTATTAAATTGGAAGTTTTTATGACAATTTTAATAGATATGTTTATGATAAGGAAAAGCAGATTTTGCATTGAAATCATGTCACTTGCTATTCAATGAATGTATGGAATTCCCGCCGATTTTTTTCTTTTCTTGCTGAAGTGGGCGTATTAATTACGTCACACCGGAAGGTATATAGTTTTCGGCTCATTCTTTGACTGCTGATTTTGATGTTGCTTGTGCCTGTATTGTCCTGAGGAAGGGAGCGGACGCTCCTGAAACGCGTAGACCTGAACATGGAATAAAGTCACGTTAAATTCATCTCCTGCATTAGTGGTCTTTGGCGCGGTGTCCAAACATCCATCTCCTTACCTAAAACTGCTTACTACAGGGATGACTGCTGCCGTTGACCGAGTATATATGCCTGCACAGTGGTTGTGACTTTCACAACTATACTTGGTGAGTAACCTCCGTGAATCATACCCTATTTGTTTGTGGGGTAAGACCCTATTGCGCTCTCTATCCACAGTGTTTTCACGTGTTTTCTTGGATCTGGCGTGACCAGTTCTTCTGTTTGTGGATCCAGCAGCAGAGGGTCGTTTTTACCTAAGATGGAATACTTTAACAACCGACTTTCCTCAAGAGAAAAATTAATTCTACAAACAGTAGGTGCACCCGTGGTTCAGAGAACCAATCGGGATCTTGATCTACCTAACATATATTCTGAGGAGGACACTGCATGCATGATAAAACTGTTTCATCGATTGGAAGATTTGTTGAAAGAGGAACTTAGATTTGGGCTGGATGCCAGGTTCCTCATGATTTATATGGAGGAGAAATTGTGCCCGAGGGGCTTAAGAATCACACATGACTCTCCCTTTCCGTCTGATTTGGATTTCACGGCAGAATGGGATGGCATTCTCTCCAATTGCATGCAAAACATGTTACAGTGCTTACACAAGAAAAGAATTACTATTGCGGATGAAACAACTAATAATATTAATGATTTGTATAAAGAGTTGAACAAATTTGATTTACATCCGGAATATAAAATCCATAATTCTGATATTAATACTAGGTTAACTCAATTAGAACAGGACACTATATTCCGTAAATCTAAAAAATTACAACGGGATAGACAAGATATGGTTACTAACAAAAAAAGTTTAGAACCTTCTGATAAGGTAACACAAAGGACGCCTTTTAATCATAGACCTAGACGTAACAGCCAGCATAGGAATTTTTTCAATAGTAAATTCCATAGGAAAAATTCCAATGTGTCTATCAGAAATAACAGCAATGGCATTGTCGAGGAGGGACAGGCGAAATGCCCTCCCCCCCCTAATCCCATGGATATCCCTGACTCTGAATCCCCCTTACCTACCCTAACGGATGAGGTTTTTACTGTAATCACTGGTAGTGACCCTATTATTGTTCCCAGTCCTAAACAGATCATACCAGCCCTTGTAGACCCCGGCTCCACTTTACAATCTGATGTTGCCCCCAGAGATTTTACGGAGACTAGGAAGCAATTGGAAGCCCTCAGGTTACAAATAGAGAGAATACGAAAAAATAGAGACTTAGAAATAGAACGAGAAAAAGCGAGTATATCAGTCATTGAAGAAGATACTATCGATAAAGATGTATTGGACTTATTGGATATGTCCATACATGATGAATACATCCCACTACCTCTTGACCAGGGTCCATTAGAGATGCCCACTTTAATGGTATCCACGGCCACAATTATTGATGACTCTGCAAAAGGTATTGTTACTATTGATAATACCCGTGAGGGGGACAAATGCGTTCCTTTTTTACCGGGGGCCAGGAGCACTCAACCCCAGATTATACATTTCCTCACACCGCGAGTGGGAAAAAGAAAAAACATTACCGAGGAACCAGGGCTGGCCTTAGGGTCCAACAAAAAAGAGAGAAGAGGCCTACTATAGACCCAGTTAAAAAGGGCATTTTTAATTTGTCCAGTCATATCCTAACAAAAGGAGAATTGGATGTATTGAGTAAGGGATTGTCCTTTTGCCCGGCAAAAAATTCAAATGATTTTGAGGTGTATATTGACCTACAAAAATTCATCAGAACATTGACCCTTACCCGTCATTTTCAAGTCAATAAGCTTAATCCGCAGGTGATTGTTTCACCTGTTGATGAATTCTTCCATACTGACTGTAAGGTTAAATCTAATTTTTATCCCCTGCAGAGTAAGGGACACCATTTAAAAACGTATTACGATCTAGTCCTTGAAGATTTTAAAAAACTTGCGCTTAATAAAGCATCTTTCAAGCCCAATTTGAACAAGGAGGAGAGGGCGGCCCTTTCAGGATTGAAAAATAACCCATCTGTAATCATTAGAAATGCAGACAAGGGGGGGGGGTATAGTCATACAAAATAAAGAGACATATTTATCTGAGGCAATGAGGAATCTATCGAATTCTACTCACTACGAAGTGGTGGAGATGGCTCAGTATAATCTTTCCCTAAAAAAGTATTACACCTTGGTAAAAGATGCAACACAGAGAGGGATACTTAATAAAGATGAAACAAAATTCCTGGAGGTAAAAAATCCCAAGATAGCATTTTATTACCACCTACCTAAAATCCACAAATCCCTCCATAACCCTCCGGGGAGACCTATTATTTCTGGTATTGGTTCACTAACCGAGAACCTAGCGGCCTATATAGACCAGATAATGGGCATACATGTGGTCAGGTTAAAAAGTTTTTTACGGGATTCCACCCACCTTATTAATATTATTAAGGATATTGAATGGAAGGAGTCCTTTCGGTTTGTTTCATTGGATATAGCTGCATTATACACAAATATATTACACGATTTGGGTCTCGAGGTATTTCAGCAATTCCTGGGGGTTGATGACCGCCTACCAGAGGCGCAAAAAAACTTTATTTTGGAGGGCATGGAGTTTATTTTGGCGAACAATTTTTTTACCTTCCAGGATGTACTGTATCGCCAGCGACGTGGGGTGGCGATGGGTTCGAAGGTGGCACCCACGTTTGCTAATCTGTTCATGGGATTATTTGAGTTGCAATATATATATTCTTCCAAATTCTTTAAACATGTTATTATATATAAAAGATATATTGATGATTTATTCATGATTTGGGATGACTCAGAAAATAATTTAACCCCTTTTTTGGAACATATAAAGAACAACAATTGGGGCCTTACGTTTTCACCTTCAGTGGACAAAAAAACTATAGATTTTTTGGACCTCACCATTAAGCATGAGGAGGGTACCATTGTGACCAAAACGTTCTTTAAAAAGGTGGACAGTAATGGATATATTGATTTCACTAGTGATCATTATTGTAAATGGCTGTTAAACGTGCCCAGAAATCAATATCAGAGGATACGCAGGAATTGTACCCTTAATAAAGATTTTATTGAACAGGCAGGGGTTCTAAAGGACAGATTTTTAAACAAAAAATATCCACATTCGGTGATCAAAAGAGCCTATAAAGATAATTTAAAACTTCAACAGGTGGAATTAATTAAAGGGAAAAAGAATGATCCTATGACAAAAAATAGTACCAAGAATTTTTCTTAAAATTTTTTGACCACTTACAGTAAGGATAGTGTGGCCATTAAAAATGTCATCCAAAGACACTGGAACGTTCTTCTTAACGATCCTTTTTTGAGGGATGTTCTCCCAAAAAAACCTGGGATCACGTTTAGGAGGGCATCTAGTCTAAAAAACCAGTTAGCCCCCAGTAGATTAAGGACTTTTTTACCCGCACCTTTGAATAATAAACCTGTTGGAGTTTTTAAATGTGGCATAAAAAACTGTCTTTGTTGTAGGTCTATACAGCGCAGAAGGGAGTTTTTTGGTTTGTCTCCAGGAGGTCCAATACATATACTCCGGCACACTCAGAGAGAAGCGAAATTGAGTCCAATATGATGCTCAAAAAAATATCTTTATTATAAACGTAAGATTGTCCGACGTTTCAACCCGACTAGGGTTTTCCTCAGGGACTAATGTACAATAACAGAAAAAGGAAAGATTACAAAATCACAATAATACACAAATGTTACCTAATCACAATATGTGTTATACATGAAAGAAAAAACAGGGGGGAGAGGGGAGAGGGGGGTTTTCATCATGAGAACAGTCTATTGATAATGAGCATTTCATAGAGAAGGTACATGAAAATCACCCATGACAAAATTACATACAGCTGAAACAATCTTCCCAGATGGGGGTCAATACAATATATTTGTACAAAATCAGAGAACTGAAGGTCAAGACATACCTATGAAAGCTAGAACTAGATTTCTTAAACGAGCACCAAAACACGGTGGATGACCGACTAATGATATCCGTAAAGGTACTACAAGGGTAAAACATGAAGTGTTAGTGTTAAAAATGGTAATGGAAAGGAAAAAAAGGGAGAAGAAATACTGGGGAATAATACCAGGTTGTATCTAGGGTATACCTAAATGGGACCAGTGGTAAGGTCAAGACTTCAAAACAAATGGACATTTGAAGGGAAGGAAAAACCTTCGCCGCTCTGGGAAATTACATAAAGAGGAAAACATCTCCATTTACTATAGGTGTTTTGTGTCAAGACCTGAAAATATATAAATTCCAAGGGAGAGCGTACCTTACAGTTGTGCTAGGTGTATCAATCCCTCAGGGGTCATGTAGTAAAGTAGTTCTAAAGAATCAATTGTGAAAAAAACGTAGAAGAGAGTTTAAATATTAATGTTATGAACCATATGAAAGTTTACACCTAATATGTTTTCCAATGGGGAGAGTATACCTCATGAGTCACGTCAATGTGAGAAAAAAAGGGGGAGGTCCAAGACCACATCCAGATCTGTCTGACCTATGTAAGTAGGTGGTTAGTGATTTGATCTACAAAATTATAGAAAGTGGTTTAATACTAAGATATTACAGAGATTCAGGTTAATCAAAATAAGATATGTATTATACCTACTAACTAGGGGATGAGCTTCAAAATGGTTCTTCAGGAATATGAGAGGAGCAAGGTGAAACACCACCAACCTCCTATGACAGGCAGACCCGGACAAGTTTCTGTTGTATACGTCTAGGATCCAATGGTATGTGCATGCATAATAAACTGAAAAAAATGTAAATATATGGAACTGTGGTATATATTATGGTATTTTTCCGTATTACTTCTTTCAATATAAAAGACTCCATCCTACCTTATATAGTAATGATATTTAGATGTAGGTGAGACTGCCTTAGTGATGTGACAAGGCTGTAGTATACATATATGTCCGCTGTAAATGGAACGGAGACTGTAGTATGTAAAAAAGGAGTAAAACATATGTGGTCGTACGTGTCAATAGGCTAGGGGGCATAAGAGGTAATAGACATGACATACCTGACCTAATGTCATCTGCATATGAAGGTGTAATAGGGAGCGGGCCAAAGGCTCTATGGAGAGTAGAGGAAAGGGTTAACAGCAAACGGAGAAAAGAATTGACAGTAAATATAGGAAAGACCAAGCCAATCAGGGTGAAACACAGAGCTCACCGTAACATACCTTAATGGGAGGTGCAGATATATCAGCCACGTGTAAGGCGCCAGACGCCATATATGCTGAGTGCTGGGTATTTATACATGGCCCGGAAGACAGAACTTCCAATGAGGGGCGGGCCGTACACGTCACATGCCTCGCTGTCGAGCGCCGACGTGTAGACGTCATGAGCCGCGCATGCGCGGTCCGACGCCGCAGTTGCCGCGTCAGTCACGCGCATGCGCGGGAGACAAGGCCCACACGACAGCGTGTGAAGGAAGTGAGTGGAGGTGTGTCGGATATCACGCGCACGCGCGGAGACACGCCATACCGCAGCATCTCCACGCGTGCGCGGAAGACAGACACACCAGAATGACATAGTATCCTACGCGCGTGCGCGTAGGGTCCCGTGGCCGGAGCGCGCACATCGGGGCAAGGCGCCATAATGGACGCCATGCACCGAGAGCGCGCAGGGGACAGAAGACCCCGCGCACGCGCAGTGAGAAGGAACCATACAAACCGAGTGTACGTGCTGAATATATCTCCCGAGTGGCGCATGTGAGGAAGGTGTATTCAAAGGTTTTGGGTGACCTAAGGAAAAAGCAAAAAGAATTAGAATTGCAAGATATTGTCCTAGATCATACTCCTGTGAATAAAAGATTTACAAGAAAATAATAGATTTAAAGGAAAATAACACCATTAAATTTATTATGTTATATGTTATCAGGAAACACCTCTAACTGATCACGTCATATTCCCGATTCAACCCATGTGGTTCCAGAGTTCTTAAAGTGTGGATCCAGTATGCCTCACGTTGTTTCAGGACCCTAATTCTATTGCCACCCCTCCTAATAGGGGGTATGTGTTCTAAAATCTGATATTTAAGTTGTGCTATTGTGTGTTTGAATGTGACAAAATGATGTGGAATAGGCAATAGGGTCTGTTGGCAACGGATAGTGGATTTATGCTTATTAATACGGTCTCGGACATGTTGGGTTGTCTCTCCAACATATCCGAGACCGCATGGGCACTTTATGAGATATACTACAAATGAGGAATCACATGTTAAGTAGTCCCGAATGTGAAACACCTTACCGGTGTGTGGGTGAGTAAATGTGTCCCCCCGAGTTAGATTATTGCATTGCAAACAATGCAGACAGGGGAAGTTGCCAACTTTAGGAGTCCCTAAAAAGGTTTGTCGTGATGTGCCGGTAGTAGATCCTATATCGGCTCGTACTAGATTGTCTCTAAGGTTCTTAGGACGCTTGTGGCAAAACAACGGGAGTTGAGAGAACTCGGAAACTGAGGGATAGGCAGTTTGGAGTAATGGCCAGTGATGTGTAACAATACCTTTGATTAATGGTGAAAATGGATGGTATGTATTCACACAGGCTACTCGAGGCTGTTTAGACCTGGTAGTATCCGATCGCGATGTGCGGTTATTTGCTATGTGAGCGGGATAACCTCTAGATATGAATTTTGAACCCATTTCCTGTAACCTCAATTCACGCTTTTCGGGATCTGAGACGATTCTTTCCACTCGCTTGTGTTGCGATATGGGAAGAGCTTTCTTGGTATGGGCTGGATGACAGCTAGTGAAGTGCAGCAAACTATTTCGGTCAGTGGACTTCACATAGAGATCCGTCTCAATGTGGCCCACAGGAGAAAGATATATCTGAGTATCAAGAAAGCTGATGGTATGGGGATCCTGATGTATGGTGAAATTGAGACCCGGTCTATAGGTGTTGAGCTGATGGAAGAACTCATCCAGGGTGGAGGAATCACCGTGCCAAATCATGAAAATGTCATCAATGAATCTTTTCCATATCACTGAATGTTCCTTCCATAGTGAGTTCTCGTATACGTAAAGGGCCTCGAAGTGTGCCATGTAAATATTGGCATACGGTGGTGCCATATTAGACCCCATCGCTGTACCCCTGCATTGTAAATAGAATGTATCCTCAAACATGAAAAAATTGTTTCCCAATATTAAATGGATGAGGTCCATGCAAAAGGAATGTTGCGCAGTGGTGAAAGTGTTCTGTAATTCAAGGAACCAGTCCACTGCCTGTATCCCATCGGCGTGTGCTATACTCGTGTACAAACTATTGACATCTAGTGTGACCAGTAAACAATTGGACGGGATGTCTGTGAGTGAACGTAAATGACCCAAGAAATCGGAGGTGTCTCTAAGATAAGATGGTATAGTAGGTATCAGCGGTGTCAAAATCCTATCCACGGTGATAGCCAGGGGGGACAACACTGAATCAGTGGACGCTACAATCGGGCGGCCAGGTGGTGACTGAAAATTCTTATGAATTTTAGGCAGAGTGTAAAACACTGGTATAACAGGATCTGTTTTGACAAGAAATTCAGCCAATTTGTTATCTATACTTCTCTGTGATAAATGGTAATCGACTAGATCTTTGATTTTGGCTTGTATGTCTCTAGTGGGATCCGTAGGGATGGGTAAATATGTGTGCCTATCTTGTAGTTGTCCTTGAATTTCCGAGATATAATAAGTTTTGTCAAGAACTACTATCGCTCCACCCTTATCCGCTGGTTTAATGATAATGTGAGTATTGTCCCTGAGTGCACGAATGGCCCTATGTTCCTCCGGTGTGATATTACTCCTCACTTTGTAATCACCCCTCTCAATGGATTTAAGTGTCATCTCAATGTCCTTAGAGACTAGTGAAATGTAGGTCTCTACAGGGTGATAGCTCTTAGGTGGATTAAACCTACTGGGATGTCTCAAATTGAGGTTGTGTAATGCAAAGGTACCCGGGGTGTCATCCGAACTGGGTACAACCGTGGAAATGTCTGGGTTAGAAAAATGGACTTTCAGACGTAGGGTACGATAGAAACGTCTGAGTTCCTGGTCTAATAGGAACGAGTCAAACGGTGGAGTAGGACAAAATGTAAGGCCTTTCTGTAGTACCTGTGTTTCTGTAAAGGAAAGGTTATACGAAGAAATATTAAACACCAAATTTCTCATACCTGAGAACGTGTCTGTACCCGGTGTGGTGTGTACACCTTTCCTCTTCCCCCGCCTGGTCGCCCTCTTGCGGATTGTCTTTGTTCTAAAAAATGGGGCGGTCGGGAGAAGAAAGAGTCACTGTCCGAACCGGAGGAGGCGGAATAACGTGAGGGACCGGAGGATCCCGTTGGGCGTCTCGAGAAGTTGTCGAATGACCGCCACCTGTAGACTCGGTCCCTGGAATAGTCCTCCTGATCACGGACAAACTTTTGGCGCTTCCTTTCTTGTAACGTCTTCTTAAAATCCAAAATCGTATCTTGGGTCTTTTTATGGATTTTGTCCCATTCAGTGCTAGGCAAACAATTAATGAGTTGGTCCTCAATGGAGCGAATCTTTGGTCCAAGTTCCTCTATCTCCTTTTGTAGAAATTCTATGGTCAAAACAATAATGTCCATGGAACATTTATTTAATATACTCTCAAATTTAGAGCAATAATCGGTATTTTCAGAAAAAAGGGTAGGTCGTAATGATACCCTCAGACCCCTGGGTATACGCTGTACTTTATGATACTGTGCCAATGTGGCACAATGTAATTCGAATGCAGTCCGTTTTCTAAGTTCTTTTTCGTAATCGCGGGTACGAATTTCCTCTGTGGGTGTAGACAAAAAAGAATCTGGAATCGTGACTTTCGACAATATGTCAGTGACTTCAGTAGCTCCATAAGAAAAAGTAGAAAAGGACATTGAGAAATGCTTTGAAGGCAAAAAGATATCAAATTAGGGTGGATGGGAGCTCAGGTCAAAAAGGAGGGACTGAGTTCACTATTAAGAGTCATCTCACGTGTCAATCTGAATTCGTTGTTTACCTTATTGAGTGTGACTGTGATATGCGTTATGTTGGCAGGACCACGCAAGCCTTGCATAATCGAATCAACTCGCATAGGCACAATGTAAAAATTGGGTTTATGCTCCATGGTCTATCTAGGCATATGACCATGGTTCATGATAAAAAATTTTGTCTTAGAGTTACTCCTATTGAGCAGATACCCCCACATACCCCTAATCGGAATGAATTATTAAACAAAAAGGAAACGTATTGGATTTATAAGTTAAATACCCTTAAACCGTTGGGGTTGAATGAGGTAACTGACCTTTTTCATTAGGGTTTTCTGCTCTTTTTGATTTTATATATTTATATATTTTTAATTTTTACATATATATATATGTTTTTTCTATATATACATATATATGTTTTTTATCTTTTTATTTCCGTGTTACACACTTATATACATATATATTTATACACGTATAAATAAAAATTTATATACAAATAATTTTCAGGTTTATACGTTAGGGTATTAATTATAAATCTTTTTAAAAATTGATTTACGTGTAGTTGTAATTGTCGGGTTTAAGCGGGTTTTTATTCGTGTCCTTTATAACTCATATTCAGGTCTCACCTCAATTTTAATATTGTATCAATTTTATAATCATTTTTAGTTTTATGTCTATGTTGGTTGTGTAATTCAATGACCACACAAATTGCTAATATATATTAATATTTATGTATATCTTGTATTTTATTGTTTTTTTTCATTCTTTACAATCAGATGTGAATTCTGGTTTTTTACATATGTTTATTGTTTCTTTCATTTTTCTACACGGGTTTTCTGTGTGTATTAACATTTTCCGTGCATATCTAGCACGGTAAATCTGTTCACTCTTTGCCGCATGCGCTTTAATGTTTTTTCCCACGCTTTGAACTTTCTTGACCCCACACACTCATCTTGCTTCTTACCTTTTTTTCCCGCATGCGTATAAGTTTTTTTCCCACGGCTTGAACTTTCACGACCTCACTTGTGCTGAGAAGTGCAGTTCTCTGCTCCTTGTATCTTATATAGTGTGTTTATAGCACTCACATTTGATGTTCTGCTGTTGCAGGAGCGGGTTCTTACATGTACCGCGGCCTGCTCGGTGTGGCCCAATGGTTTGATCTCCTGTCACATTCATTACACATATTAACCCGATGTCTTGTGGGTTCTATTCTGATTCACTGGTTGGTCTATTTTCATACTACCACTATTCCTCTATATATTGTTTTCAATTGTTACAAACACACGGGACTACATTTTTCTTTTTCTTTTTCTTTTTATTAAATTGGAAGTTTTTATGACAATTTTAATAGATATGTTTATGATAAGGAAAAGCAGATTTTGCATTGAAATCATGTCACTTGCTATTCAATGAATGTATGGAATTCCCGCCGATTTTTTTCTTTTCTTGCTGAAGTGGGCGTATTAATTACGTCACACCGGAAGGTATATAGTTTTCGGCTCATTCTTTGACTGCTGATTTTGATGTTGCTTGTGCCTGTATTGTCCTGAGGAAGGGAGCGGACGCTCCTGAAACGCGTAGACCTGAACATGGAATAAAATAACGTTAAATTCATCTCCTGCATTAGTGGTCTTTGGCGCGGTGTCCAAACATCCATCTCCTTACCTAAAACTAATTACTGAATAGTGAACTATGCAGACTAACGAAGAAAAAACTAAACAGCCAGCTCAACTCAAAAATGGCATGTATTATAAGATGTGCACTACATTAAAAATTCCAAGCTGTACTATTTTAAAATTAAAGAATTGCAATTTCTTGAGCTACCCCGCCACGTCACGGCAAATCTCTTTGGGGCAGTCCTACTCTAAAGTATTTTTATTTACAACTAGCTGTACTACTCTGTCTCTTTTCCCGTCTGTCTCCCCATCTCTTTGTCTGTGTTTTTTCCTGTCTGTCTCTTTCCCTGTCTGCCTGTCTCTGTCTGTTTCTTTCCCTGTCTGTCTCTATTTCTCTGTCTCTTTCCCCGTCTGTCTATATCAAGGTCTGTGTCTTTCCCCATCTATCTTTGTCTGTCTCCTCCTTCCCTGTCTGCCTGTCTCTGTCCCTGTCTGCATGTCTGTCTGTCTCTTTCCCCATCTGTCTCTTTCCAGGTCTGTCTCTTTCCAGGTCTGTTTCTTTCCAGGTCTGTCTCTGTCTGTCTCTTTCCCTGTCTGTCTCTATCTCTCTCTTTCCCTTTCTGTCTCTGTCTGTCTCTCTCTCTGTCTCTCTCTATCCGTCTCCCCACCGACATCTTATTACCTCACATATAAGCTTCTTATACTATGAATGTCTTTTGTTCCTATAGCAGCCACTCACAGCTCCTACTAATAACCTGTAGTTCCAGGCTCCATTTACTTTAATGGAGGCATGTTTTTTGGAGAGTAACTATAAAGTGCGGGGTTAAATTTTCCTGTCAAAACATAGTCTACGATGTTCCCTGGGTCACATGAGGTACAGTATCTGTGCAAAATTTCGTGATTGTAAATGCGACGGTGCGGATACACTTTTTGTTTCACTTTTTCCCCATTATATAGATAGGGGCAAAATTGATTGGTAAATTGGAACGCGCGGGGTTAAAATTTTGCACAACATAGCCTATGACGCTCTCGGGGTCCAGACGGGTGAGTGTGCAAAATTTTGTGGCTGTAGCTGCGACGGTGCAGATGCCAATCCCGGACATACACACGCACACACACGCACACACACGCACACACACACACATTCAGCTTTATATATTAGATGTGCCATACGGCCTCACATATGAAAAAGTAAAACTGTTTATAGCAGCATTTACCTGGTGCTTTTCAATCCCGTACCCATGACTGACTCATGGCTGTGGGCGGGACAGGCCCAAGCAAATGCTGCATGAATTAAATAGCTTGTGGACAGGGCTTGATGGCTGAATGTGAACAGCCACCAAGTTGCCGTGCACCTCAATTTGTTTTGTTTTTCCACCTGTCTTGATTTTGGCAATTGGTGGCTGTTCACATTCAGTCATCAGGCCCTGTCCACAGGCTATTTACTTCATGCAGCATTTGCTTGGGCCTGTCCTGCCCACAGCCATGACTCAGTCATGGGTACGGGATTGAAAAGCACCAGGTAAATGCTGCTATAAACAGTTTTACTTTTTCATATGTGAGGCCGTATGGCACATTTTAAATAAAAATACTTTAGAGTAGGACTGCCCCAAAGAGATTTGCCTTGACGTGGCGAGGCAGCTCAAGAAATTACAATTTTTTGCCAAAAATCTCAAATTTTAAATTGGTACAGTTTGGAATTTTTAGTGCAGAGCTCATCTTATAATACATGCCATTTTTGAGTTAAGCTGGCTGTTTTGTTCTTTGCTTTTTATGCAGACTAACCCCAGGTATTTCAATGAATAAAATACAAGTTAGTCGCTGCTCTCTGATCTGGCGCCTCCCCTCTGTTGCAATGGTCGTCCTCCTTCTACCCAGCCCAGTGTGGATGACATGCCCTACGTCATCCACAGGTCGGCGTTGAGGTCTTGTGCAGGCGGACTTTGATGTGCCCTGCTGAGGGCAGATCAAAGTATTGTAGTGCGCATGTGTGGCGGTCCTTAACCTTTCCTCACGCCTGCACAATATAGTAATATTTTGGATTTTTTTTCATGTGTATTCTTTCCAATACTCAGAATATGTGTAGTTAATTGTATGTGTGCAGTATAGTGAAATCATGTCTTTTATTATGTCTCTCAAAGGGAATAGTATCAAAACACGGCAGCATAAACTGAACTATAAGGCCTAAGACACACAGTGAGAAAAATGGTGCGAGTGGAGTGTGATAAAACATCACATTCCACTCGGACCAATATTAGCCTGTGTTTCAGCACCCATGAGCGATTATTTTCTCAGTCCTAATCAGACCGAGAAAACAATCGCAGCATGCTGCGACTGTAATGCGAGACTCTTTTCTCTCACACCCATTCAAGTGTATGAGGCAGGCGAGAGAAAAAAAAAAAAATCGCACTGCACTCGCGGTACACCGGTGTACCGTGTGTGCAGAGCGAGAATCGCAATAGCCGGCAACGGAGGAGGGAGATACATCCCGTCCTCCCCTAGTCAGCGCCGGCCCGCCCCTCCTCAGCACCGGCCCGTCCCTCCTCAGTGCCGGTCCGCCCCTCCTCAGCACTGGCCCGCCCCCCGCAGCTGAGGTCCGCTCACACAGTTGGACCTCAGTCGCAGGGACACTAGCATGACACTCAGCTCTGATGGACTGCGAGCGTGAACAGTGTCATGCGAGGGGATTGCAGTAATCCCCATGTGGCCCCAGCCTAATAGTTCACATTTTTTTATACAGTAGTTCCAACCTGGCATTTATAACAGTAAATATGGGATCATTTCAAAGATGACCCAAGTCATAATCACAGTTTAGTTAGCATAATATTTTCATATAGGAAAACCTCCCTGATGATTGCAATGCTTTAAACCTCCCCTCTATTTTACCTTCTGATTTCCACCTTTATCTGGTATTTTTCCCCCATAGCATTCACCCTCCTTTTCCCCTTTCTCCTTATTAAGTGTGGTCGATGATGTTGGAGGCCATATTTTTGGTGGATCACTGCCACACACAAACTTTATATATGCTGCCACCACAGCAGGGGCCACAATTTTGGATGTTCTCCCTCACTCTCCGGCACATCCCAGCTGGCAGGCTGATTTTGAGCTTGGATGCAGCAATTGGGGCTTTTTCAACTAATTACTTTTTTAGCATCACAAGCTGCTGAATTTTAAACTTTTAACATCTAATTAAATTTGTCTTTTTATAAATATCTGGTTTTAAGAAATAAAGGATTCATCAGCGATATTTAACCTGTTGTGTGATCATGTTTATGTTGTATATACAGTATCTGATTGTATTATATAATGAAATTTATGTATGGTTATATTTATCGCCCCATTCTGCACCCACCACTTTGTCTGTAGATTTGGAACCATTTTTTAATCTCATTAAACCCTGTTAGGGTATGTGCGCACGTTGCTTTTTACCTGCTTTTTTGCTGCTTTTTCTTCTGCGCTGTTTAATGCCAAAATGGATGTGTTCTTCTATTCAAGCAAAGTCTATGGGAATTTGGGTTTCTTGTTCACACTATGTTGTTCAAAATGCTGCCTTTTTGTGGCAGAACTTTGGTCAAAAACTCAGCTTTTCAAAGAAGCAACATGTCAATTGTTTTTGCCATTTGGGTTTTGCACTGCAAAGCTGAGTTTTTGACCAAAGTTCTGCCACAAAAAGGCAGCATTTTGAACAACATAGTGTGAACAAGAAACCCAAATTCCCATAGACTTTGCTTGAATAGAAGAACACATCCATTTTGGCATTAAACAGCGCAGAAGAAAAAGCAGCAAAAAAGCAGGTAAAAAGCAGGTAAAAAGCAACGTGCGCACATACCCTTAAAGTGAACCTGTCAGGTGCAATATGCACCCAGAGCCACGGGCAGTTCTGGGTGCGTATTAGTAATCCCTGCCTAACCGTCCCTGTATACACTCACGCATATATATTCACAGATTTTAATAAATCCCCCTTTTTTGTTAAAAGAAATCCTAATTCTCCATATATATATATATATATATATATATATATATATTTTTATATTTATTTTTTTTTTTTTCGAAATTAAGAAAACTTATCTCTTTTTTTCTTTGGCTCTTCTTCGTCCTTGTTAGTGGCTCACACCACTGAGCACTCTGACCCTGAATACTATCAAATAAAATCTTAAAACAATTTTTTTTTCCTTTGTTATTTTATAACACGTCATTTATTAAATCAACATGTTTTATTTCATTTGTCAATGCATTGTTATTCTTGAGTGTTGGATAATGTCTTGATTTGTATGATTTGCACAAAGCTGCGTCATTGTAATACGTTTGCCCACTGATTATTTGTATCTTCAGTTGGCGGTTCTCTGTCAACAGGTATATATGTCTGTTAGCCGTATAAACGCGTCGACCTATAAAGTACTAATATTAATCAACAAACATTCGCATTGGTGGTAGTGCGGCATAAGGGTATGCTCAGACGAGCGTATAAATCGGATGAGTGCAATGCGAGAAAATTTCGTATTGCACTGGGCCCCATGTTAAACAATGCTGCAGCTCAGATCAGCGATTTTTTTCTCAGTCCTGAACGGACTGAGGAAAAAAAAAAATCGCAGCATGCTGTGATTTTCTGCGAGAGCCGTATCACTTGCACCCATTCAAGTGAATGGGTGCGAGAGAAACATCGGACTGCATTCTGATGTTATCCCAGTGCAGTGCGATATACACACAGGCTGACAATGGAGGAGATGGAGGGGATTAACCCCTCCCTCTCCTCCGCAGCACTCGCCCTCCGCTTCGCAGCTGTGACCCCCGATCGCAAGATCCGGTCACAGTCTCATGACACTCGGCTCATGCTCGCAACAGAGCCTGAGCCGATGGTCATTAAGATATGACATCCGTTGCTCTCGCATCCGATGCCATATGCTAATATGTCTGCAGCCTTACATCCACTCTCATCTCCAGCATCTACAGATCATCCATGTGGAGGCAAGCGCCATTATATCTCATGCGATCATAGGAGTTGTGCCTTCCACAACCCTACCAGGTGAGTGTGTTTCTACTTACATATCTCACTTTTTAATCTGGTAAAGCCCTATTTTGCGCTCTCTATTGTTTTTAGCTACGACCTAGGATATAACAGTACATCTCAAATCATGTCGGGGTGATCACCGCAGGCTGCTGAGGTGAGACGGCGGTGATCAGTGCATGTGTCTGCTGATTTGATCAGCAGACATGTGCGACTAACAGGTGCAGGTGGATTTGTGATCCACCCACGCCTGCTAACCCCTTAAATTGCGCTGTCAAAATGTGACAGTGAAATTTAAATAGAGGTCGCCATCGGTGGCCCCGTGACACGATCATGGGGAGCTGATGGTTGCCATGGTAGAGATGGGTCATGTGATTACTCCTCTCGCTATCATGACTTATTTCCTGGTGAGCGCCAGCTGTAACAAGAATGCAGCATTTCTCCTGGCTTTAGCTGTGAAGCTTGGATCAACAGAAATAAACCAGCAATCAGACTGCTGGCTGATCCTTATAGTCCTCTAGGGGGACAATAAAAAAATAACATTAAAAAAAAGTAAAGGTTTTAAAAAAAAATCACCCCCCATTCACCCCACTGAAAATTAAAGAATAAAAATCCCACACATTTGGAATCGCTGCGTTCAGAAATGGCCGAATAAAATATCAATTCATCTGATTGGCATTTTTTTTGCCGCTACGCCATGTACCAAACGCCAAGATTAAGGTTTTTTTGGTCATCACAATTTTTGCGCAAAATGCAATAACAGGCGATGAAAACGGAGCATCTGCGCAAAAATTGTATAACTTAAAATCATCAGCCCGAGAAGCATAAAATAAGCTGTCACTGAGCCTCATATCCCAAAAAAGAGAGAACGCTACAGGTGGTGGAAAATAGTGCAAAATGTGCGCCACTTTTTTATACAAACCTCTGATTTTTTTTTTCCACCGCTTAGCTAAATGTAAACCTATACATGTTTGGTGTCTACGAACTCGTACTCCCAAAGTATGATGAAAAAGTGTATTTATTGTTCTTGAAGAACGTTTTCGGTCCAAAATGGACCTTCCTCAGTAGCACTAAGCATAAAAAATAAAATACAAAAAAATAAATAAATAACATAGATACAAACGGTGTATACAACACTGAAGACAAACAAAATAGTTACATGTACATAACAGTGTACATTGCAATATTCAAATTCATGTTTTTGGTAGAAAAAATCTCATACATATATTCATTTCATATATGTGACATTTTATACATTATTCTGTGATAAATAAATTTCATATTGACTCAGACTTTTTTTTTTTTTTTTTTTTTGAAAATAAAACATGAAATGAAGAGAAAAGGAGTAAAGATGAAGAAAGAGAAGAGGAGCCAAAGGGAAAAGAAATTGGTTAGTATAGAGTTAATGGAAAGAGGATGTGTGATAAATGTCTATGTCAGTGAATGAGTGTGGTGGCAGGGAGAGACTGATTGATAGCATATGTATATAGTCATCAGGGGTGTAGGATGTGATAATATGGTAACAGAGTAGAGAAAGATAGTATGGACACAAGCGCTATATGTGGGAAAAGGTCATATAGAAATTGTAAGCATAGTGTAAATGAAAGTGAAAGATTAGATAAGAGTAGTTTGAGAGAGAGGGAGATGAATTATTGAATAGTCTGTGAAGGGGTAAATAGCCGTCAGACAGAAAGAGCCTCATACGTATATTAATTTCACAGCTGTAGCAATTTGTCCATTATTCTGTGACAAACAGATTTCATATTGATCCAGAGATTTACTAGAAAATAGGACATGAAAATGAAAGAAAAGAAAAAGAGGAAGAACCAAGAGAAAAGCGGGGGATTGTTGGTTTGTACAGGGTTAATGGAGAGAGGGAGGAAGAGGTATAGTGGATGTCCATATGAGTAAATGAGAATGGTAACAGGAAAAGATCTGTGGGTAGTATGTATGTATTACCATCAGGGGTGTAGGATGTGATAGTGTGATTACAGAGTGAAGAGAGCTGATATGAACGTGAGCGCTGTGTGTGAATGTTATGTAAGAGTTGTAAGCATTGTGTGAATGAAGGTGGAAGACTGGATGTGAGTATAAAGAAAGAGAGGGAAAGGATGTTAGATGATAGTCTTGTAATCAGTTGAATAGCCGTCAGAGGAGTGTAGAAAAAGCTGAGAGGATTAAGTGAATCATGACAGGAACAGCAGGTGAAGACGCCGAGGTGCTTACCAATTGTGAGGAGTGATGTGGCATGGACTGCTGGCGCGGATTCCACCGCTGCATGGGGGCAGCCATGACAGTGGCCGATGGGGCCGGGCTAAATAGGGGCGGTAATCAGTCCAGGCAGTGCTGGTGTGGGAGCGCGCGTGCGCAGTAGGGGCAAACAGCTCAGTGAGTTCATCACAGGACGCATGCGTAAAATCATAGAAGGTGCAGAGGCTTGTGCCAGGGGGAGGACAAAATTCATCCGTGACGCGGACGACTACAGTCAAGGGAGGGTCTATAGATGGCAGGACAACTACTCTTCAACAAAATTCCGCTATCAATCCAGACGGTCTTTTTCAGAACATTCCAATTCCAGCACAGACAGCGAGCGCAGGGGCCCATCCACAAGCAACCAAGCTCCTTTTTTAGGCCCAAGAGGCGGTCATGCAGGACGAAGAAAAAGACAAGACGTGGCGGGCAGTGCAGAAGGTTTCGATACCTTCAGAACCACCAGATCACAGGTAAAGAATCCTTAGTGATAAACCTGTCCTCTAAAATTCTTAGTACCACACAACTGGCAGTTTTGCAAAAGGGCTTATCGTTTTGTCCAACCACTAAACTCAATACCTTTGAGTTAGACATGGACCTACAACGGTTCTTTAGAAACCTGAGAATTAAAACTCATTTTGATGGTAAGCCTTTTTCGACTGCCATTCCGGTTAAACAGTCTATCATTTCTGTCACCGATTTGGGTCTAAAATCCAAGAGTACATATCGTCCTCCTCTTGGTTCCTCACCTGTTGAAACTTTTATTGATTTTGTGAAATCTGATTTCCAACAATTACGACATGATATTGATATTGGTAAAATTTATTATCATAATAATCTTTCCCCATTAGACCGCCAAGCACTGAATGCCCTGTCTAATGACAAAGACCTTACTATAAAACCAGCAGATAAGGGCGGAGCAGTTGTTATAATGAATAAAGTTGACTACATTAAAGAGATAGACCGACAACTCAGTGACGATCAAGTATATAAAAAATTAACTCGTAGTCCCCTACCATCACTGACCAAAAAAATTGAGAATACTCTTTTACATCACTTACATCTGGGTACCATTGACTCCAAGACGGTTGATTTTCTCACCAAATCTAACCCCATCACACCGGTTCTGTATATACTCCCTAAAGTACATAAACGACTTGATAACCCACCAGGCAGACCTATAGTGGCGGGATCAGATTCTATTCTCTCTCCCTTATCTATCTTCTTAGAGAAAATCCTTACCCCTTTAATTAAGACCACCCAATCCTTCCTTCTGGATACTGGTATGTTCCTACAAGTCATCAAGGGATTAGGACGGATAAAGAAAGAGTCATTATTAGTAACTATGGATGTAGCTAGTCTCTACACTAGTATACCACATGATACTGGCATCATTGCAATCCAAGACCTTTTCATTCAACATAAGTTCGATCAATCCGTGATTTCTTTATGTGTAGATTTATTGACATTGGTTTTGAAAGAAAATTATTTTCTCTTTGGTGACGATTATTACCTTCAGACACAGGGTACCGCGATGGGCTCTAATGTGGCCCCCCCTTACGCAAATAGTTACATGACAAAATTCGAGGACGAGGTGGTTTATCCTAATCCACTATTTCAGAAATTCTGTCCGATTTGGAAAAGGTACATGGACGACGTCTTTTGCGTATGGGAGGGTCCCATTGGAGCCCTTCACGAGTTTTTTGATCAGCTAAACACCACGTGGCCTGGTTTGCACTTCACCCTACAATATGATCTACAAAAGATTAATTTTTTGGACACCACTGTCCTGAAGGACACCGAGGGGAATTTATCCACTGATCTTTTCACCAAAAATACTGATAAAAACACCCTGTTGCATTTTTCCAGCCATCACCCTATGTCCGTAAAAAAATCCATCCCCATTTCCCAGTTCCAGAGGGTTAAAAGGATAGTATCTGACAAGGATACGTTAGATTTAAGACTACAAGAGATGCAGAATAAATTCTCTAATAGGGGTTATCCATTATCACTACTAGAAAGCAGCCGAAACCATGTCATTGATACTAGCAAGAATAAAGAGAAACGAATACCTTTTCCGCACACTTTTCACCCCTTCTCCTTCAAGATCCATAAAACCATACGTAAAAACTGGCATATTTTGACACAAGGATACCCCAACATTCCCGAGTTTAGGACACCTTTTTTACCTTGTTACAAAAGACCTCCGAATATTAAAGATAAACTCATTAGAGCAGATGTGGGTCCTATTCAAAAAACTCCCAAGCAAAGATTCCTAGGTACACCTAAAGTTGGCACCTTTCCTTGCCTCAGTTGTCCTCAATGCAACAACGTCCAAAAGGGTGACAGTTTTTACAACCCGCACAATGGTAGGCAATATCCCTTACACAATTTCTATACGTGTAAATCTACGAACGTAATCTACATTATTAAATGCCCATGTGGTCTCTTATACGTGGGCGAAACCACCCAACACATTGGAGATCGAATATCTAAACACAAATCTACCATCAGATGCGAAAATCTTCTCTTACCCATTCCTCATCATTTCAAATCTGCCAGACATACCATCTCACAACTCAAATTCCAGGTCATCGACCATATAGACAGTCCTAGGAGAGGGGGTGATGTGATTAAAACTCTCAAAAAAAGAGAAGCCTATTGGATCCATGAGCTCAGCACCCTAGCCCCTAAAGGTTTAAATAGGGAATATGACCTTCAATCCTTTTTATGAATTTTTCTCTTGAATCTCTGTTATGTATTTTTACATAATTAATGCATATTGTCTAACCATAATGTGTATGTATATTCTCTAACACTTTTTTTCTTTCTTTTAGAAAAAATACTGATCTCATCCTGTGGCTCCTGTCGTTCTCCTATTTTGCTCTTCCACGACCACCATCACAGGTCCTCACCCATATCAGCTAGTGTGGAGATCCGGCACGCAATGTCTTTACAATCTGCTCACTATAAATCACCAACACAGGCGCAATCTGATCCTCCCTGGATAACACTGTGCGCACATCCAGCACAGTCGATTCAGTTGTAATTTACTAGCCCTGTAAGTTCCACGCATGATCCATGTTTTCCTTATTCCCACTCCACGTGCATCTCTGACGCATGCGTTGTCCTCCCCCTGGCACAAGCCTCTGCACCTTCTATGATTTTACGCATGCGTCCTGTGATGAACTCACTGAGCTGTTTGCCCCTACTGCGCACGCGCGCTCCCACACCAGCACTGCCTGGACTGATTACCGCCCCTATTTAGCCCGGCCCCATCGGCCACTGTCATGGCTGCCCCCATGCAGCGGTGGAATCCGCGCCAGCAGTCCATGCCACATCACTCCTCACAATTGGTAAGCACCTCGGCGTCTTCACCTGCTGTTCCTGTCATGATTCACTTAATCCTCTCAGCTTTTTCTACACTCCTCTGACGGCTATTCAACTGATTACAAGACTATCATATAACATCCTTTCCCTCTCTTTCTTTATACTCACATCCAGTCTTCCACCTTCATTCACACAATGCTTACAACTCTTACATAACATTCTCTCACACACAGCGCTCACGTTCATATCAGCTCTCTTCACTTTGTAATCACACTATCACATCCTACACCCCTGATGGTAATACATACATACTACCCACAGATCTTTTCCTGTTACCATTCTCATTTACTCATATGGACATCCACTATACCTCTTCCTCCCTCTCTCCATTAACCCTGTACAAACCAACAATCCCCCGCTTTTCTCTTGGTTCTTCCTCTTTTTCTTTTCTTTCATTTTCATGTCCTATTTTCTAGTAAATCTCTGGATCAATATGAAATCTGTTTGTCACAGAATAATGGACAAATTGCTACAGCTGTGAAATTAATATACGTATGAGGCTCTTTCTGTCTGACGGCTATTTACCCCTTCACAGACTATTCAATAATTCATCTCCCTCTCTCTCAAACTACTCTTATCTAATCTTTCACTTTCATTTACACTATGCTTACAATTTCTATATGACCTTTTCCCACATATAGCGCTTGTGTCCATACTATCTTTCTCTACTCTGTTACCATATTATCACATCCTACACCCCTGATGACTATATACATATGCTATCAATCAGTCTCTCCCTGCCACCACACTCATTCACTGACATAGACATTTATCACACATCCTCTTTCCATTAACTCTATACTAACCAATTTCTTTTCCCTTTGGCTCCTCTTCTCTTTCTTCATCTTTACTCCTTTTCTCTTCATTTCATGTTTTATTTTCAAAAAAAAAAAAAAAAAAAAAAAGTCTGAGTCAATATGAAATTTATTTATCACAGAATAATGTATAAAATGTCACATATATGAAATGAATATATGTATGAGATTTTTTCTACCAAAAACATGAATTTGAATATTGCAATGTACACTGTTATGTACATGTAACTATTTTGTTTGTCTTCAGTGTTGTATACACCGTTTGTATCTATGTTATTTATTTATTTTTTGTATTTTATTTTTTATGCTTAGTGCTACTGAGGAAGGTCCATTTTGGACCGAAAACGTTCTTCAAGCACAATAAATACACTTTTTCATCATACTTTGGGAGTGCCTTGTTACTTCTTGTTTTATGGCTTTGGAACCTGAAGTGCACCCCAACATCTTTTGAAAAAATATACACGAGGGAAGTGCCGTTTTCTTCTTCATATCTACGAACTCGTACTGACCTGAGTTATCACACTGACACATCAGTTTTACCATATGGTGAATATTGTAAATAAAATAACCCCGAAACAATTGTGCAATCACATTTTTTTTGCAATTTTTCCACACCTGGAAGTTTTTTCCAGTTTCCCAGCACACTATATGGTTTAACTCATGGTTTCATTTAAAAGTGCAAGTCGTCCTGCAAAAAACAAGCCCTCCTATGGCAAGAATGACAGAAAAATTAAAAAAAAACTCTCCAAAGTTATATTCACAAAAGCACATAAAGTGCCTTCAATAAAAACATCCAAAGATGATCAACTCTTAGTAATGCCTATCACCCAACCTGACAGAGCTTCACCAACAATACTTACAGTATAATAAATACAATCCATAAAATACAAATATTCAATTCAACAATTTGTGATTTGTCCTTGGTGTACATACACTTAATCATTATGTAAATCTGCAAAATTTAAACACATCTCACAGGGAATGAGTCTGCTGTACAGTTGAAGCCAAAAGGTTTGAGACTGACACAAATTTTAGGTTTTTACACAGTTTGCTGCTTCGGTGTTCTTAGATCTTTTAGTCAATTGTTTCTATGGTTACAAGCATTTGGTTACAAGCATATGGTTATAAGCATTTTATAACTTTAAGGGGTACTTTGCACGCTGCGACATCTCTAGCCGATTGTAGCAATGCCGAGCGCGATAGTCCCCGCCCCCGTCGCAGATGAGATATCTTGTGATAGCTGCCGTAGCGAACATTATCGCTACGGCAGCTTCACACGCACTTACCTGCCCTGCGACGTCGCTCTGGCCGGCGACCCGCCTCCTTCCTAGGGGGCGGGTCGTGCGGCGTCACAGCGACGTCACACGGCAGGCGGCCACTTTAAGTGGAGGGGCGGAGATGAGCGGGACGTAAACATCCCGCCCACCTCCTTCATTCCTCATTGTAGGCGGGACGCAGGTAAGGAGATGTTCCTCGCTCCTGCGGCTTCATACACAGTGATGTGTGCTGCCACAGGAACAAGGGAACAACATCGTACCTGTCACCTGTCGCTGCAGCGAAATTATGGAAATGACTGACACCCCACCCCACCGACACCTTGTGTAAGTGAAAAGACACCAATGGTTAACTCCTTCATTACCCGGGATAAGCATTGCAGCTGAAATGAGATGCAATATACTGTGGTGCCTGAAGCCTTAAGGGCACCACACATACATCCCCCTTGCTCTCACCATACTGATTAATCATATATTCCCCTTCACTTTCCTTATTTCTTACTCATACATCTTCCCTCCCCATAATGTTTCCGCACTCATTTTCCCCTCTCTTCATACTGTTTGCACACACATCCCCCCCACTCTCTCCCCATACTGAGTCTTCTCTACTCCTCCTCCCTTGCTTGCTTACCATAGTGTTCCCTCACAAATTCCCCTCCCTCCCTTTCCATACTATTTCCTCATACATTACCTCTTCCTTCCTCCTTATAATGTGTCCATACCCATTTCCAAGTCACTCACACTGTTTCCTCATAAATCTTCCTCACTCCCTATACTGTGTCCCCCTTGCCCCCCTATTATTTCCTCATACATCTCCCTCCTCATTCACTATAGTGTGTCCACACATATTCCCAACCTTCACCATTCCTCACCCCTGCTCCCCATACTGTTTCCTCAAATCCTGCCTCTCTATTTCCATTATAATAAATCTTCAGTGTCTTCAGCTCCATTGGAGAGCTTACCATACCAACGAATGTTCTTCACACCTATGCAGTGCGAGTGACCTTAGTAGAGTGATAATATGATCTCATCATGCTGCTGACGTTGTCCTGACCTAGAAGTGTCAGCAGTCAGGGATTTAATTGTACTTGGGCCTGAAAGAGAGTGTGATGGGAGTCGGTGTACTACACCCATTTTAAGCAAGCTGAGGGCGGCAAACTATAGCCGCTGAGGAGACATCTCGGACCACTGCATTAGTTGGCCCAATAGCGCCCACCTCCCAGCTGCAGTCAGGGAAATGTCCTGTGTGCACCCACTCCAAGATATGCCCCTGCTGTATATTGCAAAGATGACGATTTATACCACTTTAGTGCATGCAATGTAGCCTTTGAACAACTTTTTTGTTAAATGACTGTATTTGCGCAACTTTAAAAGTAGATTACGATCAGAAAGACAAATGTTTCGGGGAAAAAAAAAAAGCATATTAGCTTTAAATAAATACAAAGGAAATAGACAGCAACCTTACTATCAGAGATAAATCCAAAAAGTGGGTTAGTGCAAACAGCCTTAACAGTGTTAGAAAATGATTCTTAAGACCCCCAAAGGACCACTTTGTGCAGAGAGCGTCTATTACTTTACACGCTCTCCCTACACGCAGCTTGTGTAAAAAAGAAAATGTTTTATAGTTTTGATGTAACTTATAGTGCCTTTTCATTAATCCCTCGGCGTACCTTAACATACATGTGCCAACGTGACACCACGGGAGATATGTTTTCCAAAGCATTATAAAAGCGATCACTGCTTGAAGTCCTCTGGGGGTTTACGCCGCACAAAGTAGGTTAAAGTGTACGGAGGTTTAACTTGGATAAAGCCTTCCAAAAGGAGAAAAAAAGGAATGGACAATACCATAATTTTTTTGCATCCAAAGTACAAACCCCCCCCCCCCAAAAAAAAACCAACCTGACATTTTTATTTAGTGGAAATTTTTTTTACTTAGGGTGAGATCAAACAGCGTGGCCACTAAAATTTAGGGGTTTTGTTCTTTTTTGTCTATAAATGATGGTAGTCTCATCCTCAAGGCTATGGTGGATGTTGAAATATGCAGCCTGAAAGTCAGAGTTCAAAACATTGTTACCCTTTTGCTTGTCATTGTACATTCTGAGACTGGGGGGGATTTTGCACTATTTTTTAAGAATTAAAACAATAAATAAATAAAAATATAATAACCATACTTTTGATTCATAGAATACAAACAGGTCTTTTTGGAGTGTATCTGACACGCCCATGGGATCTCTGGGACTACTTATCACCGGGCCAGTGTCGGTTTGGCATGTCACAGCGGCCTGGCCCGGTTTTGTGACCCCGGCGGTGTCAAAGATGGGGATGGGGGTGGTTGGAGTTGTTATTCGTGATGCCACCTGTGGTGTGCGGCAAATTATTAGCCGCTGCTGAGGGAATTTTCTCTTCTGGTGACGCAACTTGGATGTTGCAGCTCTCCACAGGTAGAGCTAGGCCCAAGGAAGGATGGGAGTGGGAGTCGCCTATGGAGCAGGGGCACGAAGATCGGAGTGCCAGCAATGATGGGACGACACAGAGGTTGCAGTCAAGGTTCTTTACTCACTGAGATGTCAACGCCTTTGGAATGCTGGGTTTTCTCAGTGATGGGCTCCAGCCGATCCCAGATAGTTCAGAGGTCAAGGCCGGTGTTTCCTTCTGTGTTTCCTTTCCAGTGGTCTTCCCTCCACCCCAGCTCCTGGGCCGTGGAATGGATCACGGGTGCCTGCTGAACTCCCCGTGAACCTGGGATCCCCCTTCTTCCTAAGAACCCAGGTCGAGCCTCCAGCTCCAGACCATGGGCCCCTTTCTATTTGGTGTCCTTTTCCTGACGTCTGTTCCTGATGCCTTCTCGACACCCCGTCCTTGGTGCCGATCTGGCTCTAGCTCCGGTCTGGTGCTAACTGAACTGTGTTAGAAAGCTCCTCACTTCCCCTGCAGGTGCCCCTTCTCCTGGGTTGCTGAACTAGTTAGCCAGACGTGCCATACCTCGTGATGGCCACCCCTGGCACCTACCCTGACCTAGTCCCAGTGACGGAGCTCCTGTGTTATGTGTTGGATGAGCTATGGTGGTTTACCGGCGATGACCTCCTCCGTATCAGAGATGAATACTGCACCCGGATGAGGTACAGCCCCCTGTGGCGCCTGAAGCTGCAGGGGTGCTACATATCCCTAGGCCAAACCTAACTGGCAATAAGGCTGGAGTCACACTAGTGTATGACATCCGATATGATATGCTAATAACTCTCGGCTCCCACTGTGCTTCGAACGTTAGCCGTGTCATGCAACTGTGATCGGATCCAAGCTGCGGAGGAGAAGGAGAGATCAATCTACTCCATTGTCAGCCTGTCCTTATATCTCACTGCACTTGAAGGACATCCGAGTGCAGTCCGATGTTTCTCTTGCACCCATAGACTTGTATGGGTGCGAGTTATACGGCTCTCACAGACAATCAGTATGCTGTCGTTTTTTCCTCAGTCTGAGGAACATCTCGCAGATGTGAGATGCAGAATTGTCTTAAATGGGGACAAGCACAATGCGAGATTTTCTCGCATTGCACTCATGCGAGTCATACGTCAGTGTGACTCTACCCTTAGAGGAAGTATCTCTTCAATATATCACTCTTTTGGCTCTATATGTTAGTTACCAAACCATCCCAAACTTCATCTAGAGGCTCTGCTGCAGTAGCCCTCCAGGACTGAAGCTTTCCATAACCAAGTCCTCTTAGGACTAATGACACTGAGAGACTACACTGCCTTAGGTCCCCTTCACACATATGTCTTTCCGATACGTGCAGCATCCTTGTGTGTGAACTCTTTTCACAAATACCACATGTACCCATTAAAATCTATGGTGCTATTCACATGTCCGTTTTTTTCCGGCAGCATGGATGACAAGGGCCAAGGCACATCTATTGGTCCATGTAAACATGTGTCGCCCAGGGTTATGGGGTACTCGGTCTCGGGCGGTATATAACAGAGGAATGTCACTTTGGTGGCCGTTGCCCGGTTCCGTGCCCTTGGTGCTTTTTTAAAAAGGGGAATATTTACAGGGGAGTTTTGAATAAAGTTGATACGTGACGCCATTTGCGGTTTTGCGCTATGTGGGTGGAGCCGCCACTGCACAGTTTTCACTACTGGGTCTGGTGTTAGTGGCAGCCTGGATGTTAGGCCCTCCGCAAGCAGGACCAGACCCCAGAGGATAGGTGGATAGGTGATGTAGATGGGTGTTGAAAAAAGGTAGGCCACACAAGAGGTTGCAGTGTAACTGGTTCCATTACTCACAGTAAGCTTCTTTCCCCTGCACCTGTCTTTGCTTGGAGCGGCTGGGGGTCCCCTCCTGGTAGTCTCTTACAGCAGTCCATATGCTGGTAGCGTGAACCCTGTGGGGTTGTAGTCTCTGGTCCTGTCCCCGGTTCTCCAATTGCTACTGTGTCCCGAAATTCAAGGTCAGTGAGCTCCTTGATGGTCCCCTCACTGTGCAGATTTTATCAGGTCTGCCTGGAGCGTTTGCCTAACCTAAGATTCTGTACCCCGTTGGTGCGTAGTTCCGGGAGCAGTCCACCGTACTCCACCGGCAACTAACCGCCTGGGCCCTCAGGTCACTGTTACACTCCTGTCAGTGCTTCCTTTCTCTCTCACTGTCACCGACACACTACTGTCTCTGACTATCTACTGTCTCACTGTCTGCCCCTCCCACCTGGTTGTCTAGTGGACTGGATTGGCTCCACCTCTAGGCGGCCATCCATTGGTCCAACTCTAGCCTGGTACCAGTCTATGGGGGAATTGGGGAAAAACAGGGATTATCAGGAGTGTTTGGTTGTTATCGGCACTGGTCTTCTGGGTCCCTAGGGGGTAGGCCCTGCATCCCGGTGGGGCTGCAGTACCTTGTAGCTCCCTGATGGCTTCAGGGGTGCTACAAACACATAAGGGTCGATCTTGCAGATACATTTCCTTTAATTTGCTAATTTGCCCGATTCACTAAGTGACTGCAGTGGTGCTGGTGTATACACTATACAGCGCAAAGAAACATCACAAGGAAGACTCACATCATAGCCAAACAGCATTGCTGCAAATCTCAGGATTCAGACAGATTCCAAAGCATAGCTGTTCCCTTAATCACCGCGTCCCTGGAGAGCGGAGATTAAGAGATTTCCTGGACTCATTTTTTATATGACATGAACATTGAATGAATAGAGAGCCGTGTGCATGTTTAGAAACCAGATAAGACACAAAAAACATTACGTACCACACAGCGAGAACGATTTACAGTGGTGCTTGAAAGTTTGTAAACCCTTCAAGAATTTTCTGTATTTTTGCATTAATTTCATCTAAAGGTAAATCAGATTTTCATACAGGTCCTAAAAGCAGAGAAAGAACCAAATCAAACAAATGAGTCAAAATATGAGACTTATGGGTGCTTTACATGAGACGACGGATCGTGCGATGCATCGTCGGGGTCACGGATTTCGTGACGCACATCCGGCATCATACACGACGTCGTCTCATGTGAAACCTCTGAGCGACGCAGTATCGCTCACAAATCATGAGTCGTGTACTCGTCGCTCAGTTTCATAATATCGTTTATTTTTACATGTGCCGGTTGTTCATCGTACCCGGGGCAGCATACGTCGCTCCGTGTGACACCACGTGAGCGATGAACTCTGCTTACCTGCGTCCCGCGGCTCCCGCCGGCAATGTGGAAGGAAGGAGGTGGACGGGATGTTTATATCCCGCTCATCTCCGCACCTCCGCTTCTATTGGCCGGCGGCTGTGTGACGTCGCTGTGACGCCGAACGCCCCTCCCCATTCAGGAAGTGGACGTTCGCCGCCCACAGCAATGTCGCTCAGCAGGTAAGTACGTGTGACGGGGGTTTCACGACTTTGTGCGACACGGGCAGCGATTTGCGCGTGACGCACAAACGACAGGGGCGGGTACGATCGATCGTGAAATCGCACGATCGGTCGTCCCGTATAAAGCAGGCTTTAGTAATTTATTTTAATGAGGAAAATTATCCAATATCACATCTTTGAGTGGCAAAAGTATGTGACCCCCTTGGGCAGCAGTAACTGCATCTAATTGTTTCCAGTAATTGTTGATTAGAAAGCCATGGACCCCATAGGGGGAGGGGCGACATGACTAGAGGGAAGGGAGGGAGTGAGGGGGTTAATAAAGTTATAATGAGGGGCATTATGGGAAGGTATAGGGGATTGGTGGAGAAAGGATCCCTGGGGGGAGGGGGGGGGAGTATAAAAGAGATGAGGGAGGGTCTTACCTCCCCTTTTGGACTCCGGACGGCGACAGATTAGAGGCCCAGGACCAGGACCACAAGGACCAGCATGGCGGACCTCCGGGAGCTGAATCGGCTGATTAGAGCGGCGATGGCGGTGCACGGGGCCCGGGCAGTGCAATCCCACGTCAGGGCTGCCTGTGTGTCCCCGTCGGCACCTGCCCCTCGCTCCCCCTCTAGCCGCGGGCGGCGTTCGAGGCCCCCGCTCAGGTACTCTCCGGGCGCTGGGGGGGCGAGGAGGCCCAGCGAGAGCCCCCCTCGGGACCCTCCGCGGCGGGGCGGGCAGCGGCAGCTCCCTGCGTCCGCTCCGGCCGCCGGGAGGAATCTCCGACGCGGCCGCGACGGCCGAGAAGGGGGCGTGGCCAGCCCGGGGCCTTCTTCCTGTCTCAGGCCTCGGGCTGGAGTGCAGAGCCCAGCGGCGTCTCCCGGCCGGGAGCGAGCCCGGCGATGGAATGAGGCCAGCGGTGGCCTGGATGGAGGCGGGCCCGGCCTGGGACCGGAAGTAGGCCCCAGGCCCCAGGCGGGCTCGAGTTAACAGGCCGGCGGCAGCCCGGGGACCGGGCCGTGCCCAGCAGGAATCGGAGGCACGGAGAGGGGGCGTGTCCAGCCTGGGGCCTGCTCTGGACGCCGGGCCCCCGGCGGTGGGGCACGTCCCGGCGGCTGCTTCTAACCAGGAGCGTGCCCGGCTTGTGATGGAGGCCAGCAATACCCCCCGGGGACGTTGGGGGGGCCGGGCGCAGGCAGCCAGCAGGGGGACCGGTGTGGGCAGGCGCCACCCGGATACCTGCACGGCTGCGGAGGAGAGGAGGGACGGTGGGACCCCCGCAGGGCGCGCCAGGTCCCTCAGGTCATCAGCTCTGTGCCCGGCGGACGCGGTCTCCCTCGGGGGGGGGAGGACCCAGCGGGAGGTCTCGGTCGGAGGCCCGGGAGGGCGGGAACCGGCGGTGGGGAGCCCCCTGAGCTCGGGGAGAGGCTCCTCCAGGAAGAGGACTCGGTCGGCGGCGGCCCAGGGGACAGGACGGTCTTGTGGGCTGTCGCCGCAAAGAAAGCAGCGGACGCCCACCGCCAGTGCCCACGCGGCTGCCCAGGAGGGTGGCTGTGGTGGAGGGGGCGCATCGGCTGCGTCCTCTGGAGCTGGGACGGTGGAGGACGGCTACAGCGAAGAGGAAGAAGGAGCCCTCAGGTCGGGGGACGAATTAGAGGAGCCGCTGGCGAACGACATCGCAGTATCGAATTCCGTCTCCGCGTCACGGTCGGGTGAGCTAGCCGTGGATTCGGCATTGCTTGCGGCGCGGGGTGCGGGTGCTGGGGAGGTGGCTGCGGGCACGGCAGCGCCAGAGGGGTCAGTTTTGCTTAGCCAGTTGCTGGGGCTTTTGCAGGGTTTAGCGCGAGCGCCGGCGGCGGCGACGGCCTGGACAGGGTCGGCGGTGGATGGCGCGGTGGATGGCGCGGCGGCGGCTAGCAGCGAGAAGGTGCCGGTGGGGGCGGGTTTAGGTAGCGGAGTAGTGGAGCCTGCAGGCGATAAAGCGGGAGAAAAGGAGAAGGAGAAGGAAGATGAGGTGGTGAGGCTGGATGATAGGGCTAAGAGCGAGGTGTATGTGTGCTTTGAGGGACCGCTAGGGGCGCACCTCAAAAAAGAGGTGAGGGAAAAAATTTGGAAAGGGGAGTATGTGGAGATATTTTCCCTGCTGCCCCTGGAAAAATTTAACCTAGACAAGGTGAAGCCGAGCGATTCCAAGAAGGAAAAGGAGGAGGAAGAAAAACGCCGTTATAGGCTCATTCCTCGTTCCTTTTCCAATTGGTTGCAGGCGTTCGCAATTTTGGCTAGCGTGGTAGGGGAAAAGGAGCCGGAGCACTGCTCGGCTCTATTCGGCTATATGGATGCAATCGGGGAGGCGTATCGCACGTACGGGGGTTTGGCATGGCTGCGGTATGATGAGCAGTTTAGGCAGCGGAAGGCGTTGCGGCCCGGCATGCGGTGGGACCATAAGGACATTTCCTTATGGATGCGCTTAATGGCGGCCCCGAGCCAGCCCTTTCGTGGCGGTGCCGGGGGACCGGGAGCCGGGCCCTCGGGGATTCAAAAAAAGGGATTGTGCTGGCAATTTAACGAAGGCCAGTGCAAATTTGGCGCAGCGTGTAGGTTCAAGCATGAGTGCTCCGGCTGCGGGGGGGGACATAGTTTGTCCAAATGCTTTAAAAAAGGGAGAGGCAAGGCTGGGGACGGGTCTGGAAAAAGGGAGGACGCCGGTGAAAATAGAGGCGATGGCGCCGTTTTTAAGTAGGTACCCGGACGGGGCAGCGGCGTCGCTTTTGCGGTTTGGTTTTTTGTACGGTTTTCGGATTCCGTCGGCGGTTGAGGCATTGCCTCCGGTTTGTCGCAACTTACGGTCGGCGAGGGACCACCCTATGGTTGTGGGTGAGAAGTTGGGTAAAGAGGTTGAGCTGGGCAGGATGGGGGGCCCATTTGAGAGCCCTCCGTGCAGTAATTTGGTGGTGTCCCCGCTGGGGGTGGTGCCAAAGAAGGAGCCGAATAAATTTCGGCTCATTCATCATCTTTCATTTCAGGAGGGGTCGTCTGTGAATGACGGCATTGCGCCGGAATTGTCGGCGGTGTACTACGTCTCGTTCGGCAAAGCGTTGGACTTGGAACGGGCGGCAGGACGCGGAGCATTGATGGCAAAGGCGGATGTAGAATCGGCGTTTCGTTTGTTGCCGGTGCATCCGGAGAGTCAGCACCTTCTGGGTTGCTGGTGGAACGGGAAGTTTTATGTTGATCGTTGTTTGCCCATGGGCTGTTCGATTTCTTGTTCATATTTTGAGGCTTTTAGCTCCTTTGTTGAGTGGGTGGTGCGGGACGTGTCCGGCTTGTCGTCCATTATTCATTATTTGGATGATTTTCTGTGTGTTGGTCCGGCGGGTTCCATGGTTTGCGCTGGTTTGTTGTTCGCCTTGCAGAGAGTGGCGGATCGGTTCGGGATCCCTTTGGCGCAGGAAAAAACGGAGGGGCCGGCGCCGGTTATGCGGTTCCTGGGGATTGAAATCGACTCGCTGGCCATGGAATGTAGGTTGCCAGAGGACAAGATTGTGGATTTGCGGAGTGCGGTTGCAGCAATGCTGGCAGCGAAAAAAGTGCGGCTTAAGGTGGTACAGTCTTTGCTTGGAAAGCTGAATTTTGCATGCAGGATTATGCCGATGGGGCGTGTTTTCGCCAGGAGGTTGGCGGCAGCTACGGCAGGAGTACGGTCATCGGCGCATTTCGTGCGGGTCACGCGGGAGATCAAGGCAGACTTGTTGGTTTGGGACGTCTTCTTGCGACATTTTAACGGCCGCACTTTGTGGTTGAAGAAGGTGGTGCCCAATGATGCTCTGGAACTATATACGGATGCGGCCGGGTCGGTGGGTTTCGGCGCCATTTTTCAGGGTCATTGGTGTGTGGGAAGGTGGCCCGAGGATTGGCGACAGGGTGGCCTTGTCAAAAATCTGGCCCTGCTCGAGTTGTTTCCCATCGTTGTGGCGGTGGAGTTGTGGGGGTCGCAATTTTCGGGACGTAAGGTGTGCTTCCATTGCGATAATCAGGCAGTTGTACATGCGATAAACAGCTTGTCCGCGAAATCTGGACCTGTAGTGGCATATTTGCGGCATTTGGTGCTCAAGTGTTTGCTGTGGAATATTCATGTGGTTGCAAAACATGTGCCGGGGGTGGATAACGGGGTGGCTGACGCTTTATCTCGTTTTCAGTTCCACAGGTTTCGGGAGTTACTGCCGGGGGCGGACGAGGTCGGAGCGGTGTGCCCAGAGGAATTGTGGAGCCTGGTGAGGCAGTGATTGCGGGTTTGATTAGGAATTCGGTGACCGAGGTGACTTGGTGCCGTTATGCTAAGGTGTGGGTTGAGTGGCAGGCAGTGCTGGGTGAGATGTTTGGTAACGGGCGAGTGGATTATTTACTGGCGCTCTTGGCATTGGTGAGTGAGGATTTTAGGGCTGGGAGGTCAGCGTCGGCGGTGGCGATTAGGGTGGCGGCCGTGGCCTTCTGGTTAAAGGTTAGGGGTGAGCAGGACGTTTCACGGGACTTTCGGGTACGGCAAGCATTGAAAGGTTTTCGGAAAGGGGTGAAGGTGCGGGACACTAGGCGGCCCATTTCGTTGGTCTTGTTACGGCGTTTGGTGGATGGTTTGCAGGGCATTTGTGTCTCAGCGTATGAGACGGTGTTGTTTAAAACTGCTTTCGTGTTGGCCTTTTTCGGGGCTTTTCGGATAGGAGAATTGGTGAGCCCGTCAAGGGTGAGCGGGGGTGGTTTGCTATTCGAGGATGTGTCGGTAGTGGGACAGAGAGTGGAGTGTCGGCTTCGGCGGTCCAAGACGGACCAGATGGGTCGGGGCAGGTTGGTAGTGTTGTATGCGGTGCAAGGGGATGGCTTGTGCCCGGTGCAGGTGGTGAGTCAGTTTTGTGGTCTGCGGGGCGGTCTTCCGGGCCCGCTGCTACGTCATGAGGACGGGGCTTGGTTGTCTCGTTATCAGTTTGTGGCAGTGCTGAGGAGTTGTTTGCGCTGGGCGGGTGAGCGCCCGGAGGATTACGGGTCCCATTCGTTCAGGATTGGGGCGGCTACCGAGGCTTCTCGTTGGGGTCTTGGAGATGACATGGTGAGACGGATTGGTCGGTGGGAGTCCTCTCGTTTTCGTGGTTACGTGCGCCCGCAGTTATTATCTCGTTGAGGGCTCTGGTGGGGAGTTTGTTGTTCTGCCGTTAGGTTTTTGTTGTTCTTTGTTGCAATCTGGAATGCTGGGGTTGTTGTTAAAATTGTTTCCTTTATTGTAGGAGTGTGTCTGATCTGGATCCTGGGGCACTCGTTCGTTTTTTGGGGGGCCCGTCGGGCCGACGCTCGCCCGAATGGTCGGCAGTTGGGTGTGGACAGATCGCTGGCATCGGTCAAGTGGATTGGAGGGCGGGGCATGGAATGGAGCAGGGTCGTGCCGGAATTTGAATACTATTGCAGGATGGACAGACCCCCGAACGTGTTGGTTTTGCACGTGGGGGGGAATGACCTGGGTTCGCGGGCATCCCGCGATCTGATTCGGGACATTAAGATCGACCTACTGCGGTTATGGGCAAGGTATCCGGGCCTGATAGTGGTGTGGTCGGATATTGTGGCCAGATTATGGTGGAGGGGGGCCCGGTCGGTTGAGAAGATTAATCGCGCCCGGGCACAAGTGAACAGGGTGGTTGCGCGTTTCGTGCGGAGAAACGGCGGCGTGGTGGTGAGGCATGTGGACCTGGAATCGGCGAAGTGGCAGTTTCGGAGAGGTGATGGGGTTCATCTTAATGACATTGGTTCTGATTTATGGGCCCTGGGTTTGCGGGATGGTGTGGAGCAAGCCTTGGGCGTGTGGCGGGTCCAGGCCACGTAAGGTGTCACGTGTCCTGTCCTGTGGCGGGGGTAGGTCTGGTCCAGAAGCGGTTGGAAGGGATTTGTAGCTGGACCGAGAGGCACTGTCTTGGTATGGTGTCTCTGGGTTCCGGGAAATTGCAGGCACGGGGTTCTGCAAGGTTTGGGGGGTATTAATCCGTGGGGTGATTAATACCTCATCTCTGGGTCGGAGTGTTGCGGCCAGGGATATTGGTGTAGGAAAGGGTTTCTGGACCGGGCCTACATAGGGTTTCATGTACCGTTTATTATTATGTGTTACCTATTATTGTGTGTTTGCGGTCGCCCGTTGGACGGCGCCCCCTTTGTGGTAGTATGTTAATAATAGGTAATAAAGGCTGCTGTGGCCAATTTGTTTAACCAAGTCGCATGCAGTCGGTGTATTATTTTTAGGTTAAGTTTTAAGGGGTATAGTAACCAGCACGACCGGAAATTCCTTCCTCAGTGGTCAAGAAAGCCATGGACCCCATAGGGGGGAAGGGGCGACATGACCAGAGGGAAGGGAGGGAGTGAGGGGGTTAATAAAGTTATAATGAGGGGCATTATGGGAAGGTATAGGGGATTGGTGGAGAAAGGATCCCTGTGGGGGGGGGGGAGTATAAAAGAGATGAGGGAGGGTCTTACCTCCCCTTTTGGACTCCGGACGGTGACAGATTCCCGCCCACCCTCCCTTTTTGTGTTTGTGAGTTTGTTTAACTATGTTCAAAAAAAAAAAAACAAAAAAACAAAAAACAAAAAGACAACAAGGAATTATTATAAAAGGGATGTATGTTTGTCGCAGCAGCGGGGGTAGGTCTGGTCCAGAAGCGGTTGGAAGGGATTTGTAGCTGGACCGAGAGGCACTGTCTTGGTATGGTGTCTCTGGGTTCCGGGAAATTGCAGGCACGGGGTTCTGCAAGGTTTGGGGGGTATTAATCCGTGGGGTGATTAATACCTCATCTCTGGGTCGGAGTGTTGCGGCCAGGGATATTGGTGTAGGAAAGGGTTTCTGGACCGGGCCTACATAGGGTTTCATGTACCGTTTATTATTATGTGTTACCTATTATTGTGTGTTTGGGGTCGCCCGTTGGACGGCGCCCCCTTTGTGGTAGTATGTTAATAATAGGTAATAAAGGCTGCTGTGGCCAATTTGTTTAACCAAGTCGCATGCAGTCGGTGTATTATTTTTAGGTTAAGTTTTAAGGGGTATAGTAACCAGCACGACCGGAAAATCCTTCCTCAGTGGTCAAGTCCTGCACATTGGCTTGGAGAAATTTTAGCAGATTCTTCCTTACAAAACAACTTCAACTGTGTTAAGCATAGCTCTCAACCAGGGGCGGAACAATCACATCGCAGGGGTCGCCATCACAACCAGAGCCAGGGGTTCAGAGGCCCTCAGACAGTGGCGCACCACCGATGGCAGCAGGCAACGCGACCGCTATGGGGCCCACTGTCAGAGCTGGCACCGTCTTCCTCTTCCTACCGAGGATTGCACTCTTATTTGTATCGGCCAATACAATTGAAAGCAAGTATGAGAATGAGCGGCATGCTCCCTCTCTCATCATTCTCCTGCATTGTCTGCGCTCTGACGTGTCACCACAGCGGAGTGCAATGACCTCACTACTGCGTGCCTGGTGGGTGGAGATGTGCAGAATGGCAGATCAGTGGACACGCTGAGGAGACCAGAGCAGCAGGAGAACAAGAAGTGAGTATGTATTTAATTCACGGTGGTCAGACGACTATGGGGGTGCATTAAACAAGATCGGAGTTGTATGCTACTACATGAGGGCTGTATAATAATATATGGGGGCTGCATAATACTATAGGGGGCACCTAATACTATATGGGGCTACATAATACTATATGGAGGAATATAGGGTGCATTATAATATATGGAGGACTATGGAGGTGCATTAAACTATATGCAGGACTATGGAGGTGCATTAGAATACATGGAGGACTATGAGATGCATTAAATGACATGAAGGACTAAGTTAGAGGTGCATTATAATATATTGAGGACTATGGGGAGTGTATTATAATATATGGAGGCCTATGAGATGCAATATAATATTGGATATTATATTGGGATATCAGAGTACGGGAAAGTTGGGTGCTGAGGGAAAGAGCCATGTGTCAGTATAATCATCCTATACCTGGAGGGGGCCCCAGGTCTGAATTTTGCACCAGGGCCCATCAAACTATAGTTAGGCCACTGCTCCCAACCGTCCCAGAATCAGCGAGACTGTCCCAATTTGCAGTCTCAGTCCCAACTTTCTCTCACTCTCTGTGCAATGTAATTGCTCTGTATCTCATCCTCCTCAAGGTGGGGCTTATATCTCTGCACATGCTTACAATTAAATGAACAATTCTCCTTTCCTTTGGTTTGCCTGGAATTGAACCCATAACCTTAGCTTAGATCTATGAACCACAGCCTACATTAATTAGTATAGGAGAATTTAGCATACCTGAAGCAGCATTGCAAACAGTGAACTCAAAAGCATAGGAGTTTGTATGTTCTCCCCGTGTTTGCGTGGGTTTCCTCCGGGTTCTCCGGTTTCCTCCCACACTCCAAAGACATACAGATAGGGACTCTAGATTGTGAGCCCCAATGGGGACAGTGTTGCCAATGTATGTAAAGCGCTGTAGAATTAATAGCGCTATATAAATTAATAAAATTATTATTATTATTATTATTATACAGGTACATAGAGATACATCTGTAGCAGTGTATTTTCATATCCCTATATTTTAGAGGTGAAAAAGTCACTTTCTTGTTCCTATAAAACTTCTAAACAATAATGAAAAACAATTACTTCTTGAAATTTGGTCTCATTGGGAATAGAACCCAGAACCTCTATCATTGCAGCAGAAGCTAAGGGGTACTTTGCAATCTGTGACATCGCAAGCCGATGCTGCGATGTCGAGCGCAATAGTCCCCGCCCCCGTCGCAGCAGCGATATCTTGTGATTGCTGGCGTAGCGAACATTATCGCTACGCCAGCTTCACATGCACTCACCTGCCCTGCGACGTCGCTCTGGCCGGCGACCCGCCTCCTTCCTAAGGGGGCGGGTCGTGCGGCATCACAGCGACGCCACACAGCAGGCGGCCAATAGAAGCGGAGGGGCGGAGATGAGAGGGACGTAAACATCCCGCCCACCTTCTTCTTTCCGCATTGCAGCCGGGACGCAGGTTGGAGATGTTCTTCGCTCCTGCGGCTTCATACACAGCGATGTGTGCTGCCGCAGGAACGAGGAACAACATCGTACCTGTCTCTGCAGCGGCATTATGGAAATGTCAGACCCTACACCGATGATATGATAATGACGCTTTTGCGCTCGTTAATCATATAAAAAAGGATTTGCACACTACGATATTGACTGCGACGCCGGATGTGCGTCACTTTCGATTTGACCCCACTGACATCGCACCTGCGATGTCGTAGTGTGCAAAGCCCGCCTAAAACTCTGAGCCAGTCTGCACTGACATCAGTGGGAGAATTTTTTTTTTATACTTGAAGCTGCAGTATAGCCAATAAATCCAGAAGCAGATTATACTGGTACATTGAGATACATCTGTACATAATAATAATAATTTTATTCATTGATATAGCGCTATTAATGCCACAGCGCTTTACATACATTGGCAACACTGTCCCCATTGGGGCTCACAATCTAGAGTCTCTGTCTGTATGTCTTTGGAGTGTGGGAGGAAACCGGAGACCCCGGAGGAAACCCACACAAACACGGGGAGAACATACAAACTCCTTGCAGATAGTGTCTTTGGTGGGATTTGAACCCAGGCCCTCTTGTAGAGGGAAAAATAAAGTCAGATTTTTTTTCTCCCTATAAAATTATAAAAAAAAATAATAAAATGAAAAACATTTACAATAATGTCATTTTTAATGCACTTTTTGTCAACAAAATAATAAATATTGCACAGCAGCAAATAACAAACATATTTGGTGTCCCTGTAATCAATCACTACAACCCGTATAGCACAGATCAGATTATTTTTGGTGATCGGTGTAAATGGCGTAATTGATATATTTTCTCTATTAAACTCAAAAATAAAAAGTAATAAAAATGTAACCGAGACTGTTTTTTTTGTATTGCCCTTTTCTGTATGTTTTCTGCAGATGTCCGCACCACACGAAGAAATAAACTTTTATGATTATTGCATATTTGCTGCGTTATGTGTTTTAGTCCAATTTTGATGCATTTCTGGCACAGATTTGAAGATGCGTTTTTAACAGTACTGAAAAGATTGGATTCTGCAATAGAGTTTTTCAGGTTCCACATTGAAGCCTATTGATAGATTAAAAGGAAAAAAAAAAGAACAAAAATGCATAGTTTAGCAGCATATTTAGATGTACCAAGTGCAGGAGGTGTCATAAAATCATATCTTCTTGGGTTGGACATTTAGGCTGTGTTCAGATCTAGCATAAATGCTGCATTTCTTCTGATGATTTTTTTTTGCACTGAAACTCTGCTGAAACACACACACACACAGCGCCAACATATTCTGTATTACTTTACTTTTCAGACGATACTAGTACAGACAATAAAGACATTACATACTAACAAATAATCAAACAGATAACAAGAAGAGTGAGGTTCCTGCTCACAATCTGTGATGGGATTTACTGAAAGTCTCCAATGAAATCTGTGATTTTAGTGCCTTTTTTCCCGCTAAAGGATTTGTGGCGCCCCTGACCTGGTCAGGCACCACTGAGTACTGCACCCATGCTGGGTCAGTACAAAATAGATAATCCCAGAGGCTGACTAGGGTGTGGACCCACGGAACACGAAGTAACCAGGAACACACACAGCTAGAGGGGACCCCTGAGCAGATTCAGGTTGGGGGTGTGTCCCTCGCATCCCAGCTAGTGGTGGGTGGTGTCACTGGGAACAGGGAGTTGTGCAGAGGCAGCCAAAGGAGAAGGAAGTGAAGGAGTCGCGTCTGGAGGGCAGAGCAGGGCCCTTCCAGACACTGCACCGTTCGTGGCTGCTAGCGGGGGAGAACGGCTACCTTGCAGGGCCGCCTGAAAACCACCTAGGGCTGGAATGCTGAGAGGTGGCTGAGTAAGGGGACTGCCTGGTAGACCAGGCCCACATGGGAAAACAGGTTCCCAGAGCAGGAACCCATTTACTAGGCCTGCTAAACCTGCCGGTGAGGGCACTGCATGCCCTTCACCAACCTACACAGAGTCCGCAGCTACAGCAGCAACGAGAGGCCCATAAGTGACAGAAGGCAAGCACCCGGAATTACTTGGTCCACGCTGCCCGCAAACGGGCCAGAAAGGGGAGAATGGCATATGCCACTTCCCTGGGTGATCCCAGCAAGCCTTCAAGTCGGGGTCACCTCAAAACAAGAAGGGCTAGGAAGGTGAGTCAGCAGTCACCCCTACATCAGCTGAAGGGATACTTGGTTCTTCCTGGTTAACTAAAGCATCGCCCGGGTTACCTCACCCCTGACACCTAAAGTGAGTAAAACCCCTGAAAGACTGCTGTTTGTGTGTGAGTTCTTCTGCGACCTGTGGTACTACACATTTACACTGGGCCCTGAGGCCAGCCTCACTCTTGAGAGGCTACAACAACTGACTGCATTCACCATCAGCCCCAGGCGTTCACCAAACTGCAGTGGCGGTCACCCCTGACCGCAATACCGAGAGTGGCATCACGAATTCCCTTGAAGTTAACCTACCTGTGACCAGAAGATTTCCGAGCCCGTAGTGTCCTGTACCAGAAGGTAATGCGGGGCTTCACAGATTCCATGTGGCGCAAAAAAAAAAGGGAGTGAAGCATCACAGCCTTTCTCTGCTAAAAAAAAACTAACAAAAATAAATAATAAAGAAAAGGCATAAAAAAAAATAAAAATAAAAATAATCAGAGAAGATTGATAGTGTACTTTAGTGCGGACAACTGCAGAAAACAAAAAATAATTACTCAGATGCAGAATTTCCCACCATATACATTGCACATATGGCTGATTTCTTTGCAGGACCGCTTTCCGTCAGTAGTGTTTCTCACCATATCCGACAGTTGTTGATTATTATTGGAAGCAAATTTATGTACCTGCATAATGTATGGGGGAAACTTTTTCTCTTTAGAATCTCATGTGCTCACTCTGTGATGCCCCTGACCGATTCAGGGTGTCACAGAGTACTGCACAATCTTTCTTCTTTTGGTGCAGGGCTCAACCCCCCATGGTTCTGGGATCCCGAATGTTGGTATTGCTCCATCAGCATCCATATCCTAGTCCCACCTCACACCACACCCTGTCAGGCACACCAGTGGGTGGTCTAGCTGGAAAAGGGCCACTCGCCTAGGAGTTAGGCAGACTGGTGGGAGGGGGTAGGTCAGAGAGAGTAAGTGGAGCAGAGCAGAGCTGACAGGCAGAAGAGTGGTAGCTCCCAGAGAGTGAGGAGCTGGGGGTTGGAGCTCCCTGGGGACTTTTGACTAGGTCGCAGACGGTGGTCTGGGACCGAAGGAGTCGGAGACCCGGTCGCAGGGTATTGGAGAAAGGTGCCAGGCTGCGCTTCTCCTGGGACCGTGACCTGGATCGAACAAGAGGCCGAGCAGCTCTGCAATAGGATGCGGATGCAGTTCCTCTTCATTCTGGACCATTGGAGGGAAGAGATGAGAAGTCTGGCTGTGGCGGTGCAGGCCCATAACATAGAGGTCCCACGAAAGGAGCGGGTAAGCAGCTACCCAGTCCCGGTTGATCCAGTCTACCTGGACGCGTGATCCGGTCTGCCCCCGCCCGTTGCAAGCATCCAGCCACCGTCACCCTCACCCTCGGCGGACGCCGAGCCGCTACCCCCAACACCGGCCGCAGAACCTCCAGTCCCCATCTACAAAGCGCAGGCTGTACAACCACTGATCTTGCCACCTAACCAGGCAACAACAGTGCTTGTCCCAGCATCGGCCCGACCAGACCCGGCCGCATCATTGAGCCCGTTCCTCGGTACTGAGAACCCGGACTCTACAACCCCGGCTGCGGAGCAGTCAGTTTCTGTACATACCACAGCGGAGGCGGAGCCTGAGGAGATACCGGTTCCGCCACCACGCGGCATCCCGGCGTCTGCCGGGGCCGCAGGAGTCCACTTACAACCAGTACCAGAGGTAGAGGTGAAGCCTGACATCAGCGCCCATGATTGGGAAAGACATTGGTGACGGCTGATGCGGCTGCGTGCAAAAGTGCTTGCTAGGGAGCAGCGCAGGAGAAGAATCGCCGCTCACCTCAGCAGAGAAGAGGAGCCTGCGGGTGAGAGTACCGTTTAGGTCCGGGGCCCACAGGACTGTGGCCCGATGCAGTGTTGTACCCTGGAGGGGACGATGGTGCCAGCTGTCCCAGATTGTCTACTGCAGTAACGGTAGCAGCACCTGGCTAGCTAGTCCTAATGTTATGTTTTTTGCTTTATTCTGAGTTTGTTATTTTTCTGAAAATGATAAGTAATGTTTGAAAATGCCAAAAATGTTGATTATCCGGGAAAGTCACCTGATTTTCTGTTAATTATTTAAAAGTTAAACATGGACCATGGCTGCGGGACTGGCAGCAGCCAGTACGAACTTGTGCTATTGTATATAGTTGCGCCTCGTGCGCTCACCAGAGTCATCTTTTACACCTCTAGAACTTCAACCCCGTCATGGATCCCAAGTAGGAAGCGGCAGGTACAGGTTGTTTGGGTGGCGGGTTGAAGGGAGACGGAGATTGGGAATGGACTGTTGCAGGAAGGGGCTGCAGCAGAGCAGGCTGAGCCACCGACTACTGCTACAACCGGTAGCGTTCCCATGGTTCTTATAAATGTGAACTTGCATAAAATGGGAAGTTTTATGCAACGTTTAAGTGATGTGCCTCCCCTGTCTGGGATGAGAAATTGTTGAATTAAAATTGTTACTTTTCTCTTTCAGTTAAAACAAAATAAACCTCTGTGTATCCTGTAGCTCGGGGACGAGCTACGTTTAACCAAGGGGGAATGTGATGCCCCTGACCTATTCAGGGTGTCACAGGGTACTGCACAATCTTTCTTCTTTTGGTGTAGGGCTCAACCCCCCCATGGTTCTGGGATCCCGAACGTTGGTATTGCTCCATCAGCATCCAAATCCTAGTCACACCTCACACCATACCCTGTCAGGCACACCAGTGGGTGGTCTAGCTGGAAAAGGGCCACTCGTCTAGGGGTCAGGCAGACTGGTGTGAGGGGGGAAGTCAGAGAGAGGAAGTGGAGAGCAGAGCAGAGCTGACAGGCAGAAGAGTGGTAGCTCCCAGAGAGTGTGGAGCTGGGATTTGGAGCTCCCTGGGGACTTTTTGCTAGGTCGCAGACGGTGGTCTGGGACCGAAGGAGTCGGAGACCCGGTCACAGGGTATTGGAGAAAGCTGCCAGGCTTAGTTTTGGGGAACGGCGAGCACCTGAGTACCTAGTAACCGAATCGGTACCGAGAGCATGGCAGGGTACTGGACCCTAGATCAGGGAGTAGCTTCACGACCCTTGATAATTAACCTGTGGAGGATAGTTTCTTTATGGACTTTCCCCAAGAGCTCAGAGATCGAAGGCATCAACACAAAAAGAGGAATAGGGCTTTCCAGCTTATGCGGCCCACTGAAATCCCAAGTGTCAGCTATTGAGAGCACAGCTTCCCTACTTAACAGTGGGGAGCGGGACCCCGACAGCTTCAAGCATAGGGGTCACACAGAACATCTAAAATACAGTGCATGGAGGCAAGGTACAGACCATCAGTAATACCTATGGGAGTAGACTCCCGAACGGGCTCCCCTGAAGTGGCAGCAGCATTCAGAGACTTGGTTTACCTATGTGTCAGAGTCTGCTTTCTGGTCACATCCGTACCAACATGGTCTGAGTGAGTACACTGTCTTCCCCTGCTTCCAATCTGCACCCCGCTCCCCTACACCTCATCATCCTGAGTCCCAGGGCCTCCCCTACCCATGGAGGGAACGTCATCTGGCTGCCCCACTACATCTCCCCCGGGTACTCCCATCGGCAGCGGCGGTACTCCCCTTACCGCGAACCATGGGTGGCGTCACAACACTCTTATTCCCTGTAAACCCTCAAGCCACGGCAACCTCCGGTTCCGAGCGGTTCGACCACTGCAGGGGCGGCACATCTCCACTGGCTACCACCAACTTGCAGCAGGGGACCATGCACCATAGTGATTTCGCTATATTCCACGCCGACCTTCTACACTTGACCTGATCCCTCAGCTGCCGTACTCAGCAGCGTTTCATAGCTGATTGCAGTATACCTACCTAACACTTGTGACAGTGTATGTACAGTCAGGGCCAGAAATATTTGGACAGTGACACAAGTTTTGTTATTTTAGCTGTTTACAAAAACATGTTCAGAAATACAATTATATATATAATATGGGCTGAAAGTGCACACTCCCAGCTGCAATATGAGAGTTTTCACATCCAAATCGGAGAAAGGGTTTAGGAATCATAGCTCTGTAATGCATAGCCTCCTCTTTTTCATGGGACCAAAAGTAATTGGACAAGGCACTCTAAGGGCTGCAATTAACTCTGAAGGCGTCTCCCTCGTTAACCTGTAATCAATGAAGTAGTTAAAAGGTCTGGGGTTGATTACAGGTGTGCGGTTTTGCATTTGGAAGCTGTTGCTGTGACCAGACAACATGCGGTCTAAGGAACTCTCAATTGAGGTGAAGCAGAACATCCTGAGGCTGAAAAAAAAGAAAAAATCCATCAGAGAGATAGCAGACATGCTTGGAGTAGCAAAATCAACAGTCAGGTACATTCTGAGAAAAAAGGAATTGACTGGTGAGCTTGGGAACTCAAAAAGGCCTGGGCGTCCACGGATGACAACAGTGGTGGATGATCGCCGCATACTTTCTTTGGTGAAGAAGAACCCGTTCACAACATCAACTGAAGTCCAGAACACTCTCAGTGAAGTAGGTGTATCTGTCTCTAAGTCAACAGTAAAGAAAAGACTCCATGAAAGTAAATACAAAGGGTTCACATCTAGATGCAAACCATTCATCAATTCCAAAAATAGACAGGCCAGAGTTAAATTTGCTGAAAAACACCTCATGAAGCCAGCTCAGTTCTGGAAAAGTATTCTATGGACAGATGAGACAAAGATCAACCTGTACCAGAATGATGGGAAGAAAAAAGTTTGGAGAAGAAAGGGAACGGCACATGATCCAAGGCACACCACATCCTCTGTAAAACATGGTGGAGGCAACGTGATGGCATGGGCATGCATGGCTTTAAATGGCACTGGGTCACTTGTGTTTATTGATGACATAACAGCAGACATGAGTAGCCGGATGAATTCTGAAGTGTACCGGGATATACTTTCAGCCCAGATTCAGCCAAATGCCGCAAAGTTGATCGGACGGCGCTTCATAGTACAGATGGACAATGACCCCAAGCATACAGCCAAAGCTACCCAGGAGTTCATGAGTGCAAAAAAGTGGAACATTCTGCAATGGCCAAGTCAATCACCAGATCTTAACCCAATTGAGCATGCATTTCACTTGCTCAAATCCAGACTTAAGATGGAAAGACCCACAAACAAGCAAGACCTGAAGGCTGCGGCTGTAAAGGCCTGGCAAAGCATTAAGAAGGAGGAAACCCAGCGTTTGGTGATGTCCATGGGTTCCAGACTTAAGGCAGTAATTGCCTCCAAAGGATTCGCAACAAAATATTGAAAATAAAAATATTTTGTTTGGGTTTGGTTTATTTGTCAAATTACTTTTGACCTCCTAAAATGTGGAGTGTTTGTAAAGAAATGTGTACAATTCCTACAATTTCTATCAGATATTTTTGTTCAAACCTTCAAATTAAACATTACAATCTGCACTTGAATTCTGTTGTAGAGGTTTCATTTCAAATCCAATGTGGTGGCATGCAGAGCCCAACTCGCGAAAATTGTGTCACTGTCCAAATATTTCTGGACCTAACTGTATGTGGAAGGTCATTGATTGACCGAAACGTCAAAAGACACTATACACTACTACTTGATTTACCCAATTAAAGGGATCTTTTGCTTTCACTTCATTTCAGTGGCAGATTAGTTTTCTATATGAAGACAGGGTTGGACCTTATCTGAGCACCAATCAAAACCACCAGGAGTGCCGTAAATCCATGATTAGAAGTAGCCAGAAGCGACAATAAGGCTCCAATCTCACAAAAAACCTTTGGGACTGGCTCTGTGTCAGTAGCTTGTTCTGTTATCCCTCTGGATGATGAGGGTCAAGACGGTAGAATGTTGCCCACGTTCTTGGGACTCTGGTGACAGCGGCTATGTAGGCTGTCTCCCCTGGGCAAATCAACCACTTTCCCCTCACCCTGACCAGCTTTGGGTAACACCTTTCCCTCACCCTAACCATCCGTGGGACACACTTTCCCACCATCCTACCAGGCTGGGGATAAAACTTTCTCATCAACCTGAAAGGCTATGTGTAGGGACCATGGGGCCTTAGGGTACTCGTCACCGGGCCAGTGGTTTCTTGGGGTAGCTGTGACTGGCCTGACCCGGCTCCGTGACCCCGTCGGCTACATGTTAAAAACATGAACAGCAAACAAACAGTACAGATGGGGATGGAATGAGGGTGATGGGCCCCTGGGAAGCGCGTCACCGGTTGCAGTGGTGACTGGGGTCTCTGCCTCCTCCGCCGCCGACCCTTCCTGCAACTAGTCCTCTCCCAAGGGCAGTACTGGATTGGGAGTGGGGATGCTTCGCAGCGCCACCCACGGTATGCGGCCAGGAACTAGCTGCCTCTGCACAGTCTCTCTCCGGGGCAGGTGTTATCTGCAGCCGAGATGGTATCGCTCCCCACGGGTGGAGCGGGGTACCCCGGGAGGTTGGTGAGAACGGGGGCGGCAGTCCACGGGAGCACCGGAGTGCAGGGCAGCGGCAGTTACAGAGTCACCAGGTGCAGGTTCCAGTCACTTAATTTACTGGCTCAGGTGGTATCGCACCCCGGGTGCTGGTCCTCGCCATCAGCGACTCCGATCGCTTCCCGGGCAGATCAGAGGCTGGATCTGGTAATCTGTGGCCTTTCTCCTCCATGCACAACTCTGTACTCTCCCCCGGTCCTGGCCCGTACAGGCCGGCAGCCTGGGCCTCTCGTGGGTTGAACCTCTGTCCCATCTCCCCACACTCCCTCTCTTCTACCACGCCACGGCCACCCAAACTGGAGCTCTGTACCTCTCCTGTGCTCAGTCCCGTGCTCTGGGAACTGCTCCCCGTTTAGTCCACGATTACAAGTGCCAGGTCCCGTCTCTCTAGGTGTTACTGACCCCAAATTGGTTTTGCTGACTGTTCGGTGTTACATCCAGACAGCTCTGTTCTGCCTCCCTGAAGGCCTGACAGTCTCCCTTCAGGGAGCTGCACATCGTGTGTCTGCTCTGTCTCGTGTCCAAACTTGTTCTGAGATAAAGTAAAACTGTTTTCTACTCCTAACTGCTCATGCCCTCACTTTTGCAAGTTACTATGCCAACCTGGGTCTGCTTGGAACTGGCTGAGTCACTTCCTGACTGTGTTTGTAGAAACATTGTTAACTCTTTCCTAGTGACTGCTTCTCCCTGCTGTATGATGGTGTGAGGTGTGTGTAAACATAACAGATTAACATCTTGAGCTGCTTGGGAAGGATATAATGGTTTACCTCTTTCCCATCAACCTGACAGGATGTGAGTAACACTTTTTCCTCACTCTGACAGACAGTGGATTACACTCTTGCATCTTTTTTCCAGGCTGGATATAAAACTTCCTTATCACCCAGAAAGGCCATGGGTACTGCTTTCCCATTACCCTGACAGGCTGTGAGTATCACTTTTCCCTCACCCTGAAATTCTTTTGGACATACTTTTACACCATCCTGACAGGCTGGATATAAAATTTTCCCATCACCCTGACAGGCAGTGGGTACCTTTTTCCCAACATCCTGATAGGTTATGGGTATCTCTTTCCCATCATCCTCAGAGGTTATGGGTAACTCTTTGCCATTATCCTGAAAGGCTGTGGGAAACACTTTCCCCTCCTCCCAGACTACCTCAAGATCAGTGCTAATCATTGAGCAGCTACAACCGGCCATGACACAGTCTAAAGTGATACCGACAAGCTGTATGCAACCACCTTCCTCGGGGTCGCCATGTTTGTCTCCATCTTCCTTAGTGCTGATCCTTAGACTTTTGATGGTGTGATGTTGCTGAGTTCTCCTGTACAATGAGACACATCACTTTGTAATATCTTAGAATCAGTGCTAATCATAGAGCAGCTACAACTGGCCATGTCAGAGTTTGTTGTGACACTGACAAGCTGCATACAACCTTGTTCCTCAGGGTCCTCATGCTTGTCTCCATTGTCCATAGCATGGATTCCTACTCCTTTGAGGAGATCCTCATCAGCATAACCCTGCAGCAATGGCTTCTGTTACCCTCGGCCGAGGAAGGTTGAACTAGATGGACATAAGTCTTTTTCAAACTATGTAACAATGTAACTATGTGATATGGCTGAGTTCCCCGTGCAATGAAATACTTCATTATCATGAACAACATTAATATTTGTATCATCAATATTTGGAATACATGAACTATAAGATCGAAGAGGGTTGACAGGCATGTATTGAGCGACCTATTGTCCCAAATAGGTGCCCAATAAAACATTGGAAGGGAGGTTTTAAGACACCCCCACTTCCCTTAACCCTCTTCCGGCACCCCAGTCTAGGAAAACTCGGGCTATTGGAAAAGACAGGTGAACACCCCCAATCCCGGTGACAGTCAGGGTCTTCCCAGGTATAAACTTTTCAGTGGATGCTAATCAAGGATGGATGAGTTTGTTCTTCACCAGTGTCCTTGAGCCACACAGTGACTACATCACCCACAACAACCGGTGGCACGTTTTTAAGGGCCCTTCCACCTGTTCCACCCACAAAAAGAACAGCTGTTCTAGGCCTTTGGGCTTCGGATGTGGGATCCTTTTCTGTCTCTCTGGGCAGGTGAGGCTAATGTGTGAAGGTTGGTCGAAGGTAAAGCATCAATGGGTATCAGCTGCAGGCTGGGTGCTGACAGATGGAGCAAAACCTCCGGAAGGTCGACTGGTGGGGGCATTGGTGGTTGTCGACTTTCCCCCCCTTTCAACTGGCACTGGTTGACTTCTGTACCTCAGGTGTAAGTTTGGTCTCATAAGTGTCCGCAATCTGGCTGTTTTAGCAGCCTCCATTGGCTCTCAGGTTCTCTAATTCCTTAAAAGGTGTTAATTGTTAGTTCTTAGACTCACTGCTCAAAGTTCAGCGAGTTCAGGATTTTTTTTGTACACCTCTGGGGTTAGCTGGTATTTCCATATTAGGCCTGCTTTATGGCTTCATAGTCTCCCACTTGCTGTTGAAGAAGAGCGCCAAACACCTCCTGAGCTTTGCCTCGCAGCCCTGGGGTTAAGTATTTTGCCCACTGTTTAACGGGCAGCTGGTATTCTCTGCAAGTCTTTTCAGATCCCCTCAGAAATATGTCCAAGTCCCCATCCTTTTTCCTCACAGGGAATCCTTGGGTCGGGGTTTAAAGGCATTGACATTACTTTTAATCGGGCTAAAATTTCAACTGCTTTACCTAAATTCTATCAATTTGTTAAATGTACAACACGTGACAAAATTATTTTGGATTTACTTTATGCTATTGTCAAGAATGCTTATTTATCGTCTGCCCTGCCGCTCTTGGGGAAATCCGATCACAATCTTATACTATTGTCACCACTCTACCAACCTGTTGTTAGTAAACAGCCTGCTACAATTAAAACAATTAGAATGTGGAATCCAACAAATGAACAGGTTTTACAGGATTGCTTTCATCTTAAGGTACCGTCACACATAACGAGATCGCTAGCGAGATCGCTGCTGAGTCACCGTTTTGGTGACGCAGTAGCGATCCCGTTAGCGATCTCGTTATGTGTGACACCTACCAGCGATCAGGCCCCTGCTGTGAGATCTCTAGTCGTTGCAGAATGGTCCAGGCCATTTTCTTCAAAGGTGATGTCCTGCTGGGCAGGATACATCGCTGTGTTTGACACTGTGTGACAGGGTCACAGTGACTGCTGAGATCGTTATACAGGTTGCTACTGCGACCTGTATTGTTCCTGCATCGCTGGTAAGATCTGACTGTGTGACATCTCACCAGCGACCACCCAGCGACTTACCTGCAATCCCTATCAGGTCGCATCGTTTTCGGGATCGCTGGTAAGTCGTTGTGTGTGACTGGGCCTTTACAGACTGGGATGTGTTGCTTGGGACAATGGACGAGTATACAAATGTTAATGAAGTGGTTGGTAGAGTGACTGACTACATTAACTTCTGCATTGATATGTTGGTGCCTGTTAAAAAGATTAGGTGTTTTGCAAATAACAAGCCATGGATAACAAAAGAATTGAAGCATTTGCTCAACAGGAAAAAAGGGCATTTAAATTAGGCGACAAAGAGGAAATTAAAATGATACAGCATGAATTGAAGTATAAAATAAAGGAGGCCCAGGAAGTCTTCAGAATTAAACTTGAAAATAAACTGTCCCACAATAATTCCAGGGACGTTTGGTCAGGAATGAAATTACTGACTGGGCTTAAGGTGAGGTCTGAGCATGGGGGAGGAAAACTGGACAAGGCTAATGAGATGAATGAGTATTTCAATAGATTTAGTAATACATGTCTAACGCCAACTGACAGAGGATATGAATCTGGTGCAAATTCTGCAACATTGATATTGGAGGATGAGCAGACTAATTTCAGAGTCTCCGAAAATGATGTGAGGAGGCAGTTTAAGTCACTTAACATTGGTAAAGCTGCAGGGCCAGATGGACTCAGTCCACGTGTCCTTAAAGTGTGTGCAGACCAGCTGTGTACGGTCTTTGCACACCTATTTAATTGAAGTCTACAAACACAGAGGGTACCAGTGTTATGGAAAATGTCCTGTCTGGTTCCGGTACCCAAGACTACTTCTCCTGCAACCCTAAATGACTATCGTCCTGTAGCCTTAACATCTCATGCTATGAAGGCCTTGGAAAGATTAGTGCTTGCTCACTTGAGTCCGAAGGTGAGGGCTTTTATTGATCCCCTACAGTTCGCTTACCGGCATAGATTGGGGGTGGACGATTCTTTCTCTGTTACATACTGTACATTCATTATTGGAGAATGACGGAACCACTGTGCGAGCGATGTTCTTCGATTTCTCAAGTGCATTTAATACCCTGCAGCCACTTTTACTACACAAAAAGATGACTGATATGAAGGTGGAGGAGGGGATGAGAAATTGGATAACTGACTACCTATCAGATCGGCCACAGTTTGTACAGATGGGAGCAGTTGTGTCTAGCAGATTATTGAGCAGTGTAGGTGCTCCTCAGGGAACAGTGCTAGTGTCCTTTCTATTCACACTGTATACATCAGACTTTCAGTATAAATCTGATATTTGTCACCTTCAAAAATTCTCGGATGACTCCGTGGTTGTTGGATGTATTAGGGGGGACCAGGGGGATGAGGAATATAGAAGGGTGGTGTCAAATTTTGTGGATTGGTGCCATGGTAACTATCTACAACTAAATGTTAAGAAAACTAAGGAGTTGGTGGCCAACTATAGCAGGAGAAAGATGGAGTGTTTACCGATCACTATTGCTGGTCAGGAGGTAGAGCAGGTGGAGAATTACAAATATTTGGGGGTCCACCTGGATAGCAAACTGGACTGGAGATGCCACTCAGAGATGTTCTACAAGAAGGGGATGAGCAGATTGTATTTCCTAAGGAAACTGATGAAAAGGAAAATGTTCTACCAGTCTGTAGTGGCAAGTGCCATCTTTTTTGCACTCATATGCTGGGGTAGTAGTGTGCGGGTCTCTGATGCTGGGGTGGTAGTGTGCGGGTCTCTGATGCTGGGGTAGTAGTGTGTGGGTCTCTGATGCTGGGGTAGTAGTGTGCGGGTCTCTGATGCTGGGGTAGTAGTGTGTGGGTCTCTGATGCTGGGGTAGTAGTGTGTGGGTCTCTGATGCTGGGGTAGTAGTGTGTGGGTCTCTGATGCTGGGGTAATAGTGTGCGGGTCTCTGATGCTGGGGTAATAGTGTGCGGGTCTCTGATGCTGGGGTGGTAGTGTGCGGGTCTCTGATGCTGGGGTAGTAGTGTGCGGGTCTCTGATGCTGGGGTAGTGGTGTGCGGGTCTCTGATGCTGGGGTAATAGTGTGCGTGTCTCTGATGCTGGGGTGGTAGTGTGTGGGTCTCTGATGCTGGGGTAGTAGTGTGCAGGTCTCTGATGCTGGGGTAGTAGTGTGTGGGTCTCTGATGCTGGGGTAGTAGTGTGCGGGTCTCTGATGCTAATAAGCTGAATAAGCTTATCAAGAAGGCAAGCTCCGCTGTTGGCTGCAATCTGGACTCTTTTGAGGAGGTAGTGGAGAGAAGAACTCTGAAAAAGTGTATGGCGATTATGAATAATAATGCACATCCATTATATGAGCTATTCATGAGACAGAAGAGACCTTCAGTAACCGGCTAATCCTTCTGAGGTGTAAGAAGGAAAAATATAGGAAATCATTTGTGCCAACTGCTATGGGAATGTACAACAATAACATTAGTGTTACATCATCAAGGTGAATGTCTACTTTATTTCTTCTACTTTCCGTTCACCCGCTGTGTATGTCCTAATCTAATGTACAATGTTCTTCTGTCAACTCTACTGTCTTGTCAATTATGTAATTCATGTTATGATTTAAGTTGTGCTGCTGTGATAACATAATTTCCCACGGGATCAATCAAGTGTATCGTATCGTATTGTATCGTATTACTTGACTGACAGTTCAGTGGAGTAGATTGCTGTATATTCAGTTGGGCCAACTGCAGCTTGTGATCCTCTGAGCTTGGCGGTCTTGAGCTGCAGCCTCTCATTCATCCAGGGTCTGGCGATCAGCAAACTCACTCTCTGCTTGGTGTTCTTATAGCACCAGCTGCAGAACACATTTCAGGGTTGCATCCTTCTATTTACTGCAGAATGAGTGGCGCACAAGAGTTCATTCCTCTCTGAGAGATGTGGTTGCTGCTAACCACTTGTGAGTCTGACATTTAGGTACCAGATTCATAGTTAGGTTTCCTGGTGTCCCACTGGCCCCAGGCCCTGGGGTCACATTGTCCTGGCCCCTGGCACCATCTTCCATCAAGGAACGGACTAACATCTCTTTGGTCTTGTCAGACCCATTCAGACCTTGTTCTGCACACGTATGGATCAGCATCGCATTCTCATGCTTCTTATGCTGCCATCTACCATCTTAGCAGTTACTTGCCAAATATAAGATATAATAGAAAAACAAGAGAAGGGGGAGGGCTGTAACTGCTACATGTACAGTAATATCCCAGGTATAATTAATCACTGAGTTCGATCCTCAAAACTTCTGCACAGAAGCCTCACAGGGAGCATTCACGTTTATAGTGACAGGATTGATTGCTCAAACCAGATTACAAATGCTCTATAATATCCCACCGCTTTCCACCATTTGTCACAGAGACAACAGACTGAATTGGGGGGGCTTACACAAATATTCCTTTGCTTCCACCAATTTGTCATGAACATCCCTCTGCTGCCCCCTATTGTCAGGGCAATTATGCAATTGACTGACGGTTAATGAATGAGGCCCTGGCTGTTTCCACTACTAGGCTGATTATTGGGTACTCACAGTGGCCATATAATATATACACATCAAATTCCAGAGCATGGAGTATGTATACCTTTGTATAGTCACTGGAAAGCCACACAATAACACCAGAAAGATTGATATTTGCCACCACCAATCATTTATCAGGCCACTTGGACACCCATTGAAGATAACGTAGGACTTCGGGGTAGGGATTTATAGAGCAAGAGGAATGCAGCTATTAAAGTTTATATATTTAATCCGAAAATATAGGCCGTGTTTACAAATATACAAAAGATCTTACAAATAGGACAAAACAATACAGTATAGACAATTACATATAATAAAAAAGGAATAAGCAAAAGAAAATTACTAAATCTGTGCCACAGCAATGGATTTCAAATTTAGAGGCGGGAAAGGCTCTTTATAAGAAAAATGGACTGAACCACTGCAAACTGTCAATCCATGAACTAACAAAGGGCTACAATTTGGTATTTGCCATGCCTTATTGAAGATTATGGCAAGCAGTACCATTATTTCCTCTGTTATTTCTTTCAGGACTCTAGGGTGCAAATCACCTGGTCCAGGGGGACTTAGTTTCCTTTAACTTGGCTAAGTGTTTTCCTATCAATCCTTTGCTTATTGTCAACTTGTCTTCCTCCTATCATTTCTATCATGATTATTGTTGATGCTTGCATTAATTTTTTGGGAGAATACAGATATGGATGGGGAACTTTGATTTTTGCTTCATTAATTGATCCTCATTGGTGAACACTGATAAAAAGTATCAGTGTAAAATCTCAGCCTTTTCTTTGTCCTCTATAATTATATTGTTATTATTATCTCTTAAGGGGCCCATACCATCTGTTGGTTCTGTTTGGCATTGACGTAGTTATAAAAATTGTTAAATTGTTAGGATTTATTTTAATGTCATTGGCGATTTGTGTTTCAGTAGCTAACTTTGCTAGCTTGATTTTTTTTTTACATTTCCTATTAAGATCTTTATATTCCTGAAATGCTATTTCCATATTCTGAGCATTCACCATTTTGAATGCCCTTTGTTTTTGTCTTATTAAATTTGGTACCGTTTTATTTATCTGCAGTGGTTTCTTTTTATTCCTGAACATTTTATTACCAGAGGGTATTAGTTTTTTACTGGACTCTAGTGGTATATCCTTAAACTTACCCCATTTATATTCGGTATCCCCAGTTACCACCACAAGGTTCCAGTATAAATGATTAAGCTCTTTCCTTAATTTGTTGAAATCAGCTTTCCTAAAGTTCCAGGTTTTAGCATGTTCCTTCAAATGTTTTATTGAATATTACTTTGCAACTTACCATATTAGGATCGCTGGTGCCCAAGTGATCTGGGAGTTATAGATCTGAAATTGTATCTGGTCTATTTTACAGCTCCAGATCTGGCAAAATATCTCCCATTGTTGGTTCATTTACCAATTGAGAGGTAATTGTCTTGAATTGTAGATAGGAACTTGCAGCTTTTAGCACAACCAGAAGATTCTATGTCCCACTGAATGACTAGATAGTTGATATCCCCCATAATAAGGACCTGATTATTATTATTATTAGCTGCCCTTTCAATTTGTTGCAGCATTTCACCCTCTACCTGTTCAGGTATGTTAAGAGGCTTATAGCAAACTCCAATTAGCAGCTTTCCATTACTACCCTCTCCATGTACATTTACCCAAACTGACTCTGCTTTGTCACAGCTTCCCCCAATGTCGTCATTGAGCACAGGTCTTAGGTTAGATTTGATAAATATACACACCTCACCACCTTTTTTGTTTTTCCTGACCTTCCTGAATGTAGTATAGCGCTCTACATTTGTCACTCAGTCATGGCTCTCTTCCAGACAGATTTCCGTAATGACCACAACATCATAACCTGTGAGTAACATAAGAGTCTCCAATTCATTTTTTTTTTTTCAAGACTTCTTGCATTTGCCAACAGACATTTAAGACTCATCACATTTACTACTCTTCACCCTTCTACTTTTCTTGCACGTCCCAGCTCCTTTAAATCCTCATTGACCCATACTGTCTTACTCTCTCTGTCTATTCTATTTCCTTATTGCTCCACTACCCTCCTCCCCCCAGATCCTAGTTTAAAAGCTCCTCAATCCATCTGACCATTTTTTCCCCCAACACACCTGCCCCCTTCCCATTGAGGTACAGCCCATCCCTACCGTAGAGCCTGTAGCCAACAGCAAAGTCAGACCAGTTCTCCATGAACCCAAACCCTTCCTTCCTGCACCAATTCCTAAGCTCCCACGGTCTTTCTAGTGACCCTCATGGAACCGGATGTATTTCTGAAAACACCACCTTTTAGGTCCTGGTTCTTGTCTCCGCAAGTACCCGTGTCCAATCACTGCCTTAGACAGCGACATTAAGCCCGTTACGAGGTTAGCCGTAGGCTCTGGACACATGGAGGATACCTCCCAGTTTATCGACGGGCCCAAGTTACCAAGTACCATCCACACACCAGGAACCCCTCTGCAGAACTGACTTCTCTCTGGCCTGTCTCAGCAGCCAACTCTCCGGTTCTCTGTCACTCCTCACATCCTGGCTCTCTGTTCCCTCAGCAATCGGAAAGTACCTTCCAACTGTATATGCTTAAACCTTCACTTAAGTGGGCTTTACACGCTACGATATTGCTAGCAATTGTACGCAAAAGCACCCGCCCCCGTCGTGCATGCGATTTCGTGTGATCGCTGCCGCAGCGAACATTATCGCTACGGCAGCGTCACACGCACTTACCTGGTCGGCGGCATCGCTGTGACTGCAGAACAATCCCTCCCTCAAGGGGGAGGGACGTTCGGCATCACAGCATCACCAAGCGGCCGGCCAATCAAAGCGGAGGGGCGGAGATGAACGGGACGTAACATCCCGCCCACCTCCTTCCTTCCGCATTGCGGCCGGCGGCAGGTAAGGAGATGTTCGTTGCTCCTGCGGTGTCACACACAGCGATGTGTGCTGCCGCAGGAGCGATGAACAACATCGACAATCAACCATTACCGATTTTTGGTTTTGGGACGACCTCTCCATGATGAACGATTTTCACCATTTTTGAGGTCGCTTAAGGTCGCTGGTGTCACACGCTGTGATATCGTTGATGACGCCGGATGTGCGTCACAAACAATGTGACCTTGACGATAAAACATTAACGATATCGTAGCGTGTAAAGCCCCCTTTACTCTAATCCTTATTTTGCTAACATTCTTATACTCTCCATTATTTGATTAATGAATTAATCAAACATAACAAATTATACTTTACATTACTATAAAACACATTCTAATAAAATACAATCATCAGTAAAACACTTTAAAATCTTGGCCACTAGATGGTGCTGATCGCTGCACTGCTGCGGCTCTGCTACACGGCCAGCCCGTATTCTTCAGCAGAAATTAGACAGACAATATTATAAAACACAACTATTTCAATTTACACACTATAAAATACATCGGGCATATATTTAACCACCGAAGGAGTGGGGTAATCTGGCTAACTCCTCCACCTGCAGCTTAAGTCTCCCCTTCCAGCTAAGGAACCCAGGACTTGTGACATCTAGTGGTGGGTGGTAGCTGTGACGGGGTGTACAGCAGGGCAAGGAGAGACAACAGGCCGAGGATGATCCAACAGGTTTACTAACAGGAATACAGGAACAGCACATGACAAGTCCAAATAAAACAGATTCGGGGGCACCTCCCGATAATCCAAAGTGCCAGATCATGACGTAATAGTCCTTTTCAAAGTCCTAGAAATCCCACACAATCCACTGGATGGCGAGATCTGTCCGCAGAATCAGATCTCGCTCCCTTCCTCTTCAAAGCTCAGCTCCCAACTGCACTTAGAAACAGGAGTGTATTGTCTGAGCTCGTGGGCCCGCCCCTTCAAGGGTAGGGGTCTATACAATGGTTGGGCCCACTAGAAGATTCTAGAAGGTTGGCTCCGAGATGTCTACAGGTTTGTGTAGTTGGCGTTATCCACTGCTTACGAAACAATAGGAAGTTCCCCTGGCTGTGTGGACAAGAGATAATTGCATTATGGGCCCAGAGACACAGGAGATTGGGGGAAGGTATGGTTACTTACATCCCAAGACATTTCAAAGTGTTAAGTAAGTACAACCAAAGGAAAGTTACATCACATCCTGACATAGTATTACAGCAAATACAGTGAGAAGGTAAAATACATCACATGGCATCTTACAAAAAATATGGGATGGAGAAAAGCACATACATCATGACAATCCCTTTCCCTCCCAACTTGTGTACGTACTAGGGACCTCTACAGGTCGCTGGTTAAGTACACACAGACATGGCTGACAGGACTCAAGGCTCCTCTTGCCTGGATAGTCCATCTGCATTTTGGTGTTGGCTGCCTCTTCTATACTGTATGGTAAAGTTATAGGGCTGCAGAGCCAGGCTCCATCGTAATAAGCGTCCATTGTCCCCAGAGACTCTGTTCAGCCAGGTGAGGGGATTGTGATCAGTAACCACAGTGAATTCTCGCCCATACAGATACGGCCTTAGTTTCCTAAGGGCCCACACTACAGCCAGACATTCTTTTTCAACAGTTGCATAGGCCACTTCTCGGTCCAGCAGTTTCCGGCTGAGATAGGCGATGGGGTGTTCGTCCCCAGCTGCATTCACCTGGCTGAGGACAGCTTTCAGTCCATAAGCAGAGCCGTCCATTTGCACAATGAATCTCCTCTTGTAGTCTGGAGCAGCCAGTACAGGATCGCAGATCAGAGCGTCCTTCAGCCGGTTAAAAGCCTCATCACAGGCTGGAGTCCAGATCACCAGCCGGGGCATTGTTTTCTTGGTCAGGTCGGTAAGAGGCTTGGCCACAGTGCTGAAATGAGAAACAAATTTTCGGTAATAACTGGCAGTGCCCAGAAAAGCCATAACTTGTTTCTTAGTTTGGGGTACAGGCCAGTCTCTAATAGCCTGGATTTTGGCAGGCTCAGGACGGAGCTTCCCTCCTCCCACTCTATGCCCTAGGTACTGGACTTCACCCATCCCCAATTGGCATTTATCGGGTCGAATGGTTAGGCCGGCTGCAAGAATCAGGTCCAGAATAACGGCTACTTGATGCAGATGTTCCTCCCATGTGTGGCTGAAGACGGCGATATCATCCAAGTAGGCACAAGCAAAGTCACCACATCGCCGGAGGATCTGGTCCACCATTCTCTGGAAGGTGGCCGGGGCATTTTTCATTCCAAAAGGCATGCTTAGAAATTCATACAGACCAAAAGGGGTTATAAAAGCGGACCATTCTCTCCCTTCCTCCGTTAGAGGGATCTGCCAGTATCCCTTACTGAGATCCAAGGTAGTGACATATCGGGACCCAGCCAGTCGGTCTAGAAGTTCGTCAATACGAGGCATTGGGTAAGGGTCGCTGACGGTATGGTCGTTTAGTCGCCGATAGTCCACACAAAATCGAGTACTCCCATCCTTCTTGGGTACTAATGTCGCGGGCGGAGGAGGGGACGCTGCACTCTCCCACTGCTCGGGTCCGGCTGCTGCTGCTCGGTGGTGGCTCGAGCGGTGGGCCGGATCCCGGGGACTCGAGCGGCGTTCCTCGCCCGTGAGTGAAAGGGGAATGGTTTTGTGGATTTATGTCCGTGACGCCACCCACGGTTGTGGTGAAGACACCACCGCTGCTCTGGACGGGGATCCCGGGAGCGGTGACAGGGAGCAGCTAGGATGTTGTTTCTCCCCTCCGTGGGTAGGGGGTTGACTGTCCCGGGGCCTGGTGATGGGGTAGGGATGGTTGGCAGGCGGGTTATGAGGCCTGCTGAGGTGCAGGGTCGCAGGGGCCACGCTGTGCCGCACGACACGGTGGTACTCACTCAGCCAGTAACGAATACACAGTCTCCGGTGAAACAAACGGCTGGATGGACGGGTCCCACAGGCGGCTGCGGTGTTTCTCCTCCCGGCAGGTTGATGGTGACTGCCTTTCCCTGCACCTGTGTAGTGTATGTGGTTCCAATGGGTTCCCACCGGTAACCCACTCCCCAGCTTGGATGGGTGCTGAAGGAGCCCCTTTTGCCCGCAGGCTCTGGCCCTGGGAACTTTAGCCTTGGCGGTGACTGTGTTTCCCTTCATGGTTTGAGCTGTCGCCTTCTATCGGGACTTGGCTGCTGGGAAACCCCGGAGGTTCCCTTCGCTAACGGATTTGACAAATTCAACGGCGACTCCTAGCATTGTCGGGGTCCGTAAGCCCCTGCCGGTTGGTGCTGGCTTCTCTTTGCGTACCGGTCCGGTACCGCCGGGCCACCGCCCGTCCACGGTCCTTACAGCTAGCTCCAATAGGCCTCTCCTGCAGATGGTCACCACCGTCTGCCAACCTTGCTGTTCCGTTCGGGCCACACACCCGGACCACCTTCAGACTGCTCTACTACCACTTTTCTCTTCTAACTCTACAACTCCACTGAACTCAACTCTCACTCACTCCTTTTCCCGCCTCCAGGACTGTGAACTCCTCGGTGGGCGGGACCAACCGCCTGGCCCACCCCCTGGTGTGGACATCAGCCCCTGGAGGAAGGCAACAAGGATTTTGTATTTTGGCTTTGGTGTGCCTGACCGGGGGTGTGGGGTGTGTTGGTGCTGTTATCTGTGGCCCCTGGCTTGTCCAGGGCACCACACTAACACCACAGGGGAGGCCCAAGGGCTATGGGAGGCCTGGATTACCCCAAGCTGTAACATCTCCTCCAGTTCGTGCTGCATGGTGTTTCGAACTGATTCAGGTACCCGGTAAGGAGCCTGTTGTATGGGACGGATGCCCTGAGTGTCCACAGGATGTTGGGTGACAGTGGTTCGACCTGGTTTGGATGAGAAAGCAGCCCATCTCTGTTGAAGCACTTCCAGCATCTGGATTTTCTGTAAGGAATCCAGGTGATCTCCCAGGGGAACCTGTTCCACAGTAGATGGGGCTCTCGCTGATTCCACGAGATCAGGTAGAGAGTCCTCATCCTCTTGACCATCTTCTGAAGCCAACCGACAGCTTGCTATCATTGGAATGTTCCGGTCATGGTATTCCTTAATCATATTCACATGGACAGTCTTTTGCCTTAGCCCCTGATCATCTAAAGCAAGAACGTAATTGGTATCATTCAGTTTTCTGAGAACCCGGAAGGAACCCTCCCATGTGGTCTGCAGTTTATTCTGCCGATGGTGAACAATCATTAAGACTTGTTGTCCTTCTACAAACTCCCGATAGCGTGCTTTACGGTCATACCATGTCTTCTGTTTGGTTTGAGCCATACGCAAATGACTCTGGGCAAAACTAGCAAGTTGGGCCAGGGTTTCTCGCAGCTTTAGGACATAAGGGACAACAGGGGCTCCTGTATCTTCAACTTGCCCCTCCCAGTATTCCTTGAGCAGGGTTAAGGGTCCTTGGACCTTTGTTCCATAGAGTAGTTCAAAGGGGGAGAACCCAGTGGACTCCTGGGGAACTTCCCGATATGCAAACAAGAGATGGGGTAGGTACTTCTCCCAGTCTGAATCTCGGTCCGTGAAGACCCTCATCATATTCTTCAGAGTGCTATTGAATCGTTCACAAAGTCCATTTGTTTGGGGATGATACGGGGGTCGTTCGGATCGCTCATACTCCACAGGTGCGCCGCAGACACTGGACCAACTCTGACATGAACTGGGAGCCTTGGTCCCACAATACCTCACTGGGGAATCCTACTCTGGTAAAAATAATAACCAAGGCCTCGGCCACCTTGGCTGCAGAAATACTTGACAAGGCCACGGCTTCTGGATATCGGGTGGCATAGTCCACAACAGTGAGAATGTACTGCTTTCCAGATTTACTTGGTTTAGCCAGAGGTCCAATGATATCAACAGCTACTCTTTGAAAGGGTTCTTCTATTATAGGGAGCGGTTGCAGGGGTGCCTTTGGGTGATCTCCGGGTCGCCCTCTACGCTGACATATGTCACAAGTTCGGCAGAAATGCGCCACTGCTTGGGAAATCCCCGGCCAATAAAAAGTTTGAGTCAATCGTCTCTCGGTGCGGGTTTTGCCTTGATGGCCAGCAGTAGGAATGTCATGAGCCAGGTGTAATAGGGGAATTCTGTACGTCTGAGGAACAATCAGCTGTTTGCTATAAGTCCAGGGCTTATCTAGGGAGTCGGCATTGGCAACCCGATACAGAAGTCCATTTTCTCTGATAATTCTTTCTCCGTTCTCCCCTAGCTGCCCTATTTTAGCTCGAGCTCTAAAACTAGCAAGGGTGGGGTCAGTCTCTACTTCTTGTCTAAACTGAACTTTATCCCAAGTAACATTCATATTATCCCCACAAGAAGAATCACTCACCGGCTGTAATGGCAGTTCTGGTGGCCTCATTTCCATGGATGGGTTGTACACATCCACATGGGCTGCTCTCTTGGCTTGACTTCTGGTTACCGCACCGACAAAGTGGCAATGAAGATTCCCCACATCATTTCCTAGAAGAACGTCTGCAGGGAGGCCGCTCATCACACTGACCACACATTGTTTGGCCCCAAAGCCATAATCCAGGGTCACACTCGCTCTTGGAATATATCTCTGGGTACCTACTGCCAGTTCAATGGCAATTCCTGGTCCCTTTTGAATTGCTTCTGGTTGAATTACTCGGGGATCGGCTATGGTGAGGAAAGCCCCAGTGTTACGGAAGCCAACAACTTTTTTTGCCATCCAGCACGACCTCCTGTAGATGTTTGTGGTGAAGATCAGAAGAACAGGTAGCTGGAGCTCGCACCCCATAGACTCCGGGTAGGGGAGCCAGGATATCAGAGACATTTGGCAAGTCATCAGGCACAGAATCCAGCTCTTCTCCTGGTGAAGGTGTCTGTAGATAATGAACAGGCAAAGGCGGTCTGTAGCTGTTCTGCCTCCGAACACCTGCACATTAGAATTGCATGTGCCCAGGCTGCCCACATCCATAACATCTGCGCTCTGGGATTCTTCCTCCACGTCGTATTCCCAAAGGTGGAGCAGGAGTAATGCGAGGCACAGCCACACGAAGGTCCCCATGAGTTGACAGTCTAGGGTGATGGTGAACATTGGGGCCAGAAGGACCAGGGGCCACCAGCGTTGGGGGACTGGTGTTTTTTTCTCACTGAGTAGTAGTTTTTTACACTGAGGCTTGATGGTGAGAGCCTCATCAGCTAGAGCTGCAGCTTCCTCCACAGTGGCTGGTCTCCTTTCATGCACCCATTCCCGGATCTCAGCGGGGCACTTGAAGTAAAACTGCTCTTTTAAGAGGACCTGGAGGACGGTCTCCAAGGTTAAGGCCTCCTCTGCCTCCAGCCAACGATGCCACAGATGTTTGAGTTTGTGGGCATACATCTTGAAAGACACTTCCTCATCACATGCTAAAGTGTTACGAGGGGGACCCGGGGAAGCGTGCCAAGATGGGAAATGGACTGCTTCCGCCGGTCAAGGTCCACTGTGCGGTGTAAGGGACCGCCGCTATGGTGGGTGAAGAGTGAGCGGGTTGCTGCTAGTGATCGTCTGGAATGTCACAGACGATCTATGTACACCGATCTGCCCTAACCCGTGAGGGTTGTATGGCACAGATCTCACGTCTCGGTGTACCTGTTGCACGGGGAAGCACAGAGGTGCCCACGCACGTGTGCCAGTGGAAGTCACGAGAATATGGCACGAGGGTAGCACAGAGGTGCCCACGCACGTGTGCTTTCAATAAGCAGGTGAGTCCAATGGAGACTTGAGGAGCTCACCTGGGACAGGAACACGGCCTGTTGACGGGGGTACTGCCGGAGCAGCAAGGCAGGAACACGGCCTGCAAACGAGGTACTGCCGGAGCAGCAAGGGCCAAGCCCACAAGAGACAGTAATGCCTGAGCAGTGGCATGGCAGCACGCTGCCAGACATCCAAACATAGAAGGACGGTCGCGCGCCGCCATGATGGCAGGGGGAGCTTTTAAGGAGGTGCAGCTCCACCCGAGGGCGGGCGCGAGGCGGAGATGACGTACTTGACCCAATCAGGGTCCACGACGTCCCAGCCTGGCCAGTCAGGATTGACCACGTCACCAGCCTTGTCATCAAGCCGTGTGACGTCAGTGAGCGAATCAGGACCCACCACGCATTGCACATGCTCACCCTCCTGCCTCTGGGAAATAGAGGCGGGATCCTCGGTCTCACCATGTGCAGAGATAACGGGAATCTCACTGCTTCCCTGAGCAGTAAACCTCTGCACATTGCGCAGCCTCGCAGACCTTCGGGGCCGCTGAGCAGGAGAGTCTGCGGCAGGCCAGGAATGGGAGACCGCTTCACTCCTTGTAACAGGAGAACCACTAGGTGTCACCCTTCTGCTGCCTCTCTGAGAAGGTATCTCCTGCACACTGCGCAGTCTGGCAGACCTTCGGCGCTGCTGAGCAGGAGTGCTCGTGGCAGGCAAGGAATGGGAGACTGCCTCAGTCCTTGCCTCAGGAGAGCCACGAGATGTAACACTAAAGCACGGAACTGAGTCCTGTAAGTGTCTGGCGTTACAGCATAATGTTCTAGAATAGTCTGTTTAATATCCGCATACTCACAGTTCCCCCGAGGGTCCATAGCTCTATAGGCTGCGGCAGCTCCACCCTCTAAGAGCCCAACCAGATGCCAGACGCGCTCCCTTTCTGGGACTTCCATTAATCGACACTGATGCTCAAAGTCCTGGAAGAAGCCCTCAATGTCACCAGCAGCCTCATTAAACTGCTTGAAGTCTTTGCGGGACACTGTGGGAAGTTCCCTCATGGTGGGTGCTGGGGTTACAGTCTGTCTGGAACCTCTAGCGGCTTCCACAGCGAGCTGCTTATCCATTAATGCCATCTCCTCCATCCTGCGCTCCTTGTCTTTAGCTCCACGCATGACCTCCATCTTATATTCTATGGTGGTCTCCTCTCCCAGCAAGGCCATCTCCTCCTCGTACCACACAACCCACTGAATTTTTTGGGTATTTACCTCCGGCTGCCGTCTTTCTTCCGTTTGCTGGGAGGATCCTTCCTCAGCGTAATTTTGCGAGCAAACTCCTTCCAATGCCTCAATCAGCTGCTCCTTGGAGAGTCCCTTGTAGCTGACTCCCAGTTCATGGGCCTTTGTTTGTAGGTTCAACTCAGTCTAGTTCTTGTACTCTGAGGTTCTGTTGATGGGCCGTTGTCCTCCATTCCTTCTGCTCTGATCTCACCGCTGCCAACCAGTTTGCGACGAGGTGTACAGCAGAGCAAGGAGAGACAACAGGCCGAGGATGATCCAACAGGTTTACTAACAGGAATACAGGAACAGCACACGACAAGTCCAAATAAAACAGATTCGGGGGCACCTCCTGATAATCCAAAGTGCCAGATCACGACGTAATAGTCCTTTTCAGAGTCCCAGAAATCCCACACAATCCACTGGACGGCGAGATCTGTCCGCAGAATCAGATCTCGCTCCCTTCCTCTTTAAAGCTCAGCTCCCAACTGCACTTAGAAACAGGAATGTATTGTCTGAGCTCGTGGGCCCGCCCCTCAAGGGTAGGGGTCTATGCAATGGTTGGGCCCACTAGAAGATTCTAGAAGGTTGGCTCCGAGATGTCTACAGGTTTGTGTAGTTGGCGTTATCCACTGCTTACGAAACAATAGGAAGTTCCCCCGGCTGTGTGGACAAGAGATAATTGCATTATGGGCCCAGAGACACAGGAGATGGGGGGAAGGTATGGTTACTTACATCCCAAGACATTTCAAAGTGTTCAGTAAGTACAACCAAAGGAAAATTACATCACATCCTGACATAGTATTACAGCAAATACAGTGAGAAGGTAAAATACATCACATGGCATCTTATACAAAAAATATGGGATGGAGAAAAGCACATACATCATGACAGTAGCACAACACCCAAAGACACACATGGGGAATTCAAGCAACTTGCTATCACTAGTCACAGAAATCCACATTATACATTTATAAAACAATGACGTTGTTACGGTTGCTGTGGCTCTGGAGACTATGTCCGGATTTCTTGCTACTGCATGTGCAAGCGCTGGAGACTAAGTCCTGTCTTGGAGCCATTGCACATGTGCGGGTGACATCATCGCTGACACGAGGTCACATGTCTCTGACACCTTCTAAGCTGATTGGCCACTGGTCATGTGCTTGTGACACGTGGTCACATGTCTCTGACACCTTCTATGCCGATTGGTTGCTGGTCATGTGCTTGTGATGCTTTGCTCGGTGATAGGCCAGCGTGACGTCATTGCTGTCATTCTGGCAGCGGATTGGCTCTGGTGTCCTCCATCTTGGATGAGGCACAGAGTCTATATAAGACCCTGACGCACGCCGCCCGGCGCTCAGTCCTCTTGGTTCATGCATGAGGGTAGACGCCCTGTGCACGTCCCTCTAGGCATCTCTCTCTCTCTCTATGTTAGGTGAGCGCTACCGGCAGGGTAGCGTTCTTATACCTTACAGCTTCGGCTGCAGTCCGTATCCTTACCTCTTAGTGGAGCGGACATAGGCAGGTGCCTGAGGCACATGGTCCGGCTGGGCCTTGTGACTCTACTCGTAGGTGAACGTTGCCGCTAGGGTAACGTTCCTTATACTGCGTCTGGCAGTTGTTCGTATCCTCGCACACTAGGGGAGCGAACAGAGGTAGGAGCTTTGTGCGGCTTACGCTGCTGTCCGTCTCTTTTGCACCACTAGAAGAGCGGACCTAGGCAGGTGCCATATCTAGTGGTTCGTGTCCTCGCACACTAGTGGAGCGAACGCAGGTAGGAGCTTTGTGCGGCTTACGCTGCTGTCCGTCTCCTGGCACCACTAGAGGAACGGACCTAGGTAGGTGCCATTTCACACTCACTGCTTTTGTCTCTGTGATCTTTAACAGAGACCATTCCACACACCCTCCAAGTAAGGGAGGAATTGCTTTATTTTCTAATTATATTCCTCTGTGAGTTTAACAGAGGTATTGCACTCTGCCCTTGTGCTATTATTTTTTACAGTGGTACACTTATATACCCCTTATCCTCTGCCATAGTCTGCAGCAGAGTCTTTGCATGGTGGACCCTGACTGTCTGACATTCCTTTAGGTTTTATTATCAGACAGCCCCCCCGTAACAGACGTCTTCTGGGGGCTGCAAGTCACAGTCCACTCTCCTACAAAGCACATACTAAGGCTAAGTTCGCACAGGGCATTTTTTGATGCATTTTTTTTTTTGCATTTTTAAGCTCACAAAGATGCACCAAAATGCATGACAAAGTCTATGAGATTTTGATTTTGCTGACCACATTGGGCATCTTTTGTTGGCTGCATCTTGGCTGCGTTTTTGAAGATGCAGCATGTCAATGCTTTTTGCGTTTTTCCAGTGTTTTTGAGCCCTTCCAGTCAATAGATTTGACTCAAAAAACACATTGGGCAAAACGCGTTTTTGGTGTGTTTTTTTTGGGCCAAAAACGCTGCATCTTTGTGGTAAAAAAAAGATGCCGCGTGTGAACATACCCTAAATGAGGATGAACAGTACAGATAATAGCAGATAAACAATGTAAAATTAGTAAGGAAAACACTAAATTATGCTTGTGTCAAAATATATACAATGCCAAGCACCATCCATGTAGGGTGCTGTGTCTGAGACATGTGGGGCGCTGTCTCTGGGACATGTGGGGAGTTGTCTCTGGGACACATGGGGTGCTGTCTCTGGGGCGTGTGGGACGCTGTCTCTGGGAAATGTGGGACACTGTCTCTAGGATATGTGGGGCACTGTCTCTGGGACATGTGAGGTGCTGTCTCTGGGACATGTGGGTGCACTGTCTCTGGGACATGTGGGTGCACTGTCTCTGGGACATGTGGGAGCTGTTTCTGGGACATGTGGGATGGTGTCTCTGGGACATGTGGGATGGTGTCCCTGGGACATGTGGGTGCACTTGCTCTGGGACAAGTGGGTGCTGTATCTGGGAATGTAGGGAGCTGTCTCTGGGACATGAGGTGGGCTGTCTCTGGTATATGAGGGGGGCTGTCTCTGGGACATATGGATGCTGTCCCTAGGACATGTGCAGCGCTGTCTCTGTGACGTGGAGCGCTGTTTCTGGGACATGTGGGCGCTGTCTCTGAGACATGTACGGAGCTGTGTCTGGGACATATCGGGTGCTGTCTCTGGGACATGAGGGGGGCTGTCTCTGGTACATGAGGGGGGCTGTCTCTGGGACATGAGGGGGGCTGTCTCTGGGACATATGGATGCTGTCCCTAGGACATGTGCAGCGCTGTTTCTGGGACATGTGGGCGCTGTCTCTGAGACATGTACGGAGCTGTGTCTGGGACATATGGGGTGCTGTCTCTGGGACATGTGGGCGCTGTCTCTGGGACATGTGAGTGCACTGTCTCTGGGACATGTGGGACGCTGTCTCTGGGACATGTGGGACGCTGTCTCTGGGACATGTGGGACGCTGTCTCTGGGACATGTGGGACGCTGTCTCTGGGACATGTGGGCGCTGTCTCTGAGACATGTACAGAGCTGTGTCTGGGACATATGGGGTGCTGTCTCTGGGACATGTGGGCGCTGTCTCTGGGACATGTGAGTGCACTGTCTCTGGGACATGTGGGCGCTGTCTCTGGGACATGTGAGTGTACTGTCTCTGGGACCTGTGGGACGCTGTCTCTGGGACATGTGGGCGCTGTCTCTGAGACATGTACAGAGCTGTGTCTGGGACATATGGGCGCTGTCTCTGGGACATGTGGGCGCTGTCTCTGGGACCTGTGGGACGCTGTCTCTGGGACATGTGGGCGCTGTCTCTGGGACATGTACGGAGCTGTGTCTGGGACATATGGGGTGCTATCTCTGGGATACCACCTCTTATTTCATTAGAATTATATAGTAATTTCTAAAAAAAAAAAAAATCTGTCAATTTTTATTACTTAATTTGTGTATTAACCATTGTATAGTTCTGGTCAGAGTGCCAGTATCTTAAACTGACACTGTTATAATCTTGCATTTCCATCTAACGGCACATTATGGGATTGTGCTAACCACAGGATTAGAGAGCTGCGAACAAAGCAGCACCGTCTGTTGCCAAACTGTTTCACCACTCCGCCAAATGCAGCAGGGTGGTGGTATTTAGCTGGGGACAGACGCTGCTGAAGGGCTGCCTTTGACGGTCTCTTCAGTTCACAACCTAAAGCCGCCAGAAGGCTGCACATAGGAAAGAGTTAATATGCTGCTACTGTGTTCACTCGGGTTCAGCTGGTAATTAATGCCTAAGGTTTGAGACCCTTGCTTTATTTAGACAGGGAAATATGATAGTGCACATTCTAAATCAGTCATATTTCCAGCTATGAAGGACTGGCTAAAATACGATTGTCATGTACAGTTATATGCAAAAATATAACACTACTATGTTAGACTACCCATCCAGTCTATAAAAAACTGTTAGTGTGCCGCCCAGGGATATGGGGTACTCGGTCCCGGGTGGTGTATTACTGGGGAATGTCACTTTGGAGGCCGTTGCCCGGTTCTGTGCCCTAGGCCCTTTTTGAAAAGGGGAAATATTTATAAGGGATTAGAATAGTGTTCAGACGTGATGCCACTTGCAATGTTGCGGCTATGTAGATGGAGCCGCCGCAGCACAATGTCCGCTACTGGGGCTGGTGTTAATGGCAGCCTGGATGTTAGACCCTCCACAAGTAGGGCCGGGCCCCAGAGGGTAGGTGTAGTGACAGGTGTCGGAAGAAGGTAGGCCACACAAGGGGTTCAGTGCAACTGGTTCTTTACTCACTTTCTGGTGGTAACTGGTCACCCGAGGCCAGCTGGTTTCATCTTCAGGTCCCCTTTGTCCCAGTGCCAGTTTAGTAATCTGGTGCCTTCTTCCCCTGCACCTGTCTCTGGTTGGTGGGTCCCCGTGGCGTAGAGCAGCTGGGGGTCCCCGTCTGGTGGTTTTCCACTGCAGTCCGTATGACGATAGCGTGAACCCTGTGGGGTTGGAGTCTCTGGTCCTGTCCCCGGTTCTCCCTTTGCTACTGAATCCCGGACTTCAAGGTCAGTGAGGTCCTTGATGGTCCCCTCGCTGTGCAGGTGTTATCAGGCCTGCCTGGAACTTCTGCCTGACCTAGGGTCCTGTACCCCGTTGGTGCGTAGTTCTGGGAGTACTCCACCAGCAACTACCCTCCTAGACACCATGTTACTGTTCAATCCTAGTCAGTGCATCTCCTCACATCTCACAGCCTCAATCCGACTGACTACTCACTCTGACTGTCTACTGTCCGCCACTCCCACCTGGTCAACTAGTGGACTGGACTGGCTCCACCTCTAGGCGGCCATCCATTTGTCCAACCCTAGCCTTGTACCATTCTATGGGGGATGATTGGGGAAAAACTGGGATTTTGTGAAGTGTTTGTGTGTAACTGGCACTGGTCTTCTGGGACCCTAGGGGGTAGGCCCTGCATCCTGGTGAGGATGCGGTACCTTGTAGCTCCCTGATGCCTTCAGGGGCGCTACATTAGCTTGGAAAGGCACATTTTGTTTCCAGTAAAACATGACTTTATGCCTCCTTCCAGAACAGAATGGGAGCTGAGCTGCAGTACATAAGAATGGCCACTACGTGGTGTATAGAGCAAGGCGCAAACAGATAGAAGAGACCCCTTTGCAAGAAGAATATATGGGCCCTTTTCTGTCCAATAACTCATAATAAAGCCCAGCTTTGGGGGTAGAAGTGGCCCCTTATTTCTTGGGCACAAGTTGTACCAATGGTATATCTGTGGCGCCCTGGACTAGCCAGGTCGTCACAGATAACACACACACACCCCCACCCCCAATAGACAGTTACATTAGCCAAACACAAAATCCTTGTTGCCTCCCTCCAGGGTCTGATGTCCACACCAGGTAGGGCGGAGCCAAGCGGTTGGCCCCACCCACCGAGGAGGTCACAGGCCTGGAGGTGGGAAAAGTGACAGATTTGTCCTGGAGGTTGAAGTGAGAGGAGTAAAGTGGAGAGTGTCTGGGTTTGTGGCCCAGGCACTGAAAACAAGGTTGGCAGATGGTGGTGGCCGTCTGCAGGAGTGGTGAATCAACGCGGAACCGTAGGACCGGGGATGGCCGGTGGCCCGCCGGTACCGACTGGGGAGCGAAGTGAAGCCAGCACACACAGGCAGGGCCATCGGACCCCAACTAGGCTTGGAGTCACCGTTAAAAGTCAAATCCGAGTGTGACAGGAACCCCAGGGGTTTCCTAACAGCCAAAGACCCGTTAGAAGGCAACCGTCCGCACCGTGAGGGTATACAGCTACCGCCTAAGGCTAGAGACCCAAGGGCCAGCGCCTGCGGGCAAACGGGCTCCTCCGGCATCCATACAACGGGGAGCGGACTACCGTTGGGGACCCATCGTAGTCAAACAGTACACAAAGGTGCAGGGAAAGACAGCCGCCATCACCTGTCCGGGGAGAGACACTGCAGCCGGCTGCGGGACCCGTCCATCCAGCCGTGTGGTTTACCGAGGACTTTGTGCATCTCTTACTGAGTGAGTACACCCGTGCCATCCGGCACCACGCCACGCTGTCCCTGCAACCCTGCACCTCACCAACCGGGCCCCGGGACCACCGACCCCTACCCACAGAGGGGGAAAACAACATCCCAGCTGCTCCCTTCCATCGCTCCCGGGATCCCCGTCACCAGCAGCGGTGGTGCCCATCTTCACCACAACCCGTGGATGGCATCACGGACTAAATCCCCCAAACCAACAACCCTTTTCACTCACGGGCGAGGAGCACCGCTCGATTCCCCGGATCCGGCCCTCCTCTTGAGCCACCGAGCAGCAGCCGCAGCAGCGCCGGACCCGAGCGTTAGCGAGCGCAGAGGCGGCGTCCTCCCTGCCCGCGACATATCCACCCCTACATAGTCATGTATTATTATAGCTCTGCACACGTTAAGCTTGAATCATTATTGTATTTGGGGTTTTTTTGTGTAGTGTTTTATGTCTTTTTTATGTTTGTGCAGCATTTATCTTTCCATTTATGACCTTTTTAAGTGCGTTTTTCATGCACTCGCCTTTTTGTATGTTTGCAATTCTAAGTTTGGAGTTTCCAGAAGTCTTCATCTGATTTACAGGCCCAATATATTACTTGTATTATATCATATTAATGTGTTCACCTGATCTGAACCCCATTGAGAACCTGTGGTCCCTCATAAAATGTGAGATCTACAGGGAGGGAAAACAGTACACCTCTCGGAACAGTGTCTGGAGGCTGTGGTGGCTGCTGCACGCAATGTTGATCGTAAACAGATCAAGCAACTGACAGAAGCTATGGATGGTAGGCTGTTGAGTGTCAATTTTTTGGGGTTTTTTTTTTGCATGTCAGAAATGTTTATTTCTACATTTTGTGCAGTTATATTGGTTTACCTGGTGAAAATAAACAAGTGAGATGGGAATATATTTGGTTTTTATTAAGTTGCCTTATAATTCTGCACAGTAATAGTTACCTGCACAAACAGATATCCTCTAGTGTTGAGCGAGTATGCTTGTCACTACTCGGTACTCGCACGAGTATCACTGTACTCGGGCTACTCGGCGGGGACCGAGTAATCTCGCGATACTCGTGCTGTACTCGTGGTCTTCATCCCTGCATGTTGGCGCTCTTTTGAGAGCCAGCCCTCATGCAGGGATTGGCTGGCAGACCACTGCAATGCCACAGCCCTGTTAGTTGTGGAATTGCAGTGATTGGCCGGCCTGCACAGCGTGACCGAGCCTTTATACCGGCGGGCGCGCTGTGCTCTGCACACAGCCATCCAGACAGTCAGTGCAGGGAGAGTGTTGCTGCTTCAGGGAAAGGCTTGCGGCCCTTTATAGGTATTTCCGTAGCAGGGCTGCAAACAGTGTGACCAGAAGTCCTTCTCAGGACTATTGTAGTTGTATACAGGCAGGCAGGGTATAGCCAGGTCGGAGTACAGGAGCAGAGTCTTTCTCAGGACTATTGTTGCTGTATACAGGCAGGATAGCCAGGTCGGAATACAGGCTAGTGACCAGAAGAGTCCTTCTCAGGACTATTGTAGCTGTATACAGGCAGGCAGGCAGTGTATATAGCCATTCCTAGTGGTGACCGTATACCAGCCTTCATCATATCTGGGGCTGGTGTACACAGTCTAAAACAGTCCTGATAGTGTCAGACTTCTCAGTAATTGTCGCTCCTAAAAAGCTGTTAGGTTCTTAGTGCGTCCGTGCTTGCATTTAAAAAACGCACGTGTGTGCCTGTCGGTGGCAGCGTACAGGTGCACGTTTTGCACAAACTATTATATAACGCACAAGTCTAGTGAATAATACACGTCAGTCAGCAGTGTCTGATAGTGTCAGACTTCTCAGTAATTGTCGCTCCTAAAAACCTGTTAGGTTCTTATTGCGTCCGTGCTTGCATTTAAAAACCGCACGTGTGTGCCTGTCGGTGGCAGCGTACAGGTGCACTTGTGTGCGTTTTGCACAAACTTGGATATAACGCACAAGTCTAGTGAATACACGTCAGCACAGCATTGCAAAATGCGCAAGGGCGTTGGCAACGAACAAGGAAGTGGACGTGATGGTGGTGCAGGCAGAGGCCGAGGTCGTGGGCAAGCTCTAATTTCGCCACAACAAAGGGCCACATCTACTCGCTCGCACGTCCTGTCCCAAATTCTTGGGGACCGCAGCAGTACACCGCTCTTGAACCAAGACCAGTGTCAACAGGTTGTTAGTTGGATAGCGGATAATGCTTCCAGTCAGATTGGCACCACCACAAACACTCTGTCTTCCACATGGTCAAGTGTCAGTAGCCGTGATACTGCACCGCACATTTCAGAACCTGATCCTCCTTCCTACCACCAGGCTGAGTACACGTCCTCCTCGGACATTAATGATCCCACACTTGGACACTCGGAAGAGCTGTTCACGTTTCCATTCGCACATTCTGGCCTCTCACCAGCTCCTGTTGAAGTGGGTCATGAGGAGATCGTATGTACAGATGCCCAAATATTTGAGCAGCCACGTTCTCACGAAGTTGGCAACGTGTCTCAACAAGGGGTGGACGATGATGAGACACAATTGTCAGGAAGTCAGGAGGAGGAGCAGGGTGCGGAAGAGGAATACGACGTGGTGGATGATCCAGTAACTGACCCAACCTGGCAGGAGGATATGCAGAGCGAGGACAGCAGTGCACAGGGGGAGGGAGGCGTAGCATCCCAACAGGCAGTAAGAAGCAGGGTGGTGGCCCCAGGCAGAAGTCAGGCAACCGTTCCCCGGTACAACAATACGACACAAGGTGTCTGTACAAATGTTAGGTCTTCCCAAGTCTGGCAGTTTTTTAAGTTGGCTCCAGATGATTCTAAAAAGGCCATTTGCAACACCTGCCATGCCAGCATCAGCAGGGGTACCAAAACTAGCAGCCTGACCACCACCAGCATGATCAGGCACATGTCAGCCAAGCACCCGACTTTGTGGGATGTACAACAGAGTCGAGGAGAAGTGCTTGCTGATGTCACTGCTACGTCTTCGCTTGTTGTGCATGCGAGCCAATCCCCTGTCCATGCTGCCTGCGAACAAGCCTCCTCCGGCCCTGCACCTGCAGTTGCCTACGCAGAAATAACACCATCATCAAGCACGTCCTTGTCCCAGCGCAGCGTTCAGTTATCCATTCAGCAAACCTTTGAACGCAGGCGCAAATACACTGCCAACGCCCCACATGCCACAGTTCTAAATGCTAACATTTCGCGACTGCTTGCGCTGGAAATGTTGCCTTTTAGGCTGGTGGAGACAGAAGCATTCCGCGACCTGATGGCGGCAGCTGTCCCACGTTACTCGGTCCCCAGCCGCCACTATTTCTCCCGGTGTGCCGTCCCCGCATTGCATAACCACGTGTCACAAAACATCACACGTGCCCTGAACAACGCTGTTTCAGCCAAAGTCCACCTAACCACAGACACGTGGACAAGTGCTTGTGGGCAAGGCCGCTACATCTCGTTGATGGCACACTGGGTTAATATTGTGGAAGCTGGGACCCAGTCTGAGCGAGGGACGGAACACGTCCTTCCCACACCAAGGTTTGCAGGCCCTACCTCAGTCAGGGTTTCACCCACACTCTACAGCTCCTGAATGTCATGCTCTTCAGCCTCCTCCTCCTCCTGCGCATCCTCATCCACTTTACCCTCCACACCAGTCCCAAGCTGGAAGCACTGCAGCACTGCCTTGGCGAAGCGGCAACAGGCTGTGCTGAAGCTAATCTGCATAGGTGACAAACCCCACAATGCAGAAGAGGTGTGGACAGCTCTGAAACAGCAGGCAGATCACTGGCTCACACCTCTGAACCTAAGCCAGGAAAGGTCGTGTGTGACAATGGCCGGAACCTGGTGGCGGCTTTGAGGCGAGGCCAGCTGACACATGTTCCATGCGTGGCCCATGTGCTCAACCTCGTGGTTCAGCGGTTTCTAAAGTCATACCCAGAGCTGTCTGATCTGCTGGTAAAAGTTCGTCGCCTGTCTGCACATTTTCGAAAGTCACCCACTGCTTCAGCCGGCCTTGCCGGCTTTCAGTGCCGTTTGCATCTTCCGGCTCACAGACTGGTGTGTGATGTCCACACGCGTTGGAATTCAACTCTGCACATGTTGGTCAGGATATGTGAGCAGAAGAGGGCAGTTGTTGAGTACCTGCATCACCTAAGCCGTAGGGAAATGGGTCAAACTCCACACAACACCTGAGGAGTGGAGATGGATGTCCGACCTATGTACCATCCTCCAAAACTTTGAGGACTCCACCAAGATGGTGAGTGGTGATGACGCCATTATTAGCGTCACCATACCGCTTCTCTGCCTTCTAAAACGGTCTCTGCTCAAAAACAAACATGATGCATTGCAGGCGGAGCGCGATGAGTTGGAGCAAGAAACAGTAGTGGGTGTGGGTGATAACACACAGCCGAGCCTCGTCTCATCACAACGTGCAGTGGAGGACTATGACGAGGAGGAGGATGAAGACATGGAGCAACTCTCCGGCCAAATTGAGGATATGACATGCACACCAGTCATATCCTCGGTTCAGCGTGGCTGGCCAGAGGACAGGGTAGATGAGGAGGAGGAGGAGGAGGAGGAGGACAGCATGTTCAGTCATCGTGTTGGTCAGGATACTGAAGTACTGGCTGTTAAGAGTCTGGCGCACATGGCTGACTTTATGGTAAGCTGCCTGTCTCGTGACCCTCGCGCTAAGAACATCTTGGCCGACAATCATTACTGGTTGGTAACACTGTTAGACCCACGCTACAAGGAGAACTTTATGTCTCTTATTCCCGAGGCGGAGAGGTCAGCCAAAATGCAGCAGTTCCGGAAGGCCATAGTCACGGAAGTAGGCAAAGCATTCCCATCACAAAACGCTAGCGGCATAGGTCAGGAATCAGTGGACAACCAAGGCGTACAGTCGAGAGGGGCACAAGTCCAATCCGCCAGAGGTAGGGGAACAGTCTTTAAGATGTGGGACAGTTTTCTCAGCCCCTCACGTACCACAGCCCCTGAGGTGCGGGGTAGTGCCACAAGAAATTCTAAGTTTACCCAGATGCTCAAGGAGTACCTTGCAGATCGAACAACTGTACTCCGACATTCCTCTGTGCCTTACAATTATTGGGTATCCAAGCTGGACATGTGGCATGAATTGGCTCTCTATGCCTTGGAAGTCCTGGCCTGCCCTGCCGCTAGCGTTTTGTCAGAGCGTGTTTTTAGTGCCGCAGGTGGAATCATTACAGATAAACGCACCCGCCTGTCAACTGAAAATGCTGACAGGCTGACTCTGATCAAGATGAACAAGGGTTGGATTGGGCCAGACTTCACCACACCACCAGCAAATAAGAGCGGAATTTAAAGTTTGTAACGGGAATTTGCCATGTACCTCCACTCACCCATGGGTACACACTTCTGGACTTTGGATAATCGCTGGACTGCTCCTCCTTCTCCTCATGCGCCACCATGATGACCGTTACAATAGTTAGGCCGTTGTTTCAGGTATACCCCCAGTGGTAAATTTTTTCGCCCATTCTTTCAGAATGGACATTACAACGACAGGAGACCCGCTCCTTTGCAATGGGAACAATGTTTTGAGGCCCTCATGCACATCTCTATCCAGGGACAATGTGGAGCCTCCCAATTTTTGGCTGCCCTGCCAAAGGGCTATACTACAATAGACCCACTTCCTTACAATGGGCACTTCAGGTTTACAGGCCATCATGCACGTCTCTGTCCAGGGACAACGTGGAGCCTCCCAATTTTTGGCTGCCCTGCCAAAGGGCTATACTACAATAGACCCACTTCCTTACAATGGGCACTTCAGGTTTACAGGCCCTCATGCACGTCTCTATCCAGGGACAATGTGGAGCCTCCCAATTTTTGGCTGCCCTGCCAAAGGGCTATACTAAAATAGACCCACTTCCTTACAATGGGCACTTCAGGTTTACAGGCCATCATGCACGTCTCTATCCAGGGACAATGTGGAGCCTCCCAATTTTTGGCTGCCCTGCCAAAGGGCTATACTACAATAGACCCACTTCCTTACAATGAGCACTTCAGGTTTACAGGCCATCATGCACGTCTCTATCGAGGGACAACGTGGAGCCTCCCAATTTTTGGCTGCCCTGCCAAAGGGTTATACTACAATAGACCCACTTCCTTACAATGGGCACTTCAGGTTTACAAGCCCTCATGCACGTCTCTATCCAGGGACAACGTGGAGCCTCCCAATTTTTGGCTGCCCTGCCAAAGGGCTATACTACAATAGACCCACTTCCTTACAATGGGCACTTCAGGTTTACAGGCCCTCATGCACGTCTCTATCCAGGGACAACGTGGAGCCTCCCAATTTTTGGCTGCCCTGCCAAAGGGCTATACTACAATAGACCCACTTCCTTACAATGGGCACTTCAGGTTTACAGGCCCTCATACACGTCTCTATCCAGGGACAACGTGGAGCCTACCAATTTTTGGCTGCCCTGCCAAAGGGCTATACTACAATAGACCCACTTCCTTACAATGGGCACTTCAGGTTTACAGGCCATCATGCACGTCTCTATCCAGGGACAATGTGGAGCCTCCCAATTTTTGGCTGCCCTGCCAAAAGGCTATACTACAATAGACCCACTTCCTTACAATGGGCACTTCAGGTTTACAGGCCCTCATGCACGTCTCTATCCAGGGACAATGTGGAGCCTCCCAATTTTTGGCTGCCCTGCCAAAGGGCTATACTACAATAGACCCACTTCCTTACAATGGGCACTTCAGGTTTACAGGCCATCATGCACGTCTCTATCCAGGGACAATGTGGAGCCTCCCAATTTTTGGCTGCCCTGCCAAAGGGCTATACTACAATAGACCCACTTCCTCAAAATGGGCACATTAGACTCAAGAGGCCTACATGTACGTCTCTTCTCAGGGACATTGGAGTTCCACACAATGTTTTCACGTAAAATCTTTCATGTAATCTCCAAAAGTAACATACACCAGCTCTATCTCACTATTGGGTATGTGCCCTTAACATTTCCGCCATGAAAATTCATTTTGGTGTCATTTTTGACGGTTTTCTGGTGAGTCCGTAAAAATGGCGTAAAACGCTGACAAAATTGTTCACAGCTGTGACTTTTGAGTGATAGATGCTTCAAGGGGTCTTCCCCATGCTGTTGCCATGTCATTTGAGCACTCTTCTGAGACTTTTGTGACATTTTTAGGGTTTCTACATGCTGCCGGGGGTCATTTCACAAAAATACTCGGGTCTCCCATAGGATAAGATTGGGCTCGGTGCTCGGGCCGAGTACACGAGTATCTTGGGATGCTCAGCCCGAGCCTCGAGCACCCGAGATTTTTAGTAATCGCTCATCACTAATATCCTCCTAAGATAGCCAAATCTAAAAAAAAACACTCCAACTTTCAAAAATATTAAGCTTTGATATTTATGAGTCTTTTGGGTTGATTGAGAACATAGTTGTTGATCAATAATAAAAAAATCCTCTAAAATACAACTTGCCTAATAATTCTGCATACGGTGTGTGTATATAGCTCACTTTCATGATAGATTCTGTGATGGGGTCACTCACTTAGTTTGCTTTTCGAGGTAGCAACAGGAACACTTTTACTCAAAAAAGTCTAGCAGGTTTATTCAAGATCATATAAACCTCTTGAGGAACATATTATAAGCCCTCGTCCAGCTTCAAAAGGAACAGAAATACAGTATACAGTTCGTTCTCGGTCAGGACGAGCAAATCCTCTCTTTCTCAGGGGTTCCTTCCAGACACATAGCAGCCTCCACACACTGACCATGTGTCAAACAAACAGACACCATTATAACATATGGGACACATCTAAGAATTGGTGTATGAGAATAGGCAGACACACCCTAATGAGTCTTATAATACTACAGGTACCAGCGTCATCATTTCACAATTCATACACAAAATTCAATATCTGCTATCAAAATATGTATTTAATTCTCTTTCTAGTGCTGTTAGCATGTCAGATCTTAGCGATGGTGATCTTTTTTCTGTGAGTTCCACTAATTGATATATTGATGATACCATAGTATCAGCCTATTACATTGTTGAAATATTTTGGAATTAAATAAAGAATGGTCCTCATTGGTTGAAGAGTCTTTACAGAGACTACTTCCTACTAGATTTTATTTTGGTCACGCTTATTTCATAGGTTGGATACTTATGATGGTACTGCCCATCAACTTGCAGCCTTGCTGTCACAATTCCCCTGTGCAGAGCATTTTGTCTTTGGAGTTGCTTTGCTGCGCTTTCTGACCTAGCAGCCTGATTGACAGCACAGGATTCCATGTTGGTGCTGATCTCTCAGGTGTTCTAACTTCCTTGTAATTGCTCAGGCTTCTTTACTGAGCATGCTCGCCCAGGACTATGCCAGTTGTATTTTCTGGTTCTGCAGTTGTGCTGTTGGTTTGTGTCTCTGTTCTGGTCTTTGTTCTCTGACCCCGGACTGTTATTTGACTTCTCCCTGCCTGCTCCCTGTTCCTGCTGTGACCTCCTGCCTTCTGACTTCGGACCGTTTCCTGACCACATCTCTGTTTTCTCCCTGAACCTATTACTTGCTTTCCTGGATTTCTGACCCTCGGATATTGACCTAACTACACCTTTGCTTACTCCCTGTGCTCATACATGTCCTCCCGTTACCTGACTCCAACTTTTCTGACTACCCTTCCGTCCATACTATCCGTGAGTAGTCACTGGCATCACAGTTGCTGCATGTTCACTTGAAAAATATATGAGGAATTATGTAGGTTACTTTTTTTTCAGGATATATACAGTATATTTCTAGAAAGGTTTTTTTTAAGTCTTGTAGGTCAAGTTCCGTGACTATTTTAAGAGAATCTAATAGATTTATGAGTCAGATATAAACCCTAAAAGGCTTAAATTGAAGCCAAGCTGATGATCAGCTGGTGGTCATCACTGGTACAGCTTTAGAAACCTCCGGCAAGAGGATAGCATTACATGCCAGGCCTTACTAATGGATCCTGAGGTCTGCCAGAGAGAGCTGCTCTAACTAAGTGCGGAATCCCCACTATGACATCATAGATTGGAAAGCAGAACATATTATCACTGGTAGTTATTATAAAGGATATATTTCTTATATTCAACCCAATTAATGTACAATATCACCTTTTTAGAATGAGTGGACCTGTATGTGATTATTATGGTCATAAAACGACTCTTATCTGGTAATCTGCCCCTTACTATTCAGGTTGTCTAGATGTCTACTCGTTGTCTTGATCCCCGGGGGCTTCTCTGTACCCATTGAGGATTATGTCTCTACAGTATCTCTTCTCTCCATTTCCATCCTATCCGCCTGGCTACTCTGCTGTCTCTCTAAATAAAGCATCCTCTCCCCTCTCTCCAGCTGTGATGCTAATCTGAAAGGACATGCCCAGGGCTTGTATTCAGATAGAATCCTTTTATTGCAAGATGTGGCTGCTGAGACTCGCATGTTATTTGCTATATGTTTGTTAACTATTTCAGTGGAAAAAGATTATGGGAGGTTAGAAGTTGCATTTCCTTTATATTTTGCCGGTTCTAATCCATCAGAAGAGACGGCAAACTCCTCCATACGCATTAGGCACTTGGCAATATTTCTTCGGTATCTATTCTCCGGGGGGAAATTAAAGTGCTCAGGTTGGAACTATTCCATTATCTGTAAAGATAAATATAAAATACATGTTGGTGAATTGTTATGCATGTTTGATTTTAGACAAACCGTCGTGCTCTGCCATACTTTTTCTTAAGACAAAACAATCACTGATCTCGGGGAGACCAGCCAGAGAAAACACTGCACTGGCTGGTCTCCCCGAGATCAGTGATTCTTTTGTCTTGTTGGTCTACTAGGCATTGCTCTCACCTGGCCAGAATCCTACTCCACACTGATGAGGGGGAATACCCCGAAACAGCTGTCTGTGGATGGATACCTGGCCTTGGCATTTCCCTTGTCATATCTTTAAACTTGTAAAAAAGTTGGATATTGACTAAAAGGGCCACTTAATATGGTGGTTATGGTGGTCTCCTAAAAAGAGCCACCCCTTGGCTGGGTCCTTCCCGGAGGGATATCTGGCTTGTTTTCTGTGTTGATACTCCTAACAGAGGCTCCACGGACTTTTTTGATACTTTTTCTTAAGAATTAAAAGTAAATGGTTTTCTTGATATTTTTTATTAAAAAAAAGAAGTTTCAAAGAGTGTATAGTTGTGGTGGGAGCTGTCCACCCAAAAAATGTTCAGCCAACAGCTACACTGTGTATGGCTGCCTCTCATCCTTTTTTTTCCAAACTAGACTGACCCATTATTTGAAACTCCAATGTAAAAAGAAGAAAAAACGGCACTCACCAAATCGTTGCTGTGTAGGTTGCAGCTTTATTTCAAGCGCGGAGGTAACATGTGCGGTGGGGGCTGGTGGTGAGGGAGAGGACGCCGGACACGTCAGACGACGGCCGTTTCGCACTTACACAGTGCTTCAGCTGGTCTGTTGACCATTATTTGAAACATTTGTTTCTGGACCTGTAATTGTTTGTTTTTTTTTTATTAGTTGATTACATAAAATTTCGCATTCTCATCATATGCATCTAGTTACCTCTTTATATCCAAGTCATCATAGCTACATTGCAAAGCATTGACCCTGATACTGACCACTCAAGTAGTCCTCGTTTTTACAAGATTATTGGTTGGCTCTAAACTATATATCTACATGTATTGTCATGTATTTTTTCTACATTTCAATTATTTTCATCGGTATGTTTACCAAGTACACAATGTAGATTGTAACGCTCATGCCGGTGTCCTCGCACGCTCCTGCTCCCCTCCCCCAGCAAGGATGTCGTTTTCCTCACCTGTCCAGGCGTCCTGCGGTGGTGGTCCCGTCCCCATCCCATGCTGCAGCCTCACGGAGTGTCTGTACCCGTGACAGACTCCAGGCCTCTGTCCATAGGGTACACCCGTGACCACTCCCCCTTTCTTAAAGGGCCGGTGTCCTCCTTACCCAGATGTGCTTCCCAGATCAGCTGGGAGGCTGCAGGTATTTAAGGCAACTCTGCCCTTTGAGAGTTGCCTGGGCAATGAGTTTGTCTAAAGGGCCCATTACACGCTATGATATATCTAACGAAATGTCGTCGGGGTCACATCGTAAGTGACGCACATCCGTCATCGTTTGACATATCGTAGCGTGTGACAGCTAGGAGCAACTGTGATCATGCAAAAATACTCACCTTATCGTTGCTTGTTGACACGTCGCTCATTTTCAAAAAATCGAACGTTCTTCTGTGCGCCGGTTGTTCATTGTTCCCGAGGCAGCACACATCGCTCCGTGTGACACCCCGGGAATGATGAACTGCAGCTTACCTGCGTCCCGCTGGCAATGAGGAAGGAAGGAGGTGGGCGGGATGTTACGTCCCGATCATCTCCACCCCTCCGCTTCTATTGGCTGGCGACTGTGTGACGTCACTGTGACCCCGAACGTCCCTCCCCCTTCAGAAAGAGGATGTTCACCGTCCACAGCGAGGTCGTTTGGAAGGTAAGTACATGTGACGGGGGTTACCGACTTTGTGCGGCACGGGCAACAAATTGCCCGTGCCGCACAAACGATGGGGGCGGGTGCGATCGCACATGCAATCGCACGAGAAATTGCAACATGTAAAACAGGCTTAAGGGGTACTTTACATGTTGTGACATCGCTAGCATTTGCTAGTGATTTCAAGCGTGATAGCACCCACCCCCATCGTACATGCGATATATTGTGATTGCTGCTGTAGCGAACATAATCGCTACGGCAGCGTCACACGCACAGACCTGCTCGGCGACGCCGCTGTGACTGCCAAACAATCCCTCCTTCAAGGGGGAGGTGCGTTCGGCGTCACCGCGACGTCACTAGTCGGCCGGCCAATAGAAGCGGAGGGGCGGAGATGAGCGGGACGTAACATCCTGCCCACCTTCTCCCTTCCGCATTGCCGTCGGGACACAGGTAAGGAGAAGTTTGTCGCTCCTGCGGGTTTACACACAGCGATGTGTGGAGCTGCAGGAACGACAAACAACATCGTACCTGCGGTCGCATCGACATTATGGAAATGACGACGTTACACAGATCAGCGAGATTGTACGTTTCTGGGCTCGTTCATTGTTCCACCTAGGATTTACACGTTGCGATGTCGCTACCGGCGCCGGATGTGTGTCACTAATGACATGACCCCGACGATATAGTGGTAGCGAGGTCGCAACGTGTAAATTACCCCTAACATTCATTGCTGTAGTCAGGTTCCCTAGCACTGTGCTGCTGCTGTATTATTGTGCTAGTTCTGATGCTTAAACCTGTTTGTATTACAGAGAGATGATGCCGATACCTATACCTGTTGCTGCTGTGAGCCGTCACTCCGGCCACCTTCCATGATACCTGCTATCTCAAAGTATTGTTACTAGCTGCTGCCATTCATCCATCCCTCCCTCCAGCCATCCATCCCGGACGGAGTCTGTCACTAGCTGCTGCAACCTTAACTGTGACTGTACTCCCGTACACCTGGGGCCATCCAACCCAGCAGCAGTATTCCCAAGTGGCACTTGGACCAATACCTGCAGCACAACACCTCCACCATCAGGAACTCTGGAGAAGACCAGGCTCAGGTCCATAGTCAAACCCCTCCGGATTTTCTGTATGTTGCGGCCCCTGGGCTCACTAACCTCACTGTTTGCCCGGCGAGCATAACATAGATGCTAAAACACTTATATGAAATCTTTTGCTTGTTAATGCATCCATATATTACAACCAGTACCTGAGCTGACGGAGACAATACCTAAATATCTACATCTGTACCACGTGTCTGTCAGTCTGTCAAATGTCCCATATTGTTTCTAATTAAAATAAAAGGGATATGGACTGGTGGAAAGTGGTCAGAAAATCTCCAGTCCCCTGTTCTCAGCCTGCAGGGAAGCAGCTATTATCAGGGGGCTGGCTGTGATCGACAGCATGGAGCAGGTTCCACCCCACCATGCCCCCTGAAGTTTGAAGTAATGTCCCAGAGGGGAGGAGGAGTACTATGGAGCAGGCTAACCCCCTGATGTGTGATGTAATGTCCTAGAGGGGAGGTGGAGCACCAAGGAGCAGCTGCAGCCTCACACTGAATTACAGGTGGTTTGAGGATATGGAACTGCACTGTGCATCTCATCCTTATAGTCTTGAGGGCAGGGACAGTGGAAGAGTTTTTTTATCTCCCCGGAGTACCCCTTTAAATCAACATTAAACAAAAAAATAAATCCCATGGATGCTTTGGTGGATGCGATCTGTTCTGCCATCTGTTACTCAAAGGCTCCCATGTTTAAAAAATGTACACAAGTATAACTTTTATATAAGTGGATGTGACTTAACAATATATAAAATGGCACATGTTCCTAATGTTCTTTCATTTATGGGGACAGACGTTATGTGAATATTAACATTAAAAAAGGATATGAGAAGACATTTACATTTATGACATGTTAAATGAACAGCTCAGTTATGCATTATTTAGGGGTCTCTATGAGGTCAGATTCTCATACAACATTTACGTGGCAAGATCATCATGACTTATTCACGTATAGTCTGTAGTCTTTGATACTCTAGGGGCGACATCCATTAAATTGGCGTACCAAAGTGTTTTTGTGAATTATATGAATTTAACAGATTTGCAATTTGTTTCTCCTTATGGGGACGGTCTCCCCTGTGTATGGAGTCTTCTTGGCATTGCTGCATGGGAATAAAGTGTGTCATTTAACAATCAAAATTATACTGTGCAAAGCACAAAACTTGAAAAACATTGTTCTAGCACAGGACATATTCCTAATGAAAGAAGCATGGTCATGCTGGGCCAGTGAGACAAAAAGAAATCGATTCCTATTGTTATTCTACCTTAAATTTTCCCTGAAAACCCTTTCACTGATTCAGCACTGATGTAAATAGAAGAGAAGACCCTACACTAAACATCAAAATGAGCCACCTATTATGTTGCTGGAGTGTCAGAATATCTGCAGAGACATCGACTTAAGGGGGCTTTACATGCTGCGACATCGCTAAAAATATATCGTCGGGGTCACGGTGTTTGTGATGCACATCCGGCGCCGTTAGCGTCATTGCAGCGTGTGACAGCTAGGAGCGACAATCAACGATCGCAAAAACTTCAAAAATCGTTCATCGTTAACACGTCGCTCCTTTTCATAATATCGTTGGTGGTGCATGCTGCTGGTTGTTCGTCATTCCTGCGGCATCACACATCGCTATGTGTGACATCGCAGGAACGACGAATATCTCCTTACCTGCGTTCACCGGCAATGAGGAAGGAAGGAGGTGGGCGGCATGTTCCGGCCACTCATCTCCGCCCCTCCACTGCTACTTAGTGAGGCCGCTGTGACGCCAAACGCACCTCCCCCTTGAAGGAAGGATTGTTCGGCGGTCACAGCGACATCGCTGACCAGGTATATGCGTGTGGCGCTGCCGTAGCGATATTGTTCGCTACGGCAGCAATCACCAAATGTCGCATGAATGACGGGGACAGGTGCTATCGCTCGCAACATTGCTAGCAATCGCTAGCAAAGTCGCAGCGTGCAAAGCACCCTTAACTCATCTCCCCTGCTGGGTCGCGTCCTCCCCGTACTCCTCCAGCTATTCATGGGTGCTGCTGCCTCCTTCCCCTCCCGAGCCCTGTACATGTTGCACAGGGTTACTGGGAGTGCACCTAAGATGCGCCTGCATGCAGCGACCCTCCTCTTGTAGAGCCGGCGTGCCATTTCCAGAAAATGGCTCTCAGCCTATTGTTGAGAGGCACTGTGTATTTAAGGCACCCTCCCATTAGGGAAGGTGCCTGTGCAACGATTCTAGTTACTCAGTCAGTCTGCTACATACTTAGGTGTCAGGTCCTGAGCTTCTGTCCCATTATCCCTGTGTCCGTGTCCAGTACCTGCCTTTCCATACCTGTCTATTCCTGCCATGCCCACCATTTCTGTCCATACCCACCTCTCCAGCCTACCTCAGTCACCCCACTTGTACCCAGCTATTCCTGAGTCTGTCCCTTGCCTTGGGGGTCAGCTGCTGCAGTCTCAGTCACTGCCCTGGGAGTGGTACATGGCGTCTGCCCCATGGTGGTTGCTTAGTTAAGCCCCTGCCACTACGCGGGTGGTGAGTGTTACAGTTGCTGGCTTCCCCTATCCCAAAGGCCAAAATAACAGTATTACTTTCTCCTACAATGGTCTTTACACAGTTTTTTTTCTCCAGTTCCCTCCCCATCATGGTTAACAATGCAGTCCTTGTTAAGAGCTCTCACCACCCATTAGTAAAATGGATGAAACCAGCCAGGCTTGGGCCACATAGATCTGCATATAGAGTTTGCTATAGTTGTCTTTCCACTAAAATCCAATTTAAGCTTTCTAGGAGGCATGTTTCCTCTGTTGTGTCCAATTTCCTAGCAAGTGGTGATGTACAATACAATAGCTGTAGGGTCCGGACCTCTCAAGGATACCTCAGGGTTTTCCAACTTACCCTAGCACTGAGCCCATGACATCTATCACTTAAACGCTATTCTACACTGGCTTCTCTCGATACTTTCCAACCAACCTCCTCCCACATCTGTCCCTATCCCTTTAACCCTATGTCTTCCATTCTTATATGTTTTATATAAACAGCTGGGTGGGCACATTTTTTGCTATGCAGCTTTTCTGCTCTCATGTTACAATTTAATTTTTTGCATAGTTTTTCTTAGAACCCATGCCTATATATATATATATATATATATATATATATATATATATATATATATTGTCCTATGGTGCACACTACTTCTTTTTTAACAAAGTGTTGTGAGGAGCAGTGTGTAGGGGATATTATACAGAGAGGCACTGTGTGTATGGATGGGATATTATACAGAGGGACAGAGTGTGTGTGTGTGTATGTGTGTGTGTGTGTGAATATTATTTAGAAGGGCAGTGTATGTGGGAGGATATTACACAGATGGGTAGTGTGTGGGAGGATAGTATACAGAGGGGTAGCATGTGTAAGGGATATTATGCAGAAGGGCAGTTTATGGGGGATATTATACAGAGGGGTAGTTTAGGGGGATTTTATACAGAGAGCCAGTGTTATTGTGGCATATTATACAGAGGGGCAGTGTGTGGGGGGATATTATACATATTGTCACGGCCAGGTGTGCGGGCAGGCCCAGGAGGTGGATCCACTGGACCGAACTCCTAGATGGTAGGAAAGAGTCCGGCAGCTGGAACACTAGAAACAGCAGAACAGTCCTTGCACACGGGAATAGCGGAGAAGTCCCTGGGACCACGGAGTTACGGGTGGTAGTCCGGGTGACGCAGCTCAGGTTCGGAAGCCGAGATGATGTCAGGCGGGGTCCGGAACCTTGGGAGCAAGATGACGGGTCACCGCAGGGATCCGAGATGGTGCGGACTGTCAGGATGGCAGAAGGACAGCGTTCGGGGTTCAGGATACGGCAGACTGGATGGCGAAGCAAGCACGGCTCTACAAAGAGAGATAGGTGAGTACACGCACTGAAACACCAGGAGACCTGACTCCTAGCTTAGGGAACACGAAGATCAGGCCCCGCCCCCTTGGACAATACACCCCTTTATACCCTGTACCTGATTAGCCTCATTACCTGTTAATGGACGCTGGCCCTTTAAGAAAGGGTCAGTGACCGCGCGCGCGCCCTAATGCGCATGCGCGCAGCCCGGGTGCCAGAAGCCAGGGAAGGAGGCTGAGAAGAGGACGCAGGGGAGCCGGCCAGGGCCTGGGAAGCCGTCGGGCGCCGCGATCGGGGACCAGGGGGCCTGGGAAGGACGGGGACCGGAGGCTGGAGAGCGGGGAGCGTGGCAGGTGAGCCGGGGAGCGGGGCTGAGGACCCGGGGAGCGGAGCAGAGGACCCGGGGAGGGAAGCCAAGGACCCGGGGAGCGTGACAGTACCCCCCCCCACACCCCCCTCCCCGCAACCGGGACATGAAGGCACGGATCAGAGGAGTGCCCACGTTCTCCCTGGGCTCCCAGGACCTATCCTCAGGACCATACCCTTCCCAGTCCACCAGGAAGAACTGTCGACCTCGTACGGTCTTCATGGCCACGATATCCCTTACCGCATAGATGTCGTCATCGGCAATAGGTGGAGGAGCCGGACAGGCAGCAGCGGAGAAGGGACCAAGGACGACCGGCTTGAGCAGGGAGACGTGGAAAGAGTTGGGAATCCTCATCGTGGCCGGGAGCTGTAGCTTGTAGGAGACCTCATTGATCTTGCTGAGGACCTTAAACGGCCCGATGTAGCGAGGACCCAGCTTGTAGGAAGGTATCTTCAATCGGATGTACTGGGAAGCAAGCCAGACCAGGTCACCAGGAGAGAAACACGGAGGGTCCAGACGCCTCTTGTCAGCGTGTTTCTTCATCCGCTGGGAAGCGCGTCCAAGGGACGCCTTGACAGAGTCCCAAATGGTAGCGAAGTCACGGGCTACAGTATCAGCCGCAGGGACATCCGAAGAAGGGGATATAGGCAATGGAACGGAGGGCTGTAGTCCGTAAACGACATGGAAGGGAGATTTGGAGGACGACTCACTGATATGGTGGTTATGTGAGAATTCAGCCCAAGGCAGAAGCGTGGACCAGTCGTCGTGATGGGCGTTGACATAGTGACGTAAGAAGGATGTCAAGATTTGATTGACCCTCTCCACTTGGCCATTAGACTGAGGATGGTAAGCAGAAGAAAAGTCCAGAGTCACTCCCAGATGTTTGCAGAGCGCCCTCCAGAAGCGGGAGGTGAACTGAGTTCCTCTGTCGGACACGATGTGGGATGGAAAGCCATGCAAGCGGAAGATGTGATGTATATAGGCTTCCGCGAGTTCCTGAGCAGAGGGCAGTCCGGCCATAGGGACGAAGTGAGCCATTTTGGAGAACCGGTCCACCACGACCCATATGACTGTGTGTCCGGAGGATAATGGCAAGTCCGTAATAAAATCCATCGCTATGTGTTGCCACGGAACTGAGGGTATAGGCAGAGGCAGAAGACGGCCATAGGGCAGGTGTTTGGGCGTCTTGTTCCTGGCACAAGAGGAGCAGGCAGAGACATAAGCAGCGACGTCCGTGCGAAGGGATGGCCACCAGTAATGGCGTACAATCGCACCCCATGTTCTCTTCTGGCCTGCATGACCGGCTGTTTTGGAGGCATGACCCCAGTGTAACACTTTTTGCCTGTCAGTTTCAGAGACGTAGGTCTTTCCGGGCGGTATCTGGGCCAGAGTGACAGGGGCCACCGGAATAATCTTGCTAGGAGGGATGATAGGTTGGGTAGTCTCTTCCTCCTGCTCCATGGGCACGAAAGACCTAGACAAGGCATCAGCGCGTACATTCTTGTCCGCGGGTCTGAAATGGAGCTGGAAGTCAAACCTGGCAAAGAATAAGGACCACCTGGCTTGCCGTGGGTTCAGTCGCTGAGCGGACCGCAGGTATTCCAGGTTCTTGTGGTCCGTGTAGATAATCACGGGGTACACTGCTCCTTCCAGGAGGTAGCGCCACTCCTCCAGAGCCAGTTTGACCGCCAATAGTTCTCGGTCACCTATGGTGTAATTACGTTCCGGCGCTGAGAAGCTCTTGGAGAAAAAACCGCAAGTCACCATCTTGCCGGAGGAGGATTTCTGCATGAGCACTGCTCCAGCTCCCGAGGAGGAGGCATCCACTTCCAAGGTGAACTGGCGGTTTAACTCCGGACGATGGAGTACAGGAGCGGAGGCAAATGCTCGCTTCAGGGAGCAAAACGCGGCGTCGGCTGCAGGTGACCAGTCCTTTGGATTAGCCTCCTTTTTGGTCAAAGCGGAGAGAGGAGCAGTCAGGGCAGAGAAGTGAGGGATAAACTGGCGGTAGTAGTTGGCGAATCCCAGGAACCGTTGGATTGCCTTCAGTCCAGAAGGAGGAGGCCAGTTGAGTATGGAGGAGACCTTCTTTGGATCCATCTGCAGTCCAGTGCCCGATATGATGTATCCCAGGAAAGGGAGAGAAGACTGCTCAAAGACGCATTTCTCATATTTGGCGTAAAGACGATTCTCCCTTAGTCTTTGCAGAACCAGCTGTACGTTCTCTCTATGGGTCTGGAGGTCCGGAGAGAAGATAAGGATGTCATCCAGATAAACTACAACACAGACGTAGAGGAGGTCCCGGAATATGTCGTTCACCAATTCTTGGAAGACAGCTGGTGCGTTACACAGGCCGAAGGGCATCACGCAGTATTCATAGTGCCCATCGCGAGTATTAAACGCGGTCTTCCATTCGTCCCCAGAGCGGATACGAACTAGGTTGTAGGCACCCCGAAGATCCAGCTTGGTGAACACACGGGCTCCCCTGAGCCGGTCGAACAATTCGGGGATGAGCGGCAGAGGGTACTTGTTTTTGACGGTGATCTGATTCAGACCCCGGTAGTCGATGCATGGGCGTAGGTCACCCTCTTTCTTCTTCACGAAGAAGAAGCCTGCTCCCGCAGGAGAGGAGGATCTCCGGATGAATCCTTTTGCCAGGCTCTCTGTGATGTAGGTAGACATGGCCCTGGTTTCGGCCGGAGACAACGGATATATCCGTCCTCGAGGTGGTGTTGTTCCTGGGAGCAGGTCGATGGCACAATCGTAGGGACGGTGTGGCGGAAGTACCTCAGACTCCTTCTTGTCAAAAACGTCTGCGAAGGACCAATAGGCCGAGGGCAGTTCCGGTAGGTTCTCTGGAACCGGAGGTCGTCGGATAGGTTGTATGGGCTTCAGACACTTCTCATGACAAGCAGAACCCCATCGGGTGATTTCGCCAGTACCCCAGCTGACTGATGGTTCGTGTGTCCGCAACCAGGGAAGTCCCAGCAGGATTTGATGGGACATGTGTGGAAGGACGTAGAGAGTGATGTTCTCGGTGTGCAGGGCACCGATACGCAGTTCGACCGGTCTGGTGACCCAGGAGATGGTATCAGAGAGGGGTCTCCCATCCACAGAGGCAATCACTAGGGGCTTCTCGAGTAGAGTAACAGGCAGCTGGTACTTGTCCACCGTGGCCTGCTGGATGAAATTGCCTGCTGCTCCAGAGTCGAGGTATGCCTCAGCCGTGAAGCGCGTCTCTCCCGTTGACACTTGCACAGTCCACATAACCGGGTCTGAGAGAGTCCCAGCACCTAGGGTGGCCTCTCCTACCAACCCTAGGCTTTGGAGTTTCCCGGCCTTTCCGGACAGGAGCGTAGGAGGTGAGTGTCCTCTCCGCAGTAAAAGCAGAGGCCCTTGGCGAGCCGCTCTGCTCGACGTTGTTCAGATTGCCGTACTCGGTCGATCTGCATGGGCTCTTGGACGGGAATCCCAGCTGTTGATGACTGCGATACGGAGGACTTCTGTGGAGGAGGGGAATGCCGTACCGGACGTCTCTCCCGAGACAGCTCTTTGGAGCGCTCCTGAAAACGAATGTCCACTCGAGTTGCTAGGGCAATCAGGGCATCTAGGGTGGAGGGCACGTCACGACCCGCCAACTCATCTTTGATGCGACTCGAGAGTCCTTCCCAGAAGGCGGCTGTTAGGGCCTCATTATTCCACCCGAGTTCAGAAGCCAACGTGCGGAAACGGATGGCGTATTGGCCCACCGTCAGTGTTCCTTGACGTAAGCGGAGGAGGGATGAAGCAGACGCAGAGGCGCGTCCCGGCTCGTCAAAGGTGCTGCGGAAGGCCTGCAGGAACTCTTGGAGATCCTTGGTCATAGGGTCCTCCTTCTCCCACAACGGGTTCATCCACGCCAGTGCCTCGCCCTCCAGGTGAGACATGATGAAGGCGACCTTGGCTTGGTCGGAGGCAAACAGATGTGGCAGCTGCGTGAAGTGGAGGGAGCATTGGTTTATAAACCCCCTGCAGGTCTTGGGATCTCCGGCGTACCGGGGTGGTGAGGCCAAACGCAGTCTGGAAGCATCCGAAGAAGCGGCCACGGGAGCGGGGGACGTGGCTTGACTAGTGGCGGCTTGGGATGTTGTAGACGTGACTGCCGCTTGTAGCGTGGTCAGGCGGGTGTCCACGGAAGTCATGAAGTTCAGCATGCGGGTCTGGACTTCACGCTGGCGTTGGAGTTCCTCTTGCAAGGCCGCTAGTGCTGCAGCGGGATCCATGGCCTGATCTTACTGTCACGGCCAGGTGTGCGGGCAGGCCCAGGAGGTGGATCCACTGGACCGAACTCCTAGATGGTAGGAAAGAGTCCGGCAGCTGGAACACTAGAAACAGCAGAACAGTCCTTGCACACGGGAATAGCGGAGAAGTCCCTGGGACCACGGAGTTACGGGTGGTAGTCCGGGTGACGCAGCTCAGGTTCGGAAGCCGAGATGATGTCAGGCGGGGTCCGGAACCTTGGGAGCAAGATGACGGGTCACCGCAGGGATCCGAGATGGTGCGGACTGTCAGGATGGCAGAAGGACAGCGTTCGGGGTTCAGGATACGGCAGACTGGATGGCGAAGCAAGCACGGCTCTACAAAGAGAGATAGGTGAGTACACGCACTGAAACACCAGGAGACCTGACTCCTAGCTTAGGGAACACGAAGATCAGGCCCCGCCCCCTTGGACAATACACCCCTTTATACCCTGTACCTGATTAGCCTCATTACCTGTTAATGGACGCTGGCCCTTTAAGAAAGGGTCAGTGACCGCGCGCGCGCCCTAATGCGCATGCGCGCAGCCCGGGTGCCAGAAGCCAGGGAAGGAGGCTGAGAAGAGGACGCAGGGGAGCCGGCCAGGGCCTGGGAAGCCGTCGGGCGCCGCGATCGGGGACCAGGGGGCCTGGGAAGGACGGGGACCGGAGGCTGGAGAGCGGGGAGCGTGGCAGGTGAGCCGGGGAGCGGGGCTGAGGACCCGGGGAGCGGAGCAGAGGACCCGGGGAGGGAAGCCAAGGACCCGGGGAGCGTGACACATATGGGCAGTGTGTGGGGGCATATTAGACATGGGGCAGCGTGTGTATAGCGGGAAATTATATTATACTGAGGGGCAGTGTGTGTGGGGGAGATAATTTACAGAAGGGGCAGTGTGTGTGGTGATATTATACAGAGGGGCAGTGTGTGTGTGATATTATACATAGGCGCAATGAGAGTTATTATGGGGATGGGCAGTGTAGCGGGTGTATTATGGAGAGGGGCAGTGTAGAGGATGTATTATGGAGAGGGGCGGTGTAGGGGATGTAGGTGTAGGGGGTGCTAACACTTTTGGCCATGACTGTGTATACATACAGTATATACCTATGTATAGCTTTATATCTACACAGCCAGCAGCTTCTATAATATCATATATGTATATATATATATATATATATATATATATATATATATATATATACAGTATATATATATATATATACAGTTAGGTCCAGAAATATTTGGACAGTGACACAATTTTGGCGAGTTGGGCTCTGCATGCCACTACATTGGATTTGAAATGAAACCTCTACAACAGAATTCAAGTGCAGATTGTAACGTTTAATTTGAAGGTTTGAACAAAAATATCTGATAGAAATTGTAGGAATTGTACACATTTCTTTACAAACACTCCACATTTTAGGAGGTCAAAAGTAATTGGACAAATAAACGAAACCCAAACAAAATATTTTTATTTTCAATATTTTGTTGCGAATCCTTTGGAGGCAATCACTGCCTTAAGTCTGGAACCCATGGACATCACCAAACGCTGGGTTTCCTCCTTCTTAATGCTTTGCCAGGCCTTTACAGCCGCAGCCTTCAGGTCTTGCTTGTTTGTGGGTCTTTCCGTCTTAAGTCTGGATTTGAGCAAGTGAAATGCATGCTCAATTGGGTTAAGATCTGGTGATTGACTTGGCCATTGCAGAATGTTCCACTCTTTTGCACTCATGAACTCCTGGGTCGCTTTGGCTGTATGCTTGGGGTCATTGTCCATCTGTACTATGAAGCGCCGTCCGATCAACTTTGCGGCATTTGGCTGAATCTGGGCTGAAAGTATATCCCGGTACACTTCAGAATTCATCCGGCTACTCTTGTCTGCTGTTATGTCATCAATAAACACAAGTGACCCAGTGCCATTGAAAGCCATGCATGCCCATGCCATCACGTTGCCTCCACCATGTTTTACAGAGGATGTGGTGTGCCTTGGATCATGTGCCGTTCCCTTTCTTCTCCAAACTTTTTTCTTCCCATCATTTTGGTACAGGTTGATCTTGGTCTCATCTGTCCATAGAATACTTTTCCAGAACTGAGCTGGCTTCATGAGGTGTTTTTCAGCAAATTTAACTCTGGCCTGTCTATTTTTGGAATTGATGAATGGTTTGCATCTAGATGTGAACCCTTTGTATTTACTTTCATGGAGTCTTCTCTTTACTGTTGACTTAGAGACAGATACACCTACTTCACTGAGAGTGTTCTGGACTTCAGTTGATGTTGTGAACGGGTTCTTCTTCACCAAAGAAAGTATGCGGCGATCATCCACCACTGTTGTCATCCGTGGACGTCCAGGCCTTTTTGAGTTCCCAAGCTCACCAGTCAATTCCTTTTTTCTCAGAATGTACCCGACTGTTGATTTTGCTACTCCAAGCATGTCTGCTATCTCTCTGATGGATTTTTTCTTTTTTTTCAGCCTCAGGATGTTCTCCTTCACCTCAATTGAGAGTTCCTTAGACTGCATGTTGTCTGGTCACAGCAACAGCTTCCAAATGCAAAACCACACACTTGTAATCAACCCCAGACCTTTTAACTACTTCATTGATTACAGGTTAACGAGGGAGACGCCTTCAGAGTTAATTGCAGCCCTTAGAGTCCCTTGTCCAATTACTTTTGGTCCCTTGAAAAAGAGGAGGCTATGCATTACAGAGCTATGATTCCTAAACCCTTTCTCCGATTTGGATGTGAAAACTCTCATATTGCAGCTGGGAGTGTGCACTTTCAGCCCATATTATATATATAATTGTATTTCTGAACATGTTTTTGTAAACAGCTAAAATAACAAAACTTGTGTCACTGTCCAAATATTTCTGGCCCTGACTGTATATATACAGTATATATATATATATATATATATATATATATATATATATATATATATATATATATATATATATATATATATATGTATATATGATATTTTCAGCCAGCAGATGGTGTTTGATGAGAGGTATTAATGTGTGATTAGTGAGGATGTAGTACAGAAGCAGAGTTTTTGCAAGAGTGGCGGTGGGACTGTGGAAGGCCTGAGGGGTGGAGGTGGAGCAAGGGTAGAGTCTGGGCAGAGTCTCAAGGGGGCCCAAATTGTTTGCAAGTATGGAGCCCTGAAATTCCAGTTGGCAGCCCAGTAGTGTACATAACCATATACTTTACATTGCAGGACCCTGTGTGGATGACATACGACGAGTCATCCACATGGAGCAGGGAAGGAGGACAGTGATCGTATGAAAATAGGAGGCGCCGGACCGAGACCAGCAAAGACCACCTCGCAGGTGAGTATAATAAAAGGCGCTTCTTATATTATAGAGAACGGCTTAGTCACTTCTATACAGTAGTCTAGAATGCTGTATATATGGGCTTACTGCTGGTGGCCGCAGCTTATAGGGGACAAATATGGGGATAGGTTCCCTTAAATGCCTGATAACTGACTACAAGTTTAGAAATCAAGGCGGTACCCTAACCCTCATTACATTTTATAGATATGATTATTTTTCATTCTTGCTAGTAACCCCTTCATGAACATTAGAAGAATGAAGCCTGCAGGGAGCTTTTGTGCTGCTATTAAGTGGATTTTAAAGGGAAATTATCGTAAATAAATAAAAAATTCAATAACTGAAAAATTTTAAAGTATTAATGTTTTAATGTTTTGTTTAAATATTATTATTTGTTTTCAATTGAGCAAAATATAAAAAAACAATTAAAAGTTCAATATTTTCCACTCTTAAATACTAGGGGGAGCTGCTTCTGAAATCCTACTGTAGAACTAGCTTACATTACAACTGCAGTAAAAGTGGGTGGAATCTTTTCTCATGTGTGTGATGTCACCTCCCCCATCCCAATCTGTGTGTTTTCAAAAGGATAAGGGAAGATGAAGTTTAGGATCACAATTTGGAGCCATTTTGTTGGTGACTACAAAGTGATCCTAATGTCTAAAGTATCACAGAGGACCGCTGGCATAGTGCGCCACTGTATACTACACACCAATGTATACTGCGCTCGGTCTATACCGCGCCCCCACTGTATTCCGCAGCACTCCGCTGTATTCTGCATTCCACTATATCCCAAGCTTCTCAGTATACCGTGCCCCACTGTATACCATGCTCTGCTGTATGCTGCACTCCACTGTATACTGTCCTCCACTGTATTCCGTGCACCGCTGTATTCTGCACCCTGTTGTATACCGCGCTCTGCTATATTTCGCGCTCCGCTGTATACTGTGCTCTGCTGTATTCCGTGTGCCGCTGCATTCTGCGCCCCACTATATACCCCGCTTTGCTGTATTCTGTGCTACGCTGTATACCGCGCTCCGCTGTATTCCGCGCATCATTGTATTCTGTGCTCAGCTGTATTCCATGCACCGCTGTATACCACGCTCTGCTGTATTCTGTGCTCCTCAGTATACCGCACTCTGCTGTATTCCGTTGTGTATTGCACTCCTCAGTATACTGTGCTCCGCTGAGCTGCTAGGAGCGGAGGCCTGACGTGAGCACACAAGAGGGGGGGACGCCGGGGGGGGGAGTGACGGCAGAGGCAGGGGGAGTGGGGAGTGGCAGGGGAAGGGGGGAGCGGCAGCCCAGGGGGCGTGTCCAGCTCACAGCAGTGACATCTCAGTGTTACAGAATAGGGTGTGAGAGCGACAACTGTCTTCTATGCACAGGGCGCGGCCATAAAGGAAGTGAGTAACTGTCATTACACATAGCAGATCCAAAATGGCAGCCCCCAGTGCTTCAGTAAAACTAGAATTAAATAAAAACTAAATAAACAGTGAATTTAATTTTGAATTAAAAATACTTGATTCCATAATCACTATTATTAATTCAAAAAGAAAAAAACGCGACACCTTCCCTTTAACTCTTTTACCCGATTTTACGTTTTTTTTTCGCTTTTGTCATTTCCTTCTTTGTTCCAAAAGCCATAACTTTTTTACTTGTTCTTCCACATAGCCAAGTAAGGGTTTGTTTTTGGTAGGTCAAGTTGTACTTTTGAATGAAACCATTCATTTTACCATATAGTGTAATGGAAAATGGAAAAATAATTCCAAGTGTGTTAAAATTTCAAAAAATTGCAATTCCCCAATGTTTTTTTTGAGTTTTCCAATTTACCATGTTAATTATGTGGCAAAACTGACCTTGCAAAATTATTGTGAAGGTCAAGACGAGTAGACGAGTACGTAGATACCAAACATATAGTTTTTTTTTATTTCACTAAGGAAAAAAATATCTGAAATTTGTAAAACAAAAAAAATGCTTTTGTTGTCATTTTCCAACACTCGTAATGTTTTTATTTTTCAGAATATGATGTTATGTGATGGCTTATTTTTTGGGCCCTGAGCTGATGTTTTTAGTTATACCATTTTGAGACAGATATAATGTTTAGATTGTCTCTTATTGCATTTTATTACAATGTTACCGTGGGCCCTCAAAACCCAAAAATGTTATTAAATATGTTTTTTTTAATTGCTTAATGGCTATTTCCAATGTATCTCCTGCTGTGAGACCTTGGAGGCCCCCAAAGGAGCGGGGAGCCTGGCAATTGCCTAGTTTGCCCCCCACCTATCACTGGCCCTGTGCGTATGTGAGTGCTGATATTGCAAATACTCCAGCTGCAGTGTCTCCTTCTGTCCAGCAGAGGGAGGCAAAAAGACAGGAAGTGGGAAGGAAAGAGGAGCGACTCAGAACAGAGAGACTGGAGAGATAGGTGGATGCCTGCGTCGTGATCCATGCTAGCAGGCCTGGAGTGAGAGAGAGAGAGAGGCCGCTGACTGCTGTACGAGCAGAGTCCACTCAGCTGCTTGTGAGTGGATAGAAACAGCTGCCAGAGAGAGACAACGGTTGAAAAAGCAAACACAGAGGAGATCTTCATCTGAGGCCTTGCTATCAGACTGTGACTTCCGCCCTAGGACAACTGTCCCTGGTGATTATCAGTGCCATACAGAACTGTTGCAGAGCCAGACACGGAATGGATATCCCTTTGCCTGAAGACCCCCCTGAAGATAAGTGCGCGTATCAGTGAGTCCTGAGCTCAGGCCTGGCCTATATGTATATTTGTGGACAATTGTGCACACTGACTCAAAAGTGGTTTTGGCGCCAGACCTGGTCTACTACACACTACTCAGCCGCCATTGCTGAAGTACTGTTGGTGTATCTCTGCTAGCATTTGGTTAACCCCGGGATACTTTCCTGTGTTGCTTATATGTGTGGGGGAAGGGCGGGGAATTAGAGTTTCTGCTAAAATTGTTAATTGGTGTGCTGGTCCAGGGACAGCTCCTTCATACACCCAGTGATTTACCCCTTGTAGTGTTTCCAGAAGTTCCTGTTTAGGTAAACTGTTCCTGTTGGTTCCTGTCTTATTGGAGTCAGTCCTTAGCCCAGTACGCTGAGCCCAATTCAGTAACCGGCTGCCTGTACATTTCTTTGTGTTAACATTTGCTTTACATCCACGTTGCCTTTATCGGGTTATAAAAAAAATTGCGTTTAAACCTAGTCTGGTTTCGTTCCTTGTTCGTGACCTGCTCTATCCTGGGCGTAACCTCCCGGTTTCACGAGGATAAAAACATAGATTTGTTTTTGATGTGTTTTCACTGTGGAAACATATTAAAAATCCATGTAATGTGCATTTGACTTTATCAACAAACGTTTTACCAAAGTTTAACAAACCAGTTTTAATTAAGACTCGACGTACCAAAAAGAGACAAAAACCACAGCACCAAAAAAATCTAAAAATACATATAGAAAAACAGCACTTAACCCACTTTAAAAACAAAAGCATACAGTAATTTTTGTTTTATAAGACGCACCTGATTATAAGACACACCCCAAATTTAGAGAAAAAAAGGGAAAAGAAAAAATGGTGTCCATCTTATAATCTGTTGGTGTGTTATCACAGGGGGGATAGCGGTGGTGGAGCGGGGTCACAGGAGGCAGGGGCGATGGTGGAGTAGGGAGATGCTGCAGGCGGTGCGGCGAATGTCCCAGATGCTTGCTGAGGGCGCTGTGAGGCAGGAGGAGCATCCAAAAACTGTTGGCGTTGTGGGCTTCAAAGAAATGGTGCCCGCAGTCGGCGCATGCACAGATTGCGCTATTGGCTCAATGACGAACCAAGATCACATCTGCGCATGTGCTATCTTCCGTAAGTCCGCTACTGGGAGATCAATGGGCCAGAGACGACGATTATGCAGATGAGATCTTGAGCCGAGAGCTCCATCTGTGCACGTGTGTAGCCCCATGCCCCGTTACCTTCAGGTCGCCTCAGGGTCTTCAGGGACTCCATGTACTGGATTCTTCTGGTCACAGGTAGGTTGACTTCTATAGTATTCGTGACGCCACTCTCAGTATTGCGGTCAGGGCGACCGCCACTGCAGTTTAGGGGACACCTAGGGCTGATGATAGGTGCAGTTAGATGTGGTGGCCTCCCAAGAGTGAGGCTGGCCCCAGGGCCCGGTGTAAGTGGGTAGTACCACAGGTCGCAGACGAACTCACACGTACAGCAGTAATGTCTTACAGGGTTTTTACTCACTTCAGATGGCAGGGGTGAGTTAACCCGGGCGATGCTGTGATGCTCCAAGAGGGGAACCAGGCTCCTTCAGGCTGACTTAAGAGGTGGCTGCTGACTCGCCTTCCTAGCCCTCTTGTTTTTGTGCTGACCAAGACTTAAAGTCCTACGGGGTCAGCCAGGGAAGTTGCTTCTGCCTGTTCTCCCCTTTTTGGCCCGTTTGCTTGCAGCCTGGACCAAGTAACTCTGGCTGCTTGCCTCTTGTCACTTATGGGCCCTCTCATTGCTGCGTGGCTCTGGACTCTGTGTAGGTTTGGTGAAGGGCATGCAGTGCCCTCACCAGCAGGTTTAGCAGGCCAACTAAATGGGCCCCTGCTCTGGGGACCTTTAACCCCGTGCGGGCCTGGTTCACCTGGCAGTCCCCGTACTCAGCCACCTCTCTGCACTCCGGCCTCAGGTGGTTTTTCGGGCGGCACTGCAAGGTGACCGTTCTCCCCCGTCAGCAACTACTACACCTGCAGTGTCCGACTGCAGGTTCTCTCTCTGCGACTGCTCTCTCCCCCTGAGCTTCACTAACTGACTCGGCTCACTACTCCCTCCCCTCTGTGCCTGCCTCCGCAACTTAGCAACCAGCCTCTCTACTACACCCCTTGAGTGGAGATGGAGGCCACGCCCCCTTCTGGATTCCCCAGGGGTCCCTTCAAAGGTCAATGTGGGAGACCTGGTTACTATGTGCCTGTGTGTCCACACCTCGGTCAGCCTTCTGGATTACGTGTGTTGTACCGACCCAGCATGGGCACAGTACTCAGTGGTGCCTGACCAGGTCAGGGGCGCCACACACACACCGACTCCAGGCGCCATTATTTGAAGCCCGCACCACCGACATTTTCAGGATGGCCCCTGCCTCACCATCCGTAGCAAGCACCAGCACCGCCTGCAGCACACCACACAGCCTGCAGCATTGTCCCTGCTTCTTCTCACCATTTTACATCACCTCCCAGTAAGCTACATTTGGCTTATAAGATGCACCCTCATTTTTCTCCCAAATTTTTGGGAGGAAAGTGTGTCTTATAATCCAAAAAATACGGTAAGTAACTTAATTTAGCTAATATAGCTAAGTGATGTAGAAATGCTCCTGAAAATCTTTAGTCAAAAATGTAAGCGTATAAGATAGGTCTAAAGCTGGGGTCACACTAAGCGACAGCGACAACGACGTCGCTGTTACGTCACCATTTTCTGTGACGTAACAGCGACCTTGTAAGTCGCTGTTATGATCGCTGCTTAGCTGTCAAACACAGCAGAAGCAGCGATCATAACGTCGCTACATGTGCAGAGAGCAGGGAGCCGCGCTTAGCGCTGGCTCCTTGCTCTCCTAGGTACAGTACACATCGGGTTAATTAACCCGATGTGTGCTGCAGCTACATGTCACAGTGCAGAGAGCAGGGAGCCGCGCGCACTGCTTAGCGCTGGCTCCTTGCTCTCCTTGCTACAGTATACATCGGGTTAATTACCCGATGCGTACTGCAGCCACATGTGCACAGAGCAGGAGCCGGCGCTGGCAGCAAGGGCGGAGGCTGGTAACCAAGGTAAATATCGGGTAACCAGGGAAAGGGCTTCCCTTGGTTACCCGATGTTTACGCTGGTTACAGCTTCGCAGCTGCCAGACGCCGGCTCCTGCTCGCTTCATTTCGTCGCTCTCTCGCTGTCACACACAGCGATGTGTGTGTCACAGCGGGAGAGTGACGACCAAAAAATGAAGCTGGACATTCAGCAACGACCGGCGACCTCACAGCAGGGGCCAGGTCGTTGCTGGATGTCACACACAGCGACAGCGACGGGACGTCGCTGCAACGTCACAGAAAATGGTGACGTAGCAGCGACGTCGTTGTCGTTGTCGCTGTGTGTGACACCAGCTTAAGGGGAAAACGTTTCTCCTTGCGGAGACCTGACAAACCAATCTGGCTGCTAGTGAGGGGTCTTATACCTGCAGTGCTCCTCTGGGAAATATTCAAATTGCAGCTATAAGACTCCTTACTGGCAGCCAGATTGGTTTGCCAGTCTCCGCAAGTTGAAAAGTTTTCCCCTTAGACCTCACTATAGCTTCTCATACAGCCAAATCAGATCTCATACTTTGCACTGACGAGGGGCAATCATCTTGAAACACTGTCTGCAAATTGAGGTTCTGGTCTGGCATAAATCCTAGGTCATATGACAAGGCTCGTTAAAGGACCCCTTTTGACTTTTAGGATTGCTACTTCCAATAGGTGGCACTAGGGTTTGTCTCCTTCCTCCCTGAAGAGTTAATTAGAGTATAAGATAATAACTTATAGATGGGCAATGGCATAGCAAGAGTAGTACCGATTTCCAGGTCACTGACATACTCCATAAAAGATCGCGACATCCCCGATGGAAGCAGTTTTGGCATCATAGCCATCTGCTTTTGCCAAGAAAAAAGCCAAACAAATGAGGTGACAACCCTTACAGTACAATAAATGCATGTGTGCACATAAGATGTTAGATTGCATAGGTTAGCATAGCTTATATCTAAATGTAGCAGGAAAAAAACAGCCCAACATTGTTTAGCTATGTAAAGTGTCCTTGAGATTCTCTCACCGAGTAAACGGCAGCAATAAATCATGACTGCTGACAGTGTATCCTGCCATTTCCAGCCTGCTGGTTCAGTTCCAGGTCAATGTTGAGTATAGGCTGCATGCAAGCTGATATGAAACAAAGTTAAAAGTAGATTTTATTAGAAAGCCTTGCATCTAAGCCAAGCAGAATAGCCGCCAAGCTCCTCTACCACCCCGTGGAGCTTCGGGAGAAAACTCCATTTCAGAGAACCAGGCACAGACTACCCCAATAAATGCAGCCTATAAAAGGTATATACTCCCTAATATTGAAATTGCATCATCAAGAAGAAGTTGTGGGATTATGGAAATCACAGAATTGATGGACCTGTTAATAATATGCAGGTGATGTAAGAATGAAACAAAATTTTCAAAACATCTCAATTTATTCAGTATTGAAGTATGAATGTGTCCCCAGGGATAAGGGGTACTCAGATCCGGGCCAAAGGGTCACTTCTATAGGTATCATGATGGCGTGACCCGGTCTGTGATCCCAGGCTCCACAACAAAAAGGGGATTAGGTAAGGGAGATTGTCCGTGACATCACCCGTGGGTTGCAGCGATGAGATGGTGGCACCGCTGTTGCCTCTGGGGACCGTGCCCGGGACTGACGGTGTGGAGCAGCAAGGTGGAATCCCCTCCACGGGTAGGGGAGGTGTACTCCTGGGGCCCAATTGGGAGTTGTGGTGGTGGCAGGGATTGCAGGGAGCAGGAAACTCACAGTTTGGTTGTCTTGGTGTTGGATGAAGCTAGGCTGATGCATACCTCCCAACCGTCCCGGATACAGCGGGACTGTACCGGATTTCAGCGGGTGTCCCAGTATCACGTTCGTGAGGCTTTTTTTCCCGTGGCTCCGCCCACCCGCTCTCTCCCTTTCTCCCCCTCCTAATGCACGTGAGCAGAGCCGAGCGCTGCTTCACTGCTCTGGCTTTGTGCTGCCGCTGTTATTAGTGGGCGGCAGCAGCACTTTCCTGGCTGCCGGCGCTTTAAATCGGCACCTGCAGCTCAGCGTGCACTGCTCTCAGCTGGGCTGCTTGTGTAGGAAGGAAGTGCATCTGTGGGCGGAGCTACCGAGCAAGATGCTGAGCTCTGCCCACAGATGAAGAGACTGGAGGAAGAGGAGCTGCAGCACCAAAAAACGCTGTATGTGACCCCCCCACCTACCCAAAGCTGTATGCCCCAACCCCCTCCTCACCAGAGATATATGCCTCCAGTCACCCCCCTCACCACATATGTGTGGCCCCGTCACCAAATTTGTATGCCCCCCAGCCCCCCTCCAGATCTATATGTCCCACAGCACCCCCCAGCTCTGTATGCCTCCAGCCCCCTCCCACCAGATATGTATCCCCCAGCCCCCCTCACCAGATCTGTATGCCCCAACAGCACTCTCCTCACCAGAGCTATATGCCTCCAGCCACCCCCCCTCACCAGATCTGTATGCCCCCCATCCCCCACACCAGATTTGTGTACCCCCCAGCCCCCACACCAGATTTGTATACCCCCAGCCCCCACACCAGATTTGTATGCCCCTTAGCCCCCACACCAGATCTGTATGCCCCCCATCCCCCACACCAGATTTGTATACCCCCAGCCCCCACACCAGATTTGTATACCCCCCAGCCCCCACACCAGATTTGTATGCCCCCTAGCCCCCACACCAGATTTGCATACCCCCAGCCCCCCACCAGATCTATATGCCCCCCAGCACCCCCCAGCTCTGTATGCCTCCAGCCCCCTTCCACCAGATATGTATCCCAGCCCCCCTCACCAGATCTGTATGCCCCAGCAGCCCTCTCCTCACCAGAGCTATATGCCTCCAGCCACCCCCCCTCACCAGATCTGTGTGCCCCCCAGCCCCCACACCAGATTTGTATGCCCCCATCCCTCCCATCGGAGCTGTATGTGCCCCCAGAGCTGTATAAGCCCCAACACCAGAGCTATATGCCCCTTAGTAATATCTATGCTACCAGTAATTTGTATGCCCCACAGTAAAGTGTATTTCCCCCAGTAATGTGTATACCCCTTAGTAACGTGTATGCCCCTCAGTGAAAAACACAGACGATCTTCACTGATGTGTTAAACATGCATATGTCCCTTCATACTCCGTGATTCATGGCACACAGTGGTTGTCCATGTGCAATCCGTGATACGTGATCCGTACTCCGTGACTGCACATGGACATATACTCACCTGTCCCCGCTCCTGCTCTCCGTGGTGCTGAAGAGTCCCGCGATTTAGCATCCAGCCACCGCTCTCTCACCTCTGCAGCTGCTTCCGGGCCGGCTCTGGGTGCATAAATGAATATGCATGCCATAATGTTCCGGTCAGGAAGAAGCAGAGAGCAGCTGCCAAACTCAGCATCGCTGGAGAAGGTGAGTTGAAAAAGCTTTTTATTTTAAATGTCCGTGTTTTTCTGGTACGTGTTTCACAGATCACACCATAGTGTGGTCTGTGGGACATCAGTGATGCCAAAAAAAAACGGACATGTTTCTGTGCGGCAATCATGGATACGCATGTACGCCGCACGGAGACACGGTCAGTGAAAAATCACTGATGTGTGTGCAGACCCATTGATTATAATGGGTCTGCATAGGTCAGTGATTCTGGTACGTATAAAAACTAGCACATACATACCAGAATCACTGACATCTGAAACAGGCCTAATATGTATGCCCCCTCAAGTACTGTCTATGCCCCAAGACCCTCCTGTGATGTATATACTGTAGCCCCCATCCCTTCCTGTGCTGTATATATTGTAGCCCCCAGACCCTCCTGTGCTGTACATACTGTAGCCCCCAGCCCCTCCTGTGCTGTATATACTGTAGCCCCCAGCCCCTCCTGTGCTGTATATACTGTAGCCCCCAGACCCTCCTGTGCTGTATATACTGTAGCCCCCAGCCCCTCCTGTGCTGTATATACTGTAGCCCCCAGCCCCTCCTGTGCTGTATATACTGTAGCCCCCAGCCCCTCCTGTGCTGTATATACTGTAGCCCCCAGCCCCTCCTGTGCTGTATATACTGTAGCCCCCAGCCCCTCCTGTGATGTATATACTGTAGCCCCAGCCCCTCCTGTGATGTATATACTATAGCCCCCAGCCCCTCCTGTGATGTATATGACTCGCCCATCCCAGGGCTATGGGACACCCGGTGCCGGGCCGGACTAGTCCGGGGGTCGTCAGTGGTGGCGGAGCCCGACTCCGTGGCCCTGGTGGGTGTCAATTAAATATGGCTGGTGAATAAAGTTTATGGTTGTCGTGACGCCACCTGTGGTTTGCGGCTATTAAGCCGCCGCTGCTGTGTGAGGCTTCTGGGGTGATGGAATGGCAGCAATGGTGGTACTGCTCCCCACAGGTGGAGCGGTGCCCCGGGGACACTGTTGGTGCTCGTAAGTGTCTATGCAGATAAATAACTGAGGCAACACCAGGGGTGCAGTTTCAAGGTCTTTACTCACAGTTCTTGTCAAGGCCTGCAGGAGCCTTTGGACTGCTGGGACCACCGTCAGGGACCTCCGCCGATCCTGGGTAGATCTGGGGGTAAATGCCAGTGCACCCCTCTAATTGTGTCCTTTCTCAGCTGACTTCACTAGCCTTGCCTTTTGTGGCTGAACCTGGCTCGGCCTCCACTGCAGCCTCCGGGCTGGGAGCTCGCCTGTCGGTATTTGCCCCTTTTCCAGAGATTCTTGCTGTGGGCTTTGGTCCGGGGAGCATGCAGCTTTCCCTGGACCTCGGTCTTTTAACCTTTGGAGATTACTTCTCCTCCTCCAGTGACTAGGGACCGTCCTCTGATGCATCTTGATCCCTCCACCGATGTTCCTGTGGAACAGGCCACCAGCTCTGAAGCTATCTGTGGCCCTGGAATCCCTTCGTTCCCTGCTTGGTGTCACCTGGACCCTCTGAGTCCCAGGGTCTTCACCAGGAAGCGTCACTTTCTTCTTTCTTTAGCTCCTGCCTGACTAGAGCTCTTTTTCTACTCTCTGTTTCTCTCCTTCTCTGTTGCTTTCTTTCTCTGTTGCGGACACTCTGAACTCACAGAGCTTCTTTCTCTTTCACAGCTACATGCTGTCTCCTTCCTCTCTCACTCCCTGAGGTAAACTGAAACTCTGACCTTCCTCTCTGCTCTACACTCGGCTGGCTCTTCCCACCCCTGGTTGCTAAGCTACCACCCTATGGGAGCAGGGATGGGTCTTACGACCCCTCCCAGCATGCAGCATGGGAGGGTTGCTGCCACTGTCCCTGGTCCCAGTGTGTGCCTAGCAATGGGTGTAGTGCAGTTTTACCTGTGAACTGGCATGTACCCCTTTCCTTACCCAGGATGGGACATCACACCTCTGACTGGGGTGCAATGTCCCTGTGGCGACGGAAGCCTCAGGGGCGCCACATATATACTATAACCCCAGCCCCTACTGTGATGTATACACTGTAGCCCCCAGCCCCTCCTGTGCGGTATATACTGTAGCCCCCAGCCCCTCCTGTGCTGTATATACTGTAGCCCCCAGCCCCTCCTGTGATATATACTGTATATATACAGTGTATACACATTTTTTTTATATATATATATATTATATAAAACCCCCATCCTTCCTTGTGATACATACACAGCGGTGTCAGTGTGCACTGTGCGTGGCTAGGTCTGTTAAAGTGTTGCCAAGTGATCACATGCCGAGGAGGAGCTGGATAGAGACAAGCGGGGTAGGTGAGTGCGGCTGCTGCCGGCTTCCTCATATTATTACCTCCAATGTGTATATATGTATGATGTATATATCTATGTATGTCAGTGCAGATGACTGTGTATAGATTTGTCTGTTTATATGCATTTTAGGGAATTTGTCTTCAAATATGTACCGTATATGTGCGTATGTCTGTGCCCACGATCAGGACTCACTGTGTCCTGGAGGCAGCGGTTCCTGACCTGCGGGGCTGCACGTCTCCTCCGCAGGAGACCACAGCTGCCTGTGCCCACGATCAGGATTCGCTGTGTCCTGGAGGCAGCGGGTCCTGACCTGCGGGGCTGCAAGTCTCCTCTGCAGGAGAACGCAGCTGCCTGTGCCCACGATCAGGGTTCAGTGCGCTGTGGTCTCCTGCTGTGTTCTGCCTACGAAGGACGCATGCAACTGCAGCAAACAATTGATATGCTGCAGTCTGGAAAGACACTCCGCAGGTCAGTGTTTGCTGCAGAAAAAACAAGCACAGTGGGCACAGGATTTCTAGAAATCTCTCCACTTGCTTGTACTGTACAATGCAGCGTTTTAGACACAGCAAAAAGACGCTATATCCAAAATGCTGCAAATACTGATCGTGGGCACGCACCCTTAAACAATGTGATCAACAGTGCTGAAAAGGATTGGATGTGGGCGTGACAAATTGCAAAATGGGTGTGGTTAGGGGGCGTGGCTTAAAATTGCGTTACGCGCGCTGCATACTTTGCCCTCTTTCTCATCTTTAAATGTTGGGAGATATGCTGATGTGTGTGGTCATAAAACACAGAGTCCTTTGTAAACCAACTTGCCGGTGACCGGGAGCTTTTTGGAGGGGTGTGCTGGTCCCACACACGGTGCAATGAGCAGGAGCTCTCTTTTGTTGCACTGCACCTTGTAGTCTGTAGTGATGTGTCGGTCGCGAACGATCCGACACAAAGATCCGGCTCCCTGCAGTGACTAACAGGAGCCGGATCACCAGTGTGAGCCTGCGGCTGGGCTCCGCCTACTCAACAATCTAATAGGTCACTTGTAAGTGGGTGGGGTTTAGCCGCGGGTGGCCGAGGTTTTGGCGGCGTTACTATAATCTTAAATATGTGTTCACCTGGGGTGAACACATATTTAATAAGGAGCCGAGAACGATCTGAAAGATCCGGCTCTTTGTGGTGAGCGGAGCCATGAGAACCGGATCACCAAAAAGAGCCGGACTTCCCATCACTAGTAGTCTGCTTAGCTCCTCTGGTTGGAATGGGGGAAGTCCACTTCCCTGCACTATTCCAGGTTCCCGATGCCGGTGGGCCACTACCCTGCCCCGGTACACTTTGGGTCCCCTCCTACTGCCTGACCTGTTCCCGCAGTCCAGGGGCTCCAACCCCTGACCGCTCTGCAACTTTCTCTGCAGCCCAGGAGACACACTCCTGACTGCTCTGCTGCTCTCCTCTGACTGACTGAACTCCTCCCCTGCTGCTCTTTTCAGCTCCTAACTGGGGGGAGGGGCGTCTGCTCATATGCACCATGTGGGTGTGTGTGTGTGTAAGCCCAAGGAGGAAGCGATTCCTGTACCCTTGGTGGGGGGGTACAGTCATCTGTGACTACCTGGTTTTGCCAGGGCGTCACATGAACATCCCATACAGAAATCCCCGCACTTATAGTCTTAGCTGCTATATATATAAGGTTATTAATGATTGTCTGAGGAATGTTGTGCCATGCTAAATACTGTCACGCACCCGGGGCCACAGCGCTGCTCGTCACGGAGTCGCTCGTTACTCACCAATCCGGTCCCCATACGCTCTGACCATGGCCGCTGCTCCCGCTTCCCCTCCTCTGCATCCTCCGTTCCCCCTGCTCGTCGGTCCTGCCGTCTCGCTGCGGTCTGGGACTCTGCTTCCAGGTCTCCTACATTCGTTCCTCGACGTCCTGTGCTGATCTCCGGCTCTCGGGTTTCGCGCTTGCGCACTAGGGCGCAGGCGCGCTCTCTCACCTCTTCTTATAGGTCCAGCGTCTCTGAAACAGGATATGGCTGATAACAGGTACAGGGTATAAAAGACTTCCTTTCAATTTGGGCGGTGCCTGTTCAACGTGTTCTTGTAGCTTTGTCTCTTGCGCTAGGTGTTCAGGTCCCTCTGTGTCTCTTACCCAGGTTAACCCTTTCTCTATCCACAGATCCCGACTGCCAGCCTGAATGCGTCCAGCCTTCCGGTTTCCCAGGAGATTCCCCGGTGACAGTCAGCTATGGATCCCATCATCTCCCGTCAGCTTGTACCCGTCGCCGGTTCTGGACTCCATCTGATACCACCAGTCGGCACCTGTACCCGGTTCCAGTCATCCATCCTGATCCCCTTCGGCCCGCATCTACCGTTGGACCAACAGCCATCTCCGGCACGGACATCTTAAGGACGTTAACCCGTATTCACCTGTGTCCCGGCTGCTGTGCATCTAGGCCCTTTGGGTCAGCCGCCAGACAGGGGCTCACTCCAGGTTGTCTCCCTGGGGGAGTCCGGTGCGTGGTCCCATGGATCCTCCTCTGAACTGAACGTCACAAATACACTTGGGCAAATCATCAAGATCCACTGCTGGCAGCTCACTTTGCAATAGCTGAAAAATGACGTCCCAAGGGTACTCAATGGGAGACAATCAGGAGACATTGCAGGCCATGGGTAAATGTTTAATCCACTCAAGCTGCTCACAATTCCATGAGCAATATGCGGTTTAGTATTGCTGTGTTGGAAAAGCGGCTCCTGGGAGACTTTCATAGTTTAATCATGGATGCCTCTTAATGGTGTTGTTCGGGTGGTCCCCACACTGCTCTCCGGCTATTTTTGCATTCTAGACAAAAACAGGACTAATGACTGAAGGAAATAGTCCTCTGTTTCCATTGTCCACTTGCTCTGCACCATGAGTCTTTGAAATCTGTGGCGGGAGGTCAATGGACCACATTACACTGGTTGTTGTGACTTCTGTATCAGTGCCTGTATTTCCTGCCTCAGCTTCTGTTCCCAAGTGGTGTACCACTTTCATTGCAGGTGACGAGATGTGACAGTTCTAGTTTTGTGCTCTCTAGGAAGTTGTAGTCCCATCAATACAGGGAGACAGAGTTAATTGCTGTGTTATTTCTATGGGACTGCAAGCTGTTTAAAATCTTAAAATCCTTTTTGGTTACAATCCCCTCTGGGGATTGCCTTGGCTCCATGGTCATGAACTCATCTTCGAATTTAGAACCGGAGAGCTGCTACATTGGGTTCAAATGTGCCACAAGGGGTGTCTTGTCTTAGTTTGGGAAGTCCATCTTCCTGCAACACCATTTATCCTTCCGGGATTTCCTCCTGCCTATCGATGATATGTAGACTTCGACAATAAGGAGATGTTGCCGCCACCCAGGCTGTACGACAGTTGCATTAACTTGCCTCTGGCATCCTTGCGCCCTCGAGGCCACATCTACCCTCTTTTGCAGATAGAGACCAAAGCCATGTCTGATTACATCAAAGAGAATCTGATAATCTACTAAGCTGAGCAGGGCAGATCAAAGTATTGTAGTGCACATGTGCGGAACTGCAATGCCAGCTCGTGTGGATGACGTAGGATACGTCATCCACACTAGCTTCAGAAGAACGAGGACAAAGATGGTCGAAAGAGGAAGCGCCACACCCGGAAAATGGAGACGCCCATCTGACCCATCTGCTCCGCACCGACCGTTTAGGTAAGTATTATAAAGTGTTTTTTACGTTCTACACAGCGGCCTGGCCTCTTATATACAGCATGTTAGAATGTTGTATATAAGAGCTCACTGGTGGTGGCCGCAGCTTATAGGCCACAAATCTGGTGACAGGTTCCCTTTAAAGTTGCAACTTTAATGTTAAGGAGTGTATATAAGTTTCCACCTGTTTCCTAATCCTTCATACATAAGATGTGACTTATAGGAATAATATGCAAGCGTGCAGAATTTGATTTCTCTTTTAATGCAGTTATTACCTTTATTTACTAATGTGAGAACTGAAGATGTAAATGAAAATGATCTACAGAAGGCAATTTTAAAGACTTAATGGCACTGCTGGACATACATACTCCTCATACTGACATCGTTAAGCTTGATGAAGAGCTTAACTACCGGTAAGAGCGTAACAAACAGTTTACTCAAGGTGATCATTTTGCCTTAGAAAGATGTGAATGTCTAAATCTACATTACTTACTAATTTGAAGACATACTGTACAATACGTCCATTGGTAAATCTCAAAGACCACAGAGAAGATTACTTAGAAAAAGAAAGACTGATACCACGTCATTGACTGTTAAATTGTCAGCTTCAAGGAAAATGCACACATGATATGACTGCAGTCAGCCTGTAAGCAGCGCTCATTAAAGAACAGCTGTCACCTATGTACAGTATTCTGACTAATCTTTGAAGAATAGTATAAAAACATGTCTGAGCTTACCTTGTGTGTCTTCAGGGGTTTCACAGAGGAATAACTATGATACACTCTTTTCATGAATTATTACTTACATTGCTTTGTATACAATCTGATCCACACTGCCCCAGGATCCATAATCAACAGTATGGAAGAGGATGAAAAAACTATTTATCATAAGCATTAAGTAAATTAATTTTATTTACGTTATCCGTAACGATGAGCAAATCCATACCATTTAATGAAATTTGTATTGAATTTTATGAAATTTGCAGGTGCAGGTGAATTCGAACAATTTGTGATTTGATTTGTGCAAATCATCAAAAAAGTCTGCAAAAGTTTGCATTGGTCACATAAGACTTACATGGCCTCAGATACGGCTATGCAAATGTAAGGGAGCTGGAAAGCAGAAGACACGGTGAAGTGTCACCTCACAATCTCCGCTGAAGAACATCGCCATCAGCTGTCCAGAGGAGACAGCAGGAACTAAACAGTGGAATGTGTGTTTCCCCAAAACAACTAAGGCCTGTTTCAGACGTCAGTGAAAAACACACACATTTTTCACAGACCATGTTAAAGATGCGTATGACCCTCCGTGTGCCGTATTTCGGCACACATGTGTTCTCTGTGTGCTATCCGTGATAGCACACGGAGATCAGGAACTTTATACTCATTCTTCCCTGGCTCTGCTGTCCGTGGTGCTGCTGTCTCCGATGCTGCGGAACTTCGACTCTGCTGTCTCCCCGTTGCTGTTACTTCCGGGTCGCGGTGCAGTGAATATTCATGAGCATAATTAGCCGGAATGGAAGCAGGAGACAGCAGCAGCCGGAGACAGCAGCGGCCGGAGACAGAAGCGCTGGTGACAGGTGAGCATGACAAATCATTTTATTTCACGGACATGTGTTTTCTCTGGTACGTTGCACACGGATAACACCATTGTGTGGTCCGTCTGACATCAGTGCTACTGGAGAAAAACAGACTTGTCTCCGTGTGGAACACATGGACATGCGTATGCACCGCACGGACACACAGTCAGTGAGAAATCACTGATGTGTGCGCAGACCCATTGATTTTAATGGGTCTCCGTATGTCAATGATTCCAGTACGTATGAAAACGGATGTCATAAGTACCAGAATCACTGACATGTGAAAGAGGCCTAACAGAGAGGTTTTAAAGCAGATGAGTAGTAGGCAGATAAGTATATATGTGGATATTTTTTAATGTATATTTTTTTTAACGGAATATTGACCTGCAGAAGGCTTTGGAGCAAGCCAATATGCGTAGTCCAAAGTCTTTGATTATACAGCATGCACAACAATGTTACCATATGTATGTGCATTTGACAATATAGTGTCAAAGTGAGTCACCAAACTGTGGTGAGATGGCTAAGAGCAGGAGGCTTGGAGGCACGAGTCCCAGTTATGATCAAGAAGCCTTTCATATCTGCAAAGAGAAGGTCTGACTTTAGTTTGACGAAGAACACATGTTAGGGCCAGATGGACGGGCAGACCCGGGAGGTGGATCCACTGGGCCGAACTCCCCAATGAGAGAAAGGAGTCCGGTAGCCGGAGCACTTTAGATAGCAGAACAGTCCGTGCACTGGAACACAATGGAGAAGTCCCTGGGACCACGAGGTCACTGATGGTGGTCCGGGTGACGGAGCTCAGGTTCGGAAGCCGTGATGATGTCAGGCGGGGTCCGGAACCGTTGGAGCGAGATGACGGGTCACCGCAGGGAACCGAGATGGTACGGACTGTCAGGATGGCAGATGGGCAGCGTTCGGGGTTCGAGATACAGCAGGACAGGATGGCGATGCAGGATCGGCTCTAGAAGACAGAGAGGTAAGTATCTCACAGAACACAAGGAGACCTGACTCCTAGCTTGGGAAAACACGAAGAACAGGCCCCGCTCCCTTGGACATTAACCCCCTTTATACCCTGTACCTCTGTGCATCATTTCCTGTCAGTGGACACTGGCCCTTTAAGAAAGGGTCAGTGACCGCGCGCGCGCCCTAATGTGCATGCGCGCGGCCCGGGTGCCAGAAGCCAGGGCAGGAAGCTGAGAGGAGGACGCAGCAGAGCCGGCCAGGGACTGGGAAGCCGACGGGCGCCGGGAGCGGGGACCAGGAGGCCTGGGAAGCGCGGGCACTGGAGGCTGAAGAGCGGGGAGCGTGGCAGGTGAGCCGGGGAGCGGAGCAGAGGACCCGGGGAGCGGAGCAGAGGACCCGGGGAGCGGAGCAGAGGACCCGGGGAGCGTGACAGTACCCCCCCCCCCCACGCCCCCCTCCCCGCAACCGGGACAGGAAGGCACGGATCAGAGGAGTGCCCACGTTCTCCCTGGGCTCCCAGGACCTAACCTCAGGACCATACCCTTCCCAGTCCACCAGGAAGAACTGTCGACCTCGTACGGTCTTCATGGCCACGATATCCCTTACCGCATAGATGTCGTCCTCAGCAATAGGAGGAGGAGCCGGACTGGCGGCAGCGGAGAAGGGACCAAGGACAACCGGCTTGAGCAGAGAGACGTGGAAGGAGTTGGGTATCCTCATCGTGGCCGGGAGCTGTAGTTTGTAGGAGACCTCATTGATCTTGCCGAGGACTTTGAACGGTCCGATGTAGCGAGGTCCCAGCTTGTAGGATGGTATCTTCAGTCGGATGTATTTGGAAGCAAGCCAGACGAGATCTCCCGGAGAGAAACACGGAGGATCCAGACGTCTCTTGTCCGCGTGTCTCTTCATCCGCAGGGATGCACGTGCAAGGGAAGCCTTAACTGAGTCCCAAATGGTTGTAAAGTCACGGAGTACTGCATCAGCAGCAGGGATGTCCGAGGAAGAGGATACAGGCAATGGGACAGACGGCTGAAGTCCGTAGACGACATGGAAGGGAGAACTGGAGGAGGACTCACTGACGTGGTGATTATGGGAGAATTCAGCCCAAGGAAGAAGCGTGGACGTAGTGACGTAAGAAAGAGGTCAATATCTGATTGACCCGTTCCACTTGGCCGTTCGACTGAGGATGGTAGGCCGAAGAAAAGTCCAGAGTCACTCCCAGATGTTTACAGAGAGCCCTCCAGAAGCGGGAGGTGAACTGAGTTCCTCTGTCGGACACTATGTGTGATGGAAAGCCATGCAAGCGGAAGATGTGATGTATATAGGCGTCCGCGAGTTCCTGGGCAGAGGGTAGTCCAGCCATAGGAACGAAATGGGCCATTTTAGAGAACCGATCCACCACGACCCAAATGACTGTGTGTCCGGAGGACAATGGCAAGTCCGTAATAAAGTCCATCGCTATGTGTTGCCAGGGAACTGAGGGTATGGGCAGAGGCAGAAGACGGCCATATGGCAGGTGTTTGGGAGTCTTGTTCCTGGCACAGGAGGAGCAGGCAGAGACAAAAGAGGCGACATCCGTGCGAAGAGATGGCCACCAGTAATGACGTGCAATCGCACTCCATGTTCTCTTCTGACCTGCATGACCGGCTGTTTTCGAGGCATGGCCCCAGTGTAACACTTTTTGCCTGTCAGTCTCAGAGACATAAGTCTTCCCAGGCGGTATCTGGGCCAGGGTGACAGGAGCCACCGGAATGATCTTGCTAGGGCAGATGATGGGTTGGGATGTCTCTTCCTCCTGCTCCATGGGCATGAAATACCTAGACAAGGCATCAGCGCGTACATTCTTGTTCGCGGGTCGGAAATGGAGCTGGAAGTCGAACCGGGCAAAGAACAAGGATCACCTGGCTTGCCGTGGGTTCAGTCGCTGAGCAGTCCGCAGGTATTCCAGGTTTTTGTGGTCCGTGTAAATAATGACTGGGTACACTGCTCCTTCCAGAAGATAGCGCCATTCCTCCAGAGCCAGTTTGACTGCCAATAGCTCTTGGTCACCGATGGTATAGTTGCGTTCAGGCGCTGAGAAGCTCTTGGAGAAGAAACCGCATGTCACCATCTTCCCGGAGGAGGACTTCTGCATGAGCACTGCTCCGGCTCCCGAGGAGGAGGCATCCACCTCCAAGGTGAACTGGCGGTTTAACTCTGGACGGTGGAGTACAGGAGAGGAGGCAAAGGCTCGCTTTAGAGAACCAAACGCGGCGTCGGCCGCAGGTGACCAGTCCTTTGGATTAGCCCCCTTCTTGGTCAAGGCGGAAAGAGGAGCAGTCAGGGCCGAGAAGTGAGGAATAAACTGGCGGTAATAGTTGGCGAATCCCAGAAAGCGTTGGATTGCCTTCAGTCCAGAAGGAGGAGGCCAGTTGAGAACGGAAGAGACCTTCTTTGGATCCATCTGCAGTCCGGTATCGGTGATGAGGTAACCCAGGAAGGGGAGAGAAGACTGTTCGAAGACGCACTTCTCGTACTTGGCGTACAGACGATTCTCTCTCAGTCTTTGTAGAACCAGTTGCACGTTCTCTCGGTGGGTCTGGAGGTCCGGAGAGAAGAAAAGGATGTCATCCAGATATACCACCACACAGACGTAGAGAAGGTCCCGGAACACATCGTTCACTAATTCTTGGAAGACTGCTGGTGCGTTACACAGGCCGAAGGGCATCACGCAGTATTCATAGTGCCCATCGCGAGTGTTGAACGCGGTCTTCCATTCATCCCCTGAGCGGATACGGACCAGGTTGTAGGCACCCCAAAGATCCAACTTGGTGAACACACGAGCTCCTCTGAGCCGATCAAACAATTCGGGGATGAGCGGCAGGGGGTACTTGTTTTTTACGGTGATTAGGTTCAATCCCCGGTAGTCTATACATGGGCGTAGGTCGCCCTCTTTCTTCTTTACGAAGAAGAAGCCTGCTCCAGCAGGAGAGGAGGATCTCCGAATGAATCCCTTAGCCAAGCTCTATGTGATGTACGTAGACATGGCCCTTGTTTCGGCTGGAGACAGTGGATATATCCGTCCTCGAGGTGGTGTAGTTCCCGGGAGCAGGTCAATGGCACAATCGTAAGGACGATGTGGCGGAAGTACTTCGGACTCCTTCTTATCAAAGACGTCCACGAAGGACCAATAGGCTGAGGGCAGTCCCGGTAGGGACTCGGGAACCGGAGGTCGCCGGATAGGTTGTATGGTCTTCAGACAGTTCTCATGGCAAGAAGACCCCCATCGAGTGATATCACCAGTGCCCCAGCTGACTGAAGGATCGTGTGTCCGCAACCAAGGAAGGCCCAGCAGGATTTGATGTGACATATGTGGGAGGACGTAGAGAGCGATGTTCTCGGTGTGCAGAGCACCGATACGCAGTTCAAGCGGCTTGGTGATCCAGGAAATGGTGTCTGAGAGGGGTCTCCCATCCACAGAGGCAATCACAAGAGGTTTGGCGAGTGGAGTAACAGGCACCTGGTACTTGTCCACCGTGGCCTGCTGGATGAAATTGCCTGCTGCCCCAGAATCGAGGTACGCCTCAGCCGTAAACCGCGTCTCTCCCGTTGTCACTTGCACAGTCCATGTAACTGGGTCTGAGAGAGTCCCAGCACCTAGGGTGGCCTCTCCTACCAACCCTAGGCTTTGAAGTTTCCCGGCCTCTCTGGACAGGCGCGTAGCAGGTGTGTGCCCTCTCCGCAGTAGAAGCAGAGACCCTTGGCGAGCCGCTTTGCTCGACGTTGTTCAGACTGTCGCACACGGTCGATCTGCATGGGCTCATGGACGGAGACACCAGAGGCCGTTGACTGGAGTACGGCGGGCTTCTTTGGAGGAGAGGAATGCCTTACCGGACGTCTCTCACGGGACACCTCTTTGGACCGCTCCTGAAAGCGTATGTCCACTCGAGTCGCTAGGGTAATCAGGGCGTCCAGGGTGGACGGTACGTCACGTCCAGCCAGCTCATCTTTGATTCGACCCGAGAGTCCTTCCCAGAAGGCGGCGGTTAGGGCCTCGTTATTCCACCCGAGTTCTGAAGCCAAGGTGCGGAAACGGATGGCGTATTGACCCACTGTCAGAGTTCCCTGACGTAACCGGAGAAGAGATGAAGCAGACGCGGAGGCGCGTCCGGGTTCGTCAAAGGTGCTGCGAAAGGCCTGCAGGAACTCCTGGAGGTTCTTGGTCATAGGGTCCTCCTTCTCCCACAAGGGGTTCATCCACGCCAGTGCCTCGCCCTCTAGGTGAGACATGATGAAGGCGACCTTGGCTTGGTCGGAGGCAAACAAATGTGGCAGCTGCGTGAAATGGAGGGAGCATTGGTTTATAAACCCCCTGCAGGTCTTGGGATCTCCGGCGTACCGGGGTGGTGAGGCCAAACGCAGTCTGGAAGCATCCGAGGAGGCTGCCACGGGAGCGGGAGCCGTGGATTGACTAGTGGAGGCCCGGGGCGTTGAAGATGTGACCGAGGCTTGTAGCGTGTTCAAGCGGGCGTCCACGGAAGTCATAAAGTTCAGCATGCGGGTCTGGACTTCACGCTGGCGTTGGAGTTCCTCATGCAAGGCCGCTAGTGCTTCGGCGGGATCCATGGCCTGTTCTTACTGTTAGGGCCAGATGGACGGGCAGACCCGGAAGGTGGATCCACTGGGCCGAACTCCCCAATGAGAGAAAGGAGTCCGGTAGCCGGAGCACTTTAGATAGCAGGACAGTCCGTGCACTGGAACACAATGGAGAAGTCCCTGGGACCACGAGGTCACTGATGGTGGTCCGGGTGACGGAGCTCAGGTTCGGAAGCCGTGATGATGTCAGGCGGGGTCCGGAACCGTTGGAGCGAGATGACGGGTCACCGCAGGGAACCGAGATGGTACGGACTGTCAGGATGGCAGATGGGCAGCGTTCGGGGTTCGAGATACAGCAGGACCGGATGGCGATGCAGGATCGGCTCTAGAAGACAGAGAGGTAAGTATCTCACAGAACACAAGGAGACCTGACTCCTAGCTTGGGAAAACACGAAGAACAGGCCCCGCTCCCTTGGACACTAACCCCCTTTATACCCTGTACCTCTGTGCATCATTTCCTGTCAGTGGACACTGGCCCTTTAAGAAAGGGTCAGTGACCGCGCGCGCGCCCTAATGCGCATGCGCGCGGCCCGGGTGCCAGAAGCCAGGGCAGGAAGCTGAGAGGAGGACGCAGCAGAGCCGGCCAGGGACTGGGAAGCCGACGGGCGCCGGGAGCGGGGACCAGGAGGCCTGGGAAGCGCGGGCACTGGAGGCTGAAGAGCGGGGAGCGTGGCAGGTGAGCCGGGGAGCGGAGCAGAGGACCCGGGGAGCGGAGCAGAGGACCCGGGGAGCGGAGCAGAGGACCCGGGGAGCGTGACAACACAGCCAATGGAAATAGACAGATTGGCCTAAGGTGTTGTGTTCGGATGAATCCAAGTTCAATCTGTTTGGTAGTGATGGCAGCACTATATATACCGCCCAACTGAAAAACGTAATAATGTAAGGGATCAAACACCTACAGTGAAACATGGTGGTGGCAATGTCATGGTTTTGGCCTACTTTTCTGCATCTGCCATTGGGCCTCTGCATAGAATTGATGTAAATATGAATGCTACCATGTACAAGTATATACTGGAGAATGTAATGCTGCCAAATGGTAAAACCAAAGTAGGCAGGAGCTCGAAATTCCAGCAAGACAATGATCCAACGCACACATCCAGTTTAGTAAAAAACTGGGTAGCATACAAAAATGTTTGTCTGTTGCAATGGCGCAGCCAATCACCTGATTTACACCCTATAGAGCACCTTTGGGATGAGTTAGGGGGACAAGTTGGCGCCCGTGCCCCGAGCAATAAAGATGAATTGTTTACAGATTTGCAAATGAAATGGAGCAAGATCCCTCAAGATGTCTTGATACCCTAGTGGCTTCAATGCTCCGTCGGTGGGGTGCAGTAATTAAAGCAAGAGATTATGCTACAAAATACTAAAGGGGGCTTTACACGATGCAACATCTCTAGCGTTTGCTAGCGTTGTCGAGCACGATAGCACCCGACCCCGTCGTACGTGCGACATCTGGTGCTTGCTGCCGTATCGAACATTATTGCTACGGCAGCATCACACGCACATACCTTGTCAGCGACGTCGCTGTGACTGCCAAACAATTCATCCCTCAAGGTGGAGGTGCGTTCTGCGTCATAGCGACGTCACTGCAGCATCACTAAGCGGCCGGCCAATAGAAGCGGAGGGGCGGAGATGAGCGGGACGTAACATCCCGCCCACCTCCTTCCTTCCTCATTGCCGGTGGACACAGGTAAGGAGATGTTTGTCGTTCCTGCGGTGTCACACATAGCGATGTGTGGTGCCGCAGGAACAATGAACAACATCGTACCTGTGGCAGAAATGATATTAAGGAAAGGAGCGACGTGTCAACGATCATCGTTTTTAAACGATTTTTCGATTGTTGATCGTCGCTCCTTGGTGTCACACGCTGCGATGTGCGCCGGATGTGCGTCACTAACGACGTGACCCCAACGATATATCGGTAGCGATGTCGCAGCGTGTAAAGCACCCTTAAGGTATGGCAATGCAAACAATGAATTACTCTCTATGTTGTGATCAATAAATAGTATATGTAAAACTCTCGGCAGTCAGTTTTCTTTAATTAAATGACCAGACCTATATTCAAAAGCATTTTCTTTAAAATTAAGGCCTTGTATGATGACAACTTCATGCATTTTCATTTCATCACCAGGAAAATGGCAACAACCAGACAGAAGTAATCACACTTTAAAAATAAAATGCAAACTTTTTGGTCGCTACTGTATGTGCTAATCCATAAGTTGGATTCAGATGGCCATACAAAACTTCAGGCCAGTCACTCCAACTAATTGTGGACATGACTGGTTCCGTCTGCAGTTCCATGTGCTCGTCTACATATCAGACGAATACAGGGGCTACCGGCTATTTACATGCACTAGTGTGGTCCTCAAGTGGAGCCAAAGCAGTGCATGCTGCAATTTTTTCACAGACCATTGGTCCATTAGGAAAATTTGCCATGTGCACATTGGCTAGGAGTGCATGTACTTTCCGTGTCTGGTCAGTCGTGCACACTGGCACCATACATCTGTATGAGATGTCCATCTTGCAGACATTTGACATAGGACCACTTTCCTCATTTAAAAAAAGTCAAAGTCTAATATTTTTAGCTACTTTTTGGACTTACATGAAAATCTGATGTAGTCTTAGGTCAAATTTATACAGAAATACCAAAAATTAGGAAAAGTTTACTGTACATACATAGTCCATTAAATTACCAAAAATGAGGTACTGTAATGTTTCTAAAATGTTTCTAATAATTACATCTCAAACCGTTAATGCACAAAAATATATCAGATGTCACTTGCATTTAAAATATTTTTCTGCAATTAGTCCCATAAACTATTTTATAACAGGTATATAACACGGGGAAGGTACTGACAGACCAGGGGTTCCTATGCTGGCCCTAAGACTGGGGCCCCTATGCTCACCGTCACCCCGGGGATAACCTTGAAGGTAGGGAGGTCTGGGTCCTCGACCTGGCCCTGTGTCCTATCCGAGCCCTTTTCTTACTTCCCCCAACCCAGGGAGCGGGCCAGAAACCCAGTACAAAACCCCAAAGAGAATACACGGACAAGTGAAACCTCGTACACACTGCACTCAAACACAAAGGAGAAACAATATGTGTACAGTCGAATAAAGAAAAGGGTAGGGAAAAACAACAGGGGAATGTTCACACCATGCAACAAAGCAACTATTATTCAGCATTGACTGAGAACCACTGAGACCGGGATCCCTGATGCTATCTTTGGCAGGCTCTTACTACACTCCCCAGTATTATGTAGGAAGAGAGCACCTGAAGATGGTAATCAGCAGCCTAGCTCTCAAAAGAGTAGCACAATGCTCCAAAAAGGATTAACTCCAGCATGGCTGGCAGTAGTGAAACAACTCAGCCGATGCCCAGCCAAGCTGAGCACTTAAGAGAGACCAGTCTGCATTTCGCACTCTGCAATGTGAACAGAGTCCAACGCCAGAGTAGTAATTCATCTGTGCGAAACTGGACAGCGCATGACAGAAAAATTCACCATATTTATGTAATTTCCATGGTCTGTATATTTTCTTGAAACAAAAGATGTAAACAAGTTTTTCTCACTCACCATAAAATGAAGACAATCACAGAGGCAACATACTACAAATGCACCGTCTTAAGCTATGTTTTTGTGGAACGCCCGCCTTCTCAAGCATATGTGTGGAGCAAAGTTTAAATACGAGACAACTACAATATAAGCATTTAAGAACATTTATCGCAGTCATAACCTATGGCTCACAAAGACAGGTGAAATACATATTAAAAAAAATATCAATTTGTCATTTAGAGAAACACATTCCACAATAGTTTGTCCATAAGCCTTTTTGGTACAAGGGACTGCTGTCACGGATGTGACTAAGGTGAGCCTATAGTGGCTGTAGAGCTGGGGCCCCTTCGCTCACCCTAACCCTGGAGGTATCCTTGATGGTAGGGAGGTCCAGGTGACCACCCTAGGCCCTATATCCTGTCCTTGTCCCTGATGTTATTACCCCCCTCCACAACCCACCACCCAGGGGGAATAGGCAAAAACAGGAGTCAACACCCCACCAACAAATATGGACAGACCGGGGAAACAACAACAAAACCAATACGTACACATGGCAACCACACACAAAGGAGCCACAAAAAGTGTACGAGGGGAGACAACATAAAAAAGGCGGGAATAAACAGACTAATGTTGAACCTCCAAACCAGAACAACACACCTGAGAAAGCTGCAGCAAACTCCAATGCTGCAGCCAACAGCAAAACTGAGAGTAGCAACAGCTCCTTCCACCTGCTGGCCAAGTTTCCTAATGATAGGAAATAATCGGCACCCTCTGGTGGATGTAGAGGGTAGTTATAGAACCTGGGCATGGTCCCCACTGGAAAACAACTGACCAGGAGCTGCTGGATTTAACCCTTTCCTCCCCAAAGGAAAAGGAATTCATTTAATCTGCAGAGTTCCACAAGACAAAGTAAGACTCTGACCTAGAACATGTCACCAAAACTTACAACCGAGAAGTCTGTGAAAACGCCAATGTAATTATCCAAAAGGCTTCTCTTTTGAAGTAAACATGTTTTTACTATATCATAACCCTCAATCACTTTAAAAATCATTTATCTAAGGTGAGATACCACATCTTTTTCTCCCAAAAAATGTTTAGCCACTCCTTTTTCTGCCTTCTTTTTATAATTAGTTTCAGATTCCACTTTTATTTGATATTTTACTTGAGGACAGTTTACTATAGTAGAATGATGTTCGTTAAGTCTCAATTTAATAGGCCTTCCCTTGTGTCCAATATAAACCATGCCATCGGGGCAATTTAACATGTATTACATATTACATTGTGAATGTTACGAGTAAAGTATCTGGAAATCCTTATTTTATGGCCCTTGGTAGGGTGATTAATATCTGGGCCTTTTATAATATATGAACAATTTTGGCAGAACAGACATGGAAAAGTCCCACATCGACAAGAACCTGTAAAGAGTTGGAAATACTTGAAGGTTTTAGATATGCTCTAATAAGATTTTTATCCATAGATCTACCTTTGTTATAAACAAATCTAGCGAGATGCATTTTTGTGATCACTAGTAAGTACCGCACAATTTTTTGCAATAGATTTTTTCACGCTGGAGGATGTGGACCCACTGCGCCATGCAACCGGGCTCACCCTGGAGGGACATGACTAAGTGACTACCTCATCTTCCCTAGCGCTTCTGATGGTGAAGTTAGGCTTGTGCTGTAAGGTAGCCACCAGGTAACACTCCAGGGGAACTTATGGCACTGTAGTAGCTGATCTCAGGGGTCATAGATACAGAGGAGGACTCAGGTGTAGGCCAGATGGCTGGTAAGGGCTGGATGGCTGGTACTGACAAAACAGCTGGTATAGACTGGACAGCTAGTGAAGACTGGATGGCTGGTACAAGCTGGAAAGCAGGTACTGGCAGATACAGGTCCACAAGAACAGGAACACAGGTACTGGATACACTGGAAGGCTACTGGAACATTGATAGAGGTTAGTGGGTACAGGATACGGGCACAGGGTAAGGACACAGGGTATGGCACCTGACAACTAGCAAACATGAGGAAGCAAGGCAACACGGGGGCGCTAGCGCCATTGTGACACCCTGGCCGAGCCAGGTAGTCACAAATAGGGCCCCGCATTACACCTTTCGATCACAGGTAACACACAGACAACCTTTCAAACCCTAGTTACCCCCTCAGGGCTCGATGGACACACCAGGGGGCAGAACCAGGCGGTTGGAAGACACCCACCTAGGAGTCTAGCCAGCCCAAGGGAGGGAAAGTCAAGTACACAGTCAAGTTCACACAGTTCAGTTTTAGCGTTCAGCAGGAGTGGTGGTCAGGCCTGTGTGTCATACCTGAAGCTGACTGACCGGTACCAGGGTAGGAGCCTTGGTGCCACTGGCTAGGAGGCAGACGGTGGTCTCCGTCCGTAGGAGACGGGAAGACGGTTTCGGCAGAACCGGGTGGTACCGGGACAGGGTTGTAGCCCGCCGGTATCTACACCGGGGACCCAACCGGAAACCGTGCAAAAAGGGGGGTACTCAGACCCTGAAACCAGGTCCAAAAGCGATTGGAACTGGTTAATTAACTGATTGCGGCCAGGACTAGAGGTCCTGTCCCACCCAAAGTCCCGACTGAAGGCAACAGCCCACCGAGGGGGATAACAGGCCACCTCCAAGGCTCAGAGATCCTGTGGGCGTCTGCGGGCTCCTTAGGCCACAACCAGCTGAGAGCGGACTCCTGAAGTTGCAAGCACAGGCAGTCCACCATTCTAAACACAGGTGCAAGAGAAAGACAGAGACCACGAGCCGGGTGGGGGGACCCGAACACAGCCGGCTGCGGGCACCGACCACCATCACCTTGATTTACCAGAGACTCGTGTGTTTCCTTAATAGTGAGTACACCAGAACCCTGCGGTCGCCAATTTCCCTGCACCACCAAACCCCAACGGGTCCCGGGGCCACCATCCCTGCCCACAGAGGGGTTAACAACTTGCTGCGCAAAATCTCCCCCGGGTGCCCCGTAACTACAGTGGTGGTGTCCAATATCACCACATCCCGTGGGTGGCGTCACAAACTCCGTACGGCTCAGCCCGTACATATACGTCCTATATTTACCATCCCATCACCCCCCTTTTCACTTAAAGTGACCGTGAGACCCCCAGGTTCAGAGACCTCGAGCCACCCACAGAAGGACCGGATCCGAGCAGCTCGGCTGCTGAGAGCGGGGCTGTACACCATTGTAGTACCCCCCTTGTGCCTCATCTTTTTCAAGTCCGAAAGGAATCTCTTCAGGAGAAGAGGAACATAAATATTCTCCTTTGGCTCCTACAACCTCTCCTCAGGACCAAAATCCTTCTAATCCCTAGAAAATGAGTTTTACTCCCACCTTTTTCATGGCCAGGATGCTTTTATTCAACGACATCCTCTTAGCTGACTGGTGAGGGCAATCTGTCAGGATCCTTGAAGAAGCAGCTCAGGATGACAAGCTTGAGAAGAGACATGTGGAAGGAATTGGGGATATGTAAAGAGGCCAAAAGCTTAAGCTTGTAGGACACAGCAATTATCTGTTGGAAACCAAAAAGATTAAAGGGACCTGTAGTGCTTGTGGGTGCAAGCGAGGAGAGAAACAATTGGATCAAGGCACCAATCTCTGACCTGGAGGAGCGCACCTGAACAGCTACCAAGATTTCACTAAACCACTGGAGGTGGGGATGGGCTTGCGCTGATAGGTAGCTGCCAGGGCTAGCGTCAGGGGATCTCCGTCCCCTGGCAGCTGGCACCAGAGGTACTTCGGTGTCTTGGCACCTGACAGCCGCAGCTGGCACCAGAGGATTGGATACTGACAGCCTTTGTAATGGCAAATGCAGCCAGTACAGAGAAATGCAGCAGAGAGTTCAGCAGATACAGCTGGTATGGATAGATGCAGCAGCAGGTTTGGCAGATACAACTGGTACAGATAGTTGAAGTAGCAAGTTTGTCAGATACAGCTGGTGCGGATAGTTGCAGCAGTGATTGCATCAGGTAATGAAACACAGATGGATATGAGTAATGTGGCACATAGTAATACAACAGCAGCGGCAGCACAAGAGACCATGTTGCTCAGGCACCTGCCCTAGTGGGGAGGGGGTGCCTTAATTACCTAGTACCTCTCAGTGAAACATTGAGAGGCCCTTCTGAGAAATGATGAGCTGGCCCTTTAAGAGCAGAGGGTATGTGTGTGCGCACCCTAGGCGTATTCCCGGGAGACGAGTGCTGCGTGCACATGCCCTGGGAGGATATGATTGGAGACTCACACATGGAGGACTGCGGGCTAGCAAGGCAAGACAGTTCAGGACAACCGTGGCGGTGAGGGAGTCAGCATGCCTGCTGGGGAGAGGCAGAGCAGTGCAGGGACATGGCAGCTCTGGACCAATAAAGCGAGGACCCAACTTGTAGGACGGTATGTTGAGATAGAAATATCTGGAAGAGAGCCATAACATGTCTCCAGGCCAGAACAAAGGCAGATCCAGGCGTCTCTTATCCGCATGCTCTTTCATTAGTCCTGACGACCTCTTCAGAGGGTCCTTGGGATCCATCCAGATTTTGAAGAAATTCTTGGTGCGAACATCGGCCGCAGGAATGCCGGAGGTGGTAGCCACAAGAAAGGGGATATTGGGCTGTTGACCATATACGATATAAAATGGAGAATTCGCGGAGGCCTCACCCACATGATTGCTGTAGTAGGAGAACTCAGCCCAAGGTAAGAGCTTGATCCAATTGCTGTGGTGTGCATTGACAAAGTGCTGAAGGAAATTTGTCAAAATCTGATAGACCCGCTCCATTTGACTGTCCAAGCATACATGCAACAGCTTGTTGGTGGCCCTCCAGAATCTGGATGTGAAGTGGAGCACAAGAAACACTGAATAACAGAGTGAAGTGGACCATTTTAGAGAATTGGTCCACTACCACTCCTATGACGAAACACCGTGAGGGCACCTGAAGGTCTGTAATAAAGTCCATAGAAATGTGCTGGCAGGGAAAACAGGGCACAGGAAGTGGTAGTAACCAAGCTGATGAACTTGTCTTGAACTCATATTCCGGGTGCAAGATGAACAAGCAGAGACAAAGTCCACAATTTATTTTCGCAATGATGGCAACCAGTAATGCTGAAACATAAGAAAATCGGTTTTCTTCTGCATAGCATGGCCAGCCAAATTAGATAAGTGACCCCACTGTAAAACTAATGTCTTATCGGCTTCTTTGAAAAATGACTTTCAGGAAGGAATCTGATAAGTTTATTGAAGCCACAGTAAGCATCTTGTCAGGCCCAATGATATGTTGAGGCTCCTCCTCCTAGTCAGCTGACAAAAAGTACCTTGAAAGTGCACTCATCTTGACACTCTTGTCGAGTGGCTGAAAACAGAGGACGAAGTCAAAGTCGGAACAAATGGCAACCACCTTGCTTGGTGCAAATTTAATTTCTTTGCAGACACTAGGCAAAATTCTTATGGTCAGTGCTGCCCCTTCAAGTAGATAATACCACACTTTCAAAGCCATCTTGATTGTCAACAACTGTCAGTCATCAATCGAATAGTTGCACTCTGGGTCAGAAATGGCCTTGGAAAAGAAGCCGAGAAGGTTAATATTTGGCTAGTAGGAGATTTCTGCATAAGAACTACACCGGCACCGGCCCCTGAGGAAGAAGTGTGCCGCCACCATGCCTGTAGCAGCCAGGCTGCTCGGATCCGGACCCGCTGTGTGGCTCGAGGGATCCTCCAGACCCGGGGGTCACGCGGACACGCCAAAATGAAAAGGGGAACATAGTTGTACGGGCTTGGCCGTATTCAGTTTGTGACGCCACCCATGGTGTGTGGTGAAGTGGGACACCACCGCTGCTGTTGTGGGGACACCCGGGGTAAATGTAGTGGCAGCTGGATGTTAACCTCTCCGTGGGTAGGGATGGTTGTCCCGGGACCCAGTGTCTCTGTGCAGGGTATGGCGATGGCAGGGGCTTGCGCGCCCGGACGTACCAGGGGATGTTTGGTTACTCACAATTAAATGAATCACACAAGTCTTTTGGTAAACCAAGGTGCTGGTGGTCGGTTGTACTCTGGTCCCCCACCAGGGCTGGTGGTCGCCGTCTTTTCCTCTGCACTAGTTCTGTTGTTTGTTTAGTCTTCCCGGTATGGAACACGGGAGTCCGCTAACAGCTTTCTGTGTACCTGAGGAGCCGTGCCTGCTGAAGCTGACCCGTGGGATCTATGGGCCCTGGCGGTTGCCCTATCCTTCTCTGTGGGTGGTTGTCTGCTTTTGGGACTTTGGTTGGGACAGGACCTATAATCCTGCCCTCAATCGGTTGATTAGCTAGGCCTTTGGTTCCAGTCCTGGCTTCAGGGTCCGAGTACCCCCTCTGTGCATGGTTTCTGGGTTGGGTCTCTGGTGTCGGTACCGGCGGGCTCCAACCCTGTCCCGGTCCACCTCGGATCTCCGGCTGCCGTCTTCCTGTCACCTGCCGATGGAGACCACCGTCTGCCACCTAGCCAAGGTTCCAGGGCTCCAACCCTGGCACCGTTCAACTTGAACTTCTCCTCCGCTAGAGCTACACCTATCCCCAGCCTCCACTCCTCTCAACTTGAACTCTGGACTTCATCTGCACTGGACTTATACTACTTGTTTTCCCACCCCGGGCTGTCTAGACTCCTAGGTGGGCGTTCCCTAACTGCCTGGTCCCGCCCACTGGTGTGCCTGTCTTGCCCTCAGGGGGGTGACTAGGGTTTCAGGTCGGCTGTATGTAACCCTGTGAGGGATGGTGTTATACGGGGGCATAATGTGTGACTATCTGGTTTTGCCAGCACCACCAACACCTTCTCTAGATCATTATTCAATCTGGTATCAGAGATAATATACCCCAGGAAAGGAAGGGAGGTTTGTTCGAAAATGCACTTTTTGAACTTGGCGTATAGCCAATTCTACCTCACTCTCTGCAGGACCTGCCAAACATTCCTCTTGTGTGTGGGCAGGTCTGGAGAGAATTATATTTTCCGGAACCTTCTTTACTTGTGTGGGGTCATATACTCGGACGACAGCCTTGTGTTCTCTCCAGACCTGCCCACACACAGGAGGAATGTTTGGCAGGTCTGAGAGAACACCAGGATGTTGTCCGGGTATATGACCACACACGAGTAGAGAAGGTTCCGGAAAATATAATTTACAAGCTTTTGGAACACTCCAGGGTCATTGCTGAGCCCAAGTGGCATTACTCGATATTCGTAGTGACCGTCCTGGGTATTGAAGGTGGTCTTCCATTCGTCCCCCTGGTGAATCCGGATCAGATTATATGCTATCCAAGATCAAGTTTAGAAAAGATTCTGGAGCCCTGAAACAATCGAATAATTCTGCAATGAGTGGCAATTGATATTTATTCCTGATCGTTATCTGATTAAGTCCCCTATAATCAATACAGGGTTGGAGAGAGACATCTTTTTTCTTTGCAAAGAAGAACCCAGCTCCATCTGGAGAAAAGGATTTCTGAATAAATTTTACTTAGTTAAATAGTTACATAGTTACATAGGTTGATAAAAGCCCTAGGTCCATCTAGTTCAACCTTCCTCCGCCAGTTCTACATTTCGTCATTAAATCATTTATAACCGACAATGTTGTCTGTACTGAGGAATCATCCAGCCCTTTTTTAAAAGTTAATGTTTACATATCACCAATAGAAAATAAAGGTAAGCCCATCTTAAATCATAGTGTCAAAACCTTACACTAAAAAAGTGGTGCTAGATGGAAAAATGCACACAACAAAAAAACAGGAGCAGCACAACTCTCCATGAAGCATTAAAAAAAGGAGAAATATAGGACAACTTTGTGCAATTCAATTATTTTATTAGTAAATAATTAAAGTTAAGTTCTCACGTTTGTTTATTTTTGTATTAATAATAGTGATTATGAAATCAAGTATTTTTAATACAAAATTAAACTCACTGTTTATTTAGTTTTTATGTAATTCTAGTTTTACTGAAGCACTGGGGGCTGCCATCATGGATTTGGTGTTTGTAAAAACAGTTACTCACCTCCTTTATGGCAGCCCCCTGTGCGTAGAAGACCGTTGTCGGATTCCGACCCTATACCTTAACATAGCGAAGGCGTCTGCTATGAAATGGACGCGCCCCCTGGGCTGTCCAGATCGCAGCAGAGGGAGGAGATCAGCGCCATCTTTGTGGAACACAGTGTATGCTGTGTGCTGCACTTTCCCCCTGTCACCCGCTGATTGAGTACCAACCTTGGGCAATGGTGATTGCACCATAACCGATTCTGGCGTGTTGCTCCCCACTCTGCTGCTCGCCTCCCTCCTCCTTTGCTCACCCCCCACTCTGCTCACACCCCCTCCGCTGACTTTCCCCCTCCCCTGCCACTTGCTCACCCCCCACTCCGCTCACACCCCCTCCACTGACTTTCTCCCTCCCCACAGCTCAACCCCCTCCCCACATGTACTCACCGCGGGCCTCCGGGCCTCGCTGCTATGGATTGTGATCGCTGACAGGACAGGCTGCTGGGGGCGCAGGTCTAAGGTGAGTGTATGTGGCTGGGAGCGGTGATCTGCAGCCTGAGCGGCACTGCACTACAGATCACCCATATTCGCCGCATGTCACCTCGGACCTCTGATCCCGGCCAGCAGCACAGTATATGGGGGCGCAGGATACAGAGAGGTATAGGGAAACAGTCACCGAGCGGTGGGGAATTGGGATACTGTCAGCGAGCGGTGGGGCGTTGGGACACAGTCAGCGAGTGGCGGGGCATTGGGGCACAGTCAGGGAATGGTGGGGCATTGGGGCACAGTCAACGAGTGTTGGGGCATTGGGACACAGCGAGCGGTGGGGCATTGGGACACAGTCAGGGAGCAGTGGGGCATTGGGACACAGTCAGCGAGCAGTGGGGCATTGTGATACAGTCAGCGAGCAGTGGAGTATTGGGATACAGTGAAGCACTATGCAGCTGGCCTTAGTGACAATTTAGACATTAGGCTCACTTTGCGGCCAACAACAAAATGGCTCTGCACTGTGATCCTAACCTTAATTCTCTCTTATCCTTTTGGAAACACCCAAATTGGGAGGGGGAGGTGTGACATCACACACAGGAGAGCAGATTCCACCCACTTTTACTGCAGCTGTAATGTGAGCTAGTTCTACAGTACTTTTACAGTCAGATTTCAGCAGCTGCTCCCCCTAGTGTTTAAGAGTGGCAATATCAAACATTTTTTTTTTTATTATATTTTTGTCAATTAAAAACAAATAATTTTATTTAAACATACCAGTAAAACATTAATACTTTATATTTTTTCAGTAATTGAAAAACATTTTTTTGGACAACACCTTCCCTTTAAAGATCATAATCCATATATTAGCCAAAGGACATAAAGAGACAAGTGAAACCACACCTGTGACAGAGAAATCAAAAAATCATTGATAATCTGGTGATAAATTGGCCAGTAATGCTGATAACATATTGAATATCTCAGTACTACCCCAGTAAGTGGAAAACATCACTAATGTCTCTGAATAAACTAGCAAGAAAGTACAAAGTATAACTTTAAATTGGCCAGTAAGGGGGGCTTTGCACACTACGACATCGCAGGTGCGATGTTGGTGGCGTCAAATCGACAGTGACACACATCCGGCGTCGCAGTCGATATCGTAGTGTGCAAATCCTTTTTGATATGATTAACGAGCGCAAAAGCGTCGTTATCGTATCATCGGTGTAGGGTCCGACATTTCCATAATGCCTGTGCAGCGACAGGTACGATGTAGTTCCTCGTTCCTGAGGCAGCACACATCGCTGTGTATGAAGCCGCAGGAGCGAGGAACATTTTCTACCTGCGTCCCGGCTGCAATGCGGAAGGAAGAAGGTGGGCGGGATGTTTACATCCTGCTCATCTCCGCCCCTCCGCTGCTATTGGCCGCCTGCCGTGTGACCTTGCTGTGACGCCGCACGACCCGCCCCCTTAGGAAGGAGGCGGATCGCCGGCCAGAGCGATGTCGCAGGGCAGGTGAGTGCATGTGAAGCTGGCGTAGCGATAATGTTCGCTACCCCAGCAATCACAAGATATCACTGCTGCGAGGGGGGCGGGGACTATCCCGCTCGACATCGCAGCATCAGCTTGCAATGTCGCAGCGGGCAAAGTACCCCTAAGGCTTACCAAATAGTCAAACAGTCACAGGTGCAGAGTAGAACCCAGTGTCCCGACGCACATTTCACGGGGAGACCCCACTTCTTCTTGGAGGGGAGTGACCCATGGCCTTTGACTGGCATCACCGTCAAACAGCAGGGGAGCAGACAAGCAGGGTCCAGAACTAGGAACAGGAATAACCAGCTGTGCTGCAGCTGCAGGCTGGACTGATTTAGATGAGGCAGCCGGCAGAGTGTTCCAACTGGTGTTCACGGGTGTTCACAGACCACAGAAAGGTCAGGATCTGATGCTGCTGTTCCCGCTGGTGAGTCATCTCCCGGTACAACACCGGAAGTGTAGAGGAGTCGGGATCAGCGGGGTTCATGGCCTGAGCAAACTGTCATGCTGGTGGGTGTGGACCCACTGCACCATGGGACTGGGCTCATCGTGGAGTGCATGACTAAGAGACTACCACATCTTAAATAGAGCCTCTGATGGTTAGATTAGACTTGAGCTGGAAGCCAGGTCGTCACAAATAACATACAAACACCCCCCACCCCCATCAGACAGGGACATCAGCCAAACAAAAACCCTTGTTGCCTCCCTCCAGTGTCTAATGTCCACACCAGGTGGGGCGGAGCTAAGCGGTTGGCTCCACCCACCGAGGAGTTCACAGGCCTGGAGGCGGGAAAAGTGACAGTTCAGTGTAGGAGTGTGAAGTGAGAGGAGTAAACACTTGGGTGTCTGGGTTTGTGGCCCAGGCACTAACAGCAAGGTTGGCAGACGGTGGTGGCCGTCTGCAGGAGTGGTGGAGCAACGCGGAACCGTAGGACCGGGGACGGGCGACGGCCCGCCGGTACCGACCGGGGAGCGAAGTGAAGCCAGCACACACAGGCAGGGCCATCGGACCCCGACAAGGCTTGGAGCCGCCGACAATAGTCAGATACGAATGTGACTGGAACCCCAGGGGTTTCACAACAGCAAAAGTCCCGATTGAAGGCAACCGCCCACACCGTGAGGGTATACAGCTACCGCCTAAGGCTAGAGACCCAAGGGCCAGCGTCTGCGGGCAAACGGGCTCCTCCAGTACCCATACACCGGGGAGTGGACTACCGTTGGGAATCCATAGTAGTCAGAAAGAGAACATCAAGGTGCAGGGAAAGACAGCCACCATCACCTGTCCGGGGAGAAGCACTGCAGCCGGCTGCGGGACCCGTCCATCCAGCCGTTTGGTTTACCGAGGACTTTGAACCTTTCTTGCTGAGTGAGTACACCCATGCCATCCGGCACAGCGCCGCGCTGTCCCTGCAACCCTGCACCTCACCAACTCTGCCTCCCCGTCACAACAACATCACCGAGCCCCAGGACCACCGACCCCTACCCACGGAGGGGGAAAACAACATCCCAGCTGCTCCCTACCATCGCTCCCGGGATCCCCGTCACCAGCAGCGGTGGTGCCCATCTTCACCACGACCCGTGGGTGGCGTCACGGACTAAATCCCCCAAACCAACCACCCCTTTCACTCACGGGCGAGGAGCACCGCTCGAGTCCCCGGATCCAGCCCACCGCTCGAGCCACCGAGCAGCAGCAGCCGCAGCAGCGCCGGACCCGAGCGTTAGCGAGAGCGTTAGCGAGAGCGCAGCAGCGACGGCGTCCTCCCCGCCCGCGACACTCCAGGTACCATTCCAGGGGAACTCTCGGCACTGTAGCATGACTCCAGGGGTCATGGATGCAGGAAAGGACTCAAATGCAGGTCAGAAAGCTGAAACTGACTGGACGGCTTGTAAAGGTAGTACAGCTGATACAGGCAGGACAGGTGATACAGGCAGGATGGCTGGTACAGACTGGACAGCTGGTACAGACTGGATGGCTGGTACAGGTACACCGGAGGGATACAGAAACTCAGTTAATGGATACACTGAACAGGTACTAGAACACAAGTGCAGGTTAGCTGGCACAGGATACGGGACCTGACAACCATCAAACATGAATCTAACTGATCATGTTGCTCAGGCACCTCCCAAATGGAGAGGATGCTTTAAATACCCAGTGCCTCTCAGCCATATGCTTTGAGGCACTTCCGTGTAGGGCACTCTGGCCCTTTAAGAGGCGTAAGGAGAGGGCGTGAGCTCCTTGGAGCAGGAGGCATTGACTGGGACAGGAGCCAGTGCTCAATGGACGAGAAAGTGAGTGTCCCTGCCGGGAGGAGGAGGTGGAGCAACACAGAGATGACAGTACCCTTACAGTTTTCTTTATTACTCCTGTACAATTGTATGTAGATATAAATATACTTTCACTTTATTCAGACTGAGAAAAACCTGTTTACATCAACCATCTCAAGAGAATATTTGGACAATGGATTATTAAAAAAAGACATTACAAATGTGATTAATATACCTGTTATGAAATGATTAAAACTATGTTTATGAAACTAATTGCAGTAAAATATTTTAAATGCCAATCATCTAATTTTTGTATTAATTTTTTGAAGTGTGGATACATGGATTAGAAGATTTCGTGATTGCACATTTTTTTCTCAGCTCCATTTATAATTTTCCATTCTTTTAAGATTTTCTAAGTCACATTTTCACTTACTACATTAACACTATATGGTAAAAGACACTTTGGCCGCAATTCAACAAGACCGGAGTTGTTCATGCAGGTCTTGATGAGTGAATCAGGAGAGTTGAAAAAGTGGCACCTTGCCACTTGTCGAGAATTTGACGGACAGCAGTTGCCATGCCCCCGGCCTGCCCTGGCTCTGCCTATTTTCCCAGGTTTAGGCAAAAATGGCATAACTACGCCAAAAAGTTGTAGAATTTTAGAGACATTTGACATTTTTGTGTAAAAGCCTTGATTAACTGGAACCCTTAGCTTTAAAATCTAATATTTATTCTGCTACTGTATATCATTGCCAGAAAATGGTCATATATGGATGCAGGTATTGTGTCATTGGCCAAGATGGAAAATAAAAGAAAGTTACTATTGATCATTTGTAGTGTGACGCACCCCAGGACTTTGGGGTACTCAGTCCCAGGCGGTGTATCGCTGAGATGTGTCACTGGGTGGCTGTTGCCCGATTCCGTGACACTGGGGGTCGCTTGAAAGGGGTTATGTACAAGGGAGTAATAATAAAGTTTTTGTTGTGACGCTACTTGCAGGTTGAAGCAATTTAGATGGGGCCGCTGCTGCAGTTTCTCGCTGCTTTGGCTGATGTTAATGGCAGCTTGGATGTTGGGCCTTCCACAAGTAGGCCCAAGCCCCAGGGGATAGATGATGGTATTAGGCGCGAAAAGAAGGTAGGCCACACAAGGGATTGCAGTGCAACTGGTTTCTTTACTCACAGCGTTGTTATGGCTTCCGACCCAGAGAAAGCTGGTCCTCACCACTGGTTCCCTTAGTCATAGTTCCGGTGTGGTGACCTGGTGGCTTCTTTCCCCTGCACCCTTCTCTAGTTGGTAGGTCACCGTGGCTTGGAGCATCTGGGGGTCCTCTCCTGGTTCTCTTTCAGTCTTAGTTCGTATGGCAGGCAGTTTGAACCCTGTAGGGTCGGTGCTCTGTTCCGGTCCCTGGTTCTCCCGTTACTGCTGGTGTCCCCGGACTTTACGGTCAGTGAGGTCCTGGATGGTCCCCTCACCGTGAAGATTTTTATCAGGTCTCCCAGGAGCGTTTGCCTAACCTAGGGCTCTGTACCCCGTCAGTGCTATGGTTCCAAAAGTACATCACCGTACTCCTTTGGCAACCACATGCCTGTGCCTGACATGCCACTGATACACTCTCCCGTCAGTACTGTTTTGTCCGTCTCCTCTCACTTCCACTTACTGACTGTCTGACCCCTCCTCCCTGGTTGTCATCTAGTGGACTGGATCGGTTCCACCTCTAGGTGGCCATCCATTGGGTCCAGCCCTAGCCTGTCACCAGTCCTTGGGGAATGGAAAAACAGGGATTATATGAATGTTTTGGTGTTACCGGCACTGGTCTTCTGGGTGTAGGCCCTGCATCTTTGACAGGATGCAGTTCCCTGTAGCTCCTGATGGCTTCAGGGGCGCTACATAGTGCACGTTTGGATACACTTTGAGAAATTGTAACCAGAAAGTGGTGTAAGTCATAGCGTAATTCTATGCCCAACCCATGGTTAATACAGATTAGGTTTTCTAGGGTACGTGCAGCGAGCTATGTGCCTCATTTACTAAGAAAATGTGCCACTTAATAAAAAGCACACTGGAGTAAGATGCACCTCATTTATTAAGACCGCCATAAAGAGCTCAAGTCTTAATTAATTTCCCCCCACTGTGTTTCGTGTATTCATTAATTACATTCCAATGCTGCTTTTTAATCCTTGTAGGCTGCATTTGCATTCAATTAAATAAACAAAGGGAAAAGAATGATCAAGAAATGAAGATATCTGGAAACATTTCTCAGTCTGCAATTAAATACAGTATGGTTGTACACAATTAACAGTTTTTACGGCTGTTTATAAAGCTGCCTTTAGGTAGGTGATGGGATATGTGATAATAACTTATTTTTGACATACCAAAAGAGAGAAAAAAAAAGTGTTTAAGTGCGAAAAGAACACATGTAAAAAAATGTTCACAAAAACTAGTTACTTATTTTACCTAGTAGGGGCAGAAAATCTGCAACATAAAAAACTCATCATGACAATGTAGCCTAAAAGTCCCTTGAATCTCCATTTCCACTCTAAAGTGCTTAACCACCATCGTTACTGCTTCTGAGGAGCTGTATTGACGTCAGCAGCGTGATTAGGTGATATCATCACACCGCTGCACGTTGGGGTAAGGGGCTGATTATTGCTCCTCTGTCCTTGCGATGCCATTGCTCATATTTTTAATTATATTCAAGTCTTAAAGATACAAATACAATATGGGAAAGGATGGCCATTAGTATGCTGAATACAATTTAACACATTTCTTTCAAATTGCACCCCCCAAGGAAGCAGGGTTGCCAACTTAACTTTTTATTTTGTCTGGACAGCTTATCAAAAAATCATAGACAGAAAATACTTTTTACGGACACATTGGAAAATGATAAGAAATCAGTATGATAAGTGATACTTGTCTTCAACCCATAATTCCAATAAGACATACGCTGTATTAACTGTAAAATGATAATTACAATCAAAAATACGTTTTTACAGCTTCACAAAATATCATGGACGCCTTACATTATTTTTATTGATAGGCCTATTTTCTGGACTGTCCTATAATTTCTGGATGGTAAATAACCCAACCAGGGAGGTATGACTTAAGGCCGCTTTACACGCAACAACATCACTAACGAAATGTCGTTGAGGTCACGGAATTCGTGACACACATCCGGCCTCGTTAGCGATGTCGTTGCGTGTGACACATACGAGCGACCGCTAACGATGCAAAATACTCACCAAATCGTTGATTGTTGACACATCGTCCATTTCCCAAATATCGTTGCTGATTTTGGATGCAGGTTGTTCGTCGTTCCTGAGGCAGCACACATCGCTACATGTGATACCCCAGGAACGATGAAAAACACCGTACCTGCGTCCTCCGGCAACAAGGTGGGCGTGACTTTCATGCGGCTGCTCTCCGTCCCTCTGCTTCTATTGGACGCCTGCCATGTGACATCGCTGTGATGCCGCACGAACCGCCCCCTTAGAAAAGAGGCTGTTTTCCGGCCACAACATTGTCATTAGGAAGGTAAGTATGTGTGATGGGTACTAGCGATTTTGTCCGCCATGGGCAGCGATTTGCCCATAACACACAAACGACGGGGGCGGGTGAAAATGCAGCGTGTAAAGCCCCCTTTAACCCTAGGTCGTCACATACCTCAGCCTACTTTTTGTCCTGGGCCTGAGTTCTGCTCCCGAGGTTGTCAGTACTGCAAAAAAATGGGTTATTCATAAACAATCCAGCACAAAGAGCAGCGTCCTTTATGTGAATGATGGGAGCTGGCATACCAGTGAGAGCACCTTCTAAATGGCACTAACAAGGAGTAAAATTAAAATTACACAATTTGACTTCCTTTGCGACCAATACCCTGCCCAGCCAACTTGCAGTGCAATTGAAAATCCTGAAAAATCCTAGTTAGCTGCAGAAGGATTGGGTTTCAATCTCATCATACAGTGATAATTTGACCAGAAATACAGAAAGTGAAATAAGTGTTCAACACATCCCCATTTTTCTAAGTAAATATATACACTACTCACAAAATGTTAGGGATATTTGGCTTTCGAGTGAAAGTTATGGAAAATGTAAAAAGTTCACACTACAGTGATATTTTATCATGAAAGTAGAAGCATGCAATGGTTATTTCCTCATCCTAAAAAATGTATTGAAACAAAAACCAACAGTGGTGGGTATGACCCCTCTCGCCTCCCCCCCCCCCAAAAAAAATGCCAGTGTCTCAATAACTTGTCCTGTGGCTTTGAGCAATCATTACAGCTTGACAACGACGTTTCATGCTGTTCATAAGTAGAAGTATTGTCTGCTGAGGCATGGCATCTCACTCTTCTTGAAGGGCAGCCCACAGGTTATTGAGGTTCTTGGGTATAGAGTTACGACGTTTACATAGAGACTCAGCTTATCCCATAGGTTTTCTTTGGGATTCAGGTCTGGAGAAAGTGCAGCCGCTCCATTTGAGGTCCCCCAGTCTCCAGCAGCCGTTCCCTAATGATGCAACCTCGATGAGCTAGAGCATTGTCGTCCATCAAGATGAAATTAGGCCGGTGTTGTTCATGCAGAGGCTCAATGAATGAATTAATGATGTTATTCAAATAATAAGGTCTTGTCACTATACCATTCACAAACTGTAGGACAGTTCTGTAGTAACTAGACACACATACCCACAGTGTAATATCACTACCAAAGGCTCGTCTGGTGACAACAGTGGCAGATTAATAGTGCTCTCCTTGATGACTCCAACATCATTGGTGGACATCATTTCTGCTCAGGGCTAATCAACTTTCATCAGTTAACAGCACTATGGCCCACTAGTCTCTCATCCCACATAGATGACACCTGAGCCTGATGGTGTTGTCAGGTGCAAGTGCAGATTATCTAGCATGCAGACCGCACAGATGTAAATACTTGTGAATGGACTGAAGTGACGGTAACGCTCGAGTACTTCTCACCTCCATTAAATGTGCCTGGAGTTGTGTGGTATTCATCATCCAGTTTCAAAAGGCATTGATCATAATGAAGAGGTGATCACTGTGGGATGTGGCTAAAGGATATCCACTTCTCTACCTTCCTGTGACTGTTTCAGTCTTTCTGTCTCTCTGTATGTCTATTGGAACCTGCTGATGACACTCTGTGACACTCTACACTCAATGGCCACTTCCATCTGAGAATATCCTGTTTGAAGCCTTGTAATGGCGAGGTGCTGTTGATCAATTGTTAGGTGTCGTCTTGTTCTCATGATGTCAAAATGTGAACAGCCTGATAATGAGGAGGACTGTTTAAATAGCAATTCTAATTGACCCAGAAATGTATTGGGTGATTCATGGATCAAACACCTGTGCTGAATTTTGCCATTAAGATCCTTGTTAGAACACAGCAAGTTATGCAAAAACTACTGAAACATTGAACAGTTGGACATGTGCAGTCAAAGGTTTAGAGAAGGTCACATTCAGTTCATCTGAAAAGGTTAGTGTGCATTTTAGCATCATCCTGAAATTTCACCTTATAATCAAAGACCCCTAACTTTTTGTGAATAGTATATTTCTAAAGGTTGCTATCGACATGAATTTCTCATCAGCTCTTAGGAACAATTCATCCAATCTATACAGGTAGTGAAATCAAACCATAGATGTCCATAAATTATGTATAAATATTGAACACACTTACTGAAATTTATTTCCAAAATAATATTTTTGTAATTTTTGTAATTGTTTCTCATTATTTTTAGCAGTTTTAGTGGAACAAAAAAAATCTGACGTTTTCTTTACCTCTAGAATACTAGGACATACATCTGTACATAACAGTGTATTTCTATCTCTATGTACCTGTATTACCTGCTATTGGGTTCACTGTCTGCAATACAGCTCAAGTATACCAGATTCCCCTATCTTCTTCACTGTGGGCTGTGGCTCATAGCTGGAGTTGTTGACTGCAAACATATAAGTCATGAATTTGATTCTTAGGGAAACCAGACCATACGAGGAGATGGGGAGATGTTTATATTTATGCAGTGAGATACCCCTGAGAAGAAGGAGCTACTGACCCTGCAAAGAGAATGCAAAGAAGTCGAGACAAAGCCCTGAAATTGGGACAATCCCGCAAAATCCAGGTTGGTTGGAAGCTATGTCTAGCTGCTTATTTGAAGAATGGGGCTTTCTCTTTGTTCACACTGGCATCCCACAATTGCAACCGCATTGTGCCGATAGCAGCCTATGTTGACAAGAAAATAAATAAGTTAAAGCTCTTGGGAAAAAAAAGAGGAGGCATAAACTAAAGCACAAAAACAAAAACTGTCTCAGACGGGAAAGGATAACATTGGTAGACGCAATTGGTAGACGGTGTAACAAGGGTGAACGGATGGAATAGGGGCTCCTAGGCTGACCCTCAGACTGGGGCCCCTGTGCTGTCCCGTATCTTGAGGATAGACTAGAAGGTAGTCAGGCTCGAGCCCCCAACTTGGCCCTGTCTCCTATCCAAGCACTGATACTACTTCCCTCCACCCTGGGAGTGGGCCAGAAACCCAGTAAGCAACACCCCACAAATAGGCACAAACAAGGCTAAATGAAAACGTGCACACACTGCACTCCAACACAAAGGAGGGACAGTTTGTGAACTGGGGAGTAACGCAAAAGAGGGAGGAAATAAATACACTCCCTGACAGACATTCTGTTGCTTATCCATGTTATGTAAATAAAAGCTTATAACCTGACTTTCAATTCATCCATTGGTTTTATAAATTACTCTTTTGAAAGCTGAAACCCTTCCAAATTTGGTTTAGGTTATGAAAATAAAGTTGCTGCAAAGCTGAAATATTGATCATTTAATGAACATAGAAAGGTCAGATTTTGGCAAGACAAAAGTTTTGTCGCCCACAGAAAGTAATGTGAAATTCAAACAAATAATGAACTTTTAATACAAAGATATGTTGTATAACATTAGTGAATGACGTTGTGGTTCTATTAGAGACATATTTCATATTTTGTGTGATTTCAATGAGCTTGAAGGACTGCATCCATGCGGTTCAAGAATGATTCATATAATTTATTGATGAAGTCATCAGGAATAGCAAAGAATGGAGTCTTACATGCCTCCAGAGTGCATCTAGAGTCTTTGGTTTTGTCTTCCAAGCTTTCTCTTTCATCCTACCCCAAACATGCTCAATGATGTTCATGTCTGGTGACTGGGCTGGCCAGTCCTTGATTTTCTTTGCCAGGAGGAACTTTGTTGTAGAGATGGATGTATGAGATGGAGCACCATCCTGCTGCAGAATATGACCCCTTTTATGATTAGGAATGTAAGAGGTAGCTAATACTTCTTGATATTTTAGGCTATTGATATTGCCTTCCACCTTGCAAATGTTTCGCACACCCCCATATGGAATGTAACCCCAGACCATGATCTTTCCCCCACAAAACTTAACTGTTTTCTGGGTGTATTTTGGATCCATATGGACTCGAGTAGGTCTCCTACAATATTTGCGGCGGCTGTGGTATAATTCAACTGAAGAATCATCCACCTTCTGCCATTTTTTCAGCGTCCATCTGTTTAGCAGGCTGTGGGAATTGGCAAATGCCACACGGTTTTTTTATTGCCTTTTGTTTAGTGCTGGCTTCTGGGCACTGATTCGACCATGGAGGCCATTTCGAGATAGAATCCTACAAACTGTTCTAGTTGACACAGGGACTAGAGGTAACCAGGTCTGTTGGAGCTCTGCTGCAGTGGAAGAGGGGCTAGCTTTGGATTTTCTAACCAACAAACGTTCCTCCTTCGCAGTTGTCTTGCGGGGTCTGCCGGACCTGGGTTTGTCAAAAACATCTCCAGTCACTTCAAATCTTTTTTTAATTCTTTGTGCTTGACGCTGAGACACATTAAAGGTGGCAGCCCCCTCTGCAGTGGATCTGGTCTTAAGCCTCTTGATAATCAAGGCTTTAGTTGCAGGATGGTTTTTAGATGTTGTCAGAGGTCAAGTTGCAGTTCAAGTGAAGGTCTGGGGGGCTGGGTTTCTTTTTATACACATCCACTTATTAAGCGATCATTTAGTGAGCACAGGTGAGGATGTAAACTAGGATTGGGTGCATTATATGAGAAGTCGACAAAACTTTTGTCTTGCCAAAATCTGACCTTTCTGTGTTTATTAAATGATCAATATTTCAGCTTTGCAGCAACTTTATTTTTATAACCTAAACCAAATTTGGGAGGGCTTTAGCTTTCAAAAGAGTAATTTATAAAACCAATGGATGAATTTATAGTCAGGTTATAAGCTTTTATTTACATAACATGGATAAGCAACAGAACTTCTGTCAGGGAGTGTACACAACTGGAGGACGCACACACCATGCTAAACGGCAACTTGAAGATCACCATGAAACTGGATACCAAGAGGAACCAGGAAGCAAAGCTATAGCCAGCAATCAGCACCAGAATCCAGAACCTTATAAAGACTGGAGATGGTGATCAGCAGCCTGAGCTCCCAGCAGCTGATCACAGGCCAGTAGAAATTAATTCTCACTGTACTGGAGAGCAGTGAAGCCAGAACCAGCCGACACCCATGACAGGTTGTGCAACTTAAGTATCCCAGGCCGTTTGCTGGACTCTGCAGTGTGAATAAAGTTTGACGCCTCCATAACACCAGCGAGTGCAAAGCAGAACACCGCATGACACGCAGGCCCAGAAGACATTACCTTTTTATGTCATATTCCCAAGTAAAGAGGTCGCCTTGTCGTTGGCAAATGGACTCATTTCACTAATAGCTTATCTGTCATTTTCAACTGCATTACTGTCTATATAACAGTAATGCAGATGAAAATGTATATACCCACTCCATATACCTTAGCTCATGATGCGCATGCGATGCAACTTACTTTTGCGCTTGTGCAATGCCGTCACAGTGCACTTATACCTTTATATAATTCTGCTTACTGATGCTTGTCAATCGTGTTTTTTCTTTCTTGAGCACAAATTTTGGGGTCTTTTTTGGAGGGGGGACTGTTTAGGCCTTATTTTATTTTTCTGAAATCAGTTACTGTAAATCTTGACACGGAAGAGTCTATTTTATTTGATGTAAAACTAGCCCCTTTTTATATGTTATTACTTCATATTCAAGGGTTAAACAGATTACTGCGCTCCCTGGACAAATTTCCATCCCATTAATGTGTTGGTGATTAAGTAACTGTATTAAGACAGGACTGAGTGTTTGTGTGGGGGATTAGCATCCTGCTGGGGAAAGCTTTGGCTAACGACTAGGGACACTGCCTCTTTCGTTAAGTCTCCTGTTAATATCCCCAGGAGCATCTAGTTGAGAAGAGGTGAATGCACGTGTTGGTGTCAGACATCATGCTAGAGGTAATTAGAAGTGAAGTCGGTCCTATGTGCAGAACAGACGCGCATCGCTCACAGCCGGCAGTGCTGTCTCATCTCCTATGTAGTGCGGGCACTGAGCCGCTCGGCAAACACTCAGAGTAGCCCCTAAGCATAGACTGCAGCAATGTCACATAGCAATTTCTGGATAGTTCCCTCATAAGGATGCTACAATCGGAAGCATTTCATTCTACATTTCTCATTCTCCTTAGTGCTACATTTCCCAGGAAATAGAACTCTGTTCCTATAATTTAGTAATGTTCATAAAATCTGATCCTGCAGATTTCTATGGGATCCCTCTATTCATCCTCCACCTAAGTTTTCATGGTGTATTTGGTGATTGTGCCGGATCAGAAAATGCAAGATGTAGAGTTTTCTGATCCAAACCATTACACAAACTTGCATTGATTGGACTATGTAAAAATAAAAATTCTGTTCCTGGGTTAAAAGTGTTATTTCCTGTATAATTGTCCATTACTTATTTTGGAAAAAGTTGATGTAGCCCCAAAACTTTGCTTTTGTGGCTGCCACAATGATTTTAGGATTCCCATGTAGTCCAATAGTAAACTCATTGTATTCAAATGTCATTGTTCATGTGAAGTACACATTACTGTCATTTCATTAGTCTGATAAGATTTGTTTTCTCCTTTCATGGTAACCAAAGTATGAAAGATGTTTAGGACCTCAGGATTCCAGACTTTACATCATTTAAAGCTATTGATACACATACTGTAAGTATTACTCCATAATGCGATGAAATATGAGGAATATGGTTGGGAAGTAATTCGAGATTTCAAAATGGTTCCACTCTTGATGGGCCTTCAAGGAGGCTATAGCTTCCATGCTTTGTTTGCCTTTTGGATAGCAGAGATGTTACCATAGACAATATTGGCCTGAAATGTACTGAGTTTCCGTGAGGAACAACAACATTAAATGGGAGCCACTTGTACTAAGGTACTAATTAGGGATGATCGAAAAACTCAAATCTTCGGCTTTGGGAATATTTTCCGAATAGGTTGCTGCTATTCGACTATTCACGAATATTCGATGCGCAATGTAAGTCTATGGGAAACCCAAATAACAACTATTCGGAACTATTCGGGCTTCCCATAGACTTACATTGCTCATCGAATATTCACATAGCGGTGACCTATTCGTCGGATATTCGCGAAACCGAATATTTGAGGTATTTGATCATCCCTAGTTCCAATGCCACCTTTCCACATCAAACTAGGTCTCATAACACAGATTTGGACAAGGAACCAGTGCCATTCAAGTATCTACAAGATCTCTTCCAAAAGCTTTCAGAAGCAAAAGTTAAAGCTAGCGTTTTACGTTGACCCTCAAATCAAGAAAGTTTTGGAGTGTCAAGAGTTTCCCAAACTCCTCAAAAGAAAAGAGAAAGAAGCATGGATCAGTTTCGTTAATGTAGTTACAGGCTTCCTTTGGATATTATAAAGCTGAAAACTATGTTGTCTTGGTTGAGATTGGTAAAGCAAAAAAGGCTGCAAGAGGTCTCAAAGTCCATATTGTTGATGCCCATCTTGATAGACTCAAACAGAAGATGAATTCCGACGAGCAAGGAGAGCGCTTTCAGCAAGATAGCGAATTTCAAAATATAGGATGCCAGGGAAACTACAAGGAAAACCTGATGGGGGACTACATTTGGGGATTAATGCGTAAAAATGATATGACATACCCTCAGAAAAGTAAACATTAAAAGGTTCCTTTTCATCAATTTGTAGCATTTTGATTAAAATATGCTAATGATTTGAAATATATTGTATTTTGTTTTCATTATGAACTTAAACCCAAACATTTGTAATTTTCCTTAAGATGGTATTCCAATTTCAACTTTTCAGTGTCCTGACTGCAAAATCAAAGTTTTTGCAGGCTAATACATTTTTTCCATGTTTTTATGATATAACCAATTAAGAAATGACATTTATTCTCTGGGAACAAAAATCATGTTACATAGTGTTGTGTTCAGCTCAGGCATTAAGATACTGGACGCAACTGCAGTAAGGAAACAGAGTTTTTTTTTCTTTGGAAGATATTTGTCACACTTACACATGGCGAATGCGACCAGACAACAGATGTTTGACACACGACAAAAATACAGCAGACAATACAACAAGAAAGGGAGAACCCCAGGGAGCTAGGCTGGCCCTAGCTCTAGTGAGAGGGGTAGATGGGATACCTCCTCCTAACCTGCAGCACTCCCTACACTCCTAACCAGGCCCTATACAGTCTCCACAACTGTCGCTGAGCAGGAACATCAGACGCTGAGAAAACCCTGTAGTTGCCCTGGCTAGTGCTTTGGCAGGGGGGAGACGATAGCTCCACCGCTGCACTAATATAACCCAAGGAAAGGTAACACAGGGGGGAAAACAGCAACACAAAAGGATAAAGTCCGGCTTCTGGAGCACACCTTTTAAGCTCCTTCCGCCAAGGGGGTCAGTATACAAATGGATTTGTATCTTCAGCAAGGATTGCTGGGAAACACCTCTATTTAATCTGAAGGGGTATGGCTACAAAGCAGCTGCAGATGAAGCACTCAGCTAGGAACTGCTGGAAAAGCTGCTAGCAGTAAAACTGACATTAACTGTTTCAGTACTAAGAGAAAAGAAACCACATTTAAATTTAGATACCAGATAGAGATGAGAGACTCCAGTCCTAAATCTGTAACTAGTCTCCAAAAAGCAGGGAGATGACCGTAAAAATATATCAACAAAATAATGGTGGGAAATCTGTGCTAATTAATGAAACACTTGGTGGAAAAATGAACAAATGCCCAAATCGATAAATGTGCTCACAATGTACTACACAAATACTCATTTAGGTATTGATGTACATTATAGGGATTGTCCAAGGGATACAAATTATTTGTTAAAGATCCCAGACCTGTTGAATAAAACGAATAAAGTGGCATTCACCTTGACCAATCCTCCGATGCTCCCGTTTGAATGTTTCGTCTTCGTCCCAACACGCACGAAATGGTAAAAATGCCCCCACAGCCAATAACTGGCAGCAATGGTTACCATTACCAGTTATTAATTGACTGAGTGGTCAATCCTGCCATTTCCAGTGTGCCGAGACAGAGCCAAAAAGTAGAGACCGACAAGTAAGCGTTATAATAGGAGCTACGGGGATCTGCGACGTCAAGTATAACTTCTTTTATACCAGTTTGAGATTTTTATCCGCTGGACAACCCCTTTATTCAGTCACCTAATGTCTAATGTGTTCCTGAAGCCTTGAGGTATCTGGATGAAGACCTCAATGTGTCACTTGAGATGGTAAGGACTCCATGTACCATAGCTCCCTTCTGTGTCACACTGACTCAGCATCTACAACAGCCAAAAGTGTGTAATGCACTGATGTCTTCCAAGTGTAAAGGTCACTTGTCTTTGCTGATTTTCTGTTTGCTGCTCACACCTCATGGATACAGCTTGCTTGGCACATATCATACCCTACTAATTATACCTTCTTAGAAGGCGCCTCCGGTAAATGTTCCTCATCCGCTACCATTTATAAACCATTACAATCCGGGGATCACAAATCAATATTTAGACTGGACCTTAATTTTCATTTATATCTTTGTATCTTATATTCATATGTATATAAAATAAGCCAGAATATGCTTCTTGTCCATTGATCCTTCTTTGATCATAGTCATCACTTATCTTTTCCATTGGGTACTGGGAGAGATAATATGTGCAGAGCACTGTGGAATATGTTAGTGCTATATAAATAAGGAAAGAGAAATTAATTCTATTCTGGAAAAAGCCTGCAAATAATAAAATATGAATTATATGATGGCCTAGACATAGAGCTTAAAGGGCATCTCCACTTAATTTTCACTAAAGCTCATTCAGCTCTGGAGGGTGTGTAAGAGGGTGTCCAGTGCCCTGCCGCCCTCGAAGAATGTTGTAGAATGTGATGATAAATTGATGCACTTTAGTGAAATATGATAGTGATATGTGTATTTTAATGTATGGTATTTTTTATGTGTTTTCCCCTGTGTAATGTAGCCGGCCACCACCAGGTGTCACTGGGTCCCTCAGTGTGAGGGAATGTAGAGGGAGTGACAGAATGGCATAGGTTAAAAGGGGGGGGAGGATGGTCCCCAGCACAGAGGAGATGTAGGGGAAAGTAGCATCCTGGTTAGTCAGATAGGGAAAAGGAAAAACAGTGAGTGGTGACAAGAGAAAGGACCTGCAGGGTCGGATGAAGCAGAGTGGAGTCAGGTGGTGTGGAGAAGACAGGCATAGAGAGAAGACAGAAGGAAGAAGGAGGGAAGGAGGATTCAGTGGAGTGTGAGCCCGATCAGCTAGTGAGTGTAATTCCAGTAAAGAAAGAGTACAGGAGGGGAGCGTCCCTTTCCTAGTACCTCTGGGAACACAGTCACCTCGGGGGCATCATCACTAGTCCATCTGTTGTTAGAAAGCCATTCTGTCGGACCAGCCATCATGCTTAGTGATTGGGTAAGGAAGGAAAGGATAAACCTCTCCTTGGTGGCCGTAGCTGAAACGCCAGGTTCTATAAAGAAATATATGCCTGTAAAAGTTCTGAATATAAGGCCTGCCTTAAAGAGATGGAAGCTGTGTGTTAAAAGAATGTTCAGTAAAGTTGTTACGGTTTTAACTGGTGGTGGACTCGTTTCTGACATATTGTGGCATGTGATGCCAATTGTAGTGAATGGGATCCTGAGAAGCCAGATGAAGCCCCAGAAGAGCAGTTGCAGGCAGGTACCACCTCCACACCCACTCTATACACCCCTCTGCCCCCCGTGTCTGTACTGTGGCGAGGTGGGTTGAGGACTGCAACCCTCGCCCACAACTGCCCCTCCTTGGCACTTTATAGGTGTAATAAAATAAAATAAAAAACTGTTCTTGTCTCCCTGAGGAGCACTCCTCTTGTGGTTGAGAGGAGGCTGCAACAGTCATGTGACTTTCTTCCCTCCCCTTCCAGATTTTAATACTGGCAGCTCAAGGAAGTGGAAACAAAGCTGAAAATATTTAGAAAATATAGCAGAAAACCCTTGAATGTGTACAATGAGTTATTTTCAAGAGTTTTTGGAGCAGAAACTAAGCAGAAATTCCCCGAATCCTCCTCTAAAACTCAAAACTCCTCACAAACTTTGAGTTTATGCTCAACTTCCACTCCAAAAACTCAGTACAAAGACTTCTTGTACACGCTTAAGTTGAAAGACTTGCAAAAAGTTCAAGTTATGATTGAAATTTCCTAATAGAGTTATACTGGTGTATGTGTGTTTTCATGTACTAAACCAGGGCTTTGGAAAGAAGACCCTTCCCGATTCTACATTTTTTGTTTTATGGGTGTAGTTTTAAACAAAACAATACATTTTTTAGGATAAGGTATTGATGTCGTCAAGTTAAAAGCTGTATTCTCCTGACTTTTCTGTATTAAGAAATAACTGTATTCTTTATGAAAAAAAAAACCCTTAGAACTTTGTGTAATTTTGTTCCTCCTTGTTTACTCTTAGAAATGTATGAATACATTCCTCTTGTCAATGGGCCATGCCCCTAGCTATGGTTGTAGATGCTCGTGGTTTAATCAGCAGCACAAGTGAATAAGCATTTAAAATTAGATCTGAGCAGATCTTATAAAATTTGTTTGAGGTCAGGGTCAAATGAGTGTTTGAGAAACAATGTTAAAATATATTATACTAATTTTTGCTTACTTTGCCTCTGCAGCTCTCGACTTTCGGCACTGAGGCCAATGATTGCTCTAATGAGGTTGTATACAGTGGTGACATACAGTTGAAACCATAAGGTTACATATACTATCTAAAAAGACTAGAGATGAGCGAACCGGTCCCGGTTCGGCTCGAGGTCGGTTCGCCGAACGGAGCTCCCGTTCGAGTTCGGTTCGTCGAACGTTCGACGAACCGAACTCGAACTGCATAGGAAACAATGGCAGGCAATCACAAACACATAAAAACACCTAGAAAACACCCTCAAAGGTGTCCAAAAGGTGATAAACAACTCACAACACAACACAAACACATGGGAAAGTGACAAGGACATACAGTTAGGTCCAGAAATATTTGGACAGTGACACAATTTTCGCGAGTTGGGCTCTGCATGCCACCACATTGGATTTGAAATGAAACCTCTACAACAGAATTCAAGTGCAGATTGTAACGTTTAATTTGAAGGTTTGAACAAAAATATCTGATAGAAATTGTAGGAATTGTACACATTTCTTTACAAACACTCCACATTTTAGGAGGTCAAAAGTAATTGGACAAATAAACCAAACCCAAACAAAATATTTTTATTTTCAATATTTTGTTGCGAATCCTTTGGAGGCAATCACTGCCTTAAGTCTGGAACCCATGGACATCACCAAACGCTGGGTTTCCTCCTTCTTAATGCTTTGCCAGGCCTTTACAGCCGCAGCCTTCAGGTCTTGCTTGTTTGTGGGTCTTTCCGTCTTAAGTCTGGATTTGAGCAAGTGAAATGCATGCTCAATTGGGTTAAGATCTAGTGATTGACTTGGCCATTGCAGAATGTTCCACTTTTTTGCACTCATGAACTCCTGGGTAGCTTTGGCTGTATGCTTGGGGTCATTGTCCATCTGTACTATGAAGCGCCGTCCGATCAACTTTGCGGCATTTGGCTGAATCTGGGCTGAAAGTATATCCCGGTACACTTCAGAATTCATCCGGCTACTCTTGTCTGCTGTTATGTCATCAATAAACACAAGTGACCCAGTGCCATTGAAAGCCATGCATGCCCATGCCATCACGTTGCCTCCACCATGTTTTACAGAGGATGTGGTGTGCCTTGGATCATGTGCCGTTCCCTTTCTTCTCCAAACTTTTTTCTTCCCATCATTCTGGTACAGGTTGATCTTTGTCTCATCTGTCCATAGAATACTTTTCCAGAACTGAGCTGGCTTCATGAGGTGTTTTTCAGCAAATTTAACTCTGGCATGTCTATTTTTGGAATTGATGAATGGTTTGCATCTAGATGTGAACCCTTTGTATTTACTTTCATGGAGTCTTCTCTTTACTGTTGACTTAGAGACAGATACACCTACTTCACTGAGAGTGTTCTGGACTTCAGTTGATGTTGTGAACGGGTTCTTCTTCACCAAAGAAAGTATGCGGCGATCATTCACCACTGTTGTCATCCGTGGACGCCCAGGCCTTTTTGAGTTCCCAAGCTCACCAGTCAATTCCTTTTTTCTCAGAATGTACCCGACTGTTGATTTTGCTACTCCAAGCATGTCTGCTATCTCTCTGATGGATTTTTTCTTTTATTTCAGCCTCAGGATGTTCTGCTTCACCTCAATTGAGAGTTCCTCAGACCGCATTTTGTCTGGTCACAGCAACAGCTTCCAAATGCAAAACCACACACCTGTAATCAACCCCAGACCTTTTAACTACTTCATTGATTACAGGTTAATGAGGGAGACACCTTCAGAGTTAATTGCAGCCCTTAGAGTCCCTTGTCCAATTACTTTTGGTCCCTTTAAAAAGAGGAGGCTATGCATTACAGAGCTATGATTCCTAAACCCTTTCTCCGATTTGGATGTGAAAACTCTCATATTGCAGCTGGGAGTGTGCACTTTCAGCCCATATTATATATATAATTGTATTTCTGAACATGTTTTTGTAAACAGCTAAAATAACAAAACTTGTGTCACTGTCCAAATATTTCTGGACCTAACGGTATACGCATGCGAAAACAAAAGAGCTGAACAAGGAAAAAGAGGAGGAGACACATATATGAGTATATGCAAGGAAACATCGATGCCATTACTGTGCAACTTGAGCCCTGCTCATTTTAGGCTTCCAATCTGGATAAATTGCCTGAGCTTGCCACGTACGCCTTGGGGATCTTGTCGTGTCCTGCAGCCAGCGTTCTCTCGGAACCTGTCTTCAGTGCTGCTGGGGGTCTGCTGGCAGATAAGCACACGTGTCTGTCCACTGACAATGTGGACATGGCTCTCAGAGGACTTTTCTTCCCCTGGGTCAGCCAGGGGACGGGAAAGGCACGCGTATTTTTGAGAGTGCTTCATGCAAAGCATCTTTTTCATCTTGAAAATTGGGTCAACTGATGCCAGTCAAGTGGGGTGTGCGTGGCCCAGTTAGTGGAAACGAGGGAGACTGTGGTTGGAGTCCCCTCGCTGTGTTTCTAAAAGAACCAAGATGAACAAGTCATGGCTCTCAGAGGACTTTTCTTCCCCTGGGTCAGCCAGGGGACGGGAAAGGCACGCGTATTTTTGAGAGTGCTTCATGCAAAGCATCTTTTTCTTTTTCAAAAGGGGGGTCAACTGATGCCAGTCAAGTGGGGTGTGTGTGGCCCAGTTAGTGGAAACGAGGGAGACTGAGGTTGGAGTCCCCTCGCTGTGTTTCTAAAAGAACCAAGATGAACAAGTCATGGCTCTCAGAGGACTTTTCTTCCCCTGGGTCAGCCAGGGGACAGGAAAGGCACGCGTATTTTTGAGAGTGCTTCATGCAAAGCATCTTTTTCATCTTGAAAATTGGGTCAACTGATGCCAGTCAAGTGGGTTGTGCGTGGCCCAGTTAGTGGAAACGAGGGAGACTGTGGTTGGAGTCCCCTTGCTGTGTTTTACATGCTTTTAGAAGGGCATGACATGGCTTAGAGGTTGACTTTCAGCATCTGCAAACTGTTGGCTACCAAAATGCTTCCTTTCCAACCTTTTTAACCGAGGATTTTCGAGACCTTATGCCCATCGCAGTGCCCCAAGAGCCGATGCCCAGGCGCCACTCCTTCTCCAACAAAGGCGTGCACGCGCTACACCAGCATGTCGCACCAAACATCACCGCTTCTTTGAGAAACTGTGTGACAGGGTGCATTTCACCACAGATACTTAGCCCAGTAAGCATGGACAGGGGCGTTACATGTCGCTGACTGGGCAATGGGTTACTATGGGGAGAGATGGAGGAGGGTCTGCTGTACAAGTCTTGCTGTCCCCACGAGTTGTATCAATCCTACCTCTGTATGTAGAAGTTAATACACTGCTTCTGCCTCCTCAACCTCGTGTGGGTCCTTCACCTCGGCCCAAACCCTGTGTGGTCAGGGCACCCTTCCTTGTAACTGCGCACAAGGAATACCACACACCTCCTTACTATGCTGGCAGCAGAGCTCAATGCCATCAGGTGGTCAAAGGTTTACTTTGAAATGTATGGGAAATGTGAGTCACACCGCTGAGAAGTTGTGGACGGTTAGCTCTGGAGACCGAGTTTCATCAATGGTTGTCTCCACTCAACCAGCAGCTAGGGAAGGCCGGGTGCGACAATGATGCAAACATGGGTGCGGCCCTTCGCTGTGACAATGTGACACACGTGCCTTGTGTGGTTCACATGTTGAACCTGGTTGTCCAGCAATTTTTAAAGCACTATCCTGGCCCACATGGCCTTCTGCAGAGAGCACGGTGTAACGCCTTCCTTGATCCACACACTCAAATGGGCTGTAAATGATAGGCTAAAGGCAAGCCACTCACCAAGCTGGACACCCAGAACCCTGAAACCCTTTAACCCCTATACAGGGATTAGGAATTACACAGGGCCCAAGGTGATCAATACCTGTGGAAGGCTGCAGTTCCAGAGAATAGTAGTCAGGCAGGGTCAAAACATTAATTGAGGAACAGGAACAGAATGGGACGGCCAGGACTTAATCAGAAAACAAGCAGAGGTGAAATGCGGATCGGCCAACAAGGTACATAAACAGCAAGCAGGAAAAGTAGTCAGGTAACAAGCACACAAAATCATAAAACTGAACTGGGGGTAAAATTAACCAGAGGTTCATAGCTATGTCTGGCAGTGGTCTGCAGACAGGAGGGGCATAAAATAGGGTGTGGTGTTTTCCCATTGGTTGTAGCTGAATGATGGTATTTCATCTGTGAGATACCCACCAGCTACATTCAGCCAGAGATTCTGCATCTGTCAAGGTAATGCAGCCCAGTGGGTGAGCATAACCTGCGTCCACCTGCGCCGCTGGCATCGACTCCTCTCCCATCATCAGCACTATGCATGAAAGGAACACGTTGTCACCTGGCGACCGGAGTACAAATTGATGGAGCGGACTCCGTTGGTGACTTAACAGCCGTGTGCGGCAATGATGCAAACCTGGCTGCGGGCCATCGTCAGGGCAATGTGAGACACATGCCTTGTATGGCTCACGTGTTGAACCTAATTCTCCAGCAATTTTTAAAACACCATCCCGGCCTACATGGCCTTGTGCAGCGGGCACGCTCGCTATGTGCTCACTTCCATCGTGCGCACACAGCAGCTCAACAACTTTCGTCGCTACAGAAGTCTTTAGGTCTGGTGGTTAAACGCCTGAAATGCGATGTGCCGACACGCAGGAATTGGAATCTGCACATGTTGCAGCGTTTGTGGCAGCACCGCAGAGCCCTGCTGCAATATGTTATGACATATAGCCTGGGATAACTTGATCCAGAGGTGGTGCAGATCACGCTGCTGGAGTAGTGTCAGATCAAGGACCTATGCACCCTGCTACACAGTTTACAAATGTCGACGAAGATGTTTAGCACTGGCGATGCCATTCTCAGCATGACAATTCTGGTCATCTACATGATGGAGCACACTGTAATTATTATTCGGAGTCAGGTGTTGGGACAAGAGGAAGGGGAGGAAGTACAGGAGGAGTCATATGCGGAAGGGATAACAAGATCTACGAGGTCCAGATGGTCAGCGGCACCTAGGCGGCAGTCATGGTGAGGGAGAGGGATTAACAAGGGCGCATAGTATCAGCAAAAAGTGTTGAGGAAGGTGCAGGAGCCCATGAAGAAATGGAGGACGAACTGGCCATGGGCATGGAAGACTCAGCAGATGAGTGAGAGCTTGCTCACATTTCGGTTGTGCGAGGTTGGGGGGAGAGGGCAGAGGAAGGAGGCACGATTCTCACCTCTCTGCCACCAACACACCAAGGACTTGGTCCTCCTGGATGCACAAGACACATGAGCGCCTTCTTGCTGCACTACCTACAACATGACCCTCGGATTGTACGAATTCAAAGTAATCCTGACTACTGGGTTGCCACACTGTTAGATCCCCGGTACAAGACAAAATTTGGCGAAATAATTCCTGCCATAGAAATGGACGCACGTATACAGGAGTATCTGCAGAATGTGGTACGCAATCTTAGATCTGCTTTTCCACTAAACACCAGTGCTGCACAGAGTGAATGTCAACGCTTTGTCATGGATAGGAGGAAATGGTCTTTTACTTGTCCACATCTGAGGGACCGAGGGCTGGCTGCTGTGCTGAGATGGCGTTGAGTACGGTGTCCCTGCAGAGTTGCACTTTTGGTCATATACCAAAATGAGTTGCAAAAGGACAGATGCTGGTGGAAAGGGGAACAGGTGTGTTGGAAAGGGGAAAAAAGGTTTGGTCCCTGGATTTGGTGGTTAAGCAACAGTAACATTTGCTGAAGAAACACCATCTGTTACAGTGGGACTGGCAGATTTGGATAAGGTGGTATATACTATGTTACCGCTATATAACGAAAATTAATAAGAAAAGAAAGAGAAAGGTATATATCCCCATCAGCAGTCAGTGTCCACCGTGCTCCCAGATGGAAAAGGAGAGGTTGGCAACTGGAAGGTTTGGTGGAGGACACAGAGCTGTGTGGCTATGAAACTAATAGTAGCCTGAACCGAGTTAGACGCCATTCGGATCTGGAGACTGGGAGCCCTGTTAGCGTCACAGGGTCCACATGCCCACCCAGCCCAGGAACTCCCTGTTAACAACACAGGGGCCATTGAGTACGCTGACCGTGTGCGTAGGGGCCACACCTGTGGACAGCAGGCGCATCAGCAGCAGCAGGCCTGTTAATGCCACTGGGCTGCACAAGCAGGACTGGTAGGACAGGAGCTGGTCTTAACCGTTCTGCGTTACCAACTGTGGTGGTGGCCTGCATCGACACCCTATCCCTGCCTACCTCTGGCCTAAAGCCGCAATGGGTTCAACACATGGAGGTGTGCTCTTTCGGAGCATAATAGAAGACTGCGCACCTCCTTGTTGGCTCCAGCCCCTTTTATAACCTGGGTCCGCCCCAAACCAGGGTGAACCACAATGCACCTCCTGGAGACAAAAGCAGAGTGACACGTCATGAGTGGCTTAACTAGCGTCCTATTTGGAACCGCAACTTCAATGATGACCTCATGGCTTTCATGACCCAAACACCTCACCAGTCATCATCTGACCATCAATAATGAGGTGACAAGTCATAGGGGCGGGCCTCTGCAAGCCATTTGGGAGGACACCTGATGCCCTGTGGTCTATATGTGCCCCCCCACATCAGGGGCAGGGCCAAAGAGTTCATTACCGGACCTAGTCTCTGATGCAGTAAGTGCCTGAGCATGCTCAGTAGCATGAAATACAGTCTCTGAAAAAAGACTATCAGCTTTAGCATGATGTCTAGGCACAAAACAGGACTTAGACCCGGCACGGAATGCAAGTACCTGTGCAAAGAGGCTTTTCGCACTAAGTGTGGGAGCATGCGCTGTATCCCGAAATGAAGACTTAGCCTTAGCAATGGCACAGTCAGGCAGAGCATACTCACTAGGCGAAACACTGTAGTTAGGCTGCGGCTGGGGTAAATCGGCACACGCATGCGCACTAGCTGCCTCTCCACACTTAGACGTGGAGGAGAAAGTAGCCAGCTGGACAACCCAAGGCACAGCCCTAAATGGCAGCTGACGCCTGGGCGCAAATGAAACCGCAGCAGGCTTCAGGTTACAGGTTTTATAACAACAAATACCATCCAAAAGAACAGGTGTACTTCTTCCCATGGATAATCTGATATGATCCTTTTTTTCACTGACACAACCATCGCTAACAAATGTAGATGAGACCAAAACAGCAGCTGCTTCAATGGATCTCAAGTGCTCCATAAAGTGGCCTCTCCTCCACCCCAATTTCAAGATCCCAAATACTCCATTCCTCTGTGGTGTCAATCCAATCGCACTTGCTTCCTAACAGCTCTCAAGTTTCCCCCAGCCCTGCTGAGTATGGGGTAACAGAGATGGTTGAGTTTGCATAGCTGTTCAGTCGCACTATAGCCTGGGAATCAGAGGTCTGCTCCAAAGCTGCAATGAGTACAGACAAGGAAGTTATTATTATTTTTATTATTATTGATTTATAGAGCACCATTGATTCCATGGTGCTGTACATGAGAAGGGGGTTACATACAGAATACATATACAAGTAACTATAGACAGACTGGTACAGAGGGAAGAGGGCCCTGCCCTTGCGGGATTACATTCTAAAGGATTTTTGGGAGGAGACAGTAGGAGTGGTTTAGGTTGAGCGTCAAGTACGTATGGTGGTGGTGTCATTGAAGGTTATAGTCATTTCTGAACAGATGAGTTTTCAGATTCAGTTTGAAGCTTGCGGGTGTAGCAGATAATCTGACGTGTTGAGGTAGCGAGTTCCATGAGACAGGGGAAATGATCTGCGCAGATGGCCAGAAGCTTTGTGAGTGGGATCCAGGCCCCGATGAAGAAGGTGCTGAGCCTAATCTACACCCTCATTTCCAAAACATAAATCCTCCTGGTGGAGACAATGGGGAACATGATGAGGAGCACAGATACCTGATTGGAATGACAACTTTACTATTCGGTCAGGGCAGGAAGAGGTTGTCTCGGAGGACTCAGGACGAGGGGAATGAAAACACACAGGGTTATTGATGAGGTTGGAGACCACACTTACTGTCAAACCAAAGTCAGCCAGTCGATGAGGTCAGCAGAGGAGGTGGAGGAGGATGCTACTGACGACGAGGTTACGTTGCGTCTTCCTGGCCAGAGACAAAGTACTGGAAGCACGTCAACAACTGAATCCTGGACCACAACTTTGACTCAGAGCAGAAGTCGTGTTGGCTATGCAGGTCGCATGGGCTGTAAGCCTTGCCTAGCCTGTGAATTTTTGGACATCGCAAAGGATCACCCAAGTCATGGAATCTGTAAGATTTGTCAACAATCTGTAAGTAAAAGGCAAAAACTCACACCTTTGAGTAGTTCCTCCATGAAGTGTCACATGGATATGAATTGATAGCGTGAAGGTGTATTGCTCAGCTTTAGCCACTGTCAATGCAACATGCTAATTTGCCATTGCATGCATTGTTGCAGACTACACACAAGGGGCTGCTGTTTTTTTGGATCTGCCTTGGTTTGGTCACTATAGCAATATCAAATTGCTCTTCGGGTGTGGACTTGGAGATGCTGTCTATGAACAGAAGGAAAAGCTAAAGGTGTGTGTTACAGCAAGGAGCCACCGCGGAAACACTTCGTTCAATTGTGAGGGGAGTCATGTTGTACTTTGATGATGAGCCCCGTAATGCCAGTGAGCAGCATCCTGTGCCACAGACCAACATTCTTACGGTGCTGTCTATACTGTTTACCGTGAGAGGAGCGTAAAGTCTGTATTTCTGGCAACTGGACATCACAGTACCCGGGTACGGTAGGCTGTGCCCAGACAATAATGCGGGCACGCAACACTTTGTTTTATTAGCAAAACACATATCTGTTCTGGGTAGGCCGACTATTTATAGACAATAAGACTTGCTGCCTCTGCACTGTCAAATTGTCACATACAGTTTAAATCATAGAGGGACAGCAACACATGTTTGCATTGACTGTTGCTTTTCAAGATTTCCATGACTGTGTTGCAGAGCTGTGTGGTTTGCATTCACACTGTTATCATCTGCATTATCTGTGAGGCTTCAGCTAACAAGGGTATTCAGGGGGGGAAATGTGTTTTGTCTATGTTTAGGTAGGTAACTTGGAAGCTCTTGTGATGCGCCACTGGTAAGTCGTGTTCGCACACACACACACACACGCACAAACACACAATTACTGCTACACAGAGGGATTAGCAGGTAGTAGGCAACAGAATAGATTGTTCAATTATTTAAATTGTATGCATGGTTCTTATTGTTTGTTTTGGTAAAGTTAAACAATCATTTATCAACCCAACTGCCTAGAGTCCTTTTCCTGTTGCCTGGTTTTGCTACATACTGGGTAGCCCACCCTGTACACGACTTAAAATGAAGCATAAGTCGCAATGTGAATTTCACTGTGCTACAATGCGGCCTAGCGTGCCTGTGCAACCACCGCCTGCCCCATCAAGTGCATCTGCGTGCTCTTCATCATCTGTGACTGTGGGGACAGCAGTCACACATGGTTTTTCACACTGAACTTCCACTCCTTAACCCGCAACAGGGAGTGTGATTGGCAGGTCATCACTTGTGTTGGAAGTGGAACAGAACGTATTGTAGAGCTGTCAGACATCGAGAGAACCATCATTGGATGCAGGCTACATTATATCCACGCCTGCACCTTCGTCACAGATTGCCTGGACTACCTGCAGTTAATAATTGTATTCCAGAAATGGAAAGGAGTGTAGAATGCACATGTGTTGTACCTTGCTTGGCAGCAAAGGAACACTAACTTAGTATTCCAGACAATTTTAGGATGGCAGAAAAAGAGTCAGCTCTTTGGGCAAATTAAATAGCGTGGCAAAAGTGGACAGATGGGTACAGGGGCCGTGTTCTGTGTGTACCAGGACAGTAAAAGAAGCCTCACTTTCTATCCCTCCTAATGATCAAATGCAGCAAGGAATTCCCTGAGTTTGCTATAAAATTAGCATAGCTAAATGTGCATGAGGGTAGAATGCAGAGGTGCTTGAGATTGCTTGGCACAAGTGGCACAATAAAGGAGTACAACAGCCAGTTCTATGATGCCACTAAATGGCAGTATTTTTTGCTATCATTATAGCTTATTAAAAACAGAGCAGGAGGGTGTCCTGCACAGGTGCTGCACATAGATTTTCACCAGTGGGGCACTAATGGAGTACAACAGCCACTTCTTGTATGCCACTAAGTTTACTCAATTTTTGGTATTATAATGTCTTAGTAAGTAACAATGAGTTGGAGTGTGCAATGTAGGCAGACGTGCTGCAAATATCTGTGCACTACTGGGACTATACAGAAGTCCAATAGCCACGTTTAGGATGCCACTAGGTTCACTGAGTGTTTGCTAGTATAATGGCTCAGTAACAATGAGTTTGAGTGTGCAATGCAGGCAGACGTGCTGCAAATATCTTTGCACTAGTGGGACTAGACAAAAGTCCAATAGCCACGTTTAGGATGCCACTAGGTACACTGAGTGTTTGCTAGTATAATGGCTTAGTTATAATGAGTTGGAGTGTGCAATGCAGGCAGACGTGCTGCAAATGTCTTTGCACTAGTGTGACTACACAAAAGTCCAATAGCCACGTTTAGGATGCCACTAGGTACACTGACTGTTTGCTAGTATAATGGCTTAGTTATAATGAGTTTGAGTGTGCAATGCAGGCAGACGTGCTGCAAATATCTTTGCACTAGTGTGACTAGACAAAAGTCCAATAGCAACGTTTAGGATGCCACTAGGTACACTGAGTGTTTGCTAGCATAATGGCTTAGTAACAATGAGTTTGAGTGTGCAGAGGACAGGAGGGTACAGTGCCAGGATTGTGGGGCTCTGGGTAGAGGAAAGGAAGCCTGCCTTTCTATTCCCTCCTAATGGGGAAATGCAGCGAGGAAATCCCTGACCTTAGCTACACAGACGCTGTCTCTGTTTTCAGGACCTGTCACCTATGGCTCTGACCCTGCCGGTACGAGCCCTTAAAAGGACTGATAGAAAGTGCTCTCCCTATGCTGACCAGCGCTGTGTATGGAGCGCATACAGCAGTATCGGCGATAGGACACAGGACGGAGCTGCGCCAGTGATGTCTGACACCAAGGACGCAGAAGAGATAATGGCGTCCGGACGGGCAGATACTCGTTTTTATAATGCAGGGACATGTGACATGGACATCCTATCACACATGCCGTTGCTTCTCTGGCTAAAAGTCCACTTAGCTGTGTGTGTGTCTGGGATTGGCTGACATGCTGGCCCGCCCCACAAGACGCGCGCGCTTAGGGAAGGAAGACAAGGAAAAAAAAAAAAAAGATGGCCATTATCCATACAGTAGTGATCTGAAGGCGCTGTTCACGCACACTATACACTGAAATTTCATAATAGTGTGAGTCACAGAGTGACTTACACTATTACAGCGGAAAGCCAGCTAGGAATTAGCTGTTTTTTTGCTACTAGAACTGTTCTCGAACGTTTCTAGAACTATCGAGCTTTTGCAAAAAGCTCGAGTTCTAGTCGGATCTAGAACAGGCCCCAAAATCACTCGAGCCTAGAACTGGAGAACCTCGAACCTAGAACCGCGCTCAACTCTAAAAAAGACACATCTGCAGGTTTTTCTCACTATCTGACATAAAATCATAATAAACCTTTCCCGTTTTAGCTCAATTAGGAACCAAAATCCTAAATATAAAGCTGAATGTGTGTATATGTGTGTGTGTGTGTGTGTGTGTGTGTGTGTGTGTGTGTGTGTGTGTGTCCGGGATTGGCATCTGCACCGTCGCAGCTACAGCCACAAAATTTTTCACACTCACACGTCTGGACCCCGAGAGTGTCCTAGGCTATGTTGTGAGGCGAAATTTTAACCCCGCACGTTCCAATTTACCAATCAATTTTGCCCCTATCTACATAATGGGGAAAAAGTGAAACGAAAAGAGTATCCGCACCGTCGCATTTACAATCACGAAATTTTGCACAGACACCTCATGTGACCCAGGTAACGTCGTAGACTATGTTTTGACAAGATAATTTAACCCCGCACTTTACAGTTACTCTCCAAAAAACATGCCTCCATTAAAGTAAATGGAGCCTGGAACTACAGGTCGGGTCAGGCGATGTCACAGGTGGCCTTGCTCGGCTCCGTTGCCCTGAGGCATACAGACAAAGGAAGGGAAAGCGGGATGATTGGGGAAAGTTTGTCGTGACACCACCTGTGGTACGCGGCCAGGGAGTAGCCACCGCTGCAGAATTTCTCGCCAGGGCAAGTGCTATGGCAGCTGGGATGGCGTCGCTCCCCACAGGCGGAGTGGGCCCCGGGTGGATGATGGAGATAGAGGTAGTGATGGCTGTTGGCGCCAAAGCACTGGGGCAGTGATGCCAGTAAAGGACAAGCCTACACAGTCTCTGAGGGATCAAGGTGTCTCTTTACTCACAGCTTCCGTTGCCAGCCCAGGAATACCGGTCACCGCCGTGATGGGCTATGGTCGATCCCAGGTCCAGGGAAGATCAAGGTTGGTACGATAGTCTGTGGGCCCTTCCTTACTGCGCTTTGTAGTGCGGGTCCCTTTTGGCTTTAAGGTACTTTGGGTCCCTTATGTACTAGGTAGAGTACTGTTCCCTATGCCAGTAGTGTGGATCCCCTTGAGTCTGACCGTGATCTAGGTCCTGGAATCCTAGGTGCCACTTGGCTCTGGAAAGTTGTTGTGGTCAGAGGGACATGAAACCCCTCCGTCCAGCAGAGTCTGATGGTACAACTTGGAATTGCACCAACCTAGTGTTCTGAAGCCTGACCAGCGCCGACCCCGGGGAAACTGGCACGGTATCCCCACAGTGACCGTCAAAACTCCTATGTCCCACAGAAGCTACCAGGAAACACATCTGCTCGCTGTCTCTCCTGCTGGAGAACTCTCTGCTGTTGCTGTGTGGCTCCTCACTCCCCCTGATGGCTGATCCTCCCTTCACCCAGGTCCTAAGCTAATGGATTGCGGCCCCTGTTGTAATGGCATCCTGTAAACACCACACTGTAGGTGTCCCCTTTGGTACCCGACCCTAGCCCAGCCCCCAGTGGGGAAGGGGCAACCCATGTGTGTATGTGATTGTGAATGATGAAACTAGCATCGACCTCCCCGGGATCCATGATCAGTACTACACTCCAATTGGAGTGCAGAACCCTGTGCTGACCAGAGCCTCAGGGGCGCCACACATCTGTACAAACAATTATACCCAAGTACAAACAAGATGGGAATGTCCAGCCATCTTACCGCTCAGGAAGGAGACAGGTTCTGTGTACTAGAGATGAATGTGCTTTGGTCAGACATGTACTGTACATATCAACTCAAGAACACAAGCAAACGAACTTGTGAAGATGCTGGTGGAAGCTGGTAAGATTGTGTCATTATCCACAGAGAAACAAGTTCTGTGTCAACATGGACTGAAAGGCCTCTCTGCCAGGGCAGGAAGAAACCATTACTCCAAAAGAAATATAAAAAAGCCAAATTAATGTTTGCAAATGAACACAGGAACAAAGACTTTACTTTTTGGAGATATGTCCTGTAGTCTGACAAAACTAAAATTGAACTGTTTGTCCATAATGACCATCATTACGCTTGGAGGAAAAAGGGAGAAGTTTTGAAGCCTAAAACACCATCCCAACTGTGAAACATGGGGGTGGTAGCTTCATATTGTGGGGTTGTTTTGCTGCAGGAAGGACTGGTGCACTTCACAAAATAGATGGCATCATGAGGAAAGACAATTATGTGGCAATACTGAAGCAACATCTCAAAACATCAGCCAGGAACATAATACTTGGGGGCAAATGGGTCTTCCAAATGGACAATGACCCAAGGGATACTGCCAAACTGGTTACAAAGTGGCTTAAGGATAACAAAGTCAATGTTTTGGAGTGGCCATCACAAAGTCCTGATCTCAATCCTAATGAAAATTTATAGTCAAAGCTGAAAAGGCCGGTGTGAGCTTATAATGGGTCCAAGATAAAAAAAAATACAATCAGTCACATTAAAAATATGAACAAGGTGACATGATGCACGGCTAAAAGCCAATGCATTTTGGCTGTGCCAATGGCTATGCCTTAATCATGATTAAGGCATTCCAAAGAAAGAACTAGGAATCTGGCTCTTGAAACATACGATTCATTCATTATTTAAGTCAAATCTAGTGTATTACACAGTAGGCAAAAACGCATGAGTAGATTCAGCAGCGCGTTTCAAGTGGGTTTAGTAGACTAAGCTTGCTAGACGTATTTGAAACGCGTTGATCATGTTACTCATGTACCTTTGTCTGCTGTGTAATACGCATTATTTGAACTAAATAAAAGATAAATTGTATGTTTCAAGACCCGGATTCTCTGTTATTTCTTTGGATTGTGTTGGCTATGACGAGGCTGAGTTCCGAGCTCCATAATGATGGAGGATGGACAATGTGGTGAGCTGGACTATATACAAATGATTAAGGCATTACAATTGGCACAGCCGAAATGCGTTGGTTAAAATTTTTAATGTCTGATTGTATTTTTTTATCATGGACCCATGGTAAGCTAGTATTTTTACGTTCTCACCACTGGCTTATTTACATCGCCAGATCTTTTTCTTCTGCAATTTGAATATGGCCTGGACCTAGGCTAATTGGTGCAGATTAAGAAACCGAGCTACAAAGTTGGAATGGTGATGTCATGATTCCTGCATGGCTCTGCCGTTCCTGAGACGGTGTATGTATCCTGCCTCTGAGGTTTCGGTCTCTTGGGAGGGGCTTGTTTGTTCTGGCCTCATTCATGCTGCCACATCTTAGTGCTGCTGCCTCCAGGACGCCGTCAGTGATATTTCTGGCTCTGCTGTGTGCTCCATTCCTGTGAGAAGTTCCCTGTTTCTTGTCCTGCTACCCGGTACTGTTTGTCTTGACCTCCATTCCCCTTGCTTGACCTGACTTCCGTCCCTCTTACCCAATTTGACTTGACCTCCATTTCCCTTTCCCCGGCCTGTCCTGATCTTTGTTCCTCCTAGCCATCCGTACCTCCATCCCTCCTACCTGACCTTTCCTCCATACCTCCCTGTCCTCCAGTCTCCTGTCCTGTCCCATGTTCCCAACGTCCTCCACTGTGCTTACCTGCTCTCCCGGTATCTGACCTCGGCCCTGTTCTTTGACTTTGGCTTGTTTTCCCCTCGGTATAGACATGACATCCTGGCACAGACCCTGACTGATTGACTATCCCGGCTCTTGTGTTAGCGACCTCTAGTGGGCTTCTGTCTAATCACACTCAGGAGTTCTTTTCCTACCGGAGTCCCTGCGCCCCCTAGTGGTAGTTTGACAGGTGAGATGACTATCCATTCGGTCTTCCATATAGGTTACAAAATGTCGAGCTAGGTGTATAATTCAATTTAGGGTGTGAATTGTACCTGTAACTTTATAAATCTCCCTGATTAGTTCTCACTTTGTCTTGTAGCATGGTATAGATAAGTAAAGCTTTAATATATGGGGAGCTCCAAATATACCCGCTGTGCTCTGCAGCTGAAACATCATAGCAATTACAATGTAGATATTCTGTATGCATCTGTAGCCTAATACTAGGCCGCCAGTTGTGAATAATTATGGGTTTGACTATGAGTCAGATAAATATACCCTTCGTCATGTCCCTTTATATGTCTCAAGTCCCCCTTGCTTGTGTTATCAGACCATGCGCTAAATGTCTATTCTCTCCTTCTTCTATTCTGTTCTTTTAGGAGCAGTATAAATACATAGACATTTGTTAACAAAACTAAATAAAAATAAACTATTCATAGGAGAAAAAGCATAGACATAGATAAATCACACCGTGTGCTCCTGGCACCCGCGACACCATTTTTCTCTTTCCTAAGTAGATCTCTGCTGTAAATGTCTACACTAGATGTCTGCCAGGAACGGCTGAGTGGTTTCCAAATATTAACTGCCAACACATCGCTTCACTATGCAGCGTATAAATAGAGACCGAGAAGGGAGGTTATTCCGTAGAATTGGCACTTTAGAAGAACAAAAGAAACATCTAGACTACAAGTTTGGCTAAGTTCACATGAGCACATGAAAATCAATGACTTTTAAGGGTGCTTTACATGCTGCGATATCGCTAGCGATTGATAGCGATGTCGAGCAGGATAGCACCCGCCCCCGTCGCTCGTGCGACATTTGGTGCTCGCTGCCGTAGCGAACATTATCGCTACGGCAGCGTCACACGCACATACCTTGATAGCAACGTCGCTATGACCACCGAACAATCCCTCCTTCAAGGGGGAGGCGCATTCGGCGCCATAGCGACGTCACTGCGGCGTCACTAAGCGGCCGGCCAATAGAAGCGGAGGGGCGGAGATGAGCGGGATGTAACATCCCGCCCACCTACTTCCTTCTGCATTGCCGGTGGACACAGGTAAGGAGATGTTCGTCATTCCTGCGGTGTCACACATAGCGATGTGTGCTGCCACAGGAACGACGAACAACATCGTACCTGCAGCAGCAGCGATATTAAGAAAATGAACCGAGTCAACGAGCAACGATTTTTCACGTTTTTGTGCTCGTTAATCGTCGCTCATTTGTATCACACGCTGCGATGTCGTTACCGGCGCCGGATGTGCGTCACTAACGATGTGACCCCGATGATATATTGGTAGCGATGTCGCAGCGTGTAAAGTACCCTTTAGGCCCTGTGCGCACACTGCGTTTTTTGCTGCGGATTTGCCGCAGTTTTTGCTTCAGAAAAGGTGCAGTTTTTGTTCATAATCATAACCATCCTGCAGTCCTTCCCCAGCAAAATCTATGAGAAATTCAATATGCTGTGCGCACACTGTGTTTTTTTTCCCTAAGGCTATGTGTCCACGGTAGAATGTACCTGCAGATTTTTCTGCATGAAAATCCGCGACTTTCGCGGCAAATCCGCACCCGCGGATTTACCGCGGATTTGCCGCGGATTTTGATGCGGATTTCTTTTTTTTTTTTTCCCCCATTCTATACCCAAAATCCGCACCAAAATCCGCAACAAAGAATTGACATGCTCCAGATTTTTCAGCATCAAAATCCGCGGCAAATCCGCAGCGGAAAAATCCGCAGCATAGACACAGTATTTCCAAAATGCCATTGAAATGGCTTGGAAGTGCCGCTGCTGCAGATTTTCGGGAAATCCGCGGTAAATCCGCCGCAAATCCGCGGCGTGGGCACATAGCCTAAGGCTGTGTGCACACGTTGCATTTTTTACCGCGGAAACGCTGCGTTTTGAACCGCAGCGTTTCAGTGGCAAATTGCATGCGTTCAGCTTTCCCAGCAAAGTGTATGGGAAAGCTGAAAAATCAGTGCACACGCTGCGTTTCTTTCCGCAGCGTTTTGGATGCCAAAAATCGGTGCGGAAAGAAAAGCAGCATGTCACTTCTTTTGTGCGTTGTGGCTGCGTTCTCTCCCCCATTGAAATCAATGATGCGGGTCAGAACGCAGCTACACCGCATGGACCTGCTTTTTTGTTGCGGTCCGCGGCCTTTGTCGGCACGCCAGAACGCAGGCATTTACCTGGAAGTGAGGTCAAGAGGCTTCCTGTTGACCTCACTTCCTGGCAAAGCCCCCGGTGTCGCCAAAGTGCCCGCCCCGACCCCCGACCCCCCTCCCGAAAATCCAACATGGCCGCGCGCACAGCAGCGCACCGGCCGCCCTGCTCCTATGATTTCTGTCGCATGTGCAATAACACATGCGACAGAAAACTGTTCCCCAGGCCCTGCCCGTTCACCCCAATTCCCCCCGGTGTCATACATACCTGTCCGGTCGCAGCGCTGATCCCCCGCGGCTCCCTCCTCCTTCACAGCAGACGCCGGCCGGTCACATGTGCAGAGCAGCTGACAGCCAGCACAGTGTTCAGTGTGAGCTGTGCTGGCTGCTCGGCAGTCTGCAGCTGTGACCCGGGGAGAGTGGGTGCAGATTTTTGCACCCACTCTCCTCAAATGGAGGGTCTGCCCTCCTAGAAAATGGGGGATACGTTCCCTGAACGTGCCCCCATATTCTAGAAGGTCCAGAGGCGACGTGGGACATCCAAATGGATTTCTGCGGACCCATTATTTTTATTAAATTGGAGAACAAGGGAATGATTTGGGGAGTGTTTTTTCTAATAAAAAATTTTTTGTTGTCTTTTTTTGCTTTTGTTTACTGTCAATTAGTTATGTCGGGTGTCTGATAGACGCCGTGACATCACTAATTGCTGGGCTTGATGCCAGGTGACATTACACATCTGGTATCAACCCCATTTATTACCCCGTTAGCCAACGCACCAGGGCGCGGGATGAGTTGGGGCGAAGCGCCAGGATTGGCGCATCTAAAGGATGCGCCACTTCTGGGGCGGCTGTGGCCTGCTATTTTTAGGCTGGGAAGAGTCCAATAACCATGGCTCTTCCCACCCTGAAAATACCAGACCTCAGCTGTCAGCTTCACCTTGGCTGGTGATCTAATTTGGGGGGACCCTATGTTGTTTTTAGATGAGTGTATTCTGCAGGTAGCATAGAGCTCCACAGCAGCCTGAACCCAAATCGTGGGCATGGGCAGCTGCGTTCTCCCGTGGACAACACTCACATCTCTGCAGGAAGGCTGACACTGGGTACTAGACGCCGTGTCGCTGGATCATGGCCACATAGCCTTAGGCCCCTTTCACACGTCAGTGATTCTGGGACGTTTGTGCTTTTTTTTTTTAAACGTACCAGAATCACTGACATACGCAGACCCATTATAATGAATGGGTCTGCTCACACGTCAGTGATTTTTCACTGCACGTGTCTCCGTGCAGCGTACCCGCGTGTGCGTGATTGCCGCATGGAGACATGTCCATTTTTTTCTGGCATCACTGATGTTCCACGGACCACGCAGTGGTGTGGTCCGTGAAACATGTGCCAGAAAAAAACGTGCTTTTAAAATAAAAATCATTTTAACTCACCCGGCGTCCAGCGATGTCCTCTGCAGCCCGTTCTCCCTGCTGCTTCTGAGCCGGCTCATTATTGTCGCGCATATTCATGATGTGCGACACAGCCGACCTGGAAGCAGCTGCTGCGGGGGTCAGCGCCAGCCGGATGCTGCACCGCGGGAGCGATCAGCACCATGGAGAGCGGGAGCGCGCACAAGTGAGTTAATCTCTAAGTGCAATCACGGGCCACGGAGAACGGAGCCCGGATTTCACTTAGACAACCCATGTGTGCCGTGATTCACGGCACACGGAGGGACATGTGCGTGTTTTACACGCCAGTGAAAAACGTCAGTGTTTTTCACTGACGTGTGAAACGGGCCTAAAAGTGAGAATATTGTTGCTACAGCAACATTTTGGGTGAAGTAGCTGTGGATTCAAAATGCTTAATATACTCCTGAATAAAATCCTTGAGGGGTGCAGATTCCAAAATGGGGTCACTTGTGGGGGTTTTCTGACATATAGGTACCCAAGGGGCTCTGCTAATGTGACATGGTGCGCAAAGTTTATTTCAACTTTTCCAAAATTCAAATGGTGCTCCTTCCATTCCAAGCCCTCCCATTTATCCAAACAGAATGTGGGGAAGGAAATGACATCACAGGTTTTTTTTTCCAAAGGTCTGTGTTCAACCAACTTTATTAACACTGACAAGTCTTAAAAAACGCACCTAAAAAAACGCATGGAAAACGCATGAAAAACGCATGAAAAACGCATGAAAAACGCATGAAAAACGCATGCGTTTTCGATGCGTTGTTTCTCAAAAAGCATTGTTTACTATTCTCCCCTCTGCCAGAGGGTGCGTTTTTTTCCGCGCGGAAAAAAAAGCAACGTGTGCACATACCCTTAAGGTTTTGCTGCAGAATTTCTCCTTCTTCCTGTATCCATTTAGGGTTGAGGATCATCTACAGTGGCATTTTTCCTAAAAAAAAACCCTTTTAAAACATTAATGGCTTTTTAAAAATGATGCTATTTATTGATGGCACCTGTTGTTATAAGATCCATTTGGACCTACATTAGCACTAAACATATTGGCCATGGATACATTGCTTTTCATCTATCATGTTCTGTGTATGGTATTGTACAGCCATATTTCTTTAGAAAGCATTTATAAGAAAAACTATAAATGTGGACATACCAAAAGAAGTTCTCAATAAGAGGAGAAAACATTGTGGGATATTTAGTCAGCTAAAAATGGTACAAAAATTTTGGCAAAATTTGCACTAAAAATGTGTTTTATGACTTGCACTATTGTATATAGGAACCAATATTCAATTTCTTCAGCATTATTTCACTGTCCTGTTTACACGAGGCCGACGAGTAGTGAGAGGAAAGAATGACTGAGAGCATAAAGTTTCTGTCCCTGTATACAGTATATGTTATCTGCAGCACATGACAAGTTTAGATGGAGGGCTGTGATGGTGATATCGATACCAGCATAAGGGTATGTGCTCACACGTACTGAGTTTTTTGTTGCAGAAATTATCTGCACCAAAAACTGCACCTTGTGCCAGAAAAATGCACCAAAGGCATACATTTTTGGTATGTTTTTTGGTGCGCTTTTGTGCTATGTGTTTTTTAGTGAAATCATTGGCTGGATGGACTCGGAAACGCAGGACAAAAACATACCAACAATTTACATGCTGCTTCTTTTTTCTGCACCCAAAACAGCAAAGAAAAAAAAGGAATGTGCGCATAGCACTTCAGAATTCTCAGTGACTTCTATCTATCTATCCATCTATCTTTCTACCGAGTTTCCTTGAAAATAAGCCCTAGCAGGAGTTTTCAGCAAGGCTTAAATATAAGCCCTACCCCAAAAATAAGCCCTAGTCACGGTTCAATAATGAAGTGTCCATGCAGCTAAAAAAGTGAAAAAATCCTGCAAGACACTTAACTATAGAAAGCCGACACCCCCAACAAAGAATAATGGGATGACACAGAGGGTGCAGTTCAAGTTCTTTACTCACGGGAAGCACACTGCCATTGGAGCACCGAGCTACACTGTGATGGGCTTCAGCTGATCCCGGATACTTCGGAGGTCAACTTAAGCAAGCATTGTTGACCATAGGGAGATCAACATATCCACTGCGGAGACACCATCACGTGTTTCTCAACGCAGTGATTCTAGAGCAAAGCCCCCTGGGAAGTATGCAAATGAGAAAGCCGCAGAGACACCATCACATGTTTCTCAACGCTGGCAGGAAACTAGCCAGGTCTTTCACCTTGACTGGAGACTGCCCTTCCCGTGGTTGTTCCTTCCCGGTGAAAGACCTGGCTAGTTTCCTGCCAGCGTTGAGAAACATGTGATGGTGTCTCCGCGGCTTTCTCATTTGCATACTTCGGAGGTCAAGGCCAATGTTTCCTTCTGTGCATCTCCTTTCATCGGTTTCCCTCCATCCCCAGCTCCTGGGCCGTGAAATGGGTGCCTTCTACACTACCCGTAAACCCTGGGATCCCCCTTCTTTCCTAAGAACCCGGGTTGAGTCTCCAGCTCCAGATCACAGGCCACGAACTGTCCATGTCTCTGCTGATCTCCTGACTCGCCCACCCCAGGGCCTTAGGTGACTCGGTGTCAAGCCGGACTAGTCCATGGTAGTCAGCGGTGGCGGGGTCCGACTCCGTGACCCTGGTCGAGTCAATTAATGATGTGGCGATATGGGGGAGATGATGATAATGTTTATATGAATATTCGTGACACCACCTGTGGTAATTTGCGGCTATGGTGCCGCAGCTGCTGGAAGGGACCTCCGGGGCTGATGTTATGGCAGCTGAGGTGTTTCTTACTCTCCACAGGTAGAGCAGGTACCCCGGGGGAACCTTTGGGAGCTTGGTAAAGTCTATGGTGTTTATGAACGAGGTGTAGGATAAACCAGATGACACACGGCTTGCAGTTAAGATGTTTACTCACTGTTCAGTTCAATGCAGTAGCTACCCGGTTATCCACGGAATGCCAGGATCCGCTGTCAGGGGCCGCCACCGATCCCGGATAGGTCAAGGGTCAGTCCCGGTGTACCCCTTTTTGTGTGTGTCCTTTTCTGACTGGCTTCCTAGCCTTCAACTGTTTTAGATGGTCTTGGCCTCCACCACAGGGCCTGTACAAAGGGGGCTGACCGCAGTCGTATCTTGCCCTTTTCACCGGGGGTCTGTGGCGGGATGTGGCCCTGGGCGCTTGCAACGATCTCCCAGGCCTTCGGTTTTACTTTTGAGGAATTGTCTTTCTTCCCTCTGTCTAGGGACCGTCCCTGAATGAAGCCAGATCCCTCCACCCGATGTTATCAGTGGAACAGGTCACGGGACAATTTCCCTTCCGTGGCCCTGGAATCCTTTCTTTCTTTGGGTGTCACCTGGGCCTAACTAGACCCCAGGATCTTCACCAGGAACCTCCTTCTGTTTCTGTCCTTTCTGTCTGCTGTCCCGTCCTGACAGCCCACCTCCTTACTCCTACTCTCTCACTGTCTGATAGGCTGACTAGACTGCCTAGACTCACTGAACATGAACTTCCTAGTTCCCTTGTCTACTCTCTCTTTTCTGACTCCTCCAACACACCCACTGACTAGGCCCCACCCACACCATTGGGACCAGAAATGGGACTTACGGCCCCATGACTAAATCTATGGGGGTTGCTGCTACTATCCCTGACCCGGTGTATGCCTACCAATTGGTGTGTGCAAGTTTTGTCTGTACACCGGTAGTTGACCCCATTCTTACCCAGGATGGGATACCACACCTCTGGCTGAGGTGCAATATCTCTGTGGCGACGGTAGCCTCAGGGGCGCCACACTCCTCCTTAGTGCAACCTGGTGCTTGCTGCGCCCGAAACAGACTGACTATTGTGTGAGATGGCTCCTAACTACCCCTGTTGGTGCCCCGCCTCCCGTGTTCCTGAACTAGTGGGCAAGAGGTCCCCTACCTCATGATGACCACTCCAGCACCTACCCTAGCCCAGTCCCAGTGGAAGCGCTCCCGTGTTATGTGATGGTTGAGTGTGTTGTTGGTGGTTTACCGGTGACAATCTCCTCCATATCCGAGATGAATACTGCACCTCTGGTGAGGTGCATTACCCTGTGGCGCCTGAAGCCGCAGTGGAGCCACACATGTTTCCATGAAAATAAGCTCTACCCCAAATATAATCCCTACTGCTTTTTTCAGGGCAAAAAAAATATGACAATGTCTTATTTTTGGGGAAACACAGTATCTATCTATCATCTATCTATCTATCCCTCTATCTATCTATCTCTATCTATCTATCCCTCTATCTATCTATAATCTGTCTATCTATCTCTATCTATCTATCTATCTATCCAAGATTTGAAAGCTAAACTTTAACTAAAATTTTTATGGCATAATCCCGAAATTGCTGAGCAGATTATCCCGGTGTAGATCGAGCCACCACCTGCTGTGCCCGAATAAACATTTGAAATATCTTGTTCCGTGTGATTAAATTCCAGCATATTAAAAGCAGCCATCTTTTATTATCCAGGACATGGTGCTTTACTTTTTTATGCTTCAGAATTGGCAGAGCTGAACTTGTACTAACCCTCTGCAACCTATCACGTCTCAAAATACGCTCTAAGATGCATAAAATTCTAAGATGTTCCTTTTTATGACTCATCCATTCTGTAACATAAAATTAATACATTAAAGATAATATTTACTCTAAGACATTCTGGGTTTTGTCACTCCTGGAAGTAACTTGGTCACTGTATGCCTTATTAAACATTTAGTCTCCAGGTCTGTTTAGTTGTAGAGATTAAAATAGACAAGTCTTTAATATAGAACAATCTACAATGTATGGACGTAGTCTGAATTTTGTGTGGTTTCAGAAGAAAACAGCTGTTGTCTGATTGTTTCAGCTTGTGGTTCGGGCAGCATGAATCTGATAACAGGTTCCCTTTCAGTGATACTTTCACCTGAAAATCTTATTTCATGTTTTTGAAATATTTTATATCTATTTTACATTCTAAGTTTAAAATTCATTCAGACATCCGTGAATTATGTATTTTGTATGCTCTATCCGTGGTTTTCACGGCTAGTAGTAACCAGTAACCCCTTCCTGACCTTGGAAGTACTTGGTACATCCTGCTTGTAGGGGACTTTCCAACCTTGGACATTCCTAATATGTCCTGGCGATGGCAGGGCCACATGAAATGTGCCCACACAATCGCCTCCGGTGATTCAGCTTATCTGACAGCTGAGAATCGGTTTTCACAGCCTAGGATGATGGCCACCCTACCCCATCTCTGGCTCTTTAATCTCCTAATTGTCACAATCGACATCGATCGCAGCCTTAAGCGGGCTTTACATGCTACAATATATCTAACGATGTATCGGTGGGGTCACGTCGTAAGTGACGCACATCCGGCATCGTTAGTGATATTGTAGTGTGTGAAACCTACGTGCGATTGCGATTGAACGAAAAAACGTTGATCTCATACACATCATTCAATTACTAAAAATTGAACGTCCGGTTGTTCAATGTTCCCGAGGCAGCACACATCGCTGTGTGTGACACCTCGGGAACGATGAACACATCTTACCTGCGTCCCGCCTGCAATGCGGAAGGAAGGAGGTGGGCAGGATGTTTACGTCCCGCTCATCTCCGCCCCTCCGCTTCTATTGGCCGGCTGCCGTTTGACGTCGCTGTGACACCGAACGTAACTACCACTACAGGAAGTGGTTGTTCGCCGCCCACATCGAGGTCGTATGGAAGGTAAGTACGTGTGACGGGATTTAATCATTTGTGCGACACGGGCAACAAATTGAACGTGCCGCACATACAATGGGGGCGTGTGCGATGGCATGCGAGATCGCATGTGTAATTGTAACGTGTAAAGCAGGCTTTAAGGTGTCTGATCATGCTCCCTCTCCCCTCTGATTGGAGCCCTCACAATGTGATCGCACAGGGCACAATTGTTGCCATATTGGCGCTCCTTCCCTTCTTCACATTGTACTGTACCTCAAAAGGAATTTTTGACCACATATGGGGTATTGGTGTACTCAGGAGAAATTGCACAACAAATTGTACAGTTCATTATCTCTTGTTACCCTTGAGAAAATGAAAGATTTTGCATTAAAACAACATTTTTGTGATTAAAATGTTTTGTTTTGTTTTTCATTTTCACGGCCCAACGTTATAAAATTCTGTGAAGCATCTGGGAGTTGAAGGTGTTCACCAGACATCTAGATAAATTCCTCGAATGGTCTAGTTTCCAAAATAAGGTCACTTGTGTGGGGTTCCAGTGTTTAGGCACATCATGAGCTCTGCAAACGCGACATGGCGTCTGCTAACGATTCCAGACAATTTTGCGTTCAAAAAGTCAAATGGTGCTCCTTCCCTTCCAAGCTCTGGTGTGTCCCCAAACAGTAGTTTTCCACCACATATGGGGTCTTGCTGTACTCAGGAGAGGTTGCACAACAAACTGTATGGTGCATTTTTTCCTCATATCCTTGTGAAAATGAAAGATTTGGAGTTAAAGCAGCATTTTTTAGGTAAACAATTTTTTTTTTTTTTTATTTTCACAGCCAACTTTGTAAAATTCTGTGAAGCACCTGGAAGTTCAAGCTGCTCACCCAAACACCTAGATAAATTTCTTAAGGAGTTTACTTTCCAAAATGAGGTCACTTCTGGGTTTTTTTTATGGTTTAGGCACTTCAGGGGCTCTACGAACTCAACATGACCTCCACTAACAATTCCAGACATTTTTGTGTTCAAAAAGTCAAATGGTGCTCCTTCCTTTCAGAGCCCCACTATTCGCCCAAACAGTAGATTTCTACCACACATGGCATCTCTGTGAACTTAGGAGAAATTGCACAACAAATTTCATGATCCATTTTTTCTTTGGACCCTTGTGAAAATTCAAAATTTGGGGCTAAAGTAACATTTTTATGGAAAAAAAGTAATATTTTCATTTTTTTCTTCCACATTGGTTTAGTTCCTATGAAGCACCTAAAAGATTAATAAACTTTTTGAATGTGGTTTTGAGTACCTTGAGGGGTACAGTTTTTAGAATGGTGTCACTTTGGGGAATTTTCTGTCACCTAGGCCTCTCAAAGTCACTTCAAACGTGATTTGGTCCCCAAAAAAATTTGGTTTTGTAAATTTTGTTGTAAAATTGACAAATAGCTTAATAAACAAAAATGGTGTTTCAAAAATTGCTGAATAAAGTAGTCATATAGGAAATGTTATTTGTTAACTATTTTGTGTGACATAACTCTCCGGTTTAAGCGCATAAAAATTCAAACTTTGAAAATTGTAAAATTTTAAACATTTTCACCACAATTCAATGCAAAAATGATCACCCTAAATTTACCACTATCATGAATTAAAATATGTCACGAAAATTTTTTCGCAGAATCATTGGAATATGTTGAAACGTTCCAGAGTTACTACAGCATATAAGGACACTGGTCAGGATTGGAAAAAAAAATTGCCTGGTCTTGAAGGCGAAAACAAGCTGGGAGTGAAGGGGTTAAAGGCTATTGTGCTATTCATTTATCCATATCTTTTTTCGCGTCCGGTGTTTGCAAAAAAAATCAGAGACATGTCCATTTGTAATCTGCGTCAAATCACCCATACAAGTCTACTGGTCTGTGAACATCACAGAGAGCAAACAGATGCTATACATATGGTTCTGTTTGCTCTCCATGTTGTGTACATGAGATGTTTGTAATTCATTTTTTAATGCAAACTATAAAATCACTGATGGTAAAAAAGGACATCCAGACCTAAAAAATTAAACAATAAAAAAGATTAAAAATATAATAATAATAATAATAATCTTTATTTCTATAGCGCCAACATATTCCGCAGCGCTTTATAATTCAGGAGGATCATATACAAGCAAGTAACAGTTATAGAAGATACAATATTTAGATGGGAAAAAAAGACAGCCCTGCTCGTGAGAGCTTACAATCTACAATGAGATGGGGGGAGGGGAAAGGTACAAGTGCTTATTTATAATGGCAATCCAGCCATCTCATGGGGGATAGATAATGGTTTCCTGGACCAATTGGCCAGAGCCTTGAGATGCATTTGAGTGCCATGGAGTTCGACGTGGAGTTATGTTGTGAGAAGTTGTAGAGGGACTATGTGAATTTAATTTGGCTAGGGAGTGTGAAAAGCTGCCCTAAAAAGATGCGTCTTTAGGGTGCGTCTGAAGCTGAGTAAGTTGTGATTCGTCCTAACTTTTTGGGGTAGAGCGTTCCAGAGGGTTGGTGCAGCTCGGGAGAAGTCTTGGATCTGGGAGTGGGAGGTTCGAATTAGTGTGGATGTTAGTTGAAAGTCATTTGCAGAGCGTAGAGAACGGGTGGGGTGATAGACAGAGAGGAGGGTGGAGATTTAGGGGGGTGCCGCACTCTGGAGAGGTTTGTGGGTGAGAGCAAGCAGTTTGAATTGGATCCTGTGATATATGGGCATTGGGCAGCCATTGCAATGACTGGCACAGAGCACAGGCATCCGAGTAGCGGTTAGCCAGATAGGTGACCCTGGCTGCTGCATTAAGGATGGACTGTAGAGGAGAGAGTCTAGTTAGGGGTAGACAAATTAATAGAGAGTTACAGTCAGGGCCGGATTATAGGCGGGGCAGGCGGGGCTTCAGCCCCGGGGCCCCCACCAAAAGAGCTTCCAAGGGGGCCCCCACCACCAGGGCCATACTTGCCACCCATCAGCAATTTTTTTTTTCTTTTCTTCACACCCGCTCCCCCTCCGTTAAGACAGTCTAAATAAGCTGTGTTTTCGGGGGGGGGGGGGCATGTGGGGGCACCTACATTTATTTGTATCTGCGTCTCTAAGACGCAAAAACAAGCTGCGGGCACAGGACGCTGATTGACCTCGGAAGTACCATCGTTTGTACTTCCGGGGTCAGAGGTGTGCCTGCTCCCTGCTCTGCTGCGGCGTCCAATGCTGCGGACGTCACAGCAGGACGCTGCCGTGGAGAAGACCCACGCGCGCGGCCGGCTGGCCGGCCGCGGAGGAGAGGACCCACGCGGGCGGGCGGCCGGCTGGCTGGCCGGCCGCGGAGGAGAGGGCCCACGCGGGCGGCCGGCCGGCTGGCTGGCCGGCCGCGGAGGAGAGGACCCACGCGCGCGGCCGGCCGCGGAGGAGAGGACCCACGCGCGCGGCCGGCCCGGAGAAGACCCACGCCGCGGCCAGGAGAGGAGACTAACCGGAGCAGGAGAATGGCCGCGGCACCGGAACAGCAGCAGGACGATGGCGGCCTATACCGGAGCAGCAGGAGGATGGCATCAGAGCAGGTAGGGACAGAGCTGAAGAAAGATGTGTGGTGTGATGCAGAGCTGTGTGGTGTGATGCAGAGCTGTGTGGTGTGATGCAGAGCTGTGTGGTGTGATGCAGAGCTGTGTGGTGTGATGCAGAGCTGTGTGGTGTGATGCAGAGCTGTGTGGTGTGATGCAGAGCTGTGTGTGTGAGTGTGTGTGTGAAAGAGAGCTGTGTGTGTGTGAAGCAGAGCTGTGTGTGAAGCAGAGCTGAAGAAATGTGTGGTGTGAAGCAGAGCTGTGTGTGTGTGTGTGTGTGTGTGTGTGTGTCTGTGTGTGAAGCAGAGCTGTGTGTGTGAGTGTGTGTGTGAAAGAGAGCTGTGTGTGTGAAGCAGAGCTGTGTGTGTGAGTGTGTGTGTGAAAGAGAGCTGTGTGTGTGAAGCAGAGCTGTGTGTGAAGCAGAGCTGAAGAAATGTGTGGTGTGAAGCAGAGCTGTGTGTGTGTCTGTGTGTGAAGCAGAGCTGTGTGTGTGAGTGTGTGTGTGAAAGAGAGCTGTGTGTGAAGCAGAGCTGAAGAAATGTGTGGTGTGAAGCAGAGCTGTGTGTGTGTCTGTGTGTGAAGCAGAGCTGTGTGTGTGAGTGTGTGTGTGAAAGAGAGCTGTGTGTGTGTGAAGCAGAGCTGTGTGTGAAGCAGAGCTGAAGAAATGTGTGGTGTGAAGCAGAGCTGTGTGTGTGTCTGTGTGTGAAGCAGAGCTGTGTGAGAGTGTGTGTGAAAGAGAGCTGTGTGTGTGTGTGAAGCAGAGCTGAAGAAATGTGTGGTGTGAAGCAGAGCTGTGTGTGTGTATGTGTGTGAAGCAGAGCTGTGTGTGAAAGAGAGCTGTGTGTGTGAAGCAGAGCTGTGTGTGAAGCAGAGCTGAAGAAATATGTGTGGTGTGAAGCAGAGCTGTGTGTGTGTCTGTGTGTGAAGCAGAGCTGTGTGTGAGTGTGTGTGAAAGAGAGCTGTGTGTGAAGCAGAGCTGAAGAAATGTGTGGTGTGAAGCAGAGCTGTGTGTGTGTCTGTGTGTGAAGCAGAGCTGTGTGTGTGTCTGTGTGTGAAGCAGAGCTGTGTGTGTGTCTGTGTGTGAAGCAGAGCTGTGTGTGTGTGAGAGAAGCAGAGCTGAAGAAAGATGTGTGGTGTGAAGCAGAGCTGTGTGTGTGTGAGAGAAGCAGAGCTGAAGAAAGATGTGTGGTGTGAAGCAGAGCTGTGTGTGAGTGAGAGAAGCAGAGCTGAAGAAAGATGTGTGGTGTGAAGCAGAGCTGTGTGTGTGTGAGAGAAGCAGAGCTGAAGAAAGATGTGTGGTGTGAAGCAGAGCTGTGTGTGTGTGTGTGTGTGTGTGTGTGTGTGTGTGTGAAGGAGAGCTGAAGAAAGATGTGTGGTGTGAAGCAGAGCTGTGTGTGTGTGTGTGTGTGAAGCAGAGCTGAAGAAAGATGTGTGGTGTGAAGCAGAGCTGTGTGTGAAGCAGAGCTGAAGAAAGATGTGTGGTGTGAAGCAGAGCTATGTGTGAAGCAGAGCTGAAGAAAGATTTGTGGTGTGAAGCAGAGCTGTGTGTGTGTGTGTGAAGCAGAGCTGTGTGTGTGTGTGAAGCAGAGCTGAAGAAAGATGTGTGGTGTGAAGCAGAGCTGTGTGTGAAGCAGAGCTGAAGAAAGATTTGTGGTGTGAAGCAGAGCTGTGTGTGTGTGTGAAGCAGAGCTGAAGAAAGATGTGTGGTGTGAAGCAGAGCTGTGTGTGTGAAGCAGAGCTGTGTGTTTGAAGCAGAGCTGTGTGTGTGTATATATGAATCAGAGCAGTCTATGCGGCACCCCAGAACTATATGGGTCCCCCAGAGCGCTAAGCCACCCATCCCAGTAATGTGTACGCCACCAGAGCGGTTTGCCACTCCAGTAACGTCTATGCCCCCCCCAGTAATGTCTATGCCCCCTGCCCCTCCTGTAATGTATTTATTGTAGGCCCCAGCCCCTCCTGTGATGTATATACATCAGTGCTGTGTCAGTGTGCATGGTGTGCAGTCATGTCTGTTATTGATGGCCATCATGCAACACAGCCATATGTCCTGGAGGAGCTGGAAACAAGCGGGAGAGGTGAGTGATGCTGCTTGTGACTTCTCCATATTAACACCTGTAATGCGTCTGTGTCTGCATGTATGTCAGTGTATATGACTGTGCATATATTTGTCTGTTTAAATGTATTTTTGTGAATTTGTCTTCAAATATGTATATGTACGTATGCCTGTATGTGTATGTGTGTGTCTGTGTGTGGATGGGGCCCACTGAGACTCAACCGGGGACCACAAAAACCTGGAGCCGTCCCTGGCTGCCTTAACATTGGGATCAATTAAAAATATGTGAGTAAAGGCCGCTTTACACGCTGCGATATCGGTCCCGATATCGCTAGCGTGCGTACCCGCCCCCATCTGTTGCGCGACACGGGCAAATCGCTGCCCGTGCCGCACAACATCGCCCAGAGCCGTCACACATACTTACCTGTCCGGCGACGTCGCTGTGACCGGCGAACCGCCTCCTTTCTAAGGGGGCGGTCCATACGGCGTCACAGCGACGCCACTGAAGCGTCACTTAACCGCCGCCCAATAGCAGCGGAGGGGTGGAGATGAGCGGGATGTAACATCCCGCCCACCTCCTTCCTTCTGCATAGCGGCCGGGAGGCAGGTAAGGGGAGCTTCCTCGTTCCTGCGGTGTCACACGGAGCGATGTGTGCTGCCACAGGAACGAGGAACAACTTCGTTACTACTGCAGCAACGATATTAGAGAATGGACCCCCATGTCGCCGATTAGCGATTTTGCACGTTATTGCAACGATGCAAAATCGCTTATCGGTGTCACACGAAACGGCATCGCTAATGCGGCCGAATGTGCGTCACGAATTCCGTGACCCCAACGACTCCGCATTAGCGATGTCGCAGCGTGTAAAGCCCCCTTTACTCTACTTTCTTTGTATAAGTGACGACTGTGAGTGATCCTGGACTGTATCTGTATTGTACTGTGTGTATAAGTGACGGCTGTGAGTGATCCTGGACTGTATCTGTATTGTAGTCCTGTAAATCTGAATATGGCAGATCAGGGTAAAGGTCCAGTCACACTAAGCAACTTACCAGCGATCCCAACAACGATGGGGATCGCTGGTAAGTTGCTAGGAGGTTGCTGGTGAGATGTCACACTGCGACGCTCCAGCGATCCCACCAGCAACCTGACCTGGCAGGGATCGCTGGAGCGTCGCTACACAAGTTGCTGGTGAGCTCACCAGCAACCAGTGACAAGCCCCCAGCGCCGCGTGGAAGATGCTGCGCTTGGTAACTAAGGTAAATATCGGGTAACCAACCCGATATTTACCTTGGTTACCAGCGCACGCAGCTACACGTGCAGAGAGCAGGAAGCAGCGCACACTGAGCGCTGGCTCCCTGCTCTCCTAGTTACAGCACACATCGGGTTAATTACCCGATGTGTGCTGCAGCTAAATGTGCACAGAGCAGGGAGCAGCGCACAATGCTTAGCGCTGGCTCCTTGCTCTCCTAGTTACAGCACACATCGGGTTAATTAACCCGATGTGTGCTGCAGCTACATGTGCACAGAGCAGGGAGCAGCGCACAATGCTTAGCGCTGGCTCCTTGCTCTCCTAGTTACAGCACACATCGGGTTAATTAACCCGATGTGTGCTGCAGCTACATGTGCACAGAGCAGGAGCCGGCACTGATAGTGAGAGCAGCGGAGGCTGGTATCAAAGGTAAATATCGGGTAACCAAGGACAGGGCTTCTTGGTTACCCGATGTTTACATTGGTTACCAGCCTCCGCAGAAGCCGGCTCCTGCTGCCTGCACATTTAGTTGTTGCTGTCTCGCTGTCACACACAGCGATCTGTGCTTCACAGCGGGACAGCAACAACTAAAAAATGGCCCAGGACATTCAGCAACAACCAACGACCTCACAGCAGGGGCCAGGTTGTTGCTGGATGTCACACACAGCAACATCGCTAGCAACATCACAAAAGTTGTTCGTTAGCAGCGATGTTGCTAGCGATGTTGCTTAGTGTGACGGGGCCTTAAGATACATGTTTATTGGATTTATATCTAAATGCTACAGTTCGTGCTCTACTGTTATGGCTAAAAATGTTAACGTTTATAGGGCCCCCACCAGATTTTCTGCCCAGGGGCCCCCACCAACCTTAATCCGGCCCTGGTTACAGTTGTCAAGGCGAGAGTGGATCAGGGCCACGGTGAGGGTTTTTGTCGTTTCCATTGTGAGAAAGGGGCGGATTCTAGAGATGTTCTTGAGGTGCAAGCGGCATATTTCACATCACTGCGTTCAGAAATACCCCAAAATATAGAATCAAATAGCCTGATCTGTAAACGGTGTATCCGCAAATAAATTCCAAAAGCCAAAATTATGTTTTTAGGTCATTGCAAATTTTGTGCAAAATGCAATAAAAGGCGATAAAAACGGCGCATCCGTGCAAAAATTGTGCAACTAAAAACGTCAGCTTGAGGCACGAAAAATAAGCAGTCATTGAGCCACATATCCCAAAAAATGAGAACACTACGGGTAACGGAAATGACTCAAAAAGTGCGCCACTTTTTTTGGACAAATTTTGAAATTTGTTTTCACCTTTTAGATAAAAGTAAACCTATACATGTTTGGTGTCTACGAACTTGTACTGACCTGAGGCATCACACTGACACATCAGTTTTGCCATATACTGAACGCGGTTAACAAAATATGCCCAAAACCAATTGTGCAATCGCACTTTTTTTTTTTGCAATTTTTCCGCACTTGAAATTTTTTTGCCGTTTTCAGTACATTATAAAAACTCATGGTTTCATTTAAAAGTACAACTCATCCCGCAAAAAAACAAGCTCTCATATAGTAAGATTTATAGAAAAATAAAAACGTTAAGGCTCTCGGAAGGAGGTGAAGCAAAATAAAACGGAAAAATGCTTGGGGATGAAGGGGTTAAAACGTTATTCCCTATACGAAGGATAGGGAATAGCTTGTTGATTGTTGGGGTCCAGATTGGGTTTCTGGAACCCAAAGAACAGAGCTTTGCAGCCCTTTCTTGAAAGGAGCCGTGGGGGCATGCTTGACGGTCAAGTGCTATTTTTTAGCACTCCCATCGACAATGAAGGGAGAGGAGGCCACGTATGTGCACCTCCATCTTGTCATTGTTGGGGAATCCATTTTTTAAATAACTCTTTCACTTCTTACATCTTATGTCAAAAACAAGCCTGCCACCTCCTCTGATGTTACCATTAGGGCAGACCGCTACCAGTGAAAACCATGGAAAAATTCGAATTTTTGCATGGGATCGAGAGAAAGAAGAAAATTCTTTTATAGTACAAATTTCAGTGTGTCTGCCCAAAAAATCTGTAGTGTTTTGACATTTTTATGTTTCGTTGTTCGATTCCAAATCAAAGTAAAGATTTATCTAGATGACTTGGTGTATCATCTTTCTGATCTTTTTTTTGAGAGAACTGAAGGATCAGAATTAAAATCCAAAAGGTGGAGAGGCTTGATTGAATACATGCCACATTTAGGCCTGTTTCACACGTCAGTGAAAAACACACATTTTTCACTGACGTGTTAAAGGTGCGTATGTCCCTCCGTGTGCCATCATTTTGGCATGTGTGTGTTCTCCGTGTGCTATCCGTGATAGCACATGGAGAGCAGGAACTTTATACTAACCTGTCTCCGGCCGCTGCTTTCTCCCCTCTGCTGCTACTTCCAGGTTGTGTTGCAGTGAATATTCATGAGCATAATGAGCCGGCCTGGAAGCAGGAGACAGCAGCGGCCGGAAACAGGTGAGTATGAGAAATCATTTTATTTCACAGGCATGTGTTTTTTCTGGTATATGTCACACGGGTCACAATCACTGTGTGGTCCGTGGGACATCAGTGCTGCTGGAGAAAAACGGACATGTCTACATGTGGAACACATGTACACACGGTCAGTGTGAAATCACTGATACATGAGCAAAGTCATTGATTTTAATGAGTCTGCATATGTCAGTGATTCCGGTATGTATAAAAACGGCGACATACATACCGTATTCACTGACACCTGAAAGAGGCTTAAGACCCCGTTACATGCAACAACGTATTTAACGATATATCGCCGGGGTCACAGATTCCGTGGCGCACATCTGGCATCGTTATCGACGTCGTTGCGTGTGACACCAACAAGCGTCCGTTAACGATCAAAAACACTCACCTTATCGTTGATTGTTGACACGTCATCCATTTCCCAAATATCGTTGATTGTTGAGGTCACAGGTTGTTCGTCGTTCCTGAGGCAGCACACATCGTTACGTGTGACACCTCGGGAACGACGAACTACAGCTTACCTGCGGCCGCCGGCAACGAGGAAGGAAGGAGGTGGGCGGGATGTTACGGCCGCTAGTCTCCGCCCCTTCGCTTCTATTGGGCGGCCGCTTAGTGATGCCGCTGTGACGCCGCACGAACTGCCCCCTTAGAAAGGAGGCGGCTTGCCGGTAACAGCGACGTCACTAGCCAGGTAAGTATGTGTGACAGCTCCGAACGATATTGTGCGCCACGGGCAGCGATTTTGGCCGTGACGCACAACGATGGGGGCGGGTACTTTCAACAGCGATATCGCTGTGTGTAAAGCCCCCTTAAATATAGACTTTTTAATATGTCACACATTCCTCGTAGTATTAATATGTAAGATAAATTTTGTCCCGTTTTCTAAAACCATTTTTGATTACTGATATTTTAGCTGCTTATATTCCCCCTTTCACATAATTTCTTCTTTGCCGACTTCTTCACTTGATCTGGCTTTTCCTTTTTTTTCCATCCTGAATTACCCTTAGCCAAGCCCGCAGTGTATAGTGGCACAGTCTCATATGACTTTCACAATATATATTTCATGAAAAAGAGTATTCAAACTGACTGGAATGTAAATTATTTGCCTTCAGACATATAAGTATATCAATGTACTGTATATATTCTGGTTCTACTGTGGAAATGCACTAAAAAATAAGGAGCTTGGGTCAATATCTATAATTCTGAAACCCTGTGCCCCTTATTTTGATACACACAAGGCTATACTCACACATCCATTTCTGCAGCCATCAAAAAAGAATAGTTTCTTCCTATATATTTTCTGTTTTGCCATATTTTTATTCATTTTTTCACATCTTTTTTTTATCCTGAAGGTTCTTTGTTTTTGTTTTTGTTTTTTCATTTTTTTTTTCCAGTGACGCTTAACAATCGATAAGGCAAAAAAAAACCATGTGCTCTATATTTCATCCATCTTTGATGTATTCCCAGAGACTTCAATATCTGAATCTAATCTGAATGGAGTTTAATTGAATGGACGCACATATTTTTTAAAAGGAATCTGTCACCAGGTTTTCGCATATCCATCTGAGACAGAGTTCCTGATTCCAGCGATGTGTCACTTACTGAGCTGTTTGTCGTCATTTTGATTAAATCAATGTTTTCTCTGCTGCAGATCTAGCAGTTATGCACAGCTCATGAATATGTTGGACTACCTTGCAGTTGACAAATAGTCCTGTAATGGTAATCTACTGCTGATTAAAGAGTGATTTTATCAAAACTACACTAAGCAGCCCAGTAAGTGAAACATTGCTGGAATCAGGGTCTCTGTCTCTACATTATGCTGCTCTCAGATTAGATGGCAAAAACTTTGTGATAGGTTTAACGGATGTGTGAATGGTTTAATTAAAGGGAATCTGTCAGCAGGATTTTGCAATGTAATCTGAAGACAGCATGCTGCAAGGGATAACACATGGAATTCAGGGATGCCTGTCTTGTCAAGGTCCGATCTGTTATTTATTTTTTATTATTATTATTATTTATTATTATAGCGCCATTTATTCCATGGCGCTTTACAATTAAAAAGGGTATACATAAAAACAAGTACAACAATCATGAACATTACAAAAACAGATGGGTACAGGTGGACAGAGGACCCTGCCTGCGAGGGATCACAGTCTGCAGGCTATGTCTGTTTAAGCAGCAGGACACAAGCAGGACTTCTCATTTCTTGGACTACAGTGTCACATCCACGTAAGTCCAGCACGCCCCCTCCACTGATTGACACATCACTGTCAATGTACAATCTCTATGAAGAGCCTGATGTGGGCGCAAGACCTCTCTCAGCTCTACTACATCTAAAATTCCTGATTGTGTCAGAACAGCTGCACCCAGTAATCTAAGTGATACATCATTGGATTAAGGATCTCTTTGTCTACATCATGCTGCTATCAGATGGGGTAGCAAAAATCTGCTGACAGATTCCCTTTAAAGGGATTTTCTGGTTTCAGTAAACAATTTCCCCCAGATGCAAACTAGTGTACAAATACAAACTAAGCTTTATGTGCCCTTTGAGGGCTCAGCACTATGCTTCCACCACTGCAGCTAATCACTGAGCTCAGCGGCTTATGCTGTCTGCATCAGCCATACCTCTGAACTCAATGTTTGGCTGCATTATAGACGTCACGAGTGCTGCAGACGATCTGCAGAGACACAGCAATTCAAAAACTCAAATGAAACCCTTGATATCTGCAATTCCATATCTTTTTCCACAGAAATCCACATTGTTTAACCCCTACATGACCTTGTCATTTTCCGTTTATTTGGTTTTTGTTTTTTCCTCCCATTCTTCTCAGAGCTATAACTTTTTTATTTTTCTGTCAATATAGTTGTATGAGGCCTATTTTTGAGAACAAATTGTATTTTTTAATTAATTTATTAAAGGGACAGTATCGCGTTTTTTTATTTTTGTATTAAAAATAGTGATTCTGAAATCAAGTATTTCTAATACAAAATGAAAATCGTAGCTTATTTACTTTTTCTGTTATTCTAATTTTACTGTATGCACTGGGGGCCATGTTGGATTTGCTGTGTGTGTAACGACAGTTACACACTCCTTTATGGCAGCCCCTGTGCATAGAGAATAGTGGTCGCTATCCGACCCTATGTTTAACATTACAGTGGGCGTATGCTGTGACCTGGATGCGCCCCCTGGGCTGTCCAGATCACAGCAGAGGGAGGAGTTCAGCCGCCATCATCGTGGAGCTCACAGCGTATGCTGTTTGCTCCACTTCACCCCTGTCAACCGCCGGGATGTGTGAGTACAGGTCGCCTCCCCTCCCCTGCCCCCGTTACCGATGACACCACCTCCCTCCGCTCTCCCCAGCCCCCGCTACGGCTACCGCTAGTGCCGCCCCTCGCCGTTCCCGTCTCCGCTGACACCCCATCCCTTCGCTCTCCTCAGCCCCCGCTAGTGCCGCCCCTCCCCCCGCCGTTACCGTCTCCGATGACACTTCCTCCCTCCGCTCTCCCCAGCCACCGCTCTGCTCGTCGCTGCTGTGTATGTGTGTGCCCTTGCCCCACTGCATGCGAGTACCGCCGCTGATGCTGTCTGCACGGCTGTGTATTATCCTCTCCTGTTTCATACTATCTGCTGAGCCATGTATCTAATCCTCTCTTGGGTGATACACAGCTCAGCAGACCGCATCACCCAGGACAGGATTAGATACACGGCCGTGCACACAGCATCACCCAGGACAGGATTAGATACACAGCTCATCAGACAGTATCTAATCCTGTCCTGGGTGATGCGGTCTGCACGGCCGTGTATCTAATCCTGTCCTGGGTGATGCTGTGTGCACGGCCGTGTATCTAATCCTCTCCTGGGTGATGCTGTGTGCACGGCCGTGTATCTAATCCTCTCCTGGGTGATGCTGTGTGCACGGCCGTGTATCTAATCCTCTCCTGGGTGATGCGGTCTGCACGGCCGTGTATCTAATCCTGTCCTGGGTGATGCTGTGTGCACGGCCGTGTATCTAATCCTGTCCTGGTTGATGCGGTCTGCACGGCCGTGTATCTAATTCTGTCCTGGGTGATGCTGTGTGCACGGCCGTGTATCTAATCCTGTCCTGGGTGATGCGGTCTGCACGGCCGTGTATCTAATCCTGTCCTGGTTGATGCGGTCTGCACGGCCGTGTATCTAATCCTGTCCTGGGTGATGCTGTGTGCACGACTGTGTATCTAATCCTGTCCTGGTTGATGCGGTCTGCACGGCCGTGTATCTAATCCTGTCCTGGGTGATGCTGTGTGCACGGCCGTGTATTTAATCCTGTCCTGGGTGATGCGGTCTGCACGGCCGTGTATCTAATCCTGTCCTGGTTGATGCGGTCTGCACGGCCATGTATCTAATCCTGTCCTGGGTGATGCTGTGTGCACGGCCGTGTATCTAATCCTGTCCTGGGTGATGCTGTGTGCACGGCCGTGTATCTAATCCTGTCCTGGGTGATGCTGTGTGCACGGCCGTGTATCTAATCCTGTCCTGGGTGATGCTGTGTGCACGGCCGTGTATCTAATCCTGTCCTGGGTGATGCGGTCTGCACGGCCGTGTATCTAATCCTGTCCTGGGTGATGCTGTGTGCACGGCCGTGTATCTAATCCTGTCCTGGGTGATGCTGTGTGCACGGCCGTGTATCTAATCCTGTCCTGTGTGATACTGTCTGCTGAGCCGTGTATCTAATTCTATCCTGTGTGATACTCCTGCTGTCCTTGGTGACACTTTAGACATTTGTGGTCACCAACAAAATGGCTGTGCATTGTGTCCCTACATGTCATTCTCTGTTATCCTTTGTAAACACTCAGATTGGGAGGTGGAGGCGTGCCACCACACACAGGAGAGCAGACTCCGCCCACTTTACTGCAAGCTGTAACGTGAGCTTTTTTCTACAGTGGGATTTCTGTAGGATTTCAGAAGCTGCTCCCCCTAGTGTTTAACAGTGGAAACAGTGGAAAATATTAAACTTTTTAATTTTTTTTTTACATTTTGCTCAATTAAAAAAGAAAATAATATTTAAACAAAACATTAAAATAATATTACTTTACATTTTTTCAGGTATTTAATTTTTTTTTTCTTACGATACAGTCCCCTTAAGTTTACCATATAATGTACATGAAAAGGGGAAAAATTCCAAGTGCCTTGAAATTGCAAAAAAAAAAAGTGCAATTCCACAGTTGTTTTTTTTTTTTTTTTTATTTACCCTGTTCACTATACGGTAAAACACACTCTGAAGAAGGCGGCGCCGAAACGCACGTCGGGTTGGGCGTCACATGTACAATCCTGGTGGTGCTGCATGTGAGGTAAACGCTTATGATGTATTCGTATACAATATATACTTGCTGCATACATGTCACTAGGGCAATTAACCTTAGTATTAGACATACATGCATTCCTTTTGTGCTGTATTTAGAGCTAAATGTCTTTGACATATCTTTATACACTATGTATGTACTGCATAAATGTGGATTGGGTTATTACCACATGACAAAAACCCCCATATGTTCTACCCATTTTGCTCTGCTCTATACCTTTTGAGTCTTGGATTTCATATGGTTTATATACATCAGCTTTAGATCTTTTACAGTTTCTACCCCATAGCACCTGACACTTTACATTTATTTGCTATTTTGTATGGCTTTAATTATTTTTTTTTTTATTTTTTAAGGTCTACTATGCGTGACATATGATTTATGCAAATAGTCTTATATTGACAGAACACGATTTATCTTGCTGCATGTAATGCTGCCACCAGGGGGAGCCAGAGCTCTGTAGCATGATACACTACACAGAGCAATGAGAACCAGGAAGTGAATTCACAGTGTTGTCATGCATTACCTCAAAGCACAGCTGAGAAGCAGAGCTGCAGAGCATGCAAGGGAATAGTCACACAGGCTGGGTCAAACACCGTACGGGCAGAAGCAGGACCGGAGGGACGAGCAAAAGCGGAGTCAAAGTCAGGCCAAGGTCAGTACCGTAGGAAGCAACCGAGTGGGGAAATAGGAGAGGGGACAGAGGACAGGAGGGACGACCAGGGGATGGAACACAGACAAGGGCACGGGGGCACAGGAACAGACAGATCAGGATATCACTCACAGGACCAGCAATCACAGGCAAAGCAGTGCTAAGCTTTTAAGGCATCCAGGGTCTGGAAGTGAGGCTCGAGAGAAGGCTCCGCCCCCCTAGCCATGTGGACAGGGAGGCGAACCATGACACTGCATATGCACATAGGACCTGATAAACTTAAATATATATATTTTCAGCGTATTTTCCTGGTTTTGTACAATCTTTGTGATGGCCTATTGTTTCCAGACAGCTACAGTTAGGTCCAGAAATATTTGGACAGTGACACAAGTTTTGTTATTTTAGCTGTTTACAAAAACATGTTCAGAAATACAATTATATATATAATATGGGCTGAAAGTGCACACTCCCAGCTGCAATATGAGAGTTTTCACATCCAAATCGGAGAAAGGGTTTAGGAATCATAGCTCTGTAATACATAGCCTTCTCTTTTTCAAGGGACCAAAAGTAATTGGACAAGGGACTCTAAGGGCTGCAATTAACTCTGAAGGCGTCTTCCTCGTTAACCTGTAATCAATGAAGTAGTTAAAAGGTCTGGGGTTGATTACAGGTGTGTGGTTTTGCATTTGTAAGCTGTTGCTGTGACCAGACAACATGCGGTCTAAGGAACTCTCAGTTGAGGTGAAGCAGAACATCCTGAGGCTGAAAAAAAAAGAAAAAATCCATCAGAGAGATAGCAGACATGCTTGGAGTAGCAAAATCAACAGTCAGGTACATTCTGAGAAAAAAGGAATTGACTGGTGAGCTTGGGAACTCAAAAAGGCCTGGGCGTCCACGGATGACAACAGTGGTGGATGATCACCGCATACTTTCTTTGGTGAAGAAGAACCCATTCACAACATCAACTGAAGTCCAGAACACTCTCAGTGAAGTAGGTGTATCTGTGTCAGGTTTCCGGGATTTCCAGTTCTCTTTTGAAAGAGCTTGCCCTCGGTTAAGATGGAGTTTACTGTTCTGTTGCCCTACTTCCTGTCCAGCTGCTTAAAAGGCCGCCTCTAAGCCTAGTCCAGTGCCTGAGTATACTGCTTGCTGTGTGCTCCTGCTTTGCTGCTCCTAATTCTTGATTGCCTTTGGATCCTCCTGAAAGACTACCGACACCGTCTCTGGACCGTACCCCGTTTTCTTCAAGCTGTGCCCGGACTCCGTCTGCCATCTTCGGTCAGCACTTCTGCCCGGTACCTTCCGGTTCGTAACCACTCTGGACTATCATCCCGTACGGACACTTCTGGACTTTACCACTTGCCCCTTGTGTCCCGGCTGCTGCGCATTTAGGCCTTCCGGGGTGATTGCCAGACAGTCCCTGTATAGGGGTTCGCTCTTGGTGGTCTCCCTGGGGGAGTCCGGTGCGTGGCCCCGGGAATTCCCTTCGCTCCGTTTCGGGAAGGTATTTCGTGTATTATTGTTCTACTGTGTTTGTTCCGTTGTGTACCTATCGTGGTTACCTGTTATAAACATATTTGTACCAAGAACTCGTCTCTGGTTGTCATTGCCCTAACGCTATCGAAATCCTCAGAACATACAATAGTATTACAATCTGTCTCTAAGTCAACAGTAAAGAGAAGACTCCATGAAAGTAAATACAAAGGGTTCACATCTAGATGCAAACCATTCATCAATTCCAAAAATAGACAGGCCAGAGTTAAATTTGCTGAAAAACACCTCATGAAGCCAGCTCAGTTCTGGAAAAGTATTCTATGGACAGATGAGACAAAGATCAACCTGTACCAGAATGATGGGAAGAAAAAAGTTTGGAGAAGAAAGGGAACGGCACATGATCCAAGGCACACCACATCCTCTGTAAAACACGGTGGAGGCAACGTGATGGCATGGGCATGCATGGCTTTCAATGGCACTGGGTCACTTGTGTTTATTGATGACATAACAGCAGACAAGAGTAGCCGGATGAATTCTGAAGTGTACCGGGATATACTTTCAGCCCAGATTCAGCCAAATGCCGCAAAGTTGATCGGACGGCGCTTCATAGTACAGATGGACAATGACCCCAAGCAAACAGCCAAAGCTACCCAGGAGTTCATGAGTGCAAAAAAGTGGAACATTCTGAAATGGCCAAGTCAATCACCAGATCTTAACCCAATTGAGCATGCATTTCACTTGCTCAAATCCAGACTTAAGAAGGAAAGACCCACAAACAAGCAAGACCTGAAGGCTGCGGCTGTAAAGGCCTGGCAAAGCATTAAGAAGGAGGAAACCCAGTGTTTGGTGATGTCCATGGGTTCCAGACTTAAGGCAGCCTCCAAAGGCCTCGCAAGGGATTCGCAACAAAATATTGAAAATAAAAATATTTTGTTTGGGTTTGGTTAATTTGTCCAATTACTTTTGACCTCCTAAAATGTGGAGTGTTTGTAAAGAAATGTGTACAATTCCTACAATTTCTATCAGATATTTTTGTTCAAACCTTCAAATTAAACGTTACAATCTGCACTTGAATTCTGTTGTAGAGGTTTCATTTCAAATCCAATGTGGTGGCATGCAGAGCCCAACTCGCGAAAATTGTGTCACTGTCCAAATATTTCTGGACCTAACTGTATCTGTCATTTTATCCAATAAAGTTTATTAGCATTTGATTGACCTTCGTTCAGCGTTTTTTTTCTTTTGGTTCTGGTTGTAATCTGAATGGTCTTATTTTCCATTAAACCCTGCACTCAGGTTCATATATTAGTACCACTGCATATATTTGAATTTGTTTCTATGTGCTTGTACTGTTTATTTTTTTTTTAATATTTCTGTCTAGCTATATAGTAAAACCTGGCATTATGATTTTCCAGGTCAGTATGAGTATACAGATGCCAAACAAGTATGGTTTTTCTTTCACCCCTTCATCCTGGGCGATTTTCCATTTTTCAGTTTTGTTTTTTTTTTTTATTTTGCTCCCTTTCTTTCAAGATCTATAACTTTTTAATTTTTCCGTCAATCTTGCAATGAGGGCTTATTTTTTGCGGGACGATTTGTACTTTTAAATGAAACCATAAGTTTTACCATATAGTGTACTGGAAAACAGCAAATAAAATTTCAAGTGCAGAAAAATTGCTAAAAAAGTGCGATTGCACAATTGTTTTTGGGTTATTTTATTCACAATGTTCACTATATGGTAAAACTGATGTGTGGGTGTGATGCCTCAGGTCGGTACGAGTTTGTAGATATCAAACATGTGTAAGTTTACTTTTATCTAAGAAGTTAAAAAAAATTACGTTTGTCCAAAAAACGTGGCACACTTTTTGCGCCATTTTCCAAAACCTGTAATTTTCTCATTTTTTGGGATCTGGGGCTCAATGATGGCTTTTTTTGCATCTTGAGCTGACCCTTTTTATCGGTACCATTTTTGCGCAGATGGTGTGTTTTGGTCACCTGTTATTGCATTTTGCGCAAATTTTGTGGCACCCAAAAAATGTCATTTTGGCATTCGGAATATTTTTCGTCTACGCAGTTTCTCGATCGGGTTAATTAATTATATATTTTGATAGATCAGACATTTCTGAACACGGTGATACCAAATATGTGTATATATTTTTTTTAACTCTTTAATATTTAATAGTGCGAATGGGGGGTGATTTTAACTTTTTTTTTTAATGTTAAAAACTTTTTTTTTACTTTTTTTTTATTTTACTAGTTCCCCTAGGGGCCTATAAGGATCAGCAGTCTGATCACTCATTCATTTCTGTAGATCGCAGCTACCCAGCTGAAATCTGCTGAAATGCTGCTTTACTCTCACACACGGTGCTCTGCCGGCAGTGAGAGGAAGTGACTCATAATAGCTACAAGAATGATCACATGACCCTGTGCTACCATGGCAACCATCGGCTTTACGTGATCCCATCACGTGACTTCAGATGGCGGCCAGAGAGAACGCGCTTGCCGCAGCCGACATGTAAATCGAGCTGTCACAGTTTGACAGCCCATTGTAAGGGGTTAACAGGCGTGGGTGGATCGTGGATCCACTCGTGCCTGGGAGGCACACATGTCAGTTGTTCAAATCAGTTGACATATGCAGGGATCTCTGCCGGCTGCTTGCTGCAGCTGGCGTGGATCACCCTGACACAATCCATGATGTACCCAGTACATCATGTATCATGAAGAAGTTAATGTATGTGGTGAAAATGAATTCAGAAATTTGTAAAAGAAAAAAGAAAAAAAAAGTTTCCGCTTTTGGCTCCATTTCCGAGAACTGTAATGTTTTTTTGTTTCAGGATTCGGGGCTGTGGGATTGATTACTTTTCCTGCCCTAAGCTGATGTTTTTACTGATAGAATGTTTGGGTAGATACAATGATTTGATCACCTTTTATTGTATTTTATTATAATGTTGCAGCAACCAAAAAAACATAATTCTGGCATTTTTTTTGTTATGCTATTTACCCATCAGATTCATTTATTTCCTATTTTGACAGATCAGACATTTCTCAAATGCAGTGATAACAAATAAGTGTTTTTTTTATTGTTTTTTTTTCAAGCGAGAAATTTGAACTTTTGTGGGTTTTTTATTTTTTTTCCTAATTTTTAAAACTTTTTTTTTTTACACTTTTTATAGTATTTACTAGTCCCTTTAGAGAACTTGAAGCTGTGATCATCCAATCGCTTGTTCTGTACAGAGCAATGCATCAACACTGCTCTATACAGCAGATATGATCTATAGAGGCCAAGCAGCAGACAGGGGCGGGAATAGATAGCAAAACTCCACCCACATATTAGCTATTCAGCAGCTGCTGCCAATCAAAAAGCTGTACATTTTTGTAAATTTATTTGCCTGTATTTCAGAAAGTATACATCCAATCTGACAACTAAAGGTATGTATAGAATCAGCATGATAGCGCCAGTATAGCACTGGATTTAGTTTATATAGGAAAATCCTGGTGGTTGGTTCACTTTAAATGGTTAATTTTAATAGCTATCCTTGCAAAACAGCGAAGTGTGTAAAGATGCAAATGGTTGTCAAATTTTCCATGTTGATACATCTGGTGCCCCCTTGGCATGGGGCTCCAGTATTTATAGAACCTTGCCCTTCATGTATATAATATTTATCTCATTTTAATCTCCATCTCGCTGTATAATTGAGCAATATTCTGGCTTACTCTTGCTCAGAATTTCTATGTAGGTCACATTATGTGATCTTTTTTTGACCCTACCTTCTATTCAATCCTTCGTAGCAGCTACTCCTGTCATCAGCTGATTGGAATGACAAGAAATAGCCGAACAGGTTTCCTCCTAGACGGTTCACAGTTCTATCATATCTTAATTCCTACTGCACAGAATTGATTTGGGGGTAACCTTTCCAGAGTGCACAAGGCTGGAAACCTTCAAGCTTAATTGTTGCAAATCCAAGTGAAAGTTGTCTGATAAAAGTTTTTTTAACATGTCAATTCAATAAGATGTAAAAGTCAGGTCAATAGAGAAGCTAAAACTTCTATCAATAGTGAAGACAAGGGAGTCTCATCCTTGTTCTCGTTGGATGGGTAAATACATAATTCCAGTGAAAGAGTGAGTGTCGTGTGGTATTCTGCGTTGCACTCGTTGGGTGTCATGGTGGCGTCGGATCTGTTCACACTGCAGAGTCCGAGAAACTGCCTGGGATTCTTTAGTTGCATAACCTGTCATGGGAGTCGACTGGTTCTGACATCACTGCTCTCCAGTACAGCGGGAGTTAATTTCTACTGATCTGTGATCAGCTGCTGATTACCATCTCCAACCTTTATAAGGTACTGGATTCTGGGGCTGTTTGCCGGATACAGCTTTTGCTTCCTGGTTCCTGTGGCTATCCAGTTGTATGGTGATCTACAAGTTGTGGTTCAGCGTGGTGTGTGAGTCCTCCAGTTGTGTAGTTATTTCCTACCCCTTTTGGGTTACTCCCCAGTTCACATACTGTCCATCCTTTGTGATTGAGTGCAGTGGGTACATGTTTTCATTTACCCTTGCCTGTGATTATTTGTGGGGTATTGGTTACTGGGTTTCTGGCCCTCTCCCTAGGTGGGGGGCAGTAGTATCAGGGCTTGGACAGGAGATATGGTCACTCTGGGGGCTTGAACCTGGCTACCATAAAGTCTATCTTTGAGATAAGGGACAGCACAGGGACCCCAGTCTTAGGGTCAACCTAGGGGCCCCTGTTCCATCCGTACACCCCGTGACAGTGAGATACAAATATGGAATCTTTTGAGTGACATCTGCCAGATCTATAGTAAGTTTTAATTTTCTGATGCCATTTAATATAATATTATCTTGGTCTTTCTTCACCAATAACCCAAGTTTATGTAGACCATCAGCAGCTCTGGGAGAGACTGATCAAGTTGTTGAAAAGTTGTGTTCTGTCCTTACTTATGTCTATCTTCTGCAGTACGGGCACATGCCCTCTATTTGATGTGTTAAAACCTTTGCGTGAACCTGGAATCTATAATTAGTCAGTGAGAGAATATATATAATAGTAACACAAAACCACACGATCAGTGTTTGCAGGGATACTTGCCAAGTCCCGATTCTTTCTTCTGTCAGGTCCCATCTGGCTTGTGTCTTTCGTTATTTGCATTGGAGAGGAAGTGAAATGTTTCTTCCAGGATGTAACGCACAACATTGTTTCTATTACAGATACTTTATGTATATTACAAAATACTCACTTCCTACTTTTGATTTACCCACGGAAACCTGTACATTAAAGAGGACCTTACACCAGGTCAAAAGTAGCCAGTTTTATCTCTTATCATCTTTCCCTAAGTAATCCTTTTTTTGTTTTAATTTTCTTTGCAATTTTACATTTTCCATACAGTACCAGTGATATGGGCTTTTTTATGGTCCTTATAAGAGGGAGTGGCTCACAAGGTAAGGTCTTGTGCAGATATCCGTGCAAATAGGTCCAATCTCGGACCACAATGCAGAGACTGGCTACGGCTCTCCAGACCTGACCGTCACGGCCTCATAGAAATATATGAAGCTCTCATGCTCCAATTGGGAGACCCTTGGAATTGTGGGCCGAGATCAAACAGATTTGCACAGACGTCTGCATGGGTTTTTATATAATGCAGACCACAGTAAAGACACACCAACATCTGTGAGCCACACCCCCTTGGAAAAGACTATAAAAATTATAGACTATAAAATCCATAAACTTAAAAAGGGTTTTGAAGTGTTTTAGAAAAGTTTTTTTCCTGAAACGTTCTTTCCAATCTTCTATTAAGACTACCGATGAACAAACCTGAGGTCCGGTGTGTCCGCTGCTCATACCAAGCACAGACTTTACAAAATAACAGAGTTTGAGTTTGGAATTCGGGTGCTTTATGTTTGCAAACCAGTTACGCGAGCATCGCTGTGCTCGTGTACACTCAGTGCTCTGCCCAGTATGAGCTGCTTGCAGTGTTTGCACGGCTTAGGCTGCTTTCACACATCCGGTTTTTCCTGTGCGGCACAATCCGGCGCTTTGCAGAAAAAACACAACCGTTTTTTTTTCCGCCGATTGCGTTTTTTTTGCATAGACTTACATTAGTGCCGTATGGTGCCGCATGGGCTTGCGTTCTGTTCGTTTTTTGCTGCATGCGGCAGATTTAGTCGATGCGGCGGCCGGATGGAACGTTGCCTGGCACGTTTCTTTATCCGGCAAAAAAAACGCATCGCGCCGCATTCGGCCGATGCGGTGCGATTTGCAATGCATGCCTATTGTCAGGGCCAGGTGGACGGGCAGACCCAGGAGGTGGATCCACTGGGCCGAACTCCTAGATGGTAGTAAGGGGTCCGGTAGCTGGAGCACTATAGGCAGCAGAACAGTCCGTGCACACGAGTATAACGGAGAAGTCCCTGGGACCACGGAGTCACTGGTGGTAGTCCGGGTGACGTAGCTCAGGTTCGGAAGCCGAGAAGATGTCAGGCGGGGTCCGGAACCTTTGGAGCGAGATGACGGGTCACCGCAGGGATCCGAGATGGTACGGACTGTCAGGATGGCAGATGGACAGCATTCGGGGTTCGGGATTCGGCAGGACCGGATGGCGAGGCAGGCACGGCTCTACAAGAGAGATAGGTGAGTATATCACAGAGACACCAGGAGACCTGACTCCTAGCTTAAGAAACACGAAGATCAGGCCCAGCCCCCTTGGACAATACACCCCTTTATACCCTGTACCTTTTTTGCATCATTTCCTGTTAATGGACGCTGGCCCTTTAAGAAAGGGTCAATGACCGCGCGCGCGCCCTAATGCGCATGCGCGCGGCCCGAGTGCCAGAAGCCAGGGCAGGAAGCTGCGAGGAGGAAGCAGCAGGGCCGGGCTGGGGCTGTGAAGCCGACGGGCGCCGGGAGCGGGGACCAGGACGCTGGGGACGCGCCGGCAAAGGGTGCTGGAGAGCGGGGAGCGGCGGTGACCGGACCAAAGAACCGGGAAGCGAGGCGGGGGAGCCGGGGAGCGTGACAGGTGAGCCGGAGGGCAGCGCAGGGGACCCGGGGAGCGTGACACCTATGGACGCCGCATGCGTTGTACTGTGGCAAAAAACACATCCGGCCGCCGCATGCGGTTTTTTTCCACTGCGCATGCACAGTAGCCTGCCGCAAGTGGCAAAAACCGGACAGGCTGCATGTTAAAAACTTATGCAAAGGATGTGGTTGCATAGGTTTTAGAGCCGGATTGGCCGGCTCTGCTAAAACCGGAGGTGTAAAAGCAGCCTTACACTAGGGTAACAACAGCGTGATTGGATGAAGTGTGCACCAAAAAAATGGAAAAACCTTACCAACCCGCCCCCGTAAGTAATCTCTTTTTGGCTGGCTGCATGGGGGAGGAGACTCAAACTGCCCAATTAGTGACTTCCATTGGGTTCAGGTCAAATGTGGAACCCAAACCAAACTTTATCCAAAATCCGGCTGTACCTGCCGATACGAACTTCTACAGGTTCACTCATCTCTAGTTAAGGCCCCTTTCACACGTCAGTGATTCTGGGACGTTTGTGCTTTTTTTAAAATGTACCAGAATCACTGACATACGCAGACCCATTATAATGAATGGGTCTGCTCACACGTCAGTGATTTTTCACTGCATGTGTCTCCGTGCGGCGTACCCGCGTGTGCGTGATTGCCGCACGGAGACATGCCAATTTTTTTCTGCCATCACTGATGTCCCACGGACCACGCAGTGGTGTGGTCCATGAAACACGTGCCAGAAAAAAATGTGCTTTTAAAATAAAAAACATTTTAACTCACCCGGCGTCCAGCGATGTCCTCTGCAGCCCGTTCTCCCTGCTGCTTCTAAGCCGGCTCATTATTGTCGCGCATATTCATTATGCGCGACACAGCCGACCCGGAAGCAGCTGCTGCGGGGGTCACTGCCGGCCGGATGCTGCACCGCGGGAGCGATCAGCACCATGGACAGCGGCAGCGGGCGCAGGTGAGTTGTTTTCTAAGTGCAATCACGGGCCTCGGAGAACGGAGCCCGGATTGCATTTAGACAACCCACGTGTGCTGTGAATCACGGCACACGCAGGGACATGTGCGTGTTTTACACGCCAGTGAAAAACGTCACTGTTTTTCACTGACGTGTGAAACAGGCCTAAGACAGTGCCTAGTTTGGAGAAAATTCAGGCCACTTTATAGAAGTGACATGCCACTTTTTTTTCTCACACCAGGCGTTTTTCCAATCCTGAAAGAGAAAAAAAATGCCCCAGCAAAGTGGTTTCACAATAAAAACGAATAGGAACGTTTTTTTTAGGCTTTTTTTTAATGATTTTTCACGTAGTTTTTGGTGCAAACTTAATCCAAATAAGTCCTCAAAAACCTCTGTGCGCACATGCCATTACAAATCTTCTGTAATACTGTAGCTTTACAGTTTAATAAAGATGTGGCCTACAAGTTTCCATCACTACTTACTCATCTTATAGGTTAATGTTATAGGTTTCACTTAATGTGAAAGTTTTGCTTTTGTAACATGTTGCTGATATATATAATTATATTTACTTATATTTTAATTTAAAAGCAACCTGTAAGCAACTTGTAACTCCAAACCATTTAAATGACTGTGTAGCTCTTTACAAGATAAGCCATTCGATCACTTTATGATGAGAAATCATGTTTTGATTGTCAGTCTGTAAGTATACATCCTGAGCATCATCTTGGTATATATGTCCCCCATCCTGGTATATATGTCCTCATACTGGTATATATAACCCCATTCTGGTATAAAAGTTCTCATCCTGGTATATATATCTCCCATCCTGGTATATATGTCCTTATACTGGTATATATAACCCCATACTGGACCCATTCTGGTATAAAAGTTCTCATCCTGGTATATATATCTCCCATCTTGGTATATATGTCTCCAATCCTGGCATATATGTCCCCCATCCTGGTATGTATGTCTCCAATCTTATTATATATGTCTCCCATCCAGATGTATATGTTCCCCATCCATGTACTGTATATAAGTCACCCATACTGGTATATATGTCCTCAATCTGGTATATGTGTTCCCTATCCAGGTATATATGTCTCCCATCTAGGTGTATATGTTCCCCATCCTGGTATATAAGTCACCTTTCCTGGTATATATGTCTCCCATTTTTGGCCCATCCTGGTATATATTTCCCTCATCCTGGTATATATGGCCCCATCCTGGGCCAAACCTAGTATATATGCCCCCATCCTGGTATATATGTCTCCCATCCTAATGAATATGTTCCCCATGTGGGTATATAAGTCGTCCTTCCAGGTATATAAATTCACTTATTCTGATATATATGTGCCCTATCATGGTATATAAGTCGCCCATACTGTTCCTCATCCTGGTATATGTGTCCCCATCCTGGGCACTTCCTGGTATATATGTCTTTCATTCTTGTATATATATATCTCCATTCTGTGCCGAGTCTGGTATATGTTTCCTGTTTTGCTTAGAAAACCCCCAAAACATTCTACTCACCTCTCTCCTCTGCCCAGCTACACAGCGTCTTTTTCTAAACCGGCGCCTAACTGTCACGCTCCCCGGGTCCTCCGCTCCGCTCCCCGGGTCCTCTGCTCCGCTCCCCGGCTCACCTGCCACGCTCCCCGCTCTCCAGCCTCCGGTGCCCGTACTCCCCAGGCCCCCTGGTCTCCGCTCCCGGCGCCCGACGGCTTCCCAGTCCCTGGCCGGCTCCCCTGCGTCCTCCTCTCAGCTTCCTGCCCTGGCTTCTGGCACCCGGGCCGCGCGCATGCGCATTAGGGCGCGCGCGCGGTCACTGACCCTTTCTTAAAGGGCCAGTGTCAATTAACAGGAAATGATGCACACAGGTACAGGGTATATAGGGGGTTAATGTCCAAGGGAGCGGGGCCTGTTCTTCGTGTTTTCCCAAGCTAGGAGTCAGGTCTCCTTGTGTTCTGTGAGATACTTACCTCTCTGTCTTCTAGAGCCGATCCTGCCTCGCCATCCGGTCCTGCGGTACCTCGAACCCCGAACGCTGCCCATCTGCCATCCAGACAGTCCGTACCATCTCGGATCCCTGCGGTGACCCGTCATCTCGCTCCTACGGTTCCGGACCCCGCCTGACACCATCACGGCTTCCGAACCTGAGCTCCGTCACCCGGACCACCATCAGTGACCTCGTGGTCCCAGGGACTTCTCCATTTTCTCCCAGTGCACGGACTGTCCTGCTACCTACAGTGCTCCGGCTACCGGACTCCTTTCCCTCATCCGGGAGTTCGGCCCAGTGGATCCACCTCCAGGGTCTACTCGTCCATCTGGCCCTAACACTAGCATATTGCAGTGAGCTCAAGCATCCCTAGTCACGGGCACGCTGATATAAGCTGCTCACCCCTGATTGGTGGGCAGTGTGTACAGCAATGCAGGGACCCAACGGGTCTCTGCAATGCTATGCACTTCAGCAGAATGTGTGTCTTTGTGGTCAGCAGGCCCCCGTGAAGCACAGGCCCAGTCTCAATCTCTGCAACCGTGATCGTTATGCCCCTGGGGAGAGCACAAATACAGTGGGAGAATTATGTAGTAGGGAGTAGAGTGCTGCCTCTTTCATCATTGCTTTCAGCTATATGGGCACTGGACCCCCCAGACTCACGGGCCCCATAGAGGCAGCATGGTCAGTATGGAAAGTTTAATCCAGGTAACAAGGCATGAAAACAAGAGTGAAGTGAAATATAGCTCTGGTCATAAATAAAATGTGACCATGTAAATAAGGCTTGAGTTAAAAGAGTTTATAATTTATGGAGAAATATACAGCAGTGTGACTTCACAAAAAATATCCAGGACATGTAAATAGTTAAAGCTTCCTTGGCTTGCTTCAAGAAACGAGCAAAACACCAGTAATAAGAGTTTATGCTCAGAGGGTTTGCAGCGTTGTCCATAAGGTCAGAGACTGAGATGTGTCTAAGATGCACGCCTGTACTTACTGCAGTTCCATCTGTTGGAGTCAGTGGCATGAATGACCGTCACGTGCAGATTTAGGACTATTCACAGAATTATGTTATCTGGTAGGGACACAGTGGAGATTACCCAACAGATTAAGAAAAATCCTCATTTGCATTGATGTAAAAGAAAACAGATTACGTAATATGGTAAGGGGTTGTTCAGACCACCATGAGTCTATAGCAATATCAACATTATATATCTCAGGGACACAAAATCACAGCAGCGTCAGCAGTGTCTAATGAGCAGACAAGCATTTTGTCCAAATGTAATGAGTTCATGAAACTTAAGCCCTCAATAAACATTAGATTAATAGGTTCTGCCGATGATGTAATGTATGGTGGCCCCGGACACCTAATTTTTTTGGGAGGTTAAAGATTCAGCATGTCTGAGTTTAGGCTGCAGACCCTTTTGTTCTGAGACAAGTTGCCACAAAATACCTGGTAAATAAACACCATAGCATTTGGCTGATCAATCACTACTGTGAAGGTGGGAGATAGCTACCAGCCGAACGATCAGCCAAACTATGGCTTGGCCAACAGCCAAAAAAGCAGTTATAAGTATTCCATAAGTTTATGGTTTACAAATTTATGCAAAGACACAATATTTACAGTATACTTTATTTTTCAAGGTTTCTACCCTGTCGCTGTCATAGCTGTGTTTTTGTTTGTCCTCCCACTTTTTGAGGATTAGCCACAAATTCTCAATTTGATTGAGATATATGGAGTTTCCAGGCCTTGGTCCTCAAATTTCAATGTTTTGTTCACCAAGCTACTTAGTTATCACCTTTGCATTGTGACATATTCTCCATTAGGATTCAGTCACACCTGCGTATAAAATCTGCGAGTGCAAGGGAATAAAACAATTGCATTGCACTTGCACCAATGTTGATGTCGCGGGCGGGGAGGACGCCGACGCTGCTGCGCTCGCTAACACTCAAGTCCGGCGCTGCTGCGGTGGGCCGGATCCGGAGACTCGAGCGGCGCTCCTTGCCCGTGAGTGAAAGGGGTGGTTGGTTTGGGGGATTTAGTCCGTGACGCCACCCACTGGTTGTGGTGAAGGTAGGCACCACCGCTGCTGGTGACAGGGATCCCGGGAGCGATGGTAGGGAGCAGCTGGGATGTTGTTTTCCCCCTCCGTGGGTAGGGGTCTGCGGTCCCGGGGCCCGGTGGTATCACGGGGAGGCAGGGTAGGTGAGGTGCAGGGTTGCAGGGACAGCGCGGTGCCGGATGGCACGGGTGTACTCACTCAGTAAGAGATGCACAAAGTCCTTGGTAAACCAAACGGCTGGATGGACGGGTCCCGCAGCCGGCTGCAGTGTCTCTCCCCGGACAGGTGATGGCGGCTGTCTTTCCCTGCACCTTTGTGTACTTGTTTGACTACGGTGGATTCCCAACGGTAGTCCGCTCCCCGGTGTATGGATGCCGGAGGAGCCCGTTTGCCCGCAGGCGCTGGCCCTTGGGTCTCTAGCCTTAGGCGGTAGCTGTATACCCTCACGTTGTGGGCGGTTGCCTTCTATCGGGTCTTTGGCTGTTAGGAAACCCCTGGGGTTCCTGTCACACTCGGATTTGACTGTTGACTGTGACTCCAAGCCTAGTCGGGGTCCGATGGCCCTGCCTGTGTGTGCTGGCTTCACTTCGCTCCCCGGTCGGTACTGACGGGCCAACACCCGACCCCGGTCCTATGGTTCCGTGTCGATTCACCACTCCTGCAGACGGCCACCACCGTCTGCCAACCTTGTTGTCAGTGCCTGGGTCGGAAACCCAGACACTCTCCACTTGAACCTCCTCAACTCAACTCCAACTTCTCACTTTCACCTCCAAACTGTCACGCTGTACTCTAAGATGTACAATAGCAGTACAGCGCAGTAATGTGGGACTGAGAGGAAACTATCTGAGAAGGTAGTTAGCTGGTAAACCACTAGGGGGCGTAAAAGTGGAGGAAACGTATGAGCAGGGAATTCCTTAGCAGAGGTAATACTAGTCAAGCTCACCAGATGGCAGTAGAATCGTCAGAAAGCCGTGTCACAACATGAGGTCTTGTAAGTACAGAAGGGCAAAGTCTAAACATAGTCAGAGGGAAGCAAATAGTTAGTAGCCGGGAAATCAGAGCCTAGAAGTGAGGGGAAGTGGGAAGACAAGACAGAATTAAGGTAAACAGATAAGGAACGAACAGGGAGACAGCGGGAGAGACACTGATGGAAACAGACAACAGAGGAGGTTAACAGGTCAGGTGAACACGGAGGTCAGGAGGGGGCAGGGCAGACAACAGGTCACTCAAGAGCAGAACACAGCAGAGCCAGAAGTATCACTGGTGAAGTCCAAGAGAAACAGTGCCCTAAAGGCCCCGTCACACTAAGCAACATCGCTAGCAACATCGCTGCTAACGAACAACTTTTGTGACGTTGCTAATGATGTTGCTGTGTGTGACATCCAGCAACAACCTGGCCCCTGCTGTGAGGTCGTTGGTTGTTGCTGAATGTCCTGGGCCATTTTTTAGTTGTTGCTGTCCCGCTGTGAAGCACAGATCGCTGTGTGTGACAGCGAGACAGCAACAACTAAATGTGCAGGCAGCAGGAGCCGGCTTCTGCGGAGGCTGGTAACCAATGTAAACATCGGGTAACCAAGAAGCCCTGTCCTTGGTTACCCGATATTTACCTTTGTTACCAGCCTCCGCCTCTCTCACTGTCAGTGCCGGCTCCTGCTCTGTGCACATGTAGCTGCAGGACACATCGGGTTAATTAACCCGATGTGTGCTGTAGCTAGGAGAGCAAGGAGCCAGCGCTAAGCAGTGTGCGCTGCTCCCTGCTCTGTGCACATTTAGCTGCAGAACACATCGGGTAATTAACCCGATGTGTGCTGTAACTAGGAGAGCAGGGAGCCAGCGCTAAGCATTGTGCGCTGCTCCCTGCTCTGTGCACATTTAGCTGCAGCACACATCGGGTAATTAACCCGATGTGTGCTGTAACTAGGAGAGCAGGGAGCCAGCGCTCAGTGTGCGCTGCTCCCTGTTCTCTGCACGTGTAGCTCCGTGCACTGGTAACCAAGGTAAATATCGGGTTGGTTACCCGATATTTACCTTAGTTACCAAGCGCAGCATCTTCCACGCGGCGCTGGGGGCTGGTCACTGGTTGCTGGTGAGCTCACCAGCAACCCGTGTTGCGACGCTCCAGCGATCCCTGCCAGGTCAGGTTGCTGGTGGGATCGCTGGAGCGTCGCAGTGTGACATCTCACCAGCAACCTCCTAGCAACTTACCAGCGATCCCTATCGTTGTTGGGATCGCTGGTAAGTTGCTTAGTGTGACTGGACCTTAATAAAGCAGCCTGACCTCCAGAATGAGGCAGAAAGGATTAACCCCTAACGTGACTTGCATCAGAAGTGAAACTAAAAAAAAGGCTCAGCTCCAGCTGAGGCAGGAGTCAATCATGACACAAACTGTCACTTTTCCCGCCTCCAGGCCTGTGAACTCCTCGGTGGGTGGGGTCAACCGGTTGGCTCCTCCCCACCTGGTGTGGACATCAGACCCTGGAGGGAGGCAACAAGGGTTTTATGTTTGGCTAATGTTACTGTCTAATGGGGGTGGGGGTGTTTGTGTGTTACCTGTGGCGACCTGGCTAGTCCAGGGCGCCACATTAACAGTAGAGCAGAGCACATCTGATAGTTTTCCCTCTACATAATACGGCGTACGGGTTAAATTGTAGCATGCTGTGTGCGATAAAAACGCGCAGCTAACGTACGGCACACGGACATGCATTTTTAACATGGAGTTAAACGCTAGATTGTGTTACGTCCTGGTGGTGGATTCACTGGGCCGTGCACCGGACTCCCCCAGTGAGGCAACCTGGAGCTAACCCCTATACAGGGACTGTCCGATCACCCCACAAGAGGGCCTAGATGCACGGTAGCCAGAACACTAGGGGTACGGGATAAGAGTCCTTCAGGGATCCGTACAGGAATGTCTCTGAGTCCAACGGGCACCGAAGGCAGGACGGATGACTGGAACCGGGTTCAGGTGCCGGGTAGGAACAACAGACGGAGTCCGGGTCCAGCGAGATGTGCAGGCTGATGTTACCAGGTGAAGTCGGGGATCGGTGATGGGTACAGGCTGATGGAAGATGGCGAGATCCTCAGCAGACAGTCACCGGGAGACTTCCTGGGGAATCAGCAGTCAGGACCAGGTTGAGGCGACAGACAGACTCTGCGGAAGAGACAGTGTTAAACAGGAGATAAGGTACAGAGGGACCTGAACACCTAGCTTTGGAAACACGTTGATCAGGCACCACCCATAAGTAACAGGAAGTCTTTTATACCCTGCACCTGCAATCAGCCACATCCTGTTCCAGGGATGCTGGCCCTATAAGACCAGGTGAGTGAGCGCGGCCCCGCCCTAATACACATGCATGAAGCCCGGGAGCCAGAGGCAAATACAGGAGGCTGGAGGGACCACCGAGTAGGGAGCACGAGGGACGCAGGGGAGGAAGACCGGGAGCAGCGGCCGCGATCGGTGAGCACGTGGACCGGATTAGTGGGTACGGAGCGGCGGCGTGCAGCTGAGACCAGATCAGTGGGTAGGGAGAGGTGTCGTGATACCAAGACCGGATCAGTGCATACGGAGCGGTGTCGTGACACCGATACCGGATCAGTGGGTACGGAGCATTGCCGTGACACCGAGACCGAATCAGTGGGTAGTGAGCGTTGCCGGGACCCCGGGAGCGTGACAATACCCCCTCCCTCAGGCCCTCCTCCCCGCAGCCAGGCCGGGAATTTGCGCAGCAGAGGAGCAGCAATATCCACCTGAAGGGAGGCACGGTCCAAGGATGTCTTGACGGCACTCCGCATGTTGGAGACATCCGCGAAGAGTGCACCAGCAGCAGGGACACCAGAACCAGCGGGCAGCCGCTGGGGTTTCTTGTTGCGGGCACAGGACGGACATGCTGACACAAAAGAGATAACGTCTTTGCGGAGAGATGGCCACCAATAGCGACGAGCGATCAAGCACCAAGTCTTCTTCGGACCCGCATGTCCAGCCGTTTTAGAGGAATGGCCCCAAAGAAGTACTCTCCGTCTGTCATTTGCTGCCACGAAGGTTCTTCCCGGGGTAAGTTGTGACACGGTGACTGGAGACACCGAGATGACCTCACGAGGACAGGCGGTAGACTGGTCCTTCTCTTCCACCTGCTCTGCAGGTACAAAGAGCTGAGACAAAGCATCCGGTGACGGAGGCGGAGGGAATGGACGGACTGGCTGCAGACAGGTCTCGTGACAAGACGAGCCCCAACGAGTAATCTTTCCAGAGTGCCAACTGACGACAGGTTCATGTACTCGTAACCAGGGTAGGCCCAGCAGGAATGAGCGGGCCAGTTTTGGGAGGACATACAGAGCAATTTTTTCGGTATGCAGAGCACCAATATGGAGTTCCACGGGTTTGGTAATAAACAACACAGATTCGGATAAGGGTTTTCCATCCACGGAAGCAATCACAAGGGGTTTTGAAAGCGGGATGACAGGTATCCGGTACTTGTCCACCATAGCCTGTTGGATGAAATTGCCCGCAGAACCGGAATCCAAACATGCCTCCGCAGTGAACCGGCACTCCTCCAATGTCACTTGAACGGTCATCGTGACCGGGGACGAGAGGGACATAGCGCCTAGGGTGGCCGTTCCCACCAACCCCAGGCCTGGGAGTTGCGGCCTCTCCGGGCAGGAACGGATCAGATGTGTGTTATCCCCACAATAGAGGCATAGACCCTTAGTGAGCCAATCTGCCCGGCGTAGTGCAGCTTGACTCAGACGATCCACTTGCATGAGTTCGGAAGTATACAGATCGGACGACATCAACTGTGGAGGAGCGGAGGTCTTCGGAGTAGGAACAGGGCGTACCGGCCTCCTCTCACGGATGGCTTCCTTGGTCCATTCTTGAAAGTGGAGGTCAATCCTGGAGGCCAGAGAGATGAGGCCATCCAAGGTAGTTGGTACATCATGACCTGCCAACTCTTCCTTGATGCGACCGGAAAGACCCTCCCAGAAGTCGGCGGACAATGCTTCATTGTTCCATCCTAGCTCAGAGGCAAGCGTTCAGAAACGGATGGCATACTGGACAACCTTTAACCTTTTGGCGTACCCGAAGAAGCCACTGAGGCGGTGTGCCCGGACTCATCAAAGGTTTGGAGAAAGGACTCCAAAAACTCCTGAATGTTGTGGGTAACCGGATCTTCTCGCTCCCACAGGGGGTTCATCCAAGCCAACGCCTTCCCCTCAAGATGGGACATCATGAAGGCCACCTTTGCTTGGTCCGAGACAAACAGATGTGGAAGCAACTTGAAATGCAGGGAGCATTGGTTCAGGAAGCCTCTGCAGGTCTTGGGATCCCCCGCATAGCGAGGGGGAGCAGCGAGGCGGAGTTGCGAGGCCGAGAAGACAACAGGTTCGGACGCAGTCGCTGTTTGCTGCGTCGACGAGGATGAGGCTGCAATCTATATCGTGTACAAACGGTGGTCCACAGACGACAGGAAATTCAGTATGCGGGTTAGGGTTTCACGCTGTCGCACCAGTTCCTGTCGCAGTTCAGCCAGCTCAGACGGTTGTGCTCCGGCGGAATCCATGGCCTGATCAATCTGTTACGTCCTAGTGGTGGATTCACTGGGCCGTGTACCGGACTCTCCCAGTTAGGCAACCCGGAGCTAACCCCTATACAGGGACTGTCCGATCATCCCACCAGAGGGCCTAGATGCACGGTAGCCGGAACACTAGGAGTACGGGATAAGAGTCCTTCAGGGATCCGTACAGGAATGTCTCTGAATCCAACGGGCACCGAAAGCAGGACGGATGACTGGAACCGTGTTGAGGTGCCGGGTAGGAGCAACAGACGGGGTCCGGGTCCAGTGAGATGTGCAGACTGATGTTACCAGGTGAAGTCGGGGATCGGTGACGGGTACAGGCTGATGGAAGATGGCGGGATCCTCAGCAGACAGTCACCGGGGGAGTTCCTGGGGAATCAGCAGTCAGGACCAGGTTGAGGCGACAGGCGGACTCTGCGGAAGAGACAGTGTTAAACAGGAGATAAGGTACAGAGGGACCTGAACACCTAGCTTTGGAAACACGTTGATCAGGTACCGCCCATAAGTAACAGAAAGTCTTTTATACCCTGCACCTGCAATCAGCCACATCCTGTTCCAGGGATGCTGGCTCTATAAGACCAGGTGAGTGAGCGCGGCCCCGCCCTAATACACATGCATGAAGCCCGGGAGCCAGAGGCAAATACAGGAGGCCGGAGGGACCACCGAGTAGGGAGCATGAGGGACGCAGGGGAGCAAGAGCGGGAGCAGCGGCCGCGATCGGTGAGCATGTGGACCGGATTAGTGGGTACAGAGCGGCGACGTGATGCTGAGACCGGATCAGTGGGTAGGGAGAGGTGTCGTGACACAGAGACCGGATCAGTGCGCACGGAGCGGTGTCATGCCACCAAGACCAGATCAGTGGGTACGGAGCGTTGCCGTGACACTGAGACCGGATCAGGAGCGTTGCCGGGACCCCGGGAGCGTGACAGATTGATAGATAGATAGATGAGTGGATAAATTAGATTGATAGATAGATGTGCAACACATATATAATGTCCTATTCCCCTGTATATTGTAAGCTTGCACCCTATAGTGCCTTTAATGCCTTTCAAATAAATAATTGAAAAAAACAACGTGGGGTCCCCCTAATTCTTGGTAGTCAGTTAAGATGAAGCAGACAGTTTCAGCCTGGAGACTGCAGCTGGCAGTCTCACCATGGTTAGGAATCCAAAACAGGGGTTTACATCATGGGGCCTCTTTGTGGATTACAGTGGAATTTAAAAGATTTTTTTTAAATAAATTGGTGAATGAGGGATGGTGTCAGGGGTTTTTATTATATATAAAATATTTTTGTTATTTTTTTGACCATTTACAACTACTGGATTAGTAATGGGGTGTCTGATAGACACCTACCCATTACGAATACCAGGGATTGATGCCAGATGTCAATTCACAGCTGGAATCAACCACCCTATATTATCCCATTTGCCACCGCACCAGGGCAATGGGAAGAGCATAGGCAAATCCCCAAGATTGGCTTATCTAATGGATGCACCACTCCTTGGGAGGCTGTGGCCTGCTATTTTTAGGCTGGGGAGGGCCCAAGAACCATGGACCTTCCTAGCCTGAAAATACCAGATCCCAGCTGTCAGCTTCACCTTGGCTGTTGATCAAATTTGGCTAAATACAAGGCTAAACACCTTTTAGTGCCACATGAAAGGTACTAAAGGGTGCAGGATTACTATATGTAGGTGGGTGGAACATTATATATGTGTTTTCCCACTATCTATCTATCTACATATCTAACTACTGTATCTATCTAGCTATCTAGCTTTTGACAGTGTGTAAAAGATCATGTTAAAAACGGATTTTATACAGATGTCTCTCGGATGAGACGGACGACATTACGGACATCACACGGACGTCATACGGAAGTCACACAGATGTCACAAGGAGATTAGGCGATGGGGAAAACGCACTTGCACAGCACTCGCATGACAAACGAAATAACACTCGCATGTCACTTGCATCTCACTCCATGACAGTTCAGGAGCAACAACAGAGCCAGATTTCCCACACAGATGTGAGTGAACCCTTATGCTGAAAAAAACATTGTACATCCCCAAATTGCTGTTGTATCGTTGCGACATGTTGCTCTTGGTAGATGTTTGAATCGCATTCTTTATTCATGGCAGTGTTCGTAAGCAATATTGTGAGTGAGCACCCTCCATGGATGAAAAGCCCCCAGACATTAATGGTCTCCAATTAGCTTGATGCAATACACATGACAGCGCTCATCTTTTTCTTTTCTCCAGGCAATCAAAATACTGGTTTGGATTGTGGACTTTGCCTCTGCAGGATCAGGCGTGCAGGGGCATTAAAACAGGGAGAATTCAACAATCTCGCCAGCTACAGAGATATATTTGCAAGTTTTGTAGCAAACAGTTCGAAAACCTGTAACAGTGTGCAAAGTGATGTGCCTCCTCTTCCTGTGTGTGACTCGCTGTATCTCATTCGGACCACTGGTCATTACATTTTTGGCATAGTTGGCAGGATCCAGCAAGTCACACACAGGAAGAGGAGACATATCAGAACCAACATCACTTTGCACACTGTTACATGCCACCCCACTAGAGGTTGGCGTCCTCGACACAACTCCCCACTCAAAGTCATCTTGCACATAGCACTGCGCAGTATTCCTGCCGTGGCCTTAGTTGACCTTCTGGGGCCAGACATGAAATCGCCACTCCCAGAGGAACCAGGATCTTCACTAACACCTTCAGCAGGCAGAACCAAGGAAGATTCTCCCTCCTGCGGTGTCACACTTGAAGGTACAGTGTCCTTGTCGGGCACCTGTCTTTACAAGCACGTTCCTTGTTTAGGAAACCAGACACCTGAAATAAGAATGCAAATATGGTTGAGTGTGTAAGTTAGAACTGCCCTGGTTTGGCTGTCACGGAGTACCAAAGTGGAAGCCGTACCAGCTAACTGCAAATCTTTTTGCTTGTCACTATATACCGAAATGTCATTATTTATGCACTTTCTAATTTCTTTTGAAAACGCCAATCCAAATGAGCCATGTACTCAGATTAAATTGAAACAAAAAAATAACGATGATGATATCAGTACAAATTATAATAGCAAGAATACAAATATAAAAGATAATGAACATCATTATTGTCATAACGACTTGTATAGAATGAGGAAAGATGCAGCATTTACAATGTGCGCAGTGTGACAGACTACTGTCGCCAATGCTAATTACAAATATGCCATGCTGCAGCTTTCAGGTCAATTCTGCTGAAGCATTTTCTGGACTTAGCATCTTCTTCCCACAATCTTATGGCTTCAATTCAGGTTCTTCAACTGTCTTCCATAGAGCAAAAATAATACAGAATCAGGATAACTGTAAATTTAATATATTCTGTGCCCATACTGTACAATAAGTTAAATAATAACGACTTTTCAGGTTTTAACATAATATATATTTGGGTAACATTTCTGCAAGCAAAAGTTTACTACCTGTGATCCCAGGCCACAAGCAGAGTGAAATTTGTTTCATATGGTTCTTATTAGGGATGATCGAATACTTCAATTATTCAGCTTCGCAAATATTTTCGGAATACCTCGCCGCTATTCGACTATTCGATGCACAATGTAAGTCTATGGGAAGCCGAAATACTTCCGAATAGTTGTTATTCGGGTTTACCATTGACTTAGGGCGGCTTTGCACGTTGCGACATTGCAGGTGCGATGTCGATGGGGTCAAATCGAAAGTGACGCACATCCGGCGTCGCAGTCGATATCGCAATGTGTAAAACCTTTTTGATACGATGAACGAGCGCAAAAGCGTCGTTATCGTATCATCGCTGCAGCCTCCGACATTTCCATAATGCCGATGGTGCGACAGGTACGATGTTGTTCCTCACTCCAGCGGCAGCACACATCGCTGTGTGTGAAGCCGCAGGAGCGAGGAACATCACCTACCTGCCTCCCGGCTGCAATCAGAAGGACGGAGGTGGGCGGGATGTTTACATCCTGCTCATCTCCGCCCCTCCGCTCCTATTGGCCGCCTGCCGTGTGACGTCGCTGTGACGCCGCACGGCCCGCCCCCCTAAGGAAGGAGGCGGGTCGCCGGCCAGAGGGACGTCGCACGGCAGGTATGTGCATGTGAAGCTGCCGTAGCGATAATAATCGCTACGGCAGCTTTCACTAGATATCGCACGTGCGACGGGGGCGGGACTATCACTGCAGCATCGGTGACACATTGTTACCGATGTCGCAACGTGCAAAGCCCGCCTTACATTGCGCATCGAATATTCGCAAATAGCGGCGAGGTATTCGGAAAATATTCGCGAAGCCGAATAATCGAAGTATTCGATCATCCCTAGTTCTTATCCTTTTGAAATCACAGACAAGCTTATCCATAGCTCCCAACTGTCCCAGATCAAGTGGGACTATACTAATTTGGGGGATCTGTCCTGGGAGATCATTTGTTCTCTCTTCCTGAAATCTAATCTCCCCAGGATTCGAACATCCAACCTGTGTCATTGTAGGCAGCAGCAAAAACTATGACCAAAGGCTACAATGACAAGTATAGAGGAATCTTTTAAACCTTAATGTGCATGGATGTCTCCAAAATCTTAGGCAGATTGTACTGGTACCTAGAGACACATCTCCATATCAATGCATTTCTGTAAATCTGTATTTTAGAGGGAAAATAAGTCAGATTTTTACTACTATAAAATTACTAAAAAAAATAATGAAAAACAATTTAAAAAAAAATGGCATTTTACTACACTTTGTTGAATAAAAATATAAAAGATTTTCTATACTATAAAAAAAAACATTAAAAATGTTTTTTCAAATCTGCATTAAAGGGGATAACATAAAAACATGCAGTAAAACTGCAATAACCATAAGGGATTGTTGTTACTAAGTTGGCAGACAACTGCAGAAAAAACCCCACAGCATTTACATAAATTGTGAACACAGCTTTAGGCCCCCTTCATACGTCACTGATTCTGGCACATATGACGTCTGTTTTCATACGTATCGGAGACACATACATATGCAGACCCATTCAAATCAATGGGTCTGCGCACACATTGTTAGTGCTCTACAAGGCGACATGTCCGTTTTTCTCAAGCAGCATGGCTGTCACACGGACCACACACTTGTGTTATTATTATTATTATCCATGTGACATCAGTGTGACACGTACTGGAGAAAACGCGTGTCTTTGAAATAAAATCATTTTCTATATGCACTTGTCTCGATCACTGCTGTTTTCGGCGCTGCTGTCACTTGCTTCCGGGCCCGCTCATTATGCTCATGCATATTCACTGCACCGCGGACCCAGAAGCAGCAGCAGCGCCGGAGATATCAGCACCAGGGACAGGTGAGTATAAAAGTTTCTGCTGTCCATGTCCATCACAGATAGCACACTGACAGCACACGCTGAACACACACACGGAACATGCACACACATATGCACCCACACCACGGACCGTGAAAAACTTGCGTTTTATTACAGACATGTGAAGGGGGCCTTACATAAAAAAAAGTAAAATGTTATACTGTGAAGCTTATGTAAACATGAAAAAAGTTATGGCTGCCTAAATTAAGAACGATTGAACCCAAAAAAAGATAGGATTTTTCACAGTCATATATTTTTATTTGTCAACAATGCCATTTAAGGAATTGTTGGTTTTTCTACAGCATATTTTTCCTTGTGCGGCTATAATAAAAATGCTGTGCATATTGCTACTAAAAGATGTTAATTATTATCAAACTGTCGGAGCTATCTGTATGCAATGTGATGTTACACCATGACATTGTGCTTTTGATAGTCTCTGGAACATGGCAGCACCACCATATGCTGTCAGCGTAGATGAGCAGCAGGAAAGGTAGTTTTCCTTGGTTGGCAGCTTGCAGAAGGTAATGGCAGTATCAATGTTCATCTAGTTGTGTGCATTGCAGCATTAAGCTTGATGAGGAGAGCCTGTGATGGAATTCAAAGGGTCCCGAAAAGCCAATGTTAAATTGAAGATGTCGATTAGAAAGATACCTTATGGCAAGACCTGAGTTTGTCAAACTGTCAGCTCACTTACATTGTCTACTAAACAACCTTTCCAATTCTCCTTGGCAAGTATTTGTGTAAAAATACTTGTGAAAGTAAATTTGTGTCTATCCAGCTTGCTTAAAGGAGTTGTCCACTTTTGGATAGTTGCAGCAGCAGTGTATGTCGTCAGATGCAGCTGGTGTGGATACTTGCAACAGTGGCAGCAGATATTATAGAAGTCGGATGGCATGGATGCTTGCAGCAGTGGCAGCAGACTTGTCATGTACTAAAACACAGATAAGAATCAGCAACAGCAAACAGCACAGTAATAGCAGCGGTAACACAAAGGGACTGGAGAACTGGTAATGTATAGAACTCGTTGTCCAGGCACCTCCCTTAAGGGGAAGGTACCTTAAATACCTGATGCCTCTCAGCAATGCTGAGAAGCACTTCCGGGTCAGGTCATACTGGCCCTTTAAGAAAAGAGGAGTGTTCACATGTTCACTCTATGGGCACTCCTGGGAGAACCTGTACAGCATTCGCCACCCCCAGGAGACAGCAGCAGAACCCGGGTATAGAACAGTTACTGCTGGGCAGCCGGTAAGGTAAGAGTGCCAGCGTCTCTGCCAGGGAAGGGGGTAGCACAGCATGGGGACGGCAATATGGGCATTACTGTACCCCCCACCTAATATGCCCCCCTCTTTTCCAGGTATCTTTTAAGGAGTTGAGGGGCATTATTATTCTCCCTTGCCTCCCATGACCTTTCCTCAGGGTTAAATCCCTTCCAGTCCACTGACAAGGTGTTACATCTGAACCGTTTCACAGCAAGGATGGATTTTACTTCAAATGTGTCTTCATCACTGACCAGACAAGGCAAGGCACCTGGATCCCTGTAGTAATGGCTCAGGATAACAGGTTTGAGGAGGGACACATGGAAAGAGTTGCGGATTCGTAAGAAAGCTTTGAGCTTCAAATTTTAGGACACCTAAATCCACTAGAGCACCTCAAAGGGACAGATAAAGCGGGGACCCAACTTGTAGGAAGGCAACATGAGGTGGACACATCTGGAAGAGAGCCATACCTTGTCTCTGGACCGGAATGAAGGAGGATCAAGGCGTCTCTTGTCCACATGTCTCTTCATATACTGTAGATGGAGGACTTCTCCAGGGAGGACTTGGTCTCCACCAGGTATCAGAGAAAGTCTTAATGAGAGAATCAGCTGCAGGATTGCCGGAACTGAGCGCCACTGGGAATGAGATTTTGGGTCATTGTCAATACACTATGTGAATTGGAGACTTGGCGGAGGATTCACTCACGTGATTGTTAGATAAGAACTCGACACATTGAAGGAAGGAATTTGACCCAGCTGCTGACGGAGTGCCACAGGAAGTACGATGAGGAGGACGTTTGGATGAATCCTCTCACCGGATTCTCCTTAATGTACTCGGGCATGGCTTTTGTCTCAGCCTGAGATAGAGGGTAGATATGACCTTGAGGAAGGGGGGAACCGGGAAGAAGGTCAATAGGACAGTCATATGCAGAATGCGGCGGCAGGGTCTTAGCTACCTTTTTGTCAAAGACGTCCGTGTAAGCGCAGTAGGCAGATGGCAACTCCGGAAGATTAGAAGTTCTCCCAGTCAGCTGAGCAGGTTGCATGGAAATGACTCCACCTGAGTACCTATCTGGATCTCCATTCTAAAATCGGTTTATGTCTCTGAAGCCATGTTAGATCCAGTACAGTGAATGAGACATTCCCAGTAACACATGGAAGGTGATTTTTTTTCAGTATTTGGCATTCCCACCAGAAGGACAACTTGCTCGGTGATGAACTAGACAGCCTCAAAGAGGGGCCTTCCATCCACGGACAGAACAGCAATGGGCGTTTGCAGCTGAAAAACTTGAATCTGTTACCAATCCACAATGGCCTGCTGAATGAAATTCCCTGTGGAACTAGAGTCCAGTAAGGCCGTTTAGGAGAATCGGGTGTCTCCGCTTGTCATGGACATGGTCATATAAGGGGTGGAGAGGACTTTCTTTCACCTACCGTGGCCTCTCCTACCAACCCCTAGAGTTTCTCAGCTTCTTCTGGCAGAAGAGAATCAAGTGCATTGAACTTCTGCAGGAGAGGCATCCCTCACTGCTGTGACAGATCTCACAACGGCGACTCGCCAGATGTACTTGATTCACCTCCATGGGCTTGGAGGAGGCAGTGGAGATTACAGGTAGTGGTATGATGGGCCTCTGAAAAGAAGGAGCCAAGCTCAATAACCTCTTCTCCCGGTTCTTGTCTTTAGATAGTTCTTGGAACTGAAGGTTGATGCGGATAGCCAGCGATACCAGGTCGTTCACAGAAAATGGCACATCCCGACCCTCCAACTCGTTCTTTATTCTACCAGATAATCCTTCCCATAAGACAGCCACCTATGCTTTGTTATTCCAGGACAGTTCAGAGGAAAGGGTGCGGAACTGGATGGCATATGGGCCTACGACAAGACTCCCTTGGCACACAGCCACAAATCCGGAGGACCGGCAGACATAACAAGCAGGACGCAAACTGGCTTGCTATGGAGGAGGTGTGACTACAACCCTAATAACCTGATACCTTTGAATCACTCCCAGTGCAATCCTGTACTCATATCTATACTGGCTATATTCCAAACAGCCAAGTCACCACTCTAAAGAGACTTAACAGATCTCCATATTTGATCCTGTTATTCATGATTACATGCAAATTAGCGATTAATTGTGACCATGGTCCAGGAGGACCGAACCGTCAAAAAGAATCTCAGTTATCGCTGTTGTAAATAAACTATATGTTAATCTTGCATGAAAAAATACTGTCTCTTGCAATTTTGTTATTCCAGGACAGTTGAGAGGAAAGGGTGTGGATGGCATATAGGCCTACGACAAGGCTCCCTTGGCAGAGTCTGAACAGTGAGGATATGGCCAAAAAAACTCGACTTAGCTCGTCAAGCTCCTTTCGAAATGTCTGCAAAGAGACTGGATGGTTCTGGGTGATTGGATATTTCTATCCCATAGTGAGTTGATCCAAGCAAGGGCTTCGCCAGTCAGGTGTGATAGCATAAAAGCCACTCTGATCCAAGGAGAACAAATGCAGCAACTCAAAGTACAGGGAGCACTAGTTTATGAAGCCTCTGCATAATTGAGGATCACCGTCAAACCATGGAGGGGACAATAGACGAAGACCGGAACTTGGAGCTGGATTTGTTCTGGAGTAGGAACCACAGCCGGACAATGCTTGAAAGCGGGTATCCAGTGACCAAAGATGAGTCATCATCAAATCCTGTTACTCATGCTGCTGAATCACCCCTCGCTGCTGACCGGTGAATTTAGCGGCACTGGAGCCAGTAGGATCCATGGCCTAGGCAAACTGTTATGCTCGCCTGGCGAGCACCGTATTAGTTGATCCACTGGACCAAAGGTACCGATCACTGGTCTGAAGAAGTGAACTAGATTGGCTACATACACTCTGGTAGGTAGCCCATAGAGGGCAGCCCCTGGGGATCAACAGTAGCTTTGCAGTTGGTGCCATGGACACAAACAGTCCCTGGTTGTAGAAATAGCAGCAGCAGATATCGTAGGAGGTGGCCGGCATGGATAATTGTAGCAGTGGCAGCGAATATCGTAGGAGGCAGCCGGCGGGGATAGTTGCAGCAGCCGTTATCATATGAGAAGGCAGTCATGGATATGTGACGCCCTGGACTAGCCAGGTAGTCACAGGTAGACCCCCTGCCTAAACACCCAGCCCCTAATAAGGTGACAGCAGCAAACCTACAAACCCTTGTCACCTCTCTATGTTCAATGGTCACACCAGGGGGTGGAGCCAGGTGGTTGGCCATGCCCACCGAGGAGTCCAGAGGGCCTGAGACAGGACACAGTCGGTTAGTTAAGTCAGTCAGTTCAGGCAGACAGTTAGTCAAGTTGAAGTGCAGCAGGCCTGTGGCGTCAGGTCTGCAGAGACAACGCTGACCGGTGCCGGAGTCGTAGCCCTGTTACCGTGGCAAGGAGGCAGACGGTGGTTGCCGCCTGCAGGAGCCGGGAAGACGGCTGGTGGAACCGTAAGGGACCGGGACAGGGTAGTGGCCCGCCGGTACCGAACCGGGGAGCCAACTAGAAACCGGAGCACCAGGAGGAGTACTCAGACCCAGAACGAGGTCCAAAAGCTACTGCACCATGTCGAATTCACTGATTGAGATCTGGACCTTAGGTCCTTTTCCGTACCAAGACCCGAAAGACGGCAACAGCCCACCGAGGGGGATAGAAAGCCACCGCACAGGCAGAGTGTAACGCCTGCCTGGATCAACAGACTCAGATGGGATGTAATGTACAGGCTAGAGGGAAGCCACTCACCAAGCAGGACCCCCAGAACCCTGAAACCCTTTAACCCCTATACAGGGATTTGGAATTACACAGGGCCCTGGAGATCACTACCTGTGGAAGGCTACAGTCCGATGAGAGTAGTCGTCAGGCAGGGTCAAACCAGGAATAGCAGAACAGGGACAGAATCGGTAGGCAAGGACGTAATCAGAAAACGTAGCAGAGGTCAAATCGGGCAGCGAGGTACAAAAACAGCAGGCAGAAGGGTAGTCAGAAAACACGCAGAAGTCAGCACACAGGAATCACTAAACAGAATAGGGCGGACCAGGAGCCAGGAAATCAGAACTATCTCTGGCAGAGGTCAACAGACAGGAGGGGAACTAAGAAGGGTGTGGTGTCTTCCCATTGGCTGTAGCTGAACGCTGGCAACTTCAACTGGAAGACACATGCCACCCACAGTCAGCCAGTGGTACTGCAGATCCCAAAATAACCCAGCCCAGTGGATGATCGGTGCCTACGCCCACCGGTGCCGCTGGCATCGACTCCTCTCCCATCACCAGCATCATCCACGGCACGAACACGGCGTCGCCTGGCGATCGGAGCAGAAGTCACTGGAGCGGACTCCGGTGGTGACGTAACACAGAGAGATCCCACGGGCCAGCGCCTGCGGGCAAACGGGTTCCCCGACACACATCAAGCCGGGGAGCGGACTACCGTTGCTGAAGCATAGGCAGTCAAGTTCTACCACAGAGGTGCAGGAGAAAGGTGGAAACCACCAACCAAAGGGGCAAAGTGCAGCCGGCTGCGGGCACCGACCACCATCCTTTTTGGTTTACCAGAGACTCCGGTGTATCTGTCATAGGGAGTACAACAGTGCCCTCGGGCCACGCACCGCACCATACCATCTTGCCCGCACCTCACAACCACCGGGCCCCGGGACCATCACCCCCTGCCCACGGAGGGGTCAACACCAGGCTGAATAACATCGTCCCCGGGAGCCTAGTTAACGGCAGCGGTGGTGTCCACGTTCACCACAACCCGTGGGTGGCGTCACGAACTAACACCCTTAAACTCCACGGCCTTGGCCGTGAACCTTCCCCACTGAAATCCCTACACGTAGCGCCAACTCCCCTTCAGAGCGACGTGACCCCTAGGTCCGGGAGGATCTCGAGCCACCCACCGACGAGCCCGGATCCAAGTGGCTCGGCTGCCGGCCGAGCCCCGGGGAGGTACACATCCTTGTAGTGGATATCGTAGGAGGTGGCCAGCACGGATACTTGCTGCAGCGGCAGCAGACTTATTATGCATTAACCGGATAGGAATGAGCAACAGTACCCAGCAGAGTAATAGCAGAGGCAGCAGAAAGAGACCTGAGAACCACGGTATTAACATATAGAACTCGTTACCGAGGCACCTCCCTTAAGGGGAAGTTGCTTTATATACCTGATGCCTCTCAGCCATGCTGACAGGCACTTCCCAGTCAGGGCCTATTGGCCCTTTAAAAAGGGTGTGTCCATGTGCACGCTATGGGTATTCCCAGAAGGCCTGTGCAACGTATGCGGGCCCTGGGAGATAGATTTTAGTGAGATTTTTTGTAAGCAATAGGCTAAAACTTAACCCCACTTTTGACTGACTTATATACTTTCTTCCAGGTACCACCCATGCTGAAGGCACATTCTTTGTTATGTCTTCTGAAAACTGAGCCTGTCACAATATGTCAAAATAAGTTTGAACAAAGGCAGAAGCTCAATTCTTTTTTGTGTAAAAAAAAAACAAAAAACCCACAAACAAAAAACAACCCCTCTACTAATCTTTATAGGCGACCATTACTTAATTGTTTCAGGTCTTGATTTATTCTAAAGATTTCCAAGACTGTTCGACAAACTAAGAATTGCTTAAATGAACTTTACAGGTCCCCCGTACCCCCAAACCACCAGTACTTGTATATTTATTACTAAATATCCTGCTTAACCAGCCCTTTATTGTGTTTTACTCCTAATCACGTTTAAAAAAAGTCTTTAAAAACCCTGTTTATAATATGTTATTTAGGCTTTTGACTAGTTGATGAGGTGTTGGTTTCCCCAGACTATTCGACCCTCTCAGCGTGTTATCACACCCCTGTGAGCATGATAACTTAATGATAATTTGCAAGAACCAGTGTCATCAGGAGTTCTCTGCAAATCTCGCGCATGCACCCAGCTTTTTTCATAACATCATTTTGCCTCTGTAGTTGAGTTGCACACACCCCAGCCTCAGAGAGGCGCACTGCACATGTCCAAGAAGTCAAGAAGAAAGTGTAACAGCAAGCCACCCACTATGCAGGACCCTGAGGTACCCCGAAATTCTTTAACCACTATACAGGGATCTGGAATTACTGCAGGGTCCAGGGGTTCACTGCCTATGGTAGGCTGCGGTCCAGAGATGGGGATAGTCAACAGGCCGAGGTCAAACTGAGATGTCAGGCAAGATACAAAACAGCAAGCAGTAGGAATGTCCAGAAAACAGGCCAAGGTCAAACCGAGATGTCAGGCGAGGTACAACACAGCAAGAAGGAGAAATCTCAATAAACAAAGCCAAGTTCATATGAGACAAAAAGCAAGGTGCACAGTACCAGGAAGGATGTAGCTCAAAGCAACACAAGACTATATCTGCCAAAGGTCCAAGAACACTGAAAGATATAAAAAGGGTGTGGTGCCTTCCCATAGGCTGAAGTAGGAGCAGATACTAGCTGGAAGGCACACACCCCTACAGTCAGTCAGCAGTACTGCAAGTTCGAGCCAGACCAAGATTGGTGAATGTGCGGCGCCCACCAGAGCCACTGTAACCGACTTCTCCGCCATCCCCAGCACTGCCTGCAGTGTGAGCAGAGAAGCACCTGGTGACCAGGGCAGACGTCACCGGAGCAGGCCCTGGTGGGGAGACATGACAGTAGAGCGGCGCCTGGTGACCAGGGCAGACGTCACCGTAGCAGGCCCTGCTGGAGACGTGACAGTAGAGCGGCGCCTGGTGACCAGGGCAGACGTCACCGGAGCAGGCCCTGGAGACGTGACAGAAAGCTTGTTCAATTTCAGACATGAGCAGGGTACCTCTCTGAAGCCGAGAAGCTTACGTATAGTCACAATATCCAGTTAAACAAGAAAAACTTGGACCCTCATAAATTTATCTACCTTAGCAATTCACTAAACGTGGCGCAGTTATGTTGCAATGCTCTACACCTACTGTTAACTTTAGTAATTAAGTGTTCTCTCCCTTAGTACCTTATGTCAAGATTGGTAGTAATGGCCTAGCTCACTTGGATTTCTCTCTAGAACAAATGTTTGTTTCTCAGTCTCTGGTTCTGAATATCCACTTTTTGGTACTTGACCGAGTAGTCTGATCCTCTTCTGGTGACAGTATTTTTGTGTTTTGATCTTCAGGTTCCTCTGGCAATGGTATTCGGTCTTGGGATTCCTTTGGTGATGGATTTCATTCTTCGGTTCCTCTGGAGACAGTATCTTCTCTTCAGGTTCCTCTGGCGATGATATTTGGTCTTCGGGTTCCTCTGGGCTCAGTACACTTCCAGATGCTTCCATCGCAAATGGCACTGTCTGTCCTGCTGTGCACACGTCTGCTCCCCTGGTAATCTTAGTGCCAAATCTGCCTTCTTGCTGCTCACCCAGCCTTTTATATTTTGCAACTGCGCCACAGTTGTCACTTGACTCTGCGTCCCCCTCTAACTCAAGGAGTTAGCTCAAGGAAGTACAAGAAGCAATGAGATTAAACTAAAAGCAAAGAGATTCAGATTAGACATTAAAGGGGTGGTTCACCAATTTTTTTTATTTTCTGTATGAGTTCTACTTACCATTATATGCATCTTCTTCATTGGCTTCTGTTTCCAGTTCTGGCGCTGAGCGGCGCTATCCTGCACACTCAGTGCCTGTCACATGACCCCCTGGAGCTGTGGCCGCCAGTATCCTCTGACGTCCCGGCATTTCCGGGCTCTCAAACTTGTCGGGTACGTCAGAGGAGGCTGGCACCACTCAGATTGAGTGACAGGGCTGTGGGCGGTGACTACCGCACGGCACAGCCCAGCATCGAGGGGAGGAGCCGGAGGACGTCAGTGTGGAGCCGGCTAAGCGTCCTGCAGATGGTGAGGCACGGGGCGCCAGTGTGGAATACAGCTGAAATCCCCCCCCTGCACGTAAGTATCTGATCACACTCTCCACCCGCCCGCTCTGCTGCGATGTCAGGAGAGCGGCCGGTGTCGGGCAGTGTGATCATCTGCTCCTCCCAGCAGCAAGACACTGACAGGCATGTCACCGCTGTGCTCTGCCATCTGTCCTGCAGCATGGGACCAACTGTCTGCACTCTGTCACCTGCACCACAAGTCACAGAGTGGAGACAGTTGGTGACAGAACACCTGTGCCCCCCCTCTCTTCTTTCCCCACTCTCTTCTCTCCCCCCACTCTTCTGCCCCCTCTTTTCCCTCTCGCTCTCTTCCTCCCCCTCGCTCTCTTCCCCCCCCTCGCTCTCTCTTCCACCCCCCCTCGCTCTCTTTCCCCCCCCTCGCTCTCTTTCCCCCCCTCGCTCTCTTTCCCTTCCTCGCTCTCTTCCCCCCCTCGCTCTCTTTTCCTCCCCCCCTCGCTCTCTTGTCCTCCCCTCGCTCTCTTCCCCCCCCGCTCTCTTTTCCTCCCCCCCTCGCTCTCTTGTCCCCCCCTCGCTCTCTCTTCCACCCCCCCTCGCTCTCTCTTCTACCCCCCCGCTCTCCCTTCCACCCCCCTTCGCTCTCTCTTCCACCGCCCCTCGCTCTCTCTTCCACCCCCTCGCTCTCTTTCCCCCCCTCGCTCTCTTCCCCCCCTCGCTCTCTTTTCCTCCCCCCTCGCTCTCTTGTCCCCCCCTCGCTCTCTTTCCCCCCCTCGCTCTCTTTTCCTCCCCCCTCGCTCTCTTGTCCCCCCTCGCTCTCTCTTCCACCCCACTCGCTCTCTCTTCTACCCCCCTCGCTCTCTCTTCCACCCCCCTTCGCTCTCTCTTCCACCGCCCCTCGCTTTCTCTTCCACCCCTCGCTCTCTCTTCCACCCCTCGCTCTCTCTTTCCCCCCCTCGCTCTCTTTTCCTCCCCCTCGCTCTCTTTTCCTCCCCCTCGCTCTCTTTTCCTCCCCCCCTTGCTCTCTTTTCCTCCCCCCTCGCTCTCTTTTCCTCCCCCCTCGCTCTCTTTTCCTCCCCCCCTCGCTCTCTTTTCCTCCCCCCCTCGCTCTCTTTTCCTCCCCCCCTCGCTCTCTTTTCCTCCCCCCCTCGTTCTCTTTTCTTCTCCCCCCTCGTTCTCTTTTCTTCCCTCCCTCGTTCTCTTTTCTTCCCCCCCCTCGCTCTCTTTTCCCCCCCTCGCTCTCTTTTTCTCCCCCCCTCGCTCTCTTTTCCTCCCCCCCGCTCTCTTTTCCTCCCCCCTCGCTCTCTTTTCCTCCCCCGCTCTTTTCCTCCCCCCCCTCGCTCTCTCCTGGCATGGTCAGTACAGAAATCTCTCCATTGTGGAGGGAGCAATACACATGGAGTCCCTACTGTGTCTGTGTATTTATTTCTAATAAAGTATTTTTCTCTGTGTAGTGTCTTTTTTTTTTTTTTTTTTTTTTTTTTTAATTTAAACCCTTTATTGGAGATTCTTAATGGCCAGGTCAAACTTGGCCTGACATTAAGAATCTCGGGCTTTATACCAGCTGGTAAAACATAGCTGGTATTAACCCCTTATTACCCAGCGTGCCACGTGCCACCAAGGCCACTGGAAGAGTTGGATACAGCGCCAGAAGATGGCACTTCTATGAAAGCGCCATTTTCTGGGGCGGCTGTGGACTGCAATTCGCAGCGGGGGCCCCAGAAAGTTTGGGCACCTTGCACTGCGGATTCCAATCCCCAGCTGCCTAGTTGTCCCTGGCTGGACTCAAAAATTCGGCGAAGCCCACGTCATTTTTTTTTTTAATTATTTCATGAAATTCATGAAAAAAAAGGGCTCTATATTTTTGGTTCACAGCCGGGTACAAATAGGCAGCTGGGGGTTGGGGGCAGCGGTACCTGCCTGCTGTACCTGGCTAGCGTACAAAAAATATGGCGAAGACCACGTAATTTTTTTAAAAACGTTTTCAGGCAAAAACCTTTATATATATAAAAAAAAATGCTTCCCTGGATTTCTATTGCCAGTGAAAGTAACACCAAGCAGCGGGGGTTAGCAGCCAGTAGCTGCTTGGGTTACCCTTAGCAATAGAAAATGCAGCAGGAGCCCACAAACAATGTGATTTTTTTTTTTTTTTTTTTAATTTTTTTTAAAAAAAAAAAATCGACATGGGCTTCGCCCATTGAGCACCAGAGCATTTTACTGCTCAATTCATCCCAAGTAATCAGATTACTCCAGTGTCAGCCGATTACTTGTTCTGTGTCCCCCTGCATCCATCGCAGCGTGTACGGGCTGTGAGGTCACCTGAGTTCAGTCCAGTACTGGAGTCAGCTCATCTGAACTCAGCTGAACTCCAGCCTGCACACGCTGCGATGGATGCAGGGGGACACAGAACAAGTAAGGTCTAAGCCACACGGCGAGAAAAACAGTGTGAGTGGAGTGCGATAAAACATCGCATTCCACTCGGGCCAATATTAGCCTGTGTATTAGCGCACATGAGCAATTATTTTCTCAGCCCTAATTGGACCGAGAAAACAATCGCAGCATGCTACAACTGTAATGCAATACTCTCTCTTTTACCCATTCAAGTGTATGTGGTGAGAGAAAAATCGCACTTCACTTGCGGTACATCAGGTGGACTACGGAGGAGAGAGGGAGAGAAATCCCTCCCACCCCTCCTCAGTGCTGGCCCACCCCTCGAGTGGCAGACCGCCCCCCGCAGCTGAGGTCTCCTCGCACAGTCGGACCTCAGTCGCAGGGACACACGCATGACACTCAGCTCTGCTGTACTGAGCGTGAGCCGAGTGTAATGCGAGGGGATCGCAGTAATCCCCATGTGGCATGTGGCCCCAGCCTGATCGTCCGACACTTGAGTCAGCTGATCTGAACTCAGCTGAACTCCTGTACACACAGCCCGCACACACAGCCCGCACACGGTCACATGTGATCGGCAGCAGGCAGTGACCGCTGTTAAGGCTACATTCACATGACCGTTCCGTTTTTGCGGGCCGCAAAAAACGGTCTTTTTTTCACGGATGCATCCGTGTGGCATCCGTGTGACAGCTGCGTGACTTCCGTTTTTTTTGCGGACCGCAAAAAGCGGAAGCAGCAAGAAAGATAAATAGATGAGTAGATATAGAGATGGATAGATAGATAGATAGATAGATAGATAGATAGATAGATAGATAGATATAGAGATAGAGAGATAGAGGGATGAATGAATGAATGGATAGATAGATAGATAGATAGATAGATAGATAGATAGATAGATAGATGAGAAAGACATATATAATGTCCTACCCCCCTGCATATTCTAAACTGGCACCCTTTTGTGACTTTCATGTGGCACTAAGGTGCTTAGTCTTGTATTTAGCCAAAAAATAAATAAATAATAAAAAAAGACATGCGGTCCCCCTATCTTTTGTAGCCAGCTAGGGTAAAGCAAACGGCTGCAGCCTGCAAACCACAGCTGGCAGCTTCACCTTGGCTGGTAATCCAAAACAGAGGGAATGAATCAATGAAGAACAGAATGTTCCCTATTTGCTGGGAGAGCCATGCAGTGACCTAAGCTAACATCAATAGGTCAGCCCAGGTCACTGCAGGGCATGACGAGTGCTGCTATCAGGAGGTTAGCGAGGTATATTACCTGCGATGATCGCTGAACTTCTGACAGCAGCGATGTCACAGAGTTCAATGACCGCCGCCTTCACAAACAAAGTATCGCGAGCGGCCCGTGACGTCACCACTAGTCACAGTCTCGGGTCGACAGCGAGAGGTGATGTGACAAGCGGCGGGCATAGAAGGCAGTGACGACCGCTGACGTCAGGAGGGCAGGACTTCATCACCGTATGTAATGAACTTACTAACCACCTGACGGTATTGCTTGTCATCCCCGCGGCTGCTGACACTGCAGTGCGGGCCGCTGCTGACACTGCTGAGCGGGCAGCCGCGGGGCTGGGGCTGGAGCGGGACACTGACTGCACGGGCACCCAACGGAAGTCACACGAAGTGCTTCCGTGCAGCTTCCGGGAATTTTGCGGACCCATTGACTTGTATTGAGTCATGGTTCGTTATTACGGAACAGAATAGGACATGTTCCATAATAACGGAGCGGACATACGGCATCCAATGTGGTTTTTTTTTGTAGGATCGGATGCACATGGAAGTGCTACCGTGTACCATCCGATCCTACACAAAAGACATTGAAAAGATGGTCCTGTCTGTGGGGCCGCAAAAAAACAGGAACTGACCAGGACAGACGGAATGGTCATGTGAATGAGCCCACTATCAGCCATTGCAGCGTGTGCGGGCTGTGAGATCAGGAGTCAGCTGACTCCAGCGCCGGCCGATAAAGTCCAGCTGCAGAAGGATCCGGTAAAATAACGGTTGCATGCGCTGCACATTTAATCCACAGGATCCGGTCATATGCGGTTTGCGGATGATACGGACGACACACAGACTAGGCAAGAGGGAAAAAAGCAATCTCATCACCCCCTCTTTTTTTGTTCCCCAATTATTTTTTTCACATGTTGCGCCGGCTAATAATAATTTCTAACACACACACACACACACACTGCAGAACTGGCAGCTTCGGATGTCTCTGTGTGATTTCTCTCAGTGCATCCACACAGGGAAGAGGCAGGGAGGAGGCTTTGGGTGGAGAGCTGAGGGGGGGTGTTAGATAAGCTAGACACCGCCCTAGAGCCACAAAGAATTCTGGGACTTGTAGGAACTGAACACAGGAAGTCAGAGGAGAGGTGCACAATAAAAGGTAATTTTGCTGAAAAAACATAATAGATGTGTTGAGGGGCACATATTAGCAAGATTTATCAGAAAAAAAAAATCAGTTTTGGTAACTGGACAACTTCTTTAAGAAAAACTTTCTGACAGTGAGGACAGTCAGAGAGAGGAACATGTGACCACGGGGGGTGGTGAGCTCTCCATCAATGGAAATATTCAAGTGGAAACTGGATAAACATATGGCTGGGATCAGGGGCGGGCTGGTCCGGGGTGCGGGGGGGCAGTTGCCCCCCGGGCCGCCCTCCCAACCGCTATTAAGGGCCGACCGCCTGCTGCATGATGTCATATATACATGGCCGCGCTCAGTGAACTGCGCCCGGCCGTTTCTCCTGTACTGTGATGCCGCGGGGCAAGCACTGACACTTCTACAGGTGCAGACAATGTCAGCCGGCAGCATTATAGTACAGGAGACATGGCCGCGCGCAGTTCACTGTGCGCGGCCATGTGTGTTATGACGTCATGCCAGGGCCGCCATCAGCGCATTACTGCCCTGGTGTAGGGGCCGCCCGGTGAGCAGAAGCAAATAACCCGGCCGCTGACAGAAGCTGCCCTCCCCCTGCAGCTCTGCACTAACCTGTGTGATCGGTGCAGAGCAGGGGAGGAAGCTACCGGGAGATGCACGGAGGCTGCTGGACTCCAGTAGGTGAAATGAGCAATTTCAGGACCTTTCAGGTCATGTGCCTGATCACATGACCTATGACTGCAGGTCCTGTTCTTCAGCTGCTGCAGCCTCCGTGCAGCTCTCAGCGGCTCATCTCCTGCCTGCACCGATCAGCAACTGCAAGATGAGGTAATGCATAGTGTGTGCGAGGAAATGTGCCTGGGATGTGTGTGTATGTGCAGCATTTAACAGAGTTGTGTTTGTTACTAGATACATGTAAGTTGTGTATGTAGTAGGACTGTGTTTGTATATATGCATGTAGTAGAGCCGTGTATGTGTATAGGCCTGTGGCAGAGCCGTGTGTGTGTGTGTATATCCCTGTGGCAGAGCCGTGTGTGTGTGTATATCCCTGTGGCAGAGCCGTGTGTGTGTGTGTATATCCCTGTGGCAGAGCCGTGTGTGTGTGTGTATATCCCTGTGGCAGAGCTGTGTGTGTGTATAGGCCTGTGGCACAGCCGTGTGTGTGTATAGGCCTGTGGCACAGCCGTGTGTGTGTATAGGCCTGTGGCAGAGCCGTGTGTGTGTATAGGCCTGTGGCAGAGCCGTGTGTGTGTATAGGCCTGTGGCAGAGCCGTGTGTGTGTATATCCCTGTGGCAGAGCCGTGTGTGTGTGTATATCCCTGTGGCAGAGCCGTGTGTGTGTATATCCCTGTGGCAGAGCCGTGTGTGTGTGTATATCCCTGTGGCAGAGCTGTGTGTGTGTATAGGCCTGTGGCAGAGCTGTGTGTGTGTATAGGCCTGTGGCACAGCCGTGTGTGTGTATATCCCTGTGGCAGAGCCGTGTGTGTGTGTGTATATCCCTGTGGCAGAGCCGTGTGTGTGTGTATATCCCTGTGGCAGAGCCGTGTGTGTGTGTATATCCCTGTGGCAGAGCCGTGTGTGGGTATATCCCTGTGGCAGAGCCGTGTGTGTGTGTATATCCCTGTGGCAGAGCCGTGTGTGTGTGTATATCCCTGTGGCAGAGCCGTGTGTGTGTGTATATCCCTGTGGCAGAGCCGTGTGTGTGTGTATATCCCTGTGGCAGAGCCGTGTGTGTGTATATCCCTGTGGCAGAGCCGTGTGTGTGTATATCCCTGTGGCAGAGGCGTGTGTGTGTGTATATCCCTGTGGCAGAGCCGTGTGTGTGTATATCCCTGTGGCAGAGCCGTGTGTGTGTGTATATCCCTGTGGCAGAGCCGTGTGTGTGTATATCCCTGTGGCAGAGCCGTGTGTGTGTGTATATCCCTGTGGCAGAGCTGTGTGTGTGTATAGGCCTGTGGCAGAGCTGTGTGTGTGTATAGGCCTGTGGCACAGCCGTGTGTGTGTATATCCCTGTGGCAGAGCCGTGTGTGTGTGTATATCCCTGTGGCAGAGCCGTGTGTGTGTGTGTGTGTGTATATCCCTGTGGCAGAGCCGTGTGTGTGTGTATATCCCTGTGGCAGAGCCGTGTGTGGGTATATCCCTGTGGCAGAGCCGTGTGTGTGTGTATATCCCTGTGGCAGAGCCGTGTGTGTGTGTATATCCCTGTGGCAGAGCCGTGTGTGTGTGTGTGTATATCCCTGTGGCAGAGCCGTGTGTGTGTATATCCCTGTGGCAGAGCCGTGTGTGTGTATATCCCTGTGGCAGAGCCGTGTGTGTATAATAGATACACTGCAGAAAGACACTAACAATAGACTTATTACCTCCCTATTCTACCCTAGTACATTTATTAGTAATAATAATTACACCGCCAGGGATGTTTTAATAGGAAAATGTTTTTTTTTCTGTTTTCTTCTGTGTAAACCTGGGTGTGTCTTATGGTAAAGAGCGTCTCATAGTCCAAAAAATATGGCACTTAGCTTTATTAAGCCCCGGGGCCCCAGTCAGAGCCACAGCTACTTAAATGTATGGCGACGGAAGAGGGGACCGGCCATGTATGTGTCATGGGCGGGGAGGGAGCCGTCGCTGCTGCGCTCTCGCTGGCGCTCGGGTCCGGCGCTGCTGCGGCTGCTGCTCGGTGGCTCGAGCGGTGGGCCGGATCCGGGGACTCGAGCGGTGCTCTTCGCCCGTGAGTGAAAGGGGTGGTTTGGTTTAAGGATTTGGTCCGTGACGCCACCCACGGGTTGTGGTGAGGTTGGACACCACCGCTGCTGTTGACGGGGATCCCGGGAGCAATGGCAGGGAGCAGCTGGGATGTTGTTTCCCCCTCCGTGGGTAGGGGGTTGGTGGTCCCGGGGCCCAGTGAGGTGGCAGGGTTGGCAAGGTTCAGGGGGGCGCTTGAACTGCGCAGCGCGGTGCCGGATGGCACGGTAGTACTCACTCAGCCACAAATGGAGGCACAGTCTCTTGTAAAACAAACGGCTGGATGGACGGGTCCCGCAGCCGGCTGCTGTGGTTTCTCCCGGACGGGTGGTGGTGGCTGCCTTTCCCTGCACCTTTTGTGTGTGTTTGGTCCCGATGGCTTCCCACCGGTAACCCGCTCCCCAGCGTGATATGTGCCGGAGGAGTCCTTTTGGCCGCAGGCTCTGGCCCTGGGAACTCTAGCTATGGCGGTAGCTGTATTTCCCTTTTGCTGTTTGGACGGTTGCCTTCAATCGGGTCTTGGCTGTTTGGAAACCCCTGGGGTTCCGGTCACTAACGGATTTGACCTATTTAAAGGCGACTCCAAGCCTGGTCGGGGTCTGCAGGCCCTGCCGGTTTGTGCTGGCTTCACTTCGCTCCCCGGTTCGGTACCGGCGGGCCACCGCCCGTCCACGGTCCTACGGTTCCGCGTTGATCTGCCTCTCCTGCAGACGGCCACCACCGTCTGCCAACCTTGCTCTCGGTGCCCGGGCCATGTACCCGGACACAGTCAGTTTGCTCCTCTACTGCCACTTCACTTCTCTCCTGACTCCTACTCAGATCTCAAGTGACTTCCTTTTCTTGCCTCCAGGACTGTGAACTCCTCAGTGGGTGGGGCCAACCGCCTGGCTCCACCCCACCTGGTGTGGACATCAGCCCCTGGAGGGAGGCAACAAGGATTTGTGTCTGACTGATGTGCCTATCTCGGGGTGGGGGGTGTTGTGTTGTAGTACCTGTGACGACCTGGCTAGTCCAGGGCGCCACATATGACCTCATCAGTGATGTCTGATGCTGCCGCCCTCTGTTCCTCTGTTCATTATTGTGATATTTGTACTGTGCATGCGCTAAAGAGGCTACGAAGCGCAGTACAGATGGGACCGTCCCGGAAGACGAAGGATGTCACCGCGAGGAGAGAGGACCCTCAAATCACCGCCGAGCTCCAGGACTCCATCTGAACCTTGTGTCTTCAGCGTTGGAGTCGGTCGTGGCTCGTGAGTATAATCTGTGTGTGTCTGTCTCTCGGCTCATACACAGCACCATATTGTGTATACAGGAGCACACTACAGTCTGTATATACTATATGTATATAGTGTGGATGTGTGTATACACTATATAAAGCCCCCATATTATATTCAGTGGGTACGGAAAGTATTCACACCCCTTTACATTTTTCACTCTTTGTTTCATTGCAGCCATTTGGTAAACTCAAAAAAGTTGATTTCTTTTCTAATTGATGTACACTCCACCCCATCCCCCATCCATCCTGACAAAAAACATCAGAAATGTAGACATTTTTTGCAAATTTATTAAAAAGAATGCTTTCCGCACCCACTGTATATGCAGCCAGCAGCCTCTATGTTATGTACAGTATATATAGCCTGTATACTCTGTATTTTATATATATATATATATATATATATATATATATATATATATATATATATATATATATATATATATATATATATATATATATATATAAAATACAAACGCATATGGCTGATGATTCCATCAGGGTTTGTAATTTTGATAACCCAAAAACACGGTGCATGCAGCTTTTTCAGGCTGTCAAAATGACAACTGCGCTGCATAGCTGAGCCGAACAGCCGTGAAAGGGAACCTGTCGCCAGATTTGGTGACTATAAGCTGCGGCCACCACCAGTGGACCCTTTATACAGCATTCTAACATGCTGCATATAAGAGCCCAGTCGCTGTGTAGAACCTAAAATTGACTTTATAATACTCACCTAATCAATTGGTGCGATGCAGACGGGTCAAAGGAGTGGCGCCGTTCTCCTGGTGTGACACCTCCTTTTTCGGCAATCTTTGTCCTCCTTCTTCTGAAGTCGGGGTGCATAACGCGTCCTACCTCATTCACACTAGCCGGCATTGAGGTCCTGCGCAGGCGCAGTACAATTCTTTGATCTGATTGGGGCAAGGCAGATCAAAATGCGCCTGCACAGGACCTCAATGTCGGCACGTATGCATGACGTAGGATGTTTCATACACCCCCCGAATTCAGAAGAAGGAGGACAAAGATGGAAGTGGAGTTTTTCCAAGAATGGCAATGAGACTGTGGTAGGTTTGCGGGGTGAAGGCGGAGCTGGGGCGAAACCTGGGTGGAGTCTCAAGGGGCCTGAAAATATTGCCAGTATGGGGCCCTGAAATTCCTGGTGGCAGCGTGCGCTGCCTCCCCACCAAAGGGGAGCATCAAACAAGTCTGTGGGTCACACAGACGGCAAGAGAAGTGTCCTCAATTATCAAAAGTAAAAGCCCCCCAGTTTGTGTGCATGTCTGTGTGTATAGGATTGTGGATGTCTGTTTATGCATGTGTATATTTATATGTTTGTGATTGTCTTCAAATATGTATCTGCTTATTGTGAATAAATCTGTGTACATGTCTGTACGCCGTGTGGGTGTATGTGTCTGTACGAAGTGTGGGTGTATGTGTCTGTACGCCGTGTGGGTGTTTGTGTCTGTACGCCGTGTGGGTGTATGTGTCTGTACGCCGTGTGGGTGTATGTGTCTGTACGCCGTGTGGGTGTATGTGTCTGTACGCCGTGTGGGTGTATGTGTCTGTACGCCGTGTGGGTGTATGTGTCTGTACGCCGTGTGGGGTGTATGTGTCTGTACGCCGTGTGGGTGTATGTGTCTGTACGCCGCGTGGGTGTATGTGTCTGTACGCCGCGTGGGTGTATGTGTCTGTACGCCGCGTGGGTGTATGTGTCTGTACGCCGCGTGGGTGTATGTGTCTGTACGCCGCGTGGGTGTATGTGTCTGTACGCCGCGTGGGTGTATGTGTCTGTACGCCGCGTGGGTGTATGTGTCTGTACGCCGCGTGGGTGTATGTGTCTGTACGCCGCGTGGGTGTATGTGTCTGTACGCCGCGTGGGTGTATGTGTCTGTACGCCGCGTGGGTGTATGTGTCTGTACGCCGCGTGGGTGTATGTGTCTGTACGCCGCGTGGGTGTATGTGTCTGTACGCCGCGTGGGTGTATGTGTCTGTACGCCGCGTGGGTGTATGTGTCTGTACGCCGCGTGGGTGTATGTGTCTGTACGCCGCGTGGGTGTATGTGTCTGTACGCCGCGTGGGTGTATGTGTCTGTACGCCGCGTGGGTGTATGTGTCTGTACGCCGCGTGGGTGTATGTGTCTGTACGCCGCGTGGGTGTATGTGTCTGTACGCCGCGTGGGTGTATGTGTCTGTACGCCGCGTGGGTGTATGTGTCTGTACGCCGCGTGGGTGTATGTGTCTGTACGCCGCGTGGGTGTATGTGTCTGTACGCCGCGTGGGTGTATGTGTCTGTACGCCGCGTGGGTGTATGTGTCTGTACGCCGCGTGGGTGTATGTGTCTGTACGCCGCGTGGGTGTATGTGTCTGTACGCCGCGTGGGTGTATGTGTCTGTACGCCGCGTGGGTGTATGTGTCTGTACGCCGCGTGGGTGTATGTGTCTGTACGCCGCGTGGGTGTATGTGTCTGTACGCCGCGTGGGTGTATGTGTCTGTACGCCGCGTGGGTGTATGTGTCTGTACGCCGCGTGGGTGTATGTGTCTGTACGCCGCGTGGGTGTATGTGTCTGTACGCCGCGTGGGTGTATGTGTCTGTACGCCGCGTGGGTGTATGTGTCTGTACGCCGCGTGGGTGTATGTGTCTGTACGCCGCGTGGGTGTATGTGTCTGTACGCCGCGTGGGTGTATGTGTCTGTACGCCGCGTGGGTCTACGTGTCTGTACGCCGCGTGGGTCTACGTGTCTGTGCTGTATGTTTACATGTCCATGTTTGTGGGGTTCTATGTATGTGTGTATGATGCGTGTATGTGACCATGATCGGGGTTCACAGTATTTTGGATGCAGAGTGTTTTCGCTGCATCCATAACGCTGCATTGTACAGTACAAGCACAGTGGATGGATTTCTAAAAATCCCATGCCCATTGCGTGTACTGCCCGGCCTGCAGCGAAAACTGACCTGTGGCGTGGATATCTGAGCAGAAGCATGTCAATTTATCAGGCAGCTGCAGTCCCTTTGGAGAGCACTCGCGATCCCTTAGGAGAGGACACGCTGCCTCCAGGTCACTCTGTAGTAAGCTCTGTTCTGCTCTCATACCTCCATATTAAGCTCTGTTCTGCTCCCATATCTCTGTAGTAAGCTTGGTTCTGCTCCCTTATCCCTATAGTAAGCTCGGTTCTCCTCCCATATCTCTGTAGTAAGCTTGGTTCTGCTCCCTTATCTCTGTAGTAAGCTTGGTTCTGCTCCCTTATCTCTGTAGTAAGCTCAGTTCCGATCTTGAATCTCTGTAGTAAGCTCGGTTCTGCTCTCGTATCTCTGCAGTAAGCTCGGTTCTGCTCTCGTATTTCTGTAGTAAGCTCAGTTCTGCTCCCATATCTCGGTTCTGCTCCCATAAGCTCGCTTCCGTTCTCGTATCTATGTAGTCATCTTGGTTCTGTTGCGGTATCTATGTACACAATAAACTAAGCTCTGTTCCCATATACTGTATATGCACCAGCCTGTTCATAAAGCCTGTTACCACTGCCGACAAAGATGAACAGTCCAATAGTGGGCTGCCGCAACTTGAAAGCCACTGCTTTGTGATTGCCCCCCAGGCTAAATTGTGCCAGCCAGCCCCTGGCTGGGATGATTTAAGAAAATCTGCACTTGCAGGGGGATGGACCCGATGGCCCTTGAGGTCCCTTCCAACTCTACCATAATATGATTCAGTGAACTCTTCCCTCAAAGAAACACACTTTTTACAGATCAGTTTCTGGTGACCCTGTTCCTCCGACAGATGGTGATGTTTGTGCACACATGCCATGGGGCAAAGGATATTAGTACTCTCTTCTGATCACCCCTTTACACTGCCCCAAATTTTTTTATCAGACAGCACACAGACCCACTGAGTGTGTCTTATCCTGAACCCAACATTGGATAAATAGAAACAAAATTTCCCAAAGGCACTTATTGGATTTAAAACCGGGTGTGAACAGTCTCCACCACTACGGGCTATACATGGGACCACTCCATAGAGCGTACAGACACAAAGAGAAAGGAGTTTGATGGTCAATACAAAGTTACAAATTTATTTAAACAATGATAAAAAAGTCAATAGTATCAATACAAGCATGAATGAATAATACAAAAGATAAAAACGACACGTGAAAATGAATGGTGGGAATGAGTACCCTGGGACACAGCCCAAAAAGAGAAACAGGTTAACAGTGGAGAGTTCTGATTTCCTCATACAAAATCATGCTGCTATGGAAGCACATAGTGCACATGCAAAGGGGGAATTTCCGAATAACATACCAAAAGTGCTAAGTGCTTAAAGATGTAACAAAGGTTTTCTCAGGGTGGAACCAGGAATGCTCACAGACTTCTCCAGATGTACCCTCAGACCTCTACGTACATTCCGCATTCAGTCATATGCTTAATCATGAGTAGAGTACTCAATGCATCTGTCAGGACCTTTAAATCATCATAGATGCGGTCACATGATCGCTGTATTAACCAATAATGTCCATTTGTCAGCGCATGTGCACTGGAGCTATCCATCCAGGCCCACCCCCCATCAGCGTCGTGACACGCCCATATGCACGGACCCATGGCGGTACCATGGAAACCATACAATGCTAAGGTCAAATAGACGCTACCTGGGGAGCAGGGAGGGTATTAGCTACAGGAACATGTGCACAATGATGACATTATATACAATGGGAAAAGGAAGAGATGAGTCTGCAGTACCCATCAAGTCTTCAATAACACTGTAGCTTAGTGGCAAAATACTTATAAGTTTGTCATAAATATGACATACAAAAATAAATGCAGAAAATTATTTCTCAGATATCCTTTTGAATCAGTCCGACTTGTAAAAGTGCTGCCAGGAGTTAGATTCCTTTTTTTACAAAAAATTGTGAGGTGATGATATAATGGGGGCATCAAGAGTCCATGGATGTCAACAGCATTCGTTCTTTTCTTTTCACAATGAGGATTTTCAACCGGTCTCATACTGTATAGCATCCATGGTTTAACAAGGGTCAATGTGTTCATCGTAGAGTGGTCATTAATCACATTCCATATGAACTGGCAGAGACAAAGCATTGATTTAGAGATGTAGACAATCACAGTTAAAATTATACTACAATAAAAAACATGATAATGGAGAGAATCATTTTGAGGATGGTATAGCAATAATCACAGGAAAGAGGCAAAACTAAGGCTTTCATTCAAACCGTTAGGACTCGTAGTACCCAAAGTAATGATCCAAGATGCCTCTCTCTGAGCAAGCATCTTTTTGACATTGACTCCCCTGATGCCACAATGTATTATTTCAATACCCCTAAATTTCAATGACTCGGTGTTACAATCATGGTATTGTTTAAAATGTTTGGGGAGTACTTTCAAGGAGGCAATATCCGTCACTATCCTCACTGCGCCAACGTCCCTCACATGCTCTCTTATTCTCATGCGGAGCTCCCTAGATGTCAAACCAACATAGATCTTAGAACAGCCACAAGTGGCATAATAGATAACATTGGAGCTCCCGCACGAGATGTATTCATTTATGTTAGATTGGTGTGTGCCATCAGCAGATTCAAAAGTAGAGCAGCGAAGCACGTTGGCACAAGCAAGGCAGTGACCACAAGAAAAAGAACCCTTTAAAGGACGATTATGGCCGAACAGGCCTAAAGATTTTGGGATGTAATGGCTATAGACTAAATAGTCTTTCAAATTTTTGGCCCGTCTAGCCATCATCATAGGTCTATCACTGAGTCAGGCTTTCAAAAGGGATTCAGTCTGTAGGATGGGCCAGAATTTCTGCATGCAGGATCTCATAGTGTCCCACTCTGAGTTGTAAGTTGAAATAAATCTAGTTACCCCATTATCGTTTTTAGGGGGCTGCTTAGAGTCCTGCAGTAATGGACCTCAAGGTGTTAGTCTGGCCCTATCATAGCCCCTCCTGATGCATCTCCGACTGTACTCACGCTGTAAAAATCTTTGACACAGATCATTGGCTTGTTTTTCAAAAGCGGAGTGCGTGGAGCAGATCTGCCTCGCCCCAAGGAACTGACCGATCAGAATGGCTTTTATTGTGGAATTATTATGAGCAGAGATGGCATGCAACAGAGAGTTCACAGAAGTCTCCTTTCTAAACATGTCAGTTTGCAAAAAGCCTCTCTCATCTACCTCCTTACTGATATCCAAAAAATCCATTTTAGCTTTACTAAATTTATAGGTAAGTTTGATATTCAGTGTTTTATTATTCAAACGCTTCGTCGTGTCCTGCCAAAAAAAAATCAACAAATCGTTGATATAGCGCATTCAGCACTGCACATGGGCAACGCCCATAGAGCCTCCGCACGCAAAACTGTCCCGCTCCCAGTAACCCAGGAACAGGTTTGCATACGAAGGCGCGCAGGCCGCGCCCATCGCAGTGCCACTCTGCTGTAAGTAAAACAGATCTTTAAAAGTAAAAAAAATATAGGACATGATCTGAGTTTTTTCTTGGATCCATCATTTTAACGGTCAGGTGAATGGATTTGTGGTATTACATGGGCCTGATTGCTCTCTGATAAAAAAAATTTGACAGCCCTCAAACATTACACATAAATGTGTGAAGGCAACCTAAGTCTGAATCGGTCATGGTGATCAGGGTTGCTTCTGCCATGTGGCGAGATGAGAATCTAGCCTCAGGAGATGATCTGAGGTGTTTGTCTTCTCTTGAAATTCCAACTTATAAACTCAGCTATGGACAAGGTCATTACAAAGTGTTACCTGAGGAACTTCACAGACTGATGAGATGCATAGTATCATCAAGGACATATAGTATCCCATAGTATACTCAGGGGCATTTAAGTTTGTGTTAGACAAGGAGCAGTTGAATCCACATCGGACTGCAAAAAGTTAAGTCTACTCTTGTTGGATGATATCTGGGTGTTGTACAACAGGGGCTGCCGCAGATGAAATCATGTAGGGTGAGAATAATGCACGTTTATTATTCTGGATATCGTCTATGTATCTTTTGATCTACTGTTTTCTCCTTATAAGACCCTGTACTGTATGTACCTTTTGTTGATGTCTTGTATGTTTTTTTTACTGTGTTTTACTACAATGTTTTCTGGGGGTTTTTTTTTACTTTCTTACACAATCAAATTCACTGTAAAGCATCTTGTAATCTCCTTTCATTGTATAAATGTTCAAACTGTCCTTCAATGACTTTCGGAAACAATATTTATGCAAAAACTGAAAAATGGCTTTCTGATCAGCCCCTTTCTGGAATATATAAATATTGGATAGAGACACAGATATGGATGCGGAAAGGCTGCCTGCTGTGCTCAATCTCCTCCGTACATACTTAAAACCATTTAGCATTTCCCGATATTTGCTTATTATTGAAAGTTTATCCCTCACTTTTCTTCACTAGTAGCTCCCCATACAGCCATCACTAAACAAGAGGTCAACGAAACGCATCAGCTCCAGGCTATGTCTTCTCTTCCGCCATGGTTCTTCATTACCCTTAACGTCTCTTTGTTGAGGGCAGTTCTTCCTCTGTAATTTTTGGATTTGTTTTATCTGGAAGAAAAGCCTCTCTTGCAGAGAGAAATTGATTGTAAACTTATAATCTTAAAACCATTAAACTTGCCCTTAAACAGAGGGGTTAATCACTTTGTGACATTTGTGAAGACCATAAAAGTTTGCTTTTTCTATAAGGGGTGCTTCACACACAGCGAGCTCGCTGCTGAGATCGCTGCTGAGTCACGGTTTTTGTGACGCAGCAGTGACCTCATTAGCGATCTCGCTGTGTGTGACAATGAGCAGCGATCTGGACCCTGCTGTGAGATCGCTGCTCGTTACACACAGCCCTGGTTCATTTTTTTTATTGTTGCTCTCCCGCTGTGAAGCACACATCGCTGTGTGTGACAGCGAAAGAGCAACGATCTGAATGTGCAGGGAGCAGGAGCCGGCGTCTGGTAGCCTGCGGTAAGCTGTAACCAAGGTAATTATCGGGTAACCAAGGGAAGCCCTTTTTTGGTTACCCGATATTTACATTAGTTACTAGCACCGCCGCTCTCAGGCTGCCAGTGCCGGCTCCCTGCTCCCTGCACACGGAGCTGGAGTACAGATCGGGTAAATAAGCACAGCGGTTTGCTTATTAACCCGATGTGTACTGTGGCTAGGAGTGCAGGGAACCAGCGCTAAGCGGTGTGCGCTGGTAACAAAGGTAAATATCGGGTACCTTGGTTACCCGATATTTACCTTAGTTACCAAGTGCAGCGTCGCTGCTGGCTGGGGGCTTGTCACTGGTCGCTGGTGAGATCTGCCTGATTGACAGCTCACGAGCGATCATGTAGCGACGCACCAGCGATCATGTGGCGACGCACCAGCGATCCTGACCAGGTCAGATCGCTAGAGCGTCGCTAAAGTGTGACGGTCATTATTTTTCTCCCTATTCTATTTCAACTTTTATCACTGACATGCTGATTATAACCTGTTACTATCTTTTGACCTTAAGCCTGTGTGCACACGTCGTGTTTTTATTACTGCTTTTTCATGCGGTTTTGCTTGCTTGCTGATTTTCACAAATCTGCATGGAAAACTTTAAGTCAGCAAAGTCATTGAGAATCCTGAAGTTTTGTACACATGTTCAGGATTTTTTCTTTACAGATTTGGTTGCAGAAAAAAATCTGCCGCATGTCAATTCTTTCTGCATTTTTCGGCTGTGTTTTCATCCTTGAAAGTGTTCTGTTCCCACTTAAAGGCGATTGAAGGTATACTGTTAAGACAACAGTGTGAGAAGTCCTACCTTCGTCCAAGAAGTAGGGCAGACAGGACCAGAGTTACTTCTGTGTGGATGGATTCAAACGTTCACATGGTGAGATGAAACATCGGTAGTTTATTTGATCCATTGGCCAAAGACATGCGGTAGTATGATACTGGAGTAGTCAGAGTACCTGGTACTGTGGTTGTCTTGTGGGTATTGACCTCTGGAGCCACTACTGGTCAAAAAACCTTGGCCATCAGTGGCCCAAAAGAGAGACATGTACTTCTCACACGGTGACTGGATCTAAAATGGATGCCAGGAAGTGATGTCACACACAGGGCTGCAAAACACTCCCGCAAACTAGAAAAATCTAAAGAACAGGGGAGCAGCACAAGGATTCTGGCCAGTAGGTGGCAGCAGCAGACGAGCAGGAATAACGTAAGATAATGATAACAACAGCTATAAGAAATAAATAAAAGAAACGGCACAGAAAGCAACAAACAAAAGTAAAAATAACACCTCAAAAGGCATAAAAATGTAAAAAAATGTGTGTTTTTCCCAGGAGATGCAGATTTGGTGCAGAAAATTCTACAATGTGTGCCCATAGGCTCAGTGTCACAGACTTATCAGCACATGACACAGGTGCAACTGCAAACATTTGGACAACATTTAACATGTATGGGACCTTTTGTCTATCTCCACTAATTCAATCTTGCACTCATCTTCCAATCAGGCGGCAAATTGAGCATAAAACATAACCCGACACACACAAAACGCTGCCATCACTCACCAAAATACACTTTTCAATAATCTCAATTATCTAAAATTGTTTAATATTGTCAGCCCTGGGCTCAAATTTTCAAGACTACCTATCTGTAACCCTATCTATAATCTCAGTAGCATATTACAGGTGTAGTATATGGGGGTGTAGTAATGTACTGTATTACAGGTGTAGTATATGGGGGTGTAGTGATGCAGTATATTACAGGTGTAGTATATGGGGGTGTAGTGATGCAGTATATTACAGGTGTAGTATATGGGGGTGTAGTGATGCAGTATATTACAGGTGTAGTATATGGGGGTGTAGTGATGCAGTATATTACAGGTGTAGTATATGGGGGTGTAGTGATGTAGTATATTACAGGTGTAGTATAGGGGGGTGTAGTGATGTAGTATATTACAGGTGTAGTATAGGGGGGTGTAGTGATGTAGTATATTACAGGTGTAGTATATGGGGGTGTAGTGATGTAGTTTATTACAGGTGTAGTATAGGGGGGTGTAGTGATGTAGTATATTACAGGTGTATATAGGGGTATAGTGATGTAGTATATTACAGGTGCAGTACATGGGGATTGTAGTGATGTAGTATATTACAGGTGTATATGGGGGTGTAGTGATGTAGTATATTACAGGCAGGGCCGGATTATAGGCGGGGCAGACGGGGCTTCAGCCCCGGGGGCCCCACCACAAGAGCCTCTGAGGGGGCCCCCACCACCATCTGTGTGTCCGCCATTTTATTAATGTCGCAGTGGTTCAAGACTGCACTGTACCTTTAATGTATTTCAATCCCGGCCATCACTGTACTGCAGACACGCCCACTGCACGCTGTGTGGGCTGCGTCTGCCAGGATGACGTCACTGCGCTGCTGTTTCTTCCTGCCGTAGAGGAGCTTGTGGGAGGACCGGAGGTCTCAGTGGATCCCGGTAAGTATGATGTCATTAATCATGGTGCCGGCCGGGCAGGAGACTGCAGTGAGGAGGGAGCAGGACGCCGCTGATAACTTCAGACGGGATTCCATAGTGTCAGCGGCCACTCTGCTCGGGATCAGTGTGAGTTATTGCCGGAGTTTGAACTGCTGCAGATCATGTCGGGCTGTCAGTGCCGTGTCATCGGCCTCATCCCTCCCCTGCAATAACCCACACTGATCTCCAGCACAGAAATCACTACACAGATCATGCACTGATCACATCTGAGCCTGCAGCACACAATACACTATATGGCCCATATTACATATAGAATATGTTATATCCTGTCCTGTAGGTCCATGTGTGATCAGTGCAGGGCATTGTATATCTGTGTACATGGTATACCACATCCAGTGTACAGAGTAGTGTGATATACTGTGTACACACATCAGATGGTATATAATAATGTGTATCTTGTATAACATCTGGTGTCTGTATCACAGTATATTGTGTACCAGTCATGTATTCTCCTGTACACTGTACAGGAGCGTACCTTTGGGGGGCATGCGTCATATTTGTCCCTGCACAGTAATCAGGGGGGTACCATTAAAAAGTGTGAGGCAGCAGTATGGTGGGAGAAAATTGTAAGTGGAGAGTATTGGTGGAGAAAAGTGTGAGGGGCATAGTATAGAGGCTGGGTAGTGGGGATGGGGGGATAAGAAGTATAGAGAAGGGGCAGCATGGTGGCCAGTGTGAGGGCACAGTATGCTGAGGAGGGGGAATGTGAGACTGAGGTGCAGTATGGTGACTGTATAGTGAAGCAGGTAGGCAGTATAGAGAAGGGGCAGCATGGTGGCCAGTGTGAGGGCACAGTATGGAGGGCACAGTATGCTGAGGAGGGGGAATGTGAGACTGAGGTGCAGTATGGTGACTGTATAGTGAAGCAGGTAGGCAGTATAGAGAAGGGGCAGCATGGTGGCCAGTGTGAGGGCACAGTATGGAGGGCACAGTATGCTGAGGAGGGGGAATGTGAGACTGAGGTGCAGTATGGTGACTGTATAGTGAAGCAGGTAGGCAGTATAGAGAAGGGGCAGCATGGTGGCCAGTGTGAGGGCACAGTATGGAGGGCACAGTATGGAGGGCACAGTATGCTGAGGAGGGGGAATGTGAGACTGAGGTGCGGTATGGTGACTGTATAGTGAAGGAGGTAGGCAGTATAGAGAAGGGGCAGCATGGTGGCCAGTGTGAGGGCACAGTATGGAGGGCACAGTATGCTGAGGAGGGGGAATGTGAGACTGAGGTGCGGTATAGTGACTGGGTAGTGAAGGAGGTAGGCAGTATAGAGAAGGGGCAGCATGGTGGCCAGTGTGAGGGCACAGTATGGAGGGCACAGTATGCTGAGGAGGGGGAATGTGAGACTGAGGTGCAGTATGGTGACTGTATAGTGAAGGAGGTAGGCAGTATAGAGAAGGGGCAGCATGGTGGCCAGTGTGAGGGCACAGTATAGAGGGCACAGTATGCTGAGGAGGGGGAATGTGAGACTGAGGTGCAGTATAGTGACTGGATAGTGAAGGAGATAAGCAGTATAGAGAAGGGGCAGCATGGTGGCCAGTGTGAGGGCACAGTATGGAGGGCACAGTATGCTGAGGAGGGGGAATGTGAGACTGAGGTGCGGTATGGTGACTGTATAGTGAAGGAGGTAGGCAGTATAGAGAAGGGGCAGCATGGTGGTCAGTGTGAGGGCACAGTATGGAGGGCACAGTATGCTGAGGAGGGGGAATGTGAGACTGAGGTGCAGTATGGTGACTGTATAGTGAAGGAGGTAGGCAGTATAGAGAAGGGGCAGCATGGTGGCCAGTGTGAGGGCACAGTATGGAGGGCACAGTATGCTGAGGAGGGGGAATGTGAGAGTGAGTTGCACTTTCAGTGATTTTGGTACTGAGGGTGAGGGCAGTATAGAGAGGGGATTGCATGGGGAACAGTGTGAGGGTACAGCTCAGGAGGGGGCGTGTGAGGAGGGGGCACAGTATACACATTTCGAAGTATAGTGGGTACACAATGTAGAGGCCTGTGTGAAGAGGGGGCCCAGAACTGAAAGAAGAGGCCATGTACCATAAGAATGACATTGTGTGGGTCATTTTGTGCAGGGAGCACAATGAGGGGCAATTATTTATTCAGACGCACAGCGTAGGTCATATATTTATATTTAGGAGCATTATAATCATTCTGCTATTTATTTTAAGGGCATAATGTCGGGATGTGCTGCAGAAGGCCCGGGAGGTCTGCAGAGAGACGCTGTAGAAGACCCGGGAGGTCTGCAGAGAGGAGCTGTAGAAGACCCGGGAGGTCTGCAGAGAGGAGCTGCAGAAGACTCGGGAGGTCTGCAGAGAGGAGCTGCAGAAGACTCGGGAGGTCTGCAGAGAGGAGCTGCGGATGTGAAAAGTCATCATGACGTCTGGACAAGATGGAGAAGAAAGAATAAGATGACTCTGATCAGAGAAGATGTCATCTACAAGGTACCTGGATGTGACTGTATGTGTGTGATACTCAATGCTTCTCATCAGGACTGTGGTTCCTGTATGGTCCAAAGTCTTATAGATACTGATAACAACTCCCAGCATTTTCTTACAATTGTTGAGGACATACTGGGAGTTGTTAATTCATGTGATACCAATGTATATGGGGATGTGACATTACAATATATTGTTGTAGTAAATTTGGTACTGTAGTCATGTATTGGTGGTTCTGGTGATATATTCGTTTACTGATGAGGGTGCTAGTGATGTATTTTGGTATTGCTTTTGGTTCTGTTGCTGTACACTGTGTGCAGAATTATTAGGCAAGTTGTATTTTAGAGGATTTTTTTTTATTATTGATCAACAGCAATGTTCTCAATCAGCCCAAAAGACTCATAAATATCAAATCTTAATATTTTTGGAAGTTGGAGTGGCTTTTTTAGATTTGGCTATCTTAGGAGGATATCTGTTTGTGCAGGTAACTATTACTGTGCAGAATTATTAGGCAACTTAATGAAAAGCAAATCTATTCCCATCTCACTTGTTTATTTTCACCAGGTAAACCAATATAACTGCACAAAATTTAGAAATAAACATTTCTGACATGCAAACACAAAACCCAAAAAATGAGTGCCCAATATAGCCCCCTTTCTTTCTGATGACACTCAGCAGCCGAACATCCATAGATTCTGTCATTGCTTGATCTGTTTACGATCAACATTGCGTGCCGCAGCCACCACAGCCTCCAGACACTGCTCCCAGAGGTGTACTGTTTTCCCTCCCTGTAGATCTCACATTTTATGAGGGACCACAGGTTCTCTATGAGGTTCAGATCAGGTGAACAAGGGGCCATGTCATTATTTTTTCATCTTTTAGACCTTTACTGGCCAGCCATGCTGTGGAGTAGTTGGATGCATGTGATGGAGCATTGTCCTGCATGAAAATCATGTTTTTCTTGAACGATACCGACTTTTTCCTGTACCACTGCGTGAAGAATTTGTCTTCCAGAAACTGGCAGTAGGTCTGGGAGTTGAGCTTTACTCAATCCTCAACGCGAAAAGGTCCCACAAGTTGATCTTTGATGATCCCAGCCCATACCAGTGCCCACCTCCACCTTGCCGGCGTCTGAGTCGGAGTGGAGCTCTCTGCTCTTTACTGATCCAGCCTCTGGCCCATCCATCCGGCCCATCAAGAGTCACTCTCATTTCATCAGTCCATAAAACCTTTGAAAAATCATTCTTAAGATATTTCTTGGCCCAGTCTTGACATTTTATCTTCTGTGTCTTGGTCAAAGGTGGTCGTTTTTCAGCCTTCCTTACCTTGGCCATGTCCCTGAGTATGGCACACCTTGTGCTTTTTGATACTCCAGTAACGTTGCTGCTCTGAAATATGGCCAAACTGGTGGCAAATGGCATCTTGGCAGCTTCACGCTTGATTTTCCTCTATTCATGGGCAGTTATTTTGCGCCTTTTTTGCCCAATACGCTTCTTGCGACTCTGTTGGCTATTTGCCATGAAACGCTTGATTGTTCGGTGATCACGCTTCATAAGTTTGGCAATTTCAAGACTGCTGCATCCCTCTACAAGACATCTCACAATATGAACTTTTCAGAGCCCGTCACATCTCTCTTCTGACCCATTCTGCCAAAGGAAAGGAAATTGCCTAATAATTAAGCACACCTTATATAGGGTGTTGATGTCATTACACCGCACCCCTCCTCATTACAGAGATGCACATCACCGGATTTACTTAATTGGTAGTTGGCGCTCAAGCCTATACAGCTTGGAGTAGGACGACATGTATAAAAAGCATCATGTGATCAAAATACTCATTTGTTTAATAATTCTGCACACAGTGTATTTATGTACATTTTACTGATTCTGATCCTGTACACATGTAGCAAGCCATAATTTGTAAAATTACATGACCGCAAGGGTTTCTACATTGTTAGTAGCATTAAAGGGGTTGTCCAGGTTTGTGATGAAAGTTTCTATGTGATTGCAGACTTCTGAATCCTCAGTGTGCAAACGGCACACTGTCAGGACTTTCCGATGCCAGCAGTGAGAGCTTGAGGGCATGTAACTTTTGAGTGAGGCTGCAGACGTCTAATTTGAATGTGGCCGGAAGTAAGCAAATCGCATACTTGCAGTCCCATGACTACTTGCTCATGGCACGGGAAAATCATGACAGTGTGCAGTCCGCAAGCTGTGAGAATTTAGAAGTCTGCAGTCATATAGGATAACTACAAATTTTCCTTGTCGAGCTGGACAACCCCTTTAATAATAAAAGTAAGCCCCATAGCATGCCCAATCCAACAACCTGTAATATACTCAATGTAAGGATTTAGCTCTGCTTGCTAATTCCAGAAGTGGTCACATGACCACTTGCAGGTCATTTTAATACTTTGAATCACAATTAGCTTCTCTTCCTGCTTCTCTTTATGGGCTGTAGTATTCCACTGAACATTGAGAGAATTAGGAAGAGCAGCTCATCGGCACGTGGCAAGTGTGAAAATGGCGTATGAGCGGTCACATGACAACTACTCAAACCGCATAAGCCGTGTATAGAAGGGGGCGCCAAACTGACCTCCTACTCCATGGACAGGAAAACCTAGATCCACCTCTGATACTGTGTATGGCATACCGTGTACAGACATCAGCTGCTATGTACTACTCCGGAGATAATACAATAGAGAGCACATTGTGATTTTTAGCAACCATTGCTGCCAGTGAGAACTTTCCCTTTCTGTATTTTTACTATTCCTTGGCTGTCTTAACATTGGGATCAATACAAAAATGTGAGTAACTCTCTGTGTATAAGTGTAAATGTGAATGTGTCAGAACAGGATAAGATCCATGCTCAGTGGATTTATTTCTAAATGCTTCAGTTCGTGCTCTACTGTTATGGCTAAAAATGTTAACGTTATGGGGCCCCTACCAGATTTTCTGCCGAGGGGCCCCCACCAACCTTAATCTGGCCCTGATTACAGGTGTATATGGGGGGTATAGTGATGTGGTATATTACAGGTGCAGTACATGGGGAGTGTAGTGATGTAGTTTATTACAGGTGTAGTATAGGGGGGTGTAGTGATGCAGTGTATTACAGGTGCAGTATATGGGGTGTAGTGATGTAGTTTATTACAGGTGTATATGGGGGTGTAGTGATGTGATATATTGCAGGTGCAGTATATGGGAGTGTAGTGATGTAGTTTCTTACAGGTGTATATAGGGGTGTGGTGATGTGGTATATTACAGGTGTAATATATGGGGGTGTAGTGATGTAGTATATTACAGGTGTAGTATAGGGGGGTGTAGTGATGTGGTATATTACAGGTGCAGTACATGGGGAGTGTAGTGATGTAGTTTATTACAGGTGTAGTATAGGGGGGTGTAGTGATGCAGTATATTACAGGTGCAGTATATGGGGTGTAGTGATGTAGTTTATTACAGGTGTATATGGGGGTGTAGTGATGTGATATATTGCAGGTGCAGTATATGGGAGTGTAGTGATGTAGTTTCTTACAGGTGTATATAGGGGTGTGGTGATGTGGTATATTACAGGTGTAATATATGGGGGTGTAGTGATGTAGTATATTACAGGTGTAGTATAGGGGGGTGTAGTGATGTAGTATATTACAGGTGCAGTACATGGGGAGTGTAGTGATGTAGTTTATTACAGGTGTAGTATAGGGGGGTGTAGTGATGCAGTATATTACAGGTGCAGTATATGGGGTGTAGTGATGTAGTTTATTACAGGTGTATATGGGGGTGTAGTGATGTGATATATTGCAGGTGCAGTATATGGGAGTGTAGTGATGTAGTATCTTACAGGTGTATATAGGGGTGTGGTGATGTGGTATATTACAGGTGTAATATATGGGGGTGTAGTGATGTAGTATATTACAGGTGTAGTATAGGGGGGTGTAGTGATGTAGTATATTACAGGTGCAGTACATGGGGAGTGTAGTGATGTAGTTTATTACAGGTGTAGTATAGGGGGGTGTAGTGATGCAGTATATTACAGGTGCAGTATATGGGGTGTAGTGATGTAGTTTATTACAGGTGTATATGGGGGTGTAGTGATGTGATATATTGCAGGTGCAGTATATGGGAGTGTAGTGATGTAGTTTCTTACAGGTGTATATAGGGGTGTGGTGATGTGGTATATTACAGGTGTAATATATGGGGGTGTAGTGATGTAGTATATTACAGGTGTAGTATAGGGGGGTGTAGTGATGTAGTATATTACAGGTGTATATAGGGGTATAGTGATGTAGTATATTACAGGTGTAGTATATGGAGGTGTAGTGATGTAGTATATTACAGGTGTATATGGGGGTGTAGTGATGTAGTTTATTACAGGTGTATATAGGGGTGTGGTGATGTGGTATATTACAGGTGTAATATATGGGGGTGTAGTGATGTAGTATATTACAGGTGTAGTATAGGGGGGTGTAGTGATGTAGTATATTACAGGTGTATATAGGGGTATAGTGATGTAGTATATTACAGGTGTAGTATATGGAGGTGTAGTGATGTAGTATATTACAGGTGTATATGGGGGTGTAGTGATGTAGTTTATTACAGGTGTATATAGGGGTGTGGTGATGTGGTATATTACAGGTGTAATATATGGGGGTGTAGTGATGTAGTATATTACAGGTGTAGTATAGGGGGGTGTAGTGATGTAGTATATTACAGGTGTATATAGGGGTATAGTGATGTAGTATATTACAGGTGTAGTATATGGAGGTGTAGTGATGTAGTATATTACAGGTGTATATGGGGGTGTAGTGATGTAGTATATTACAGGTGTAGTATAGGGGGGTGTAGTGATGTAGTATATTACAGGTGTAGTATATGGGGGTGTAGTGATGTGGTATATTACAGGTGTAGTATAGGGGGGTGTAGTGATGTAGTATATTACAGGTGTATATGGGGGTGTAGTGATGTAGTATATTACAGGTGTAGTATAGGGGGGTGTAGTGATGTAGTATATTACAGGTGTAGTATATGGGGGTGTAGTGATGTGGTATATTACAGGTGTAGTATAGGGGGGTGTAGTGATGTAGTATATTACAGGTGTAGTATATGGGGGTGTAGTGATGTAGTATATTACAGGTGTAGTATAGGGGGGTGTAGTGATGTAGTATATTACAGGTGTAGTATATGGGGGTGTAGTGATGTGGTATATTACAGGTGTAGTATAGGGGGGTGTAGTGATGTAGTATATTACAGGTGTATATGGGGGTGTAGTGATGTAGTATATTACAGGTGTAGTATAGGGGGGTGTAGTGATATAATTTATTACAGGTGTAGTATAGGGGGGTGTAGTAATGTGGTATATTACAGGTGTAGTATATGGAGGGGGTGTAGTGATATATAAAATTGGCAGCTTTGTCACCAAAGAAGAGGAAGGGGGAGCCAGGCATAATCTCTTGCACAGGGGCCCCAAGCTGTCAGTGTCCGCCCCTACCATATGGATATCTGACATACCCCGATATTACATTTACGGTACTTATGCCAGCTTAGTTAACATTTTGGAAAGTGGGCATGCTTAGTTTGATTGAGCACATCCTGATAGATTCATCATGATTTATACCACAAAACAGTAAGATATGATGGAAATTACTAACCGGTCTATAACATTTCTAATGCTGGAACATGGCAGCTGAATGAAATGCCAAATTCCTATATAGGTGCACGTAATTAGTCTTGCACACGTTACGTGTCATCAGGTCATAAGTGTCCAGTTTTTGCTCTTATTTTCTTCCCGCTGTTCTCCTAAGTGGTACATTTAACAATAAATAAATAAAGTTCATTTTGTTTTCTTTCTATACAGTAGATATGGGCTTTTTTTACTTGCTGCTATTTCTAGTTTATACCAAAGGTATATGGCCCACATGATAACACTACAGAGTAAAGCCTGCTTTACACGGTACGATCTATCGTGCAATTTTACGATCAATCGTACCCGATCCTGTCGTTTGTGCGTCACGGGCAATTAGTTGCCCGTGGCGCACAAAGTCGTTAAACCCTGTCACACGCACTTATCTGCTGTGCGACGTCGCTGTGGGCGGCGAACATCCTCTTCCTGAAGGGGGCGGGACGTTCGGCGTCACAGCGACGTCACACAGCGGCCGGCCAATAGAAGCGGAGGGGCAGAGATGAGCAGGACGTAAACATTCCGCCCACCTCCTTCCTTCCGCATATCTGGCGGGTGCCGCGGGACGGAGGTAAGCTGCTGTTCATCGTTCCCGGGATGTCACACAGAGCGGCGTGTGCTACCCCGAGAACGATGAGCAACTGGCGCCATTTTAATTAAACGAGATTATGAAACCGAGCGCCGAGTACACGACTCACGATTTGTGAGCGATACTGCGTCACTCGGAGGTGTCACACAGCCCGACGTCGCAAGCGATGCCAGATGTGCGTAACAAAAACCGTGACCCCGACGATGCATCGCACGATAGCTCGTCTCGTGTAAAGCACCCTTAAGGAAATCTTAAGGAAATCTAGGAAAAATTGAGATATTTAGCATACAATAATGGCTATTTCTATATCTGCCTAGTAACCACGTCAAGGCATACCTCGTATACTAGTATATGAGATTCCCTTGACGTGGCTACTGGGCAGATATAAAAATGGCCATTTTTGTATGGTAAATATATCAACTTTTCCTAGATAGCTTTCAGCAGTAATGCGTATCTATATTCTTACATTCATGGTTTGCATGTTTAAGCATTTCAGAGCACAAAACTCCCCCATAATAGATTGGCTTCTTTGTAACTTGCCTTTAACATCCTTAAATAAAATAACAGTAATTTATTTACAGCCCCTCATTGTTATAGCTTTAATATTTACAAATACTCTTATTAGAATGATGACTAATTTGCGGTGTTCCTAGCTCTTTGTCATATAGTTACTGCACCTGTATATATATATATATATACATGAAGAGAATGTCTATTGGGCAGAAGGTGATTTTCTCCGGAGATTACCATGGCTGTGGATAAGTATCTTAGGAGACGTGTATTAATACCTGAAGCAGGAACATTGGAAGTGTCTTGTGCGGAGCTCAGCTCGTGCCCCACACATCTGAGTATGGCGCAGAATATTCTCTTCTGGCTTCACATTAAGCAGTGTCCATGCAGAATCTGCATCTAATTAAATAAAATGGTGTCTGTTAATTAAAAAGGCGCCCGCAGCACTGCACCTTGATGAAAAATTGCAGAGCAAGCTGCAGAGGATAAGGCAGTCAGTAAAATAATGTGGACGCACAAATCATTTTACAAAAAAGGCAAGTACTTTATTATCTGCTGAATATTACATTGTTGCTTTATTGTATGAAACAATTCCATATACAATATACAAAGGTGAGTATAAAATGTCCTGTGACACTGAGACTGAATGGAGGTGAAATCTATGGCACTTAACCCGTTGTCTGCTGAAGGGTGAGCACTGTTTTCTGGAACAGGGTGCCGCTCTCCTGGGTAGCAGCCAAGGGATTAAATAAGGAGGGCAGAGCTGCAGCAGAAATGCTGGTGATTTTTGTACCCTGGAGAAAGAGCTCGGGTTTTGAGTGTTATACAAATAGATGCTGTTCTAGAAAGTTTCTTGGCCATTAATTCCAAGCGGAGCTACCACTTGTGGGTGGAAGCTTGTGACATAGCACCATTTAACAGAGATGGACCGATACACCAGTGATCTGAACCGGAAGATGGAGGGAGGGAGAGTCTTGTGGCGTCTCCTAGCACTTTCACAGATCTCCATACATAGACCCTACACACAGACTTAGTAGATTTCATCTTGTGCATGCTCTATAAGCGGCCATCGTGTCCTAGACCCCAGCATAGGAAAGTCACAGTAAACACCAGCTCCATTTTACAACTTTATACCCCAGTACTATAAATCCCATCTTATCGTCATAACTTTAAGTGTGATATATATCCCCTGAGCCTTTGACTGTGCACAAGGCTGTATCATGGCTTACTATGACTATGCCAAAGACTGAGGGTATGTGCACATGGCGGTTTTGTTTTTTTTTTGTTTTGTTTTTTTTAGCCGGAAACTTTCCAAATCCTCCTCTAAATCTCACAAATTCTCAAAAACTTGGAGGAACTGCTGAGTTTCTGCTTAAAAAAAATAGCAAAAAGGTTCTGTGCGCACATACCTTGTCTCTGGTCCAAAAACTAAGCAAAAAGGTTCTGTGCACATATACCTAGTGTCTGGTACAAGAGGTTAGCAAAAAGGTTCTGTGTACACACCTAGTTTCTGCTCCAAAAACTCAGCAAAAAGGTTCTGTGTGCACATACCTAGTGTCTGGTACTAAAACTAAGCAAAAAGGTTCAGTGCGCTCATACCTAGTGTCTGGTACTAAAACTAAGCAAAAAGGTTCAGTGCGCTCATACCTAGTGTCTGGTACTAAAACTAAGCAAAATGGTTCTGTGCGCTCATACCTAGTGTCTGGTACTAAAACTAAGCAAAATGGTTCTGTGCGCACATACCTAGTTTCTGCTTCGAAAATTCAACAAAAAAGGTGCTGTGCTCATATACCTAGTTTCTGCTCCAGAACTCAGCAAAAACGTTCTGTGCACAAATACCTAGCTTCTGCTCCAAAAACTCAGAATAAAGGTTCTGTGTGCATACACCTAGTGTCTGGTCCAAGAACTCAGTAAAAAGGTTCTGTGCGCACAAACCTAGAATCTGCTCCAATAACTCAGCAAAAAAGTTATGTGTGCACATACCTAGTTTCTGCTCCAAAAACTCAACAAAAAGGTTCTGTGCACACACACCTAGTGTCTGGTACAAGAATTTAGCAAAAAGGTTCTGTGCACACACCTAGTTTCTGCTCCAAAAACTCAGCAAAAAGGTTCTGTGTGCACATACTTAGTTTCTTCTCCAAAACTCGGCAAAAAATCTCAATGCGCACAAACCCCAAAGAAATGTTCACACTGAGTTTTCTTCAGAAATTGAGCGATTCTCCAAAATCCTCTTCAAAAACTCTTGGATAACTTTTACAATACATTTTTTAGGCAAATTAATTTTGCAGTTCATATGAGGAGTTTTGAGAACTTTATTTTTTCCTGCAGAGGTTTTGAAATAGGCCTAGTGGAAAGAAGACCGTTTATGGAACAGGAAACGTCTCCAAACTAGACTTTGCCCAATCGAAAGGCTGCAAAGAAAGCTTTCGGAAAAAACTCTTCAAAACCTCTGAAGGAAAATGAAATGCACCTAATAAAAAATTCCCCCAAACAGAAAAGTTTACTGAAGTAGTTTCAGCTAAAAAAAAAACCGCATGGATTTTGAACTTTCCAAAACCTCAGTGTGAACCTAGTCAGAAACGTATCATGTTGTTGGCACTAAATACTGTATATGTGTTGTGTATTCAGCCACAATACTGCCAAGTGCGCGAGTCCTAAGACTTGGGCTACACACAGTGTTTTTGTAGCACAATAGATGCAGACCATAGTAATATATAGAGCAGCTTTCATTAGATTTTCATCATTCAACTAAATGTCAAGAAAAATGGAGTAACAAAAAATATATATGTAAGTTGTTGGACAGTAACCAAAGGCTGCGTGTCTCTGGCCATTCCTTTTATATATATTTTTTTACCTTAAAAAAATAAATAAGAACAAGTCCCAGCTGAGCCTTCAGGGAGTAAAGAATGTTCCCAACATTGAGGTTTCCTTTTTTTACTGTCTATGATCTCTTCCCCTTCTTTTTAAAGAGAACCAACCACCAGGATTTTCCTATATAAACTAAAGCCAGTGCTATACTGGCGCTATCATGCTGATTCTATACATACCTTTAGTTGTGAGATCGGATGTATACTTTCTGAATTATAGGCAAGTAAAATTTTTATAATGCACTGTTACTTGATTGATAGGTGCAACGGAATATCTAATAGGTGGGTCGGGCTTTGCTAGTTATTCCTGCCCCTGTCTGCTGTCTGTCCTTCCTACCCCTGTCTCTGTTATTACAGGGGAAGGAGGGACGGAGGAAGCACAGGGGGAGGAAGGACAAGCAGCAGACAGGGGTGGGAATAACTAGCAAAACCCAACTCACCTATTAGATATTCCGTTGCACCTATCATCAAATAACAGTGCATTTCACAAACTTTACTTGCCTGTATTTCAGAAAGTATACATCTGATCCCACAACTAAAGGTATGTATAGAATCAGCATGATAGCACCAGTATAGCACTGGCTTTAGTTTATATATGAAAATTCTGCTCGGTTGGTCCTCTTTAAGGAAAAAAAAGAACTGGAAAGGATGAAAGACCTAAAGTGCAGCTCACTTGAAAGGCTTTGGGAACCCAATAGTATATCATTACTCAGTCACATATGATCCCTATAGGTCCAGTTTCTGTAATGTAATTATTTGTCACAGCTGGAATCGATTAGCATGACATGTAAAGGACAGTCAATTTAAAAACAGTGCTTTTTACAGGCAGAAGACTTTAAATCCAAGATATCAACCCTTCTTTTTTCATGCCCTGAGATTACTACAAGAATTGATTGTCTGTTACGGTGTTGTTAAAATGCTGGCCTTCGGTGAACTTTGGAGATTAATGTGGGCACACGATTTCTATACTAGCATCCTGATCTCAGTAGGACATTCATTTTTTATGTTTTTTTTTTTATTTTTAAGAACATCCAGGATAGTGTGGAGTATTTGGCAATCAATAACTAGCTGTACACAGGACTGATCTTGTAAAAAGAACCATCTGTACAATTATCATACAATGTACAAAAAATAATAATAACTGTATAGGTATGGATACATGAGCACTGTGCTAGATGATTGGGAACAAGCAGCGACACCATTATGTTTACAACCTGAGATTGTCTCTATGTTTGTAGGTATTATCTTTTCTAGATTTTTGATCCAGTTTCGGTATGCGACAAATCTATTATTCTACAGTTTGTGCTTATATCAATGTGACTTCTGTACAAAACACATTGGGTCTCATGCAGGCAAAAAAAATTATTGGAGCAAATGTCCAAGCCACCATTGTTCATGGGTGAAACCCATTGCAACCCCAGTGCTAGCCACCATTGTTCAGGGTGGAACCCATTGCAACCCCGTTGCTAGCCACCATTGTTCATGGGTGGAATCCATTGCAATCCCAGTGCTAGCCACCATTGTTCATGGGTGGAATCCATTGCAAACCTGGTGCTAGCCACAATTATTCATGGGTGGAACCCATTGCAACCCCAGTGCTAGCCACCATTGTTCATGGGTGGAACCCATTGCAACCTCGGTGCTAGTTCCCATTGTTCATGGGTGGAACCCATTGCATCCCTGGTGCTAGCCACCATTGTTCATGGCTGGAATCCTTTCCAACCCCAGTGCTAGCCACCGTTCATGGGTGGAACCCAATGCAACCCTGGTGCTAGCTACCATTGTTCATGGGTGGAACCCATTGCAACCTCGGTGCTAGCCACCATTGTTCATGGGTGGAACCCATTGAAATCCCAGTTCTAGCCACCATTGTTCATGGGTGGAACCCATTGCAACCTCGGTGCTAGCCACCATTGTTCATGGGTGGAACCAATTGGATGGGCCTTTTTTTATTTTATTCTTTTATACACATAAGCCCTCTTGTTGCTTTCTTCAACAATTAAAGTATGCAGTGAATATGAGCACAAGGGTACATTATGTACCCTCAAATTAGGCACAAGGCTATCTATGAAGACTATAGCGTAATGTATCCCTAAATCAGTGTTCTGCGTACTCCGCTTCCATTTCATACCACGGATCTTTCTTCTTCACTACTCATATTCAAGATGTCAGAGCCAGATGTAACACAGTTCTCATTTAGCATCGTCAGTGTATCACAGAACAATGCACAATGCCCTCCTGGCACTGCAGGTGCCGCAAAGGGGGTGACTTGATCTCTACTGAAGGTGCATTCAACAGTTAAGGTTTACGGTAGAAACAAACAGGCATATTTTTAAGTGGCAAATGTGGAATATCCACAATGCAAAAATAATAATAATAAAAAAATAAATAAAGTTGCTCAGTCCATGCAGCCCCATTTCATGCTAGAAGAGCACATTACTATGGTACTCTGGTATAATAAAGAGCTTTAGGCCTACTGAGATACATACAGAACATCTATATCATGGATTATCTAGAGTCATTTGTGTAACCAATGGACATTGACTATAGAGCCATACGGTCAAATTTGGCAAGTTGTGGCCCTATAGGTATAACTCGTTTACAAGCAAGCGGACAGAGCTTTCCTAACTTTGAAATTCTGTATTTTTCAGAACAAATCATTCTTACTTTATCTTTTCTAGGTTACATAACAGTCCCCAAAAAGACCAAGCTTCACATCAGTAATATTAAATGGGACCTTTCACCAGGTCAAAAGTGGTCAGTTTGTACTGATATTCTATTCCCTTTGTTCCCCGGAGTATATCTTTTTTTGTTTTTCTACAATCCTCTATACTGATCCATCAGTATGGACCATTTTATTTAGTGCTAACCCTTAAGGTCGTTCCTCGGGGGCATGGATTATAATGTAGAGCAGCCTAAAGACACGCCCCCAAAGAATCCTAAAAGGAATATCCACTTTATAAAGACCGTAAAAATGAGCACTAAATAAAAACAAATAGCAAATTTACAAAAAAATTTTTAATAAAAGATTACTCGGGATAGGAACAGCAACTGCCTACATTTGCCACAGTTTTCTAGTGAATGTTGGCATGTTTTGCCCAGTGAGTATAGTGGTTTCACTATGTCCACTTTTAACTTTGAGACAGGTCCTCTTTAAACTAGTAGTGAAGTGATCACTAAATAGAATCCATCTATTGATGATGATAACGATGGGGATTGTGCATTTGGGAATTGACCATTGCTATATAACTACATAACTACACCATGAGGCACCAGACCTACATGTCTACAGCTACACCATCAGGTACCAGACCTACAAGTCTATAGCTACACCATGTGGCAGCAGATCTACTTGTCTATAGCTACACCATGAAGCACCAGACCTGAATGTCTATAGCTACACCATGAGGCACCAGACCTACATGTCTATAGCTACACCATGAAGCACCAGACCTAAATGTCTATAGCTACACCACGAGGCACCAGACCTACATGTCTATAGCTACACCATGAGGCACCAGACCTACATGTCTATAGCTACACCATGAGGCACCAGACCTACATGTCTATAGCTACACCATGAGGCACCAGACCTACATGTCTATAGCTACACCATGAGGCACCAGACCTACATGTCTATAGCTACACCACGAGGCACCAGACCTACATGTTTATAGCTACAACACAAGGCACTAGACCTACATGTCTATGGCTACACCATGAGGCACCAGACCTACATGTCTATAGCTACAGCACGAGGCACCAGACTTATATCTCTATAGCTACACCACGAGGCACCAGACCTACATGTCTATAGCTACACCACGAGGCACCAGACCTACATGTTTATAGCTACACCACGAGGCACCAGACCTACATGTCTATAGCTACACCATGAGGCACCAGACCTACATGTCTATAGCTACACCATGAGGCACCAGACCTACATGTCTATAGCTACACCACGAGGCACCAGACCTACATGTTTATAGCTACAACACAAGGCACTAGACCTACATGTCTATTGCTACACCATGAGGCACCAGACCTACATGTCTATAGCTACAGCACGAGGCACCAGACCTACATGTCTATAGCTACACCACGAGGCACCAGACCTACATGTTTATAGCTACACCACGAGGCACCAGACCTACATGTCTATAGCTACACCATGAGGCGGCAGACCTACATGTCTATAGCTACACCATGAGACACCAGACCTACATGTACCAAATGGAAAACATAAAAAAACCCATAAAGTTCATGATTGTTTTAAGATTTCAATTTAAATAAGCAATATATCCACATAAATGTAAAAAAATATATATACTTTGGTATCTATTTCAAGCCTTTCAGACTGAGTAGTAGACACAAAATGATGTGGGTCAGCGCTGTGCCTTCTACAATGGGGAAGAGGTTTTCCTTCCAGAAACTAATTTGCCGTCATGTTTTTTTTTATCTCACAGTTACAGGCTGAGACAATTGCAAGTGAGATGTCATGTCAGACAACTGGAGGCTGCGGGTCCTTTGTAAACTAGACAGTTGGATCTTGCCATACGGCAACTTTCTATACATTGTATATGCATGTATTCTGATGACGCTCAACCAATGCAGACTCTGGGGACTGAAATCTCAGTTTATCTGCTTTCATATAAATGTATTAATTCATAACCAGACTCAAAAGCATTTTGGAGCTAGATTAGGAAAATTGCTGATTTTATGTAGGTCAATACCCTGCAGTGTCTGGAAACAATGTGGACATATTCATTTCTTGTTGTTTTTTTCTTCCAGAGTGTGACTGCGCTCAAGAAGAATGCTTCAAGGAATCTTTAAGCCTCAGCATAACATGAAGAAGGGAAGCAGGACAGCACACTAAGCAATCTGCGTGTCAAGGTCAATGAGGATTGCACCAATACAGAGATGCAGCCAGAGGTATTTAGTCAAGACATCTTCTCGTATCGATGAATTAAAAAAAAAATATTCTGCACTGCATTAATGATCCAGCAGTAAGACGGCACTGTAGGGATATATTTGGACCGGGATGAGTAGTGGTTTACGTTCTCGCCTACTGCAGATGTAACCGGATGCTCTTTCACGTGATAAAGTGGTTTTATGAGCTTCATGTTTAAAAGGACATACACCTTTTCTGAGCTAGGGTTATATGTCGGGATTAGTGGAGATGAGAGAGTGGAGATTGAGCACTTTTTGTGTTTTTTGTGATGCATCGGATTCCTATTTTGGGGGTAAATACAAAGCAGGCTAGAAATTTATCATGCAAAAAGGGCACATGCATAAAGAGCCACTTTATGCTTTTGAATTTTTTTGCTCCCCATACATTCCATGTTTGTGGCTTACACCGGGAAGCCTTTTTTATGTCATGCAGGGAATCAGTAGGTTATTTTAGGCTTGTAAAATCAGTAAATATACCATTTTTTTTTTTTCTACAATATTTCTATATATGTTTTATGGCAGGGTCGTAGATTGAGGTGAACTAAGTTTTACAAACATGTGCTTCTTTTTCAGTAGAGAAGGCATGAAAAGTGTAGGGTAGCTTCCTTCCCAATATGGAATATGGAATTAAATTGTATATATATATATATTTTTTTTTTTTTTTTTCGATTGAGCAGATTGGCATCAAAAAGTTGAGGGGTTACCATAACTGACCTTTGGTGAACCTACCTGATGTGATCGTGGCAGAGTTGGCAGTAGTAGGTTTTTTTAAGACACCTCTTTAGAGATCATCCCTGTTAGCGGAGTAGGGTGATGTAAGGGTGTTTCGGGGATTGCTGCTTTTAACATTTTCCAGTATGGACCACTAATGATGACCTTAAAGGTTGGAGAGCCACAGTGAGCTTCTCCAATTGGTTTGAGTTGGGGCTAGTAGCAGCATTGTCAGTGATGTAAAGTTTATCTCTGCATATTGTAGGTAGCAATTGGTAATGTAACCGTACCTTCTGTGACTCTGAGACATAGGAGGCTTTTGTACTTAGTATTGCTGTATGGAAGGGTGTGCTATCAAATGTAGTATTGAAACATAATAACCAGCCAGAGACTTCCGCCAATTAAATCACTGGCATCTGCTACTGATTGATAATAACTTTTCCAGCCAGCACATTTCTGCATTGCAATGGCAATCAAGTCCAAGGGCATTCCATTAATCAGACACCCTCCCCTCCCCCTCCTCATGCTGCATGGGCCCAGCTTTCAGCTGCTGATTTTTGAGACATCCTTCCTCACACATAGGCTGAGTCACTAGATTGAGTCCTGCCAAAATTAGGCACACCCATCCTGGGCAAGTCTTTGTTTCTGATTTCGTAAATTGATTTTCTTTTGGCCTGTACGCCTCGAACTGCCATCTTGATCTTTCTCCAACCCAAGTGATTCAATTCGGCTAAGTTAAGAATAACACAGAGGCCACTGACTGCAAACATAAAAACCAGAAAGACAGTCTTCTCCGTCGGTCTGGATACGTAACACTCCACCTCTTTGATGCAGGGATACCGGTCACACTCATACTGGGAGGGCACATTGAACCCATAAAGGAAATATTGTCCAACAAGAAAGCCAATTTCCAGAGCGTTTCTAAAAACCACCTGAATTATATAAAATCTTGAGATGCCTTCCTGGCGTCGCATCTTGGATTTGGTGGTTCTTATTGATGGGTTTGGTATCTCCTTTATCTCTAAGCAGTCTGGTTCAGCCTCCTTGGTTGAGTTTTCTGTGTTTTGTAGGACACCGTTGACCAAGGTGTTCTTGATCTTTTTGCTGTCTTCCCTTTTCACAGTGTCCTGGTCTCTATCCAGGGTGAGAAATACTGTAGAGTATCTTCTTTCCCGCTGTTTAGCAGACTGGTGTACAGAATACGTGATGAAGCATAGGCTTGGAGTGCAGACCAAAATGATCTGGAACACCCAGTATCTGATGTGAGAAATGGGAAAGGCCCTGTCGTAACACGCCTGGTTGCACCCTGGCTGGAGAGTGTTGCAGACAAACATGGTCTGCTCATCATCGTAAACAGTCTCTCCTACAATGGCGACTATGAGTATCCTAAAGATGACAACCACAGTCAGCAGGATCCTGAAAGAAAACACAAGGGGTTAAGCAGGTTCTGCTAATGAAGATGCATACATCTAAAGAAAGATGCTGATAATTACAGAGCAGACAGTTTATTCAACCAGAAGGTAAATTTATCAACACCGTCTCAGGGACAGGTTTTGGCACAAAGTCAATAGTTTAAGTGATTTATATTTTTGACTGTTGCTTGGCTCAACTAGTAATATTCATCCAGAAACAGACACACATTTGCTCCACTTTCATACGAGTCAATACATAATGTAATGAAAAACATTTATTACTAACAAGTCATGTTTCAACTACAACCTATCTGACAGTATCAGGTATGGAGCACCTGAAAAATATGGCTCATACCAGCTACTACAGTTTTCAGAATCCTCTCTGGGTTTGTGCACACAGAGTCCTTTTGTTTAGTGTTTGGAGAAGAAACTGGATATTTGTGCTACAGTCTTTTTGGAGCAGATACTGAAAGGAAACTCAGATTCTTCCACAAAAACTTGGAGTTTCTGCTCCAAAAACCCAGTGGAAAAACTCCATATGCAAATAGCCACCGAGTTTCCTCTCCAAAATCTCAGCAAAGAGACTGTGTGAACTCGTTCTAAGGTTATTTGCTGAGTTTTTGGAGAAGAAACTGGCTATGTGCACTACAGTCTTTTTGGAGCAGAAACTGAAAGGAAACTCTCAGAATCTTCCACAAAAACATGGAGTTTCTGCTCCAAAACCTCATTGAAAAAACTCCATATGCACATAGCCACTGAGTTTCCTCTCTAAAATCTCAAGAAAAAGACTGTGGGAACTCGTTCTAAGGCTTGTTGGTCAGGTTTTGAAGAAGAAACTGGCTATGTGCTCACGCAGTCTTTTTGGAGCAGAAACTGAAAGGAAACTCTCAGAATCTTTCACAAATACTTGGAGTTTCTGCTCCAAAAACTCCACACGCATAAAGCCACTGAGTTTCCTCTCCAAAAATCTCAGCAAAAAGACTGTGTGAACTCACTCTAAGGCTTTTTGATGAGTTTTTGGAGATGAAACTGGCTATGTGCGCTACAGTCTTTTTGGAGCAAAAACCGAAAGGAAACTCAGAATCTTCCACAAAAACTTGGAGTTTCTGCTCCAAAAACTCTATATGCACAAAGCCACTGAGTTTCCGCTCCAAAAATCTCAGCAAAAAGACTTTGTGAACTCATTCTAAGGCTTTTTGATGAGTTTTTGAAGCAGAAACTGGGTGGAAAATCAAATCTTTTGAGGAGTTTTTTGTGATTTAGATTGTTTATGATCAGTTTATTAGTATGCCCATGCCCTTGAACTCTTTATGCCCAAAATATTTGAACTCTGTGCGCCCATACCTTTAATCTATATTCTCACTGAGTTTTTAAGAATTTATTTTATATTATATATTTTTTATATATTTATTTTATAGTAGACCCTCTCCAACTCCTCACATGCAAAGAAAAAAACACTTTAAAAATTCCCTTAAACTCTTCCAATTTATTCCTAGGAGAAATCCACTTTGCTTTTCATACGATGAGTTTTTGAGCTTAAGTTTTTTTCCTTATGTAATTTTTAAAACCATCTGGTGGAGTTAAACAAAGCATGCCCTAAAAGGAAACTTTCCAAAGTAGGCACTGCCCAAAGTAAAAGGCCTCAAAGAACATGTCAGAAATAAAAACGCTTGCGAAATTGGTTCATGAAAAAACAAAACTTCTCCAGAAACAGGAGAGTTAGAGTTTCCAGAGTGTGTCCATCCGCAACGTCTAGTCAGGGTCTCGTTGAGTTTGCTATCCGCGCAGATTGGCGTGTTTTTAAAAGCAGATTGATTGATGATTGATTGTAAAAACTGCATGATCGTTAACAATGAGATAAATTTAGCTGATAATTTAAAAAGTGCACAATTCTGCATTGTAACTAACAGCAAATAATAAAAAGTTAATAACGTGTAATAAAAAGTAGTTGAAAAAATATTTGGCAACTTTATTATTTCCTTTTCCTGTTTTTTAACTCTCGGAATGAGATAGTTCTATTTAAGGTTCACTAAATATACAGAATTGTAATTAATGTATACTGCTATATTAAAAGAGCCCATCAATCAGAAGCTTCTTTGCAAGACAGTTCATCTATACATGTAAGTAATTGCTGTCATGTAAACCTATTGAATATTATGTACTTTGCCTATTTATTATACCACATAATGAACAATGTTCATCTTCCGTATGACATGTTTCCAAGCCATCATCAGTAGACTTAAGGCAAAATGAAGGTTCATGCCCGGTGCGGTGTGAATCTGTCATACCGGCTACCATAGTTCAGGTTTATAATGTTTCAATACAATCTATCCACATAATGTATCTAAGTTGGGTGCATTAAGACAAAATAGTTAACCATCAATTAATGATATCAATAAATTCCAAATATTAGAATGCATTCCAAATATTATTCCTAATTATTATCTAAAAATTCAAAATATTATGATAAATGAAATAAAAAAAAAATAAAAAAATAAGCAGACGTCTTTGCAGGCGCTAATGGCTTTAATTCATTACATTAAAGGAAGAACTCCGTCCTTGCAGCTTGCAAAATAATTCCTAAGTTGTGCGATACAGCTGCTTCCTTAACACTTTCATCGCCAGGAGGTTCAGCAGCGCAGTGAGTGGCAACACTTGACAGGGCCCCCTGGCCATTAAAGGGTCAAGATGACATGACAGCAACAACATGACAATGAAGCACCGTAGGCAGAGTGCAGATATTTTTGGTCGGGATAATTGGCCATGGGATATTTTCTTTTTCCCAAGCATCTTTGCGGAAAAGGTTGTTCTTTCACATTGATGTGTATGAGGAGCTGTCCAGTGCTGAAGCTGCAGGGGGACGCTCATTGGCTGCACTTACTGTGCACTCTGTCACTGCCAGGAAAAAATCCAAGAAAAAATACACTCTACCATCCTCGGAATTGCTCTCTGCCGGTGTGCATCATAGCATTAAGGGATTTTTATGTTTTAAGTCTCCCTATAGGACCATATAGTAAGTTATTTAGTGTAAATGTCACATCCTTGATACAAAAAATGCTGAATCTACTCATTTGATTTGGGCACCTAATGGCTTGTGCAGTGACTGGATTGGTGTCTTTAGTATATACCACTACTTTACCCCAGTTAAAACCAACCTATACATTTTCATTCTCACTAAAATCTTTAACTCTGTCCTGTAATACTAGCAGTCTTCTCTCGCGAGACATATCATTGAAGAAATGTTGGAAAATTCTTAAAAATTTTGAGTCCTCTTAACTGTTAATGGGTAAGTGAAAAGATAGTAACAAATAACAGCTTTCCAGACAACTCGGGACTCTTCACCAAAAAGCGTTAGCATTGGGGTTTTTTCTTTTTTCGTCAGATGGAGCTAATATTACCTTTTTATATTTAAGGAGGTTTTTGTTATAATAATTGCTCCTAAACTCAACTGATGTCCTAACTTTTCCATCTTGGATTTGTATATCAGTAATGATTGTAGATTGTAAGTATTAGTATTCCATCTGGCACTTTATATATTTAGAATCCGACGTTGTAGCTTTATCTAAGGCTCTGTCTTAATGATGCATATTTATTAAATACAGATGTTGTGAGCCTTAAGGGTTCTGAAGATCACGCAATCTTATTTGTAATTATTATTACTTGCCTTCCCGAGTTGTTAGAAGCCGGTATGAACTCATATATAATCATTAAAATAAAAGAAATGATGTATAATAATTACGCGTGACAGGGCAAGAGGGAGGTAGAAGTCTAAACCCTTCCATTTGTAGGTCGTTGATAGTCTATGAGCACAAACTTAGAAAATGTAGTAACCAAAACTGGTTCTGTGTCTGAGTTTTTCTCTGCAGCCTCTACAATATTTCATCTCTGTATGATATTAACGCTCTAGATTCCAAATGTTTCATTTCACTATGTCAATAAACTTTCCATCTCAATGCTCCTCTCACCAGCCCCAGCTGTTGCCCACCAACCCCCATTGCTTATATGCAGCATGCACCTGATACTAATGAGAGCCATCAATCACATTTCAGGCGGCAGGGCCACTACTGGTTCGGGGTCTAGTGCTGATCTTAGTCAGCAAACTCTACAATGGACAAATGCCAAATATATTACAGTTCCAAATCATTCCCTCTCAATGCAATCCTGGAAATATATATATATATATATATATATATATATATATATATATATATATATTTCCTCGGGTTAAACAGAAAGCAATGCTAACAACAAGGAATTGAACAAGGCACTAATAGAAGTCATGATAATCAACGTTCTAAATTAAGACCTTAGCGTTGCTAGTGCTATCCGATCTGATAAGTCCACTTTGCAAAGTCTGTTTTGGGTTTGTAGTTTTGGAAGAATTCTTACCTTCCTATCATAGTACTGTGCTGTTGCACAGCAGCCTCTAGAAGTCTTTCTAGTATAGTCCATTCTCCCATTGCTGTACATCGGAGACCAGGTTCAACGGGAGGCTTTTCACCTTCTCTGGGGGAAGCCACCGGGTGTAGGTGACCCAATGTAATCTCAGCGTGGTGATCGGAGGTGTCCCTGCTCGGGAAGGCTGCACGCACTGTCTTACTGCCTGTAATCTCCCTTTAAGTAGTCTCTGCTTACGTCACGCAGACAGGTCCCTGGACAGAAGCCAGAGACAGCCAGTGGGATTCTGCTAAATGTTATTATAGCAGAGAAAAAAAGAAGTGAGAGGAGGAGGAAAGGGTGTAATGCAGAGATAACAGATTAATTTGTGATCGAGCGATTCTGTTTAATCCGTTCCCCAGACTGCAAATCCCAAAAACCAAGAAGAGCAGACAGAGCTGATAGAAAGTGTGACCATGGATGGTACAGAAAGTGTAAATCTGTGCAGAAGGGTGCTGTTAACCCTTTGATGTAGAAGAAAAAAACAAAGCAGCTCACCGCTATAGTCAGTGTCTTGCAGTCTGGAGCTCGGATACGTTCCTGGCAGGACGGAAGTAATAAGGTCCATAAAATCCTGCTTCACAAACTTCAAGCTTCTTAAGGGGGCTTAACACGCTGCGATATAGCTAATGATTTATCGTTGGGGTCACGTCGTTAGTGACGCACATCCGGCGTCCTTAGCGACATTGCAGCGTGTGACACGTACAAGCGATCTTAAACGATCGCAAAACAGGCAAAAATCGTCCTAAAACCAAATATTGTTGCCTGTTTATTAGCGATGTTGTTCGTCGTTCCTGCGGCAGCACACGTCGCTGTGTGTGACACCGCAGGAGTGACGAACATCTCCTTACCTGCCTCCACCGGCAATGCGGAAGGAAGGAGGTGAGCGGCATGCTACGGCCGCTCATCTCCGCCCCTCCTCTGCTATTGGACGCCTGCCGTGTGACGTTGCTGTGACGCCACACGACCCGCCCCCTTAGAAAGGAGGCGGATCGGCGGCCAGAGCGACGTCGCTGACCAGGTATGTGCGTGTGACGCTGTCGTAGCGATAATGTTTGTTATGGGAGCAATCACACAATATCGCACGTACAACGGGGGCGGGTGCTATCGCGCTCGACATCGCTAGCCGATGCTAGCGATGTCGCAGCGTGTAAAGCCCGCTTTATTGTTAAAATTCATATGAACACCTTATGCAATGTCTCCAATTGTTATTCCTTTACGCGTTTCAGATGACCGGCATCCTTAATCAAGTTATCATATTGGGTAGCGTTTTACAAAAGATCGAAAGTTTATCCACATAAACCCTTTATTTTGCCCAAAACGTGATGATGATCATAATTAGAGAACAGCAATGACTGTAGCACAGAGAAAGATTATAATTACATTTTCTGAAGGTAAGAACAGTCACCAATCAGTAGGACGTGCACCGGCCGTCGCTGTGAATGACTTCAGCACAGCACATCACTAGTCTCGCACACTGCTCTGGTGTGATTTTGGTCCACTCTTCTTCCAGTCCCTTCCACAGTTTTTTTACTGTTGTGGGTTTCTTGGCCATAACTTTATCACTAAGGATTTTCCAGAGGTTTTCTGTTGGGTTTAGATCTGGACTCTGCGCTGTGGCCATTTCATTGTTTCAATGTTTTCTGTTTCAAGGAACTGTTTTACCAGTTTTGCTATGTGACAGGGGGAATTGCCCTGCATGAAAATTGCTGGCTGATTTACTGATGAACACAAGAAAGGAACCACGTGTTGTTGAACAAGAATCTGATACACACTTGTATTCACTCTGCCATGTACCTGTATGAGAAGTCCAACTCCTGCTGCAGGAAACATTCCCCGAACCATGACACTTCCTCCACTGCCTTTCACTGACTTCTTAACACACTTTGGGTTCAGTCTTTCTCCAATTTGATGATTAACATAATGTTTCCCATCAGACCCAAATAAATTAAACTTGCTTTCATCACTAAAATGAACTCTGGACCACTTCTCCTCTGTTCACAAAATATGCTCTTCACCAAAATTGAGTCTAGACTTTTGATTCTTTCTGCTAATGAGAGGTTTGGTCACTGCAGAGTGGGCTTTCAGTCCAAATGCTCTTAAACATTGTGACACTATATGATGAGATAGATCTTTACCCTGTTCCTTGCTGAACTGGCTAGCAATTCTACCTGCAGTGTTAAAATGATTAGCCATGGAGATTCTCTACATTACATGTCCTCTCTTGCATTTGTCTTTCAAGTGCAACTAGCCTTCTGGAGGAACTTAACAGAGTTTGTGGTGTTGTAAAGATGCAATATGCTCGAAATTACAGACTTGGAATAACCAACTTCTCTTGCTATGGCTGATAGGGTCACCACTTTGGCCTTCATCTGGACAACCTGCTGCCGGAGGGTTTCAGTCACTTTGGAATGGCACATCATTTTTGCAAAGTCAGTGCAAATTGGAAAGTTAGGCTGCCAGTTACATAGGGTTTGTCAGTTATTTAAGGAAATTAGTACCAGGTGCCAGATTAACACCAATAACTTGCAGGGATCTGAAAGTGTTCTCTAATTTTGATCAGTGTTTTCATTTATCTCATTTACATTTTTAACCTCATCTTAAATATGTATATATATTATATTCCCAGTGTAAAATAACAGAAAGCTCCACCACCATTCCTACAATGTTGGCTCAGGGTCTCCCAGGAATCGCATGACATTGTTATACATACGGAGCAATGCACCCAATTAGCCGTCAGTAATGGGCTACTTCACACTCACTTCCAGTGATAGGCTGCAGTGCTCACTTGGTAAAACACTGTCATGCAAGACCGGTGAGATCCTACACTGACATGGCTGGAATGCCGCCGGCAGGCAGGAGATGAGCAACTTTTGTTTTTATTTTACATTTGGCAATATAGTATTTAAGTCAGGGTAATTCAAGTAATGCACAACCCTCATCCTAAATATTATATTCTCAGTGTAACATAACAGAAAACTACACCACCATTCCTGCAATATTGGCTCAGGGTCTCCCAGGGATCACGTGACATTGTTATACCTAGCATTGCACTCAATCAGCCATTGGTAATGGGCTACTTCACAGTCCTTCAATCGGACGTTCCTTGGACATCTAAAGGAAATATGTGAAATGTAGCTCATAAACTGCCACTGATTGGCTGCAGTGCTCACTTGATAAAACTGAATAGGATAACTGAAGTGAGCACTAATACAGTTAGGTCCAGAAATATTTGGACAGTGACACAATTTTCGCGAGTTGGGCTCTGCATGCCACCACATTGGATTTGAAATGAAACCTCTACAACAGAATTCAAGTGCAGATTGTAACGTTTAATTTGAAGGTTTGAACAAAAATATCTGATAGAAATTGTAGGAATTGTCACATTTCTTTACAAACACTCCACATTTTAGGAGGTCAAAAGTAAGTGGACAAATAAACCAAACCCAAACAAAATATTTTTATTTTCAATATTTTGTTGCGAATCCTTTGGAGGCAATCACTGCCTTAAGTCTGGAACCCATGGACATCACCAAACGCTGGGTTTCCTCCTTCTTAATGCTTTGCCAGGCCTTTATAGCCGCAGCCTTCAGGTCTTGCTTGTTTGTGGGTCTTTCCGTCTTAAGTCTGGATTTGAGCAAGTGAAATGGATGCTCAATTGGGTTAAGATCTGGTGATTGACTTGGCCATTGCAGAATGTTCCACTTTTTTGCACTCATGAACTCCTGGGTAGCTTTGGCTGTATGCTTGGGGTCATTGTCCATCTGTACTATGAAGCGCCGTCCGATCAACTTTGCGGCATTTGGCTGAATCTGGGCTGAAAGTATATCCCGGTACACTTCAGAATTCATCCGGCTACTCTTGTCTGCTGTTATGTCATCAATAAACACAAGTGACCAAGTGCCATTGAAAGCCATGCATGCCCATGCCATCACGTTGCCTCCACCATGTTTTACAGAGGATGTGGTGTGCCTTGGATCATGTGCCGTTCCCTTTCTTCTCCAAACTTTTTTCTTCCCATCATTCTGGTACAGGTTGATCTTTGTCTCATCTGTCCATAGAATACTTTTCCAGAACTGAGCTGGCTTCATGAGGTGTTTTTCAGCAAATTTAACTCTGGCCTGTCTATTTTTGGAATTGATGAATGGTTTGCATCTAGATGTGAACCCTTTGTATTTACTTTCATGGAGTCTGCTCTTTACTGTTGACTTAGAGACAGATACACCTACTTCACTGAGAGTGTTCTGGACTTCAGTTGATGTTGTGAACAGGTTCTTCTTCACCAAAGAAAGTATGCGGCGATCATCCACCACTGTTGTCATCCGTGGACGCCCAGGCCTTTTTGAGTTCCTAAGCTCACCAGTCAATTCCTTTTTTCTCAGAATGTACCCGACTGTTGATTTTGCTACTCCAAGCATGTCTGCTATCTCTCTGATGGATTTTTTCTTTTTTTTTCAGCCTCAGGATGTTCTGCTTCACCTCAATTGAGAGTTCCTTAGACCGCATGTTGTCTGGTCACAGCAACAGCTTCCAAATGCAAAACCACACATCTGTAATCAACCCCAGACCTTTTAACTACTTCATTGATTACAGGTTAACGAGGGAGACGCCTTCAGAGTTAATTGCAGCCCTTAGAGTCCCTTGTCCAATTACTTTTGGTCCCTTGAAAAAGAGGAGGCTATGCATTACAGAGCTATGATTCCTAAACCCTTTCTCCGATTTGGATGTGAAAACTCTCATATTGCAGATGGGAGTGTGCACTTTCAGCCCATATTATATATATATAATTGTATTTCTGAACATGTTTTTGTAAACAGCTAAAATAACAAAACTTGTGTCACTGTCCAAATATTTCTGGCCCTGACTGTATATATATTCTGAGTGCAAGCCAAAAAATACATACTATACAAGGATAAGGCTGCACATCAAACTTAGATAATGGTATAATGTCTCAAGCATATGGAAAAATATTGGAAAATACAATGAAAGATGCTACTTGCTAACTTGAACATGTGAATAATGAATTGCATACCTGCCATGAATATTAGGAAAAAGGAGATATTTAGCAATCGCATTGATCAATGTAACTGAGCCCCAAAACCTCGTCAAGGTATATCTCTATATTGGGGACCCTAGCTCTGTGACCCTAACTGTGTGTCATCTCATTGCAATTAAAAACTGCTGTGGGTGGAGAGGGGTAACCAAGGACTGTCTTATATAGGAGATGGAAAAAACATGGCCGAAAGGGGCGGAGCTGTGTTCACATTCAGAAAAAAACATATAACTGAATAGGATAACTGAAGTGAGCTCACTTGATAAAACACTGAAAACTGTCATGCAAGACTGGGGGACCCTGCATTGACATGGCTGTCGTGGGAGATGGGTATCTGTTAGGACCAGGAGGACGGGTAGACCCAGGAGGTGGATCCACTGGGCTGAACACCTCACCGAGGGCAAGGTGCCCGGTAGCCGGAGCACTACAGGTAGCAGGACAGTCCGTTCAGAGGAGTGGAGTGAAGAAGTCCCTGGGACCACGGAGTCTCTGAATGTAGTCCGGGTGACGGAGCTCAGGTTCGGAGGCCGAGATGATGTCAGGCAGAATCCGGAACCAGCGGAGCGAGGAGGTCGGTCACCACACGGATCCAGGGATCGGAGATGGTAGGGACTGACGAGATGGCGGACAGTCACCGTTCGGGGTTCTGGAATTGTCAGGACCGGTTGGCGAGACAGGAGCGACTCTACAAGAGAGATAGGTAAATACGGTACAAGGCACAGGGAGACCTGACTCCTAGCTTAGCAAACACGAAGAACAGGCCCCGCCCACTTGGAAAGGAACCCCCTATATACCCTGTACCTGCATCTTCAATATCCTGTTGGAGGACGCTGACCCTTTGAGAAAAGGTCAATGACCGCGCGCGCGCCCTAATGCGCATGTGCGAGGCCCGGGTGCCAGAAGCCAGAGCAGGATGCGGTCTACAGGAGGCAGGAGTGCCGGGCTGGCTCAGGCTAGCAGACGGGCGCCGGGACCGGGGACCGGGTTGCCTGGAGGACGCAGGTGAGGGAGCATGGAGGCTGAGGAGCGGGGAACCGGGGAGCGTGGCACGGGAGCGGGGAAGCGTGGCAGGGGAGCGGGGAAGCGTGGCAGGGGAGCCGGGGAGCGTGGCAGGAGAGCCGGGGAGCGTGACAGGGGAGCCGGGGAGCGTGGCACGGGCACCGGGGAGCGTGACAGTATCTTTTGTTTTTATTTTACACTGGGGAATACAGTATTTAAGTCAGGGTATGCCAAGTAATGCACAACCCCTTTAAGTTCTTTTCATAACAAAACTTAATCAACAAGGAGTACCCTTTAAATATAATGTACCAGGCCATAAACTTAAATCATTATAAACAACAACACAAAACAAAAGTTTAAGGCCTAAAATATCAAATACTTATTCATATATTTTAAAAAGGTAAGTATGTGGTAGTATAGATATATAAGGACCAGGCAGACCTATAGAGAATGACATAAAATTCAATATATCAGACTAATTTGAGAAAACATCTCTATATGGAAAATCTCTCATTCATATATATATATATATATATATATATATATATATATATATATATATATTACAGTACAGACCAAAAGTTTGAACACACCTCATTCAAAGAGTTTTCTTTATTTTCATGACTGTGAAAATTGTAATTCACATTGAAGGGATCAAGACTGTGAGTTAACACATGTGGAATGAAATACTTAACAAAAAAGTGTGAAAACTGAAAATATGTCTTATATTCTAGGTTCTTCAAAGTAGCCGCCTTCTGCTTTGATTACTCTTGGCATTCTCTTGATGAGCTTCAAGAGGTAGTCACCGGAAATGGTTCTCACTTCACAGGTGTGCCCTGTCAGGTTTAATAAGTGAGATTTCAGGCCTTATAAATGGGGTTGGGACCATCATTTGTGTTGTGCAGAAGTCTGGTGGATACACAGCTGATAGTCCTACTGAATAGACTGTTAGTTGTTTTTTTCTTGTCATAATACAAATTCGAAGTAAAGAAAAACAAGTGGCCATCATTACTTTAAGAAATGAAGGTCAGTCAGTCCGAAAAATTGGGAAAACTTTGAAAGTGTCCCCAAGTGCAGTGTCAAAAACCATCAAATGCTACAAAGAAACTGGCTCACCTGAGGACCGCCCCAGGAAAGGAAGACCAAGAGTCACCTCTGCTGCAGAGGATAAGTTTATCCGAGTCACCAGCCTCAGAAATCACAGGTTAACAGCAGCTCAGATTAGAGACAAGGTCAATGCCACACAGAGTTCTAGCAGCAGACACATCTGTAGAACAACTGTTAAGAGGAGACTTTGTGCAGCAGGCCTTCATGGTAAAATAGCTGCCAGGAAACCACTGCTAAGGACAGGGAACAAGCAGAAGAGACTTGTTTTGGCTAAAGAACACAAGGAATGGACATTAGACCAGTGGAAATTTGTGCTTTGGTCTGAGGAGTCCAAATTTGAGATCTTAGAATCCAACCACCATCTCATTGTGCGACGCACAAAAGGTGAACAAATGGACTCTACATGGCTGGTTCCCACCGTGAAGCATGGAGGAGGAGGTGTGATGGTGTGGGGGGACTTTGCTGGTGACACTGTTGTGGATTTATTCAAAATTGAAGGCATACTGAACCAGCATGGCTACCACAGCATCTTGCTGCGGCATGCTATTCTACCTCCACAGTCACCAGACCTGAACCCAATCGAGATGGTTTGGGGTGAGCTGGACCGCAGAGTGAAGGCAAAAGGGCCAACAAGTGCTAAGCACCTCTGGGAACTCCTTCAAGACTGTTGGAAGACCATTTCCAGTGACTACCTCTTGAAGTTCATCAAGAGAATGCCAAGAGTGTGTGTTACGGGGGGATCGGCAGATTAGGACCAGGAAGTATATATCCCAATCGCTAGTCGGGGCCCACCATGCTCCAGATGGTAATGGAGCTGCTGATACCCTGTGGGTTAGGCGGAGACTATAGAGCTGGATAGCTCTGAGATAACCCAGGAACTGGTCACGTGTGTAGTGACACGTCAGACCAGATGACAACCCAGTTAACGTTTCGATGGAATTGGCGCAACCCCGACCACGTGTGCAGGGAACACGTCAAGCCGGATGGTGACCAGGTAGCGTTGACCGAGAAGACTGCTGCGACAGCGCTCTGTCGGCCACGTGTGTCAGACACAGGCCGAGCGGTCCTTCAATTAGCGTTTCTGGTCACTACACGAATGGCCACGTGTGTAGAGGACACGTCAGGCCAAGGGATCACACCAGTAGCGTTGACTGGGAAGCCAAGGAGGATAATAGGTTCACACACCCAATCCTGTAACACCCTGCTAACTCCACAGGGGTCCTGGGGTATGCTGTCCGTGCGCGTAGGAGGCACAACCGGACAGGTGGCGCAACAGGTGCGTTGTCCATATGCGTAGAGGGCACTCTCGGACAGGTGACGCAGCAGGTATACTGTCCGTGCGCGTAGGAGGCACAACTGGACAGGTGACGCAGCAGCCGCAGCCCAGTTAACGCCACTGGACTGCTCTAGCACAACAGGAACGGTAGCAAGGAAGCACGGCGCCTGACCCTCATGTGCTGAGCCACGAATCTTGGCGTTACAGGCACCGTTCGCCTAGTCCTACCTACTGCTTCCAACAAGGCTTATGCCACCATGAATTCTAAGTGAATGAGTGAAGACTGCACACCTCCATGTTGTCTCCAGCCCCTTTTATAACCTGGGTCCGCCCCAAACCCAGGGTGAAACCACCAAGGCCCAATTGCAGAGTGCCATGTCATCAGCGACGTCACCAGCAGCCTATTCGGAACCGCCACATCATTGATGACCTCATGGCAGCCACGCCCCAAACACCTCACCAGTCATCGTCTGACGACCAATGGTGAGGTGCCAGATCATAGGGGCGGGCCTCTGCGAGCCAGTCCGGAGTGGCCACATCATCAGAACACCTGACACCCTCTGCCCTATCAGGGCCTGCCACCTCACGGACATGCTCAGTGAGGTCCTTACCGGACCTAGCCTCTGATGCACTAAGTGCCTGAGCATGCTCAGTAGGCACCTCCCAGAACTTAGACACAGCACGAAGTCCAAGTACCTGTGCAAAGAGGCTGTTAGGGTTAATTGTGGGAGCATGCTCAGTAGCCTGAACTGAGTACTTAGTCTCAGAAATGACACAATCAGGCTGAGCATGCTCACTAGGCAAAACACCGGACTTAGACTCTGGCTGGGGTAAATCGGCGCGCGCATGCGCACTAGCCGCCTCTCCACACTTAGACGTGGTGGAAGGAGCAGCCAACTGGATGACCCGAGGCACGGCCAAGAACGGCAGCTGGCGCCTGGGCGCAACAGGAACCACGGCAGGCTGCTTGCGGCTATGGTGGCGCTGGCTCATAACAGTACCCCCCCTCTAGCGGCCCTCCCACTCGAATGGTATATAGTCGCCAAAGATATCACTGAGCGACGGGCGGAAGATGGAGACATGCAGTGGGAGCTACAAGACTCACTCCACCGAGTAATCACCCCAGACGACCAGTCGATATGTGGGGAATGCCGCTTCAACCAAGGAATACCCAGCAGCATATCATCTGCACCCTTAGGGAGAACCAGAAATGAAATGGTCTCCCTATGCCTCGATGACATGGCAAGGGTAATGGGCACTGTCCGCTGGTGAATTACCTTGGGCAACAAGGACCCATCCATCACACGGACTCTCACTGGCCTTGGCATTTGCACCAGCGGGATGGCATGCCGCCGGGCAAAAGAGGAGGAGATGAAATTATCCCCAGCACCTGTGTCCACACTTGCCCTTGTGGACCATGTTGACCCCTTAAAGGAAATGGACACACGAAACGTTACCCTAATGGATGACGCAGAGTCCAGTCTACCTCCAGCTATGGTCACCAATCGCGGTCACTTACCCTGACGCTTTGGGCAACGGTTGGCATTGTGACCATACTGCCCACAAGCGAAACAGGAAATGCCCTTGCGACTCTATGACCTAGTAGCACCAACCCTAGAGATGTCCATAGGGACAAAGACGTCCTCTAAGGGAGGTGCAGTAGGAGAGACCACCACAGTGACTGAACGACCCTCTGACCTGCGCTCCAGCTGACGTTCGGAGGTCCATAGGTCCATGCAAGTAGCCAGAGTCATGAGGCCCTCAAGGGTAGTTGGTAGCTAACTCGTCCTTCACGTGCGAGGCTAATCCCCTCCAGAACATTGGAATGAGAGTCCTCTCTGACCACCCCAGTTCTGCAGCAAGTGTCCTGAAACTCACAGCATATTGACTCGAGGAGGTACGCCTCTGCTCCAATGTCAGTAGCTGTAGGGCCGAGTCGTGAGTGACCTGAGGCCCCAGGAACACTTGCCTCAAAGACTCCAAAAACTCCTCAGAGTCCTGAACTACGGGGTCATTCCTTTCCCACAATGGTGTAGCCCACTCCAGTGCTCTATCAGAGAGCAAGTAGATTATAAACCCCATCTTCGACCTCTCTGTAGGGAACCGTGCAGCCAACAGCTCTAAATGGACTGAGCACTGGTTCACGAATCCCCTACATGCCTTGCTGTTCCCCGTAAACTTGTTGGGCAGCGAGAGGTGAGGGAGGGTTGGAGTAGGCTTGGTGGCCGACACCATTGCAGCCGCTTGAGCCACCACATGATCCATATCAGCAGCAAGAGCAGACTGCTCCAGACACCTCACTCTGGCCTCAAGCTGCAGTATGAACTGACGTAGCTGCTCCATCTCCGCCATGCCAGCCAGACCCTGGCGCAGTCTTACTGTTATGGGGGGACCGGCAGATTAGGACCAGGGGGTATATATCCCAATCGCCAGTTGGGGCCCACCGTGCTCCAGATGGTAATGGAGCTGCTGGTACTCTGTGGGTTAGGCGGAGACTATAGAGCTGGATGGCTCTGAGATAACCCAGGGAACTGGTCACGTGTGTAGTGACACGTCAGACCAGACGACAATCCAGTTACCATTTCGGTGGAATTGGTGCAATCCGGACCACGTGTGCAGGGAAAATGTCAGGCCGGATGGTGACCAGGTAGCGTTGACCAAGAAGACCGCTGTGACAGCGCCCTGTCGGCCACGTGTGTCAGACACGACAGGCCGAGCGGTCCTTCAATTAGCGTTTCTGGTCACTACACGAATGGCCACGTGTGTAGAGGACATGTCAGGCCAAGGGATCACACCAGTAGCGTTGACTGGGAAGCCAAGGAAGATAATAGGTTCACATACGCAATCCTGGAACACCCTGTTAACTCCACAGGGGTCCTGGGGTATGCTGTCCGTGCGCGTAGGAGGCACAACCGGACAGGTGGCGCAACAGGTACGTTGTCCATATGCGTAGAGGGCACTCTCGGACAGGTGACGCAGCAGGTATACTGTCCGTGTGCGTAGGAGGCACAACTGGACAGGTGACGCAGCAGCTGCAGCCCAGTTAACGCCACTGGACTGCTCTAGCACAACAGGAACGGTAGCAAGGAAGCACGGCGCCTGACCCTCATGTGCTGAGCAACGAATCTTGACGTGACAGGCACCGTTCGCCTAGTCCTACCTACTGCTTCCAATAAGCCTTATGCCACCATGAATTCTAAGTGAATGAGTGAAGACTGCGCACCTCCATGTTGTCTCCAGCCCCTTTTATAACCTGGGTCTGCCCCAAACCCAGGGTGGAACCACCAAGGCCCAATTGCAGAGTGCTATGTCATCAGCGACGTCACCAGCAGCCTATTCAGAACCGCCACATCATTGATGACCTCAAGGCAGCCACGCCCCAAACACCTCACCAGTCATCGTCTGACGACCAATGGTGAGGTGCCAGATCATAGGGGCGGGCCTCTGCGAGCCAGTCTGGAGTGGCCACATCATCAGGACACCTGACACCCTCTGCCCTATCAGGGCCTGCCACCTCACGGACATGCTCAGTGAGGTGCTTACCGGGCCTAGCCTCTGATGCACTAAGTGCCTGAGCATATTCAGTAGCCTGAACAACAGACTCAGAAATCAGACTATCTGCCTGAGCATGCTCAGTAGGCACATCCCAGAACTTAGACACAGCACGAAGTCCAAGTACCTGTGTAAAGAGGCTGTTAGGGTTAATTGTGGGAGCATGCTCAGTAGCCTGAACTGAGGACTTAGTCTCAGAAATGACACAATCAGGCTGAGCATGCTCACTAGGCAAAACACCGAACTTAGACTCTGGCTGGGGTAAATCGGCGCACGCATGCGCACTAGTCACCTCTCCACACTTAGACGTGGTGGAAGGAGCAGCCAACTGGACGACCCGAGGCACGGCCAAGAACGGCAGCCGGCGCCTGGGCGCAACAGGAACCGCAGCAGGCTGCTTGCGGCTATGGCGGCGCCGGTTCATAACAGTGTGCAAAGTAGTAATCAAAGCAAAAGGTGGCTACTTTGAAGAACCTAGAATATAAGACATATTTTCAGTTGTTTCACACTTTTTTGTTAAGTATTTCATTCCACATGTGTTAATTCATAGTTTTGATGCCTTCAATGTGAATCTACAGTTTTCAGAGTCATGAAAATAAAGAAAACTCTTTGAATGAGAAGGTGTGTCCAAGCTTTTGGTCTGTACTGTATATATATATATACACATATATATCTATCTATATATATAATTGCCTTATTCTCTGTCTGTCTGTCTGTCTGTCTATCTGTCTGTCTGTCTGTCATGCTCCGAAATTGTGTCCTTACGGTGACACAAAGCTGATTGGCCGCTGGGCTCGCCATGGCCCCGCCCCCCCACACGGATTGGCCTCTCGCCCCGGCTCTCTGCAGGCCCCGCCCCCCTCACGCAATGCACGCTCGCTGTGGCCCAACTGACACGGGGCTCCGATTCCCAGGTGAGTACACACACATCAGATCACACTCACTCTCACACACACCTCACACATCACATCCACACATCACAACATGCTGGGATATCGCTTGCTTCTACACCGGCTCCGTCAGGATCCCGGCAGCGCCACACATAACCTTGCGATGCTGGGATCTTAACGGAGGCCGTGAAAGCTGGTAACCATTATACACATCGGGTAACTAAGGTCCCTTAGTTACCCGATGTGTATCATAGTTACCAGTGTACACCGGCTCACACTCACTCTCATACACACCTCACACACACATCACATCGCATCCACACATCAAGGTCCTGCAGCTGCGGAACATACATAACATAACAGCACACACATAACAGCACACACATACACACACAAATCAGATCACACTCACTCACACACACACATCACATCGCATCCAAATACTCACAACATCCTGGGATATCGCTTGCTTCTCGGCGGCGATATTGTGCTGTGAGCTTCCAGGACCTGACGGAGGATCACATGGCCAGAAGCATGTGATATCCCCGGATGTTGTGAGTATCAGCGCGTATGTGCAATATCGTCAGTGTCTGTGTGTGTGAGTGTATGCGATCGGGTGTGTGTGAGTGGATGCGATCGGTTGTGTGGGTGAGTGGATGCGATCGGTTGTGTGGGTGAGTGGATGCGATCGGTTGTGTGGGTGAGTGGATGCGATCGGTTGTGTGGGTGAGTGGATGCGATCGGGTGTGGGTGAGTGTCGGCAGAGGAGCACGGCGTGCTGGAGGAGGCTGGGAGCAGAGAGGCTGATCTTGGGGAAGGCTGGGAGGGGGAGGCTGATGCTGAGGGAGGCTGGAAGGAGAGAGGCTGAGCAAACGTGCTCCATCCGCCATACTGCGCACTCCCCATCATGCTGCATCCCCCATGCTGCGCACTCCCAAACGTGGTCCATCCGCCATGCTGCGCACTCCCAAACGTGGTCCATCCGCCATGCTGCGCACTCCCAAACGTGCTCCATCCGCCATACTGCGCACTCCCAAACGTGCTCCATCCGCCATACTGCGCACTCCCCATCGTGCACCATCCGGCATGCTGCGCACTCCCAAGTGGATGGAGCATGATGGGGGGTGCGCAGCATGGCGGATGGAGCACGTTTGGGAGTGCGCAGCATGGCGGATGGAGCACGTTTGGGAGTGCGCAGCATGACGGATGGAGCACGTTTGGGAGTGCGCAGCATGACGGATGGAGCACGTTTGGGAGTGCGCAGCATGCCGGATGGTGCACGATGGGGAGTGCGCAGTATGGCGGATGGAGCACGTTTGGGAGTGCGCAGTATGGCGGATGGAGCACGTTTGGGAGTGCGCAGCATGGCGGATGGAGCACGTTTGGGAGTGCGCAGCATGGCGGATGGACCACGTTTGGGAGTGCGCAGCATGGCGGATGGAGCACGTTTGGGAGTGCGCAGCATGGCGGATGGAGCACGTTTGGGAGTGCGCAGCATGGCGGATGGAGCACGTTTGGGAGTGCGCAGCATGGCGGATGGAGCACGTTTGGGAGTGCGCAGCATGCCGGATGGTGCACGATGGGGAGTGCGCAGTATGGCGGATGGAGCACGTTTTGGAGTGCGCAGCATGGCGGATGGAGCACGTTTGGGAGTGCGCAGCATGGCGGATGGACCACGTTTGGGAGTGCGCAGCATGGCGGATGGAGCACGTTTGGGAGTGCGCAGCATGGCGGATGGAGCACGTTTGGGAGTGCGCAGCATGGCGGATGGAGCACGTTTGGGAGTGCGCAGCATGGCGGGTGGAGCACGTTTGGGAGTGCGCAGCATGGCGGATGGAGCATGATAGGGGGTGCGCAGCATGGCGGATGGAGCACGTTTGGGAGTGCGCAGCATGGCGGATGGAGCACGTTTGGGAGTGTGCAGCATGGCGGATAGAGCACGATGGGGAGTGCGCAGCATGGCGGATGGAGCACGTTTTGGAGTGCGCAGCATGGGGGATGCAGCACGATGGGGAGTGCGCAGTATGGCGGATGGAGCACGTTTGGGAGTGCGCAGCATGGCGGATGGACCACGTTTGGGAGTGCGCAGCATGGCGGATGGAGCACGTTTGGGAGTGCGCAGCATGGGGGATGCAGCACGATGGGGGGTGCGCAGCATGGGGGATGGAGCACGATGGGAGGTGCACACCTCCCCCCAACACACACGCGCACTGCACAACACACACACACTAGGAATCACAAACAACGCCCTACACAGACACCCACACACACAGACAACGCTGCACACACAAATATACGCACATACTGCACAACACACACATTGCTCAAAACATACCTCCCCCCAAAACACACCACACCCACACAAACCGCACAACACACACACACACACAACGCTACAGACACACAGCGCTCCACAAACAACGCAACACACGCAACACACATACAACACCGCTCTCACCCCCCGCGACACTCAGAACATGTACAGCGCCCTACACAAACACTTGGTAACTACACACAACAACATCTATATATATATATATAACAAAAATCATACATGAACTACACAATACGTAAATTCTAGAATACCCGATGCGTAGAATCGGGCCACCTTCTAGTCTATATATATAATTGCCTTATTCTGTCTGTCTGTCTGTCTTGCTCCAAAATTGTGTCACCGTGACAGTGTCACCGTGATAGTGTCGTTAGAGTGCCAACTGTCGGATTGGCCGCTGGGCTCGGCCTGGCCCCGCCCTCCCCACGGATTGGCCGCTCGCCTCGGCCTGGCCCCGCCCCCCGCATGGATTAGCCGCTCGCCCCGGCCCTCCGCACACATCGCCCGCTCCAGCGTACACCGGTTCCCGGTACACATGTGCAGGGAGCCGGCATACGCTGACGCCTCGCCCGCTCAGCCCCGATCCAGCGTACACCGGCTCCCAGTACACATGTGCAGGGAGCCGGCATACGCTGACGCCTCGCCCGCTCGCCCCCGCCACACTCAGCCCCGCCCCTGGCGGACATAACCTTGCGATGCTGGGATCGTGACGGAGCAGGTGTACGCCGGTAACCATGATACACATCGCGTAACTATAGGAAGCGCTTCCCTTAGTTACCCGATGTGTATCATGGTTACCAGCGTACACCGGCTCCCGTTACACATGTGCAGGGAGCCAGCATACGCTGACGCCTCGCCCGCTCAGCCCCGCCTCCGGCACACGTTGCCACTTTCGGACCCACCCTCGGCGGCCCCAGCATGGGGGATGGAGCACGATGGGGGGTGTGCAGCATGGAGGATGGAGCACGATGGGGGGTGCGCAGCATGGGAGATGTAGCACGATGGGGGGTGCGCAGCATGGGGGATGGAGCACGATGGGGGGTGTGCAGCATGGGAGATGGAGCACGATGGGGGGTGCGCAGCATGGGGGATGGAGCACAATGGGGGGTGCGCAGCATGGAGGATGGAGCACAATGGGGGTGTGCAGCATGGAGAATGGAGCACGATGGGGGTGTGCAACATGGGGGATGGAGCACGATGGGGGGTGTGCAGCATGGGGGATGGAGCACGATGGGGGGTGCACAGCATGTCGGATGGAGCACGATGGGGGGTGCGCAGCATGGGGGATGGAACACGATGGGGGGTGCGCAGCATGGGGGATGGAGCACGATGGGGGGTGCACAGCATGTCGGATGGAGCACGATGGGGGGTGCGCAGCATGGGGGATGGAGCACGATGGGGATGCGCAGCATGGGGGAAGGAGAACGATGGGGGGTGCGCAGCATGGGGGATGAAGCACGATGGCTGTGCACACCTCCCCCCAAAACACACACACATCGCCACACGCGCACCGCACAACACACCACACACACACTGGGAACCACAAACACCGCCCTACACAGACACCCACACACACACAGACAACGCCGCACACACAACACTCAACACACAAACACCGCGGCATACATAAATATATGCACATACCGCGCAACACACACACTGCACAAAACATACCTCCCCCCAAAACACACACACGCACTCCACACCCACACAAACCACGCAACACACAGCACCACACACACAGAACGCTGCAGACACACAGCGCTCCACAAACAACGCAACACACACAACGCAACACACATACAACACCGCTCTCACACCCCCCCACACCCAGACAACACCCAGAACATTTACAGCCCCCTACACAAACACTTGGTAACTACACACAATAACATCTATATATATATATATATATATATATATATATATATATATGTATGTATGTATGTATGTATGTGTATATATATATATATATATATATATATATATATATATATATATATATATATATATATATATATATATATATGTGTATATATATATATATATATATATATATATAACATCATACATTAACTACACACAATACGTAAATTCTAGAATACCCGATGCGTTAGAATCGGGCCCCCTTCTAGTGTATATATATATATATATATATATATACATACTGTGTATATATATATATATATATATATATATATATATTTATATATATTTTACATATGAATTTTTTTTTTATTGTATACCAATACTGGTGAACAATATCACAAATGTATTATTATTATTATTATTATTATTGTTATTATCATATAGAATATACAGTTTCCTTCCAGTGCAATAACGTTAAGTGTAAATATTGCACTAGCCCCACATTAAAAGGACAGCAACTAGTTAATTATAACCTACTGGGAAGAATAAATGGTTTTCCTATGTCCAAGGCAAATAAAGACCCAATTAATGTATATAGGAATAGTTAAATAGAGTTATTGCATTAAGCCCAGCAGAGGTGTAAAAATAGATAGAAAATAGTAACTCAATAAGCACTATCTGGCATAGCTAGTTGGACCAATGCTGATACAATGCATATAAAGTAAAAATAAGACTATAAGGGACATTGCCTAAACCTAGTGAGAACAGTACAATCATATGGCTGTAAGGATAATTAAACTTACTACAGGAGTGGGGTCCATCCAGTCCTAGAGCCCCAACGTACGTTTCATGTATTAACTTCTTCAGGGAGCGCCTGAAACAAATAGGGTGTGCCCCCCTTCCTTTTCTCAGTGAGCTGGGCATTTCATTCTATACTTCCCATGGCTGTGTATCCTGTTGGGACCCAGTCACTCTCAGCCCTTAGTCATGTTGAGGCCTATTTTGACCCATGGTAAGGTTTTAATATTAGAGAGTGTAGGTACTTTCCTGACTGGGTACACCTTGTCACGGTGGGATGGCTTTGTGCTTTTTTTGATCAAAAACAGTGTTTACTAAGTACCCTATGTTTATTTATATGCACTATGTTTTTATTCAGTTACAGCAGGGTATACGTCCACATTATTTTTGTCTTTAGTTTTTCTTTGGCCAGTGTGAACATGAGCTTGCAAGCTGCATGTGTACCAACTCTAACCCCGGCTCATTTTTTTGTTTTTATGTAGTCTCTTGTATTTAGTACAAATAGGCTGTGCCCCCCCCAGTGAGATGGGCATTTCACTCTATGATTCCCATGGCTGTGTATCCTGTTGGGACCCAATCACTCTCAGCCCTTATTCACATTGAGGCCTATTTTGACCCATGGTAAGGTTTTAATATTAGAGAGTGTAGGTACTGTCCCGACTTGTTGCAGTGGGATGGCTTTATGCTTTCTTTGATCAAAAACAGTGTTTATTAAGTATGCACTATGCTTTTATTCAGTTACAGCAGGGTATACGTCAATATGATTTTTGTGTTTGGTTTTTCTTATTTTCAGCTACTAAACATGCGGGGTTAGTTTGCCAATCACAGTAATGCTGTAGCCAACTTTTCTACTGGCATTACTGTGATTGGGAGGCATAGTAAAAAAAAAAATGACATGCGGTCCCTCGCCTATTTGTGATAACTAGCGCAGATAAAGGAGACAGCTGGGGACTGGTATTCTCAGTCTAGGAAGATCCATGATTATTGAGCCCTCCCTAGCCTTAAAGAAGCAGCCCACAGCCACCACACAAGTGTCGCATCCATTAGATGCACCAATGGTGGTGCTTTACCCGTCTCATCCTGATTGTCCTGGTGAGGTGACCATCAGGGTAATATATAGGATTGATGTCAGCTATGAGTTGTCAAAAATCACAGCTGCTATCAAGCCCTCGGTTGGTAATGGAGAAGTGCCTATAAGACATCCCCTATTATTTACTCTGGAAGTAAAAATAAAAAAACAGAAACACATAAAAATCCTTTATTTTAACAATTAAAAAAACACACCATCTTTCACCAATTTATTAACCTCCAAAACACCCCCGCAGGTCCGTTATAATCCACACAACGATCCCAGCTCCGCTACAGGCAGAAGTGCAGTGATGGAAAATGCAAGTGATCACTGCAGCTCTTGCGACACACTGAGGGTAGCAGGGGACCCAGCTGTGAGAAGTGGTGACATGAGTCAGGTGACTGTAGTTCACAGCCAGATTCCCACGGTACCAAGTGGGGCCACCGGTGAACTGACTGCCATATTCCTGGACTGCTGTGCTGCCGTGTCTCAAAATCCCAAAGTCCGGCAATATGGCAACAGGTTCAACCGAGTTCACTGGGAGTGTAGCGCCCTGGAAAACCAGGTAGTTGAACATATAGGCCCCCGCATAACACCTATCCCAGGAAGGGTTAAATCAGCGGACCTGAAACCCTAGTCACCCCCCTCAGGGAAGGACAGACACACCAGTGGGCGGGACCAGGTGGTTAGGAAACGCCCACCTAGGGGTCTAGAGAGACTGGGGCGGGAAAACAGTCAGATCAGATAAGGTTGAGTTCAAGTTTGGAGTGGAGGTGAAGTCTGGCAGGTGCCAGGGTCGAACTCTGACACCTTGGCTAGGTGGCAGACGGTAGCCAGAGTCTGCAGGAGACGGGAAGACAGCAGCCGGAGATCCGAGGTGGACCAGGACAGGGTTGGAGCCCGCCGGTACCGAAACTGGAGAACCGACCCGGAAACCGTCTGCACACTTTGCACACTTTGCACACTTTGACCCTGAAGCCAGGACCGGCACCGACGGCCTAGCTAATTAACCAATTGAGGGCAGGATTTTAGGTCCTGTCCCAACCTAAGTCCCGAAAAGTAGACAACCACCCACAGAGCGGCATAGGGCAACCGCCAGGGCCCGTAGATCCCAGGGGTCAGCGTCAGACGGGCACGGTTCCCAACCAAAGGACCAGGAGCGGACTCCCGTGTTTCACACTGGGAAGTCCTACCTACAACACACTGAGTGCAGAGGAGAAAGACTTTGACTACCAACCCGGGTGTGGGATCAGATACACCCATCTGCGGCAGCCGGCCAGCATCCCCTTGGTTTACCACTGGACTTGTGTTCTTTATTCGACCGTGAGTAACATCCCCGGCCTGTCCGGGTGCGCTGGCCCCTCACCATCCTTAGCATAGAGACATTGGGCCCGGGGACATGCATCCCTACCCACGGAGGGGTTAACATCCAGCTGCCAGCCCAACGTCCCCGGGAGCCCCGCAATGGCAGCGGTGGTGCTACATCTCACCACCCACCGTGGGTGGCGTCACAGACATTTTACAACCAATCCCGTATAAATACGTCCCTTTTTATTCAGAGTGTCCGCGCGACCCCCGGGTCCGGAGAACCCCTTGAGCCATACCGTAGATCCGTATCCGAGCAGCATTGGCTGCTGGCACAGGGGCGGCACAGGAGCAGCGGGAAACGTTCTTAGTATGAAGTCCGGTGACCTAAAGGTTCCTGAAGTTACCAGCTGCTGGGACATCTGGAGACTCTGAACTCTTGTAAGAGTCCACAGCCTTCACATGTCACAGCAGCTGGGAACTCCAGGAACCTTAAAGGCTCCCTTAAAGTTACAGCTGCTGCGAGACCCAGTAGATGTGTAGATGTAGTAGCCTAAAAGGTTGCCGGAGCTCATAGCCACCTGGTCTTCCAGCAGTTGTGAGGCCCAGAAGTCTTAAAGGAGCCTTTATTGTTCCTGGACTTTCCTGCTGTTGAGACACCTGGAGGCTGTTCACAATCTCCAGGTGCCTTAACAGCTGGGAACTTCAGGAACCTTAAAGACTACCTTAAAGGCTCCTTTAAGGCTTCTGGGCCTCACAGCTACCGGACTCTCAGACTGCACTGCCGCCGTGATACACAGTCCTACAGTCCATGACTGAGTTCACCTGAGGTCATTTCCCGTGGTCCTAATGGTACCCTCTGTCTGAGATGCCAGCTTTGACCTCAGGTGAACTTAGTGCCAGACTGTAGGACTGCGCGGCCGCCGTGACACGCAGTCCAACAGTCCAGCACTGAGTTCTCCTGAGGTCACTTCTGCCAGCCCCTACACTACTCTGTGTGTCCCCGAGGCTACGGTGAGTGGTCATGTGTCATGTGAGTGGTCACTATGGCCTCCTGATGCAGCAGAGCCAGGATCATCATAGGGCATCATGTGGATTACGTCGGACCTGCGGACATGTTTTGGGGGTTAATAAATTGGTGAAAGAATGTGTTTTTAATTATTTAAAATAAAGGATTTTTGCGTTTCTGTTTTTTTCTATTAACTTACACGTTTGGTAATTGGGGATCTCAGACACCTCACCAAATTACAGCTGATGTCAACCCCTTATATATTACTGTAATTACCACTGCACCAGGTCCATCGAAATGAGCCAGCTAAAGCACCACAATTGGTGTCTCTAATGGATGTGCCAATTGAATGGCAGCTGTGGGCTTCTATTTTTAGGCTGGGGAGAGCTCAATAACCATGGACCTCACCAGCCTTAGAATACCAGTCCCTAGATGTCTGCTATATCTGTGCTAGTTATCAAACAAGGACAGGAGCCCACATCGGTTTTTTTATTATATACTTAAATAAATTAAAAAGAAATGTGGGGATACCTCTATTTCTGATAACCAAGCAAGATAATTCACACAGCTGGGGGCTGCATACCACAGCTGTCTATTTTACATGCGCTGGTTATCACAAATAGGAGGAAAACCGCGCATCAAAGTGGCGTAATATTCTGACATTGTTCACAGATGTGACCTGTGTTTCAGAGATGCATCCAGGCATCTCCCCATGCTGTTCCCATTCAATATCAACACTTTTCCATCCATTTCAACATTTCTACAGCCCTGCCAGACATACTGGGAGGGTCTGTCGGAAAACTATTCAAGTTTCCAAATGACTTGTGTTAGATTTGCTATTTGTGGGCCAGTACATGGTGGCTCAGTGGTTAGCACTACAGTCTTGCAGCACTGGTGTCTTGGAATCAAATCCCACCAAAAACAACATTTGCAAATAATTAATTTGCATGTGTTTCTTCCCAGTACTCTGGTTTCTTCCCTCACTCCAGAGACACATTGATAGGGATGTTAGATTGTGTGCCCCAATGGGGACAGTGATGATCACATCTGTAAAGCGCTCTGGATTTAATAGTGTTAAATAAGTGGGTAAAATAAATAAATACACAAATACTACAGAATATTCAAGATGAATAATTACTGGTACAGAAAGAGAATCATGAAAAAAGTTAGTAAAACTTCACTAGAGATAATGTATTATTTCTTCTGAAGTTGAGGATGACAACTGGGTTTCTATCAGATGCAGTAGCAGAATTCATTAAGATCTACGTTTATACAGAAGATCTGTCCTCTTGTCCAAACCAACAGAAACAGTTCACATCAAACATTTGGATAACACGGCTAATAGAAAAAGGGTCAAAACTAAAGTACAATTTATTTTCTGTTCCTCCAGGAAAGTATTAAGTAACTCCTCTTACTTCTCCACATTTTCAGACTGCGCAAAAACTTGCATAAAACCCTAAAGGCCGCTTTACACGCAGCAACATCGCTAACTAGATATCGCGAGGGTCACGAATTCGTGACGCACATCCGGCCTCGTTAGCAACGTAGTTGCATGTGACACTTACCAGCGACCGCTAACGATCCTAAAAGTGCCCAAAATCGTTGGTTGTTGACACGTCGTTCGTTTCCCAAAAATCGTTGCTCGTTTGGTACGCAGCTTGTTTGTCGTTCCTGAGGCAGCACACATCGCTACGTGTGACACCCCGGGAACGACGAACAACAGCGTACCTGCGTCCTCCGGCAATGAGGTGGGACTGACGTTCATGCAGCTGCTCTCCGCCCCTCCGCTTCTATTGGTGGCCGCTGTGTGACATCGCTGTGACGCCGCACGAACCTCCCCTTAAAAAAGAGGTTGTTTGCCGGCCACAGTGACGTCGTTAGGAAGGTAAGTTGGTGTGACGCGTACCGGCGATATTGTTCGCCACCAGCAGCGATTTGCCCGTGACGCACAAACGAAGGGGGCGGGTGCGATCGCCAGCGACATCGCTAGCAGTGTCGCAGCGTGTAAAGCGGCCTTAAAATTCTAAGGGGCTGATTTACCAGAACTGGCGTAGCACACATCACTTAATGAATTTGGCACATCTTAGAAATGGCGTGCCCCACACCAGAAATGCTACTCCAGCTGCAGACTGGAGTAGCATTTTTGATGAACAAAACTGCATCACTTTTAAAGAAATGAATGGGCAGGCATCACTACATCCAGTCCTGCAACAGGTCCTCCTCAACTCTACCCTTTTCAACAAACTTTATTCAAACTGACGTAATAACACAAAATTTTCACAACTCTGCTTTGCACAAAAATTTGGCGAATATTCAAAATTTTCAAGCTACTTTTCTGTCATAAAAGCTTTGATGAATCAAACCCTAAAGGCCGCTTTACACGCTGCGACATCGCTAGCGTTTACTAGCGATGATGAGCGTGATAGCACCCGCCCCCGTCGTACGTGCGATATGTGTTGATCGCTGCCGTAGAGAACATTATCGCTATGGCAGCGTCACACGCACATACCTTGTCAGCGACGTCGCTGTGACCGCCGAACAATCCCTCCCTCAAAGGGCAGGTGCGTTCGGCGTCATAGCGACGTCACTGCGGCGTCACTAAGCGGCCGGCCAATAGAAGTGGAGGGGCGGAGATGAGCAGGACGTAACATGCCGCCCACCTCCTTCCTTCCGCATTGCCGGTGGACGCAGGTAAGGAGATGTTCGTCGTTCTTGTGGTGTCACACATAGCGATGTGTGACGCCGCAGGAACGAGGAACAACATCGCTAGTGCCCAAACATCGATTTTTTTGTTTCAGAACGACCCTTCCATGGCAAACAGTTTTGACCTCTTTTGCAATCGTTTACGGTCGCTCGTCCGTGTCACACGCTGCAATGTCACTAACGGCGCCGGATGTGCATCACAAACACTGTGACCCCGATGATATATTGTTATCGATGTTGCAGCGTGTAAAGCCCCCTTAAGTCTTTTAAACAGAGCCGCCATCAGGGCATTACAATCCTTATTGGTGTATGAGGCCAGGAGAAAATGGGGGCCCAGCCCAGACCTAGGGTAAGTACTTAGCTTTATTAATCCCTGGGACGGGCCCCAGTCATAGCTGTAGCAGAGGGGGTGGCCGTGTCTCTTTGGCTACTTTAGTTGAGTGGGCGTTACCAAATGGCTAATTTTCATGTGATGCGCTTCAGGGGCATCACATGCAAATTAGCCATGCGGTGGCGCATGGTGCAGTGGAGCAGAGCAGGGTGCATTATCCCAAGACCCAACGTGCAGCAGCACAATGAGGTCATCACTCTGCAACCTCAACACACTGCTGCGGGTAACACAGAGCCGCTCAGGTAGCGATGAAGCGGCAGCAGGCGGGGAATGGTAAGTGCTTCATGGAGGAGTTGAAGACAGGGGTGGGATGATTACTGTGGGCCGCCGACCCCAGCCCCTGTTTCAGCTGGATGTGCATCCGAGGGCACACATCCTGCTGAAATACAGCGCAGAGAAGACACAATGCAACGTGGGAGGCAGGGATGTTGAGTAAAATGATTTTTTTTGTCTTCCGTTAGAGACAGAATGGAGACATATTTACCAGGAAGAGGACATATATACAAGGAAGAACCCAGGAGGGGACATATACCATATTTCCCCGAAAATAAGACCTCCCCCGAAAATAAGACTTAGCAGGAGTTTTAAGGGATGCTTAAATATAAGACATCCTCTGAAAATAAGACCTAGCCGCGGTCAATAATGAAGTGTCATGCAGCGGTAAAAAAAGTTAAAGACACTGCAGGACACTTCATTATATACAGCGGGCAGCCCCTAAAGAAAGAAGAAAGAAGAGAGAAGAGCCCGCGATCATACACACCAGACGCCGACCGGGAGCAGGTGAGTGCATCAAGGTCCTACGGTGGAACACACACGCACACCCACATCAGATCACACACACCCACACACTACAGATCACATCCACACACTCACCACATCCAGCGATATCGCTTGTGTGACTCCCCTGCAGTAACCAGGTGTCGCAAAAATAAGGTAACAACAAGGTAACAGCTCGTGTCCTACATGTGCCAGTCAGTACACACACACACCAGCACACCAGGACATTTACACTCACTGTACCCGGCTGGAAGCCTCACCTAGCCAGATGACAGGGCTGGGCACTGTTAGATAACAGGCAGCCAACTGGGAGGAAGAGACCTGGGGGAGGAGAGAGTGACCTGGGCAGTGTTAGTGAGTAGTCTGCAGTAGGAAGTGAAAGAGGAAGGAGCTAAGGAGAGGAGTTGTAAGAAAGGTGTCAAGACAGACCAGAGACTCTTGAGACACACTGAAAGTAGTAAAGAGACTGCAAAGACCTGAGTAGTAAGAACAGCCACTCAGAGGAGGAAAGTAGCTGCAGAGCGAGAGAGCAAGTCCCAAGGACAGAGGGATCCTGTGGGGTGGACATTCAGGGCTCACAGTACTTTGCACGCACGGGTTGCAGATCCCAGAACAGACAAGGACTTCAAGCCATCTGTTAACTCTGCCAGGCGGGTAGGTTTCCAGGACTCATCTGTGACCACTAACGTCCAAGGCATCAGCAGCAAAGAGGGAACCGGGACATATACCCTTAAACAGTCCAAGCTGCCTGCGGCAGAACCCAGACACCAGGAGGACCTCCAAGTGCCCCACGCTAGGGAGGACCCACATACACCAGAGTGCACAAGTGGAGAGGGGCACCAGGTTGGCAGGCACAGCCATCAGGACTCGGGCGCACCTGGAATCCAGTACGTCTCCAGAGCGTAAATACAGTTAGTAAAAACCATCAAACTGCACTCTCTGTCTGGACTGCTTCTTTGCGCTGCGCCTCCATGTTAACCCTTCACCTACCCCTGGGGAAATCCCTGCTCGCGGAGGGCTCCACCATGCACGCTGCCCCCATCCTTCATGCCCAGTGGGAACCCGCAGCGGCGGCCTATCATCCCTGGCTGCAAACCGCGAGTGGCGTAGGCTGACTTTTTATTTTATTTTTATTTTTAATTTTCATTTAAAACTGGTCGATGGTGCCCCCGGATCCAGTACCCCTCGAGCCACGGACCAACCGGATCCGAGCAGCCCGGCTGCCCCGGGGCGTGAGACTTGCTTCTCATCGGCGATACTGTGCAGTGCAGTGACTTTCCAGGACCTGCCAGAGGATCACATGGCCGGAAGCACGTGGTCTCTCTGGATGTTGTGAGTGTGAGAGAGCACAGGGAAGAATGATTTGAAAGGTGTGTGTATATGTATGCTGTCTGATGTGTGACTGTGTTCTGATGTGTGAGTGTTGACCAGACCGCAGGGAAGCACAGCTGCTGGGAAATCACAGGGAGGAATGATGTGGAATGTGATGTGTGTGTATGAGTATTAGTGAGTGTGATGTGATCTATGCGAGTGTCAGCCAGACACAGGGGAAGCGTGCAGCATATCTGCTGGGAGATCACGGAGATCTGGGAGCCATACAGACGTCCGGGTCTGGTAAGTATGACGATCCTGGGAAAGGAGGGTCTGCTTTTTGTGGGGAAACTTACCCCCAACCGTGTCTCCTCGAGAATAAGACACCCCTGAAAATAAGATCTAGTGCTTTCTTTCAGGGCAAAAAAAATATAAGACAGTGTCTTATTTTCGGGGAAACAGGGTATATACCAGGAAGAACCCAGGAGGGTGCCATATATACCAGTAGGAACCCAGGAGGGGGATATATATACCAGAAAGAGCCCATGAAGGGGGCATATATGTTCCAGGAGAGGGACAAATATATACCAGGAGTGGGACATATATATTAGGAGGGGTATTTACCAGAAAGAACCCAGGAGGAGGAAATATATACCAGGAGGGGGACATATATACCAATAAGAGCTCAGGATGGGGGACATATACAGTTAGGTCCAGAAATATTTGGACAGTGACACAAGTTTTGTTATTTTAGCTGTTTACAAAAACATGTTCAGAAATACAATTATATATATAATATGGGCTGAAAGTGCACACTCCCAGCTGCAATATGAGAGTTTTCACATCCAAATCGGAGAAAGGGTTTAGGAATCATAGCTCTGTAATTATTAGCCTCCTCTTTTTCAAGGGACCAAAAGTAATTGGACAAGGGACTCTAAGGGCTGCAATTAACTCTGAAGGCGTCTCCCTCGTTAACCTGTAATCAATGAAGTAGTTAAAAGGTCTGGGGTTGATTACAGGTGTGTGGTTTTGCATTTGGAAGCTGTTGCTGTGACCAGACAACATGCGATCTAAGGAGCTCTCAATTGAGGTGAAGCAGAACATCCTGAGGCTGAAAAAAAAGAAAAAATCCATTAGAGAGATAGCAGACATGCTTGGAGTAGCAAAATCAACAGTCGGGTACATTCTGAGAAAAAAGGAATTGACTGGTGAGCTTGGGAACTCAAAAAGGCCTGGGCGTCCACGGATGACAACAGTGGTGGATGATCGCCGCATACTTTCTTTGGTGAAGAAGAACCCGTTCACAACATCAACTGAAGTCCAGAACACTCTCAGTGAAGTAGGTGTATCTGTCTCTAAGTCAACAGTAAAGAGCAGACTCCATGAAAGTAAATACAAAGGGTTCACATCTAGATGCAAACCATTCATCAATTCAAAAAATTGACAGGCCAGAGTTAAATTTGCTGAAAAACACCTCATGAAGCCAGCTCAGTTCTGGAAAAGTATTCTATGGACAGATGAGACAAAGATCAACCTGTACCAGAATGATGGGAAAAAAAAAGTTTGGAGAAGAAAGGGAACGGCACATGATCCAAGGCACACCACATCCTCTGTAAAACATGGTGGAGGCAACGTGATGGCATGGGCATGCATGGCTTTCAATGGCACTGGGTCACTTGTGTTTATTGATGACATAACAGCAGACAAGAGTAGCCGGATGAATTCTGAAGTGTACTGGGATATACTTTCAGCCCAGATTCAGCCAAATGCCGCAAAGTTGATCGGACGGCGCTTCATAGTACAGATGGACAATGACCCCAAGCATACAGCCAAAGCTACCCAGGAGTTCATGAGTGCAAAAAAGTGGAACCTTCTGCAATGGCCAAGTCAATCACCAGATCTTAACCCAATTGAGCATGCATTTCACTTGCTCAAATCCAGACTTAAGACGGAAAGACCCACAAACAAACAAGACCTGAAGGCTGCGGCTGTAAAGGCCTGGCAAAGCATTAAGAAGGAGGAAACCCAGCGTTTGGTGATGTCCATGGGTTCCAGCCTTAAGGCAGTGATTGCCTCCACTTCATTGTGGATAACTACAGGATTATTATGTCCATCTCCTTATTTCAGCCATTTTTTTTATATTGTCAATCATATTTCAACCTTTGTTTTTGTCAACCTTATTTGTTTTGTATCAACAAAAGACGAGTTTACATATAAATACCTGGGTGTGGACATTTTTTACTATGCAGCTATCAGTGGAGGGCAAGGGGACAGAGGAGACAGTCAGATCCTCCTCCCGTCTACTGTGTGGGGCCGGCGGAGACTCATGGAGACTGGGTACAGGTGCAGTCCTGGGCACTGGTTCACTGGCGGGTACTTCCGTCTCCTTTTCCTCCACAGGTTGGGGGAACATTATCACTGGAATGAGCACCACGCCGTTCTGTGTAGGCCAGTCCGCTGGGAAATCACCCATTACTGTGTGGATCACCTCTTTCTCCTTCTCCCCTGTTGGTCTGGGGGTGGGAACTTCAACTGCTACCTTCAACGGCGATGGGCACCTCTTCAGGTGGTCCCTGGACACCGTGGTCGAAGTCTTCCCCTGGTCATGACTAATCTGGTAGGCCTTCTCATTCTCCCATTCGGTGGGTTGTATGACATACGGGGTCTTTTCCCACTGGTCGTCGAGCTTATGGGTTCTTCTTTTTCGTTTCAGCACTACATCTCCAGGTTTAAAGGGGCCAGCTGGAGCCCGCTTGTTGAAATTCTGTTCCTGCTGTTCCCGACTCCGACACAGGTTTCTTTCCACGTACTCCTGGACCTGTCGGTACTGTGCTCTCCGTCGAGTGTCCCATCCAGCAGTCGAAGGGACGGCTTCTGGAGCCTCCAAACCCATTTCTAGGTCCACTGGCAGCCGGCCTGGCCGAGCTCTCATCAGGTACGCTGTTGTACATTTGGTAGAGCTGGAAGGGATGTTATTGTAGATATCGACCAGGTCAGGCAGCTTTTCTGGCCATAGGTTCTGCTCTTCTAGCGGTAACGTCTTGAGGAGACCCAGGACCAGATGGTTCATCTTTTCACACATGCCATTGGTCTGGGCATGATAAGGCGTGGTCCGAATTTTCTTGCAGCCGTACAACTGGCAGAATTCTTGAAACACCTCCTCTTCAAAAGCCGGGCCCCAGTCAGTAAGCACCCTCTCCGGGTACCCGTGCGGTCGGCAGAAATAGGCCTGGAATGCTCTAGCGGCGGTACGGCCGGTCAGGTCCTTGACTGGGACAACCACCATAAATCTTGAATAGTGGTCTACAATGGTCAGAGCGTAGGTGTACCCACTTCGGCTAGGGGTGAGCTTAACGTGGTCGAGGGCGACCAGCTCCAGTGGCTGATGAGTAATGATTGGGCGCAAAGGGGCCTTCTGGCTGGCCTCGTCCCTTCTTCTCAGTGCACAGGGACCATACTCTCGGCATCAGGCCTCCACAGACTCCCGCATCCCACTCCAATAGAATCGCTCCCTCAACAGCATCTCCAGCTTCTTCCACCCAAAGTGCCCAGCACCGTCATGTTAAGCCCGTAGAACTGTGGGCACACTAGCTTGGGGAACCACCAGCTGACGAACTTTCTCATGGGTCTTTGGGTTGATCAGTTCCCGATACAGTTTCCCCCGGTCCAGATGCAGCCGGGCTTGTTCTTTCCACAGCAGTTGGGCCTCAGGCGGAGAAGCGGGGTCCAGTCCAGTGGAACCTTGTTCAATCATGGTCTTGACCAGTTGGACGGCAGGTGCTTGGTCTTGGGCTTCTTGCCATCCCTGACTTGGCAGCGGGTCCAGGCTCGCCTGTTGCTGCTGGACATGCAGCTTCTCGACTGGTGACCGGTGGAATGCGGGCAGCTCGATTTCTTCGAGATCGTCGTCTTCCGGTCCCTCATCCGATAGGTGGTGTTCTTGCGGCCGGCTCGGTACATGATCGTGAAGTCATAATTAGACAGCCGGGCTACCCATCGCTGCTCCAACGCGCCTAGTTTGGCCGTGTCCAGATGGGTTAACGGATTATTGTCCGTATAGGCGGTGAACTTAGCGGCTGCGAGGTAATGGCGGAACCGCTCCGTAATGGCCCATACCAGAGCTAGGAACTCAAGCTTGAAGGAGCTGTAATTCTCAGGGTTCCTTTCCATGGACCGGAGTTTTCTGCTGGCATAGGCGATCACTTTTTCCCTTCCGTTCTGGACCTGGGACAGGACGGCTCCCAAGCCTACATTGCTGGCATCGGTGTAGAGGATGAATGGGAGATTATAGTCGGGATACGCCAGGATTTCTTCCCCTGTCTAGGCCTTCTTCAGCTGGCGGAAAGACTCTTCGTGTTTCGCTTCCCATGCCAACGGGGTTCCAGAGGGCCTGCCACCCTTGGTCTGTCCCACGAGGAGGTCTTGCATGGGGGTGGCCATCTTCGTATACCCCTTAATGAAGTGACGATAGTAGCCCACCAGGCCCAGGAACTGTCTCACCTCACTCACCGTGGTCGGTCTCGGCCAGTCCTGAATGGCAGTGATCTTCTCGGGATCTGGGGCGACGCCTTCCGCGCTCACCACGTGTCCGAGATACTGTACCCTGGGTTTCAGTAGGTGGCACTTAGAGGGCTTCAACTTCATCCCATATTTGGCTAGGGATGCGAACACTTCAGCCAAGTGTTCCAGATGAGCCTCGTACGTCTGGGAGTACACGATCACGTCGTCCAGGTACAGTAGGACCGTTTCGAAGTTGAGATGTCCCAGGCAGCACTCCATGAGCCGTTGGAAGGTTCCAGGGGCATTGCACAGCCCAAACGGCATGCTGTTGAACTCGCAGAGTGCCATGGGAGTGGCAAATGCAGTCTTCTCACGGTCCTGTGGCGCAACCGCTACCTGCCAGTACCCGCTAGTAAGGTCAAGGGTAGAGAACAAGTTAGCAGTTCTCAGTGCAGCTAGTGACTCTTCGATACAGGGGAGAGGGTAGGCATCTTTATGCGTGATCTGGTTGATCTTCCGGTAATCCACACACATTCTCATGGTGCCATCCTTCTTCTTGACCAGCACCAGCGGGGCTGCCCAGGGGCTACAACTATCTCGAATGACCCCTGCCTCCTTCATGTTCCTCAACATGTCTTTAGCGCATTGATAGTGTGCTGGCGGAATGGGCCTGTACCTCTCTTTGATAGGTGGGTGTGGGCCTGTAGGGATATGGTGTTGAATCCCCTTAATCCTCCCGAAATCTAAGGGGTGCTTGCTGAAAACCTGCTCATACTCTTGCACTACCCTGTAAACCCCCTCTTTGTGATGCGTGGGTGTGGTTTCAGTACCTACGTGTAGTTCCTGGCACCACCCCTCCAACTGTGCAGAGGGTGTATGGCTACTGACAGGGGATGCCGAGGTAGGAGGGACAGCTTCGTGAATGGTGTGAGGGTCTAAGGTGAGCAACTTGGTGAGGGTAGCATAACGGGGGAGCCTGACTTCCTCCTCTCCACAATTCAGCACTCTTACAGGCACTCTTCCCTTTTTAACGTCAACCACCCCTCTGGCCGCCATCACTGTGGGCCAGTGTTCCGAAGGCATGGGTTCCACCATCGCCGGGTAGTCGCGCCCCTGGGGGCCTACTGCTGCCCTGCACCAGATCATCATTTCACTCCGGGGTGGCACTACTAAGGGGACCACATCCATCACCCTCACTCCATCAATCTCTTCGCCAGTCGAGCTCACTTGTTGCCGATACAGCAGGGCTCAGATCTCACGCTGCACAGCCCTCTTTCGGCCCCCTCCTGCGGTGGCGGCCAACTGCTGCAACAGATTCAGCACCTCACTCATACAATGCTTCATGACGTTGGTCCCCAGGATTACTTTCGGGGTATGGTCACTGGGTTCATTCATTACCACAATCATCCCTTGATTCTTTAACTCCGCACGTCCCACAGTCAGGGTCACCTGCTTGTATCCCACCTGGGTTAGCGGGAGTCCATTGGCTGCAATCAGGGTCAGGCTATCATCAGAGGGGGCAAGTTCGTCAGTGCCCCAATACTGCTGGTACAGGGTATATGGTATAGTGGTTACCTGTGATCCTGTGTCCAAGAGGGCCATGAGCGGGACGCCGTCCACTGCCAGGAGGATGATGGGGCGAGCTCCGACGTACCGGTCTCGCCAATCAGGCCGTTGGTGTCTACTCCTGAGGATTGGCCGTTGGCCCCAGGGGTTGCTCATTTATCGGGCACCGCCTAGAGTAGTGGCCAGGCTTGCTGCACCTGTAACAGATAGGAGGCCCATATCGTGAGTCATTGGTCCTTCTCCGCTGCATCCAGGGGACGTCCTCCGGGCTGTCGGCGAGCTGGATCCCTCCTGGGGGCTTGACTCTCGTCAGAAGCTGGAGTGCGGCGAGGATCTTGGCTAGGTCTCCATCCATGCGGCGGACCTGGGCTGCTAGTTCCTCCATCATCCCGAGGGGTGCAGCAGGGGCCGGTAGAGCCGGAGGTGGAGGCGCCACCGTGATAGGAGCGGTCTCAGCCGGCCACGGGGCCACCTCAGGAGCGTCTGGCGCTGGGGCCTGCAGGGCCTTGATGGCCCGCTCTTTCAGTACTGCAAAGTCCAGATTGGGGTGTTCCAACACCCACAGCCGCAGCTGCTTGCGATCTTTCACGGACCCCAGCCCCTGCAGGAATTGCTCTACTAGCATCTTATTACTGTCCACATCATTGATAGTGTCCACCCGCTTCAGCGTACGGAGGGCTGTTTGAAGGCGCAGGACATAGTCTCTTACATTTCCCGCAGGCCGTTGTCTGCACTGATAAAACTGCATCCTCAGCTCCGCTTCGGTGCGGGTCTCAAAAGCGATTTGTAATTTTTCGAAAATGGTAGTCACTGAGGCCCGGTCCGCGTCGGTCCAGGTCTCCGCCTCCTGCTCAGCCACGCCGGTTAGCTGCCCTAGCAGCCAAGGGATATAAATCGAAGACCGGGCTAATCTTTTTCCGGAACACCTGCAAAGCATCAGGCTTCCCATCGTACTGCGGTAGCCAGGTAGCACCGGGCACATAGGGCAGGGAGAACGGCATCACCTGGGCGACCGCTGGACCCGCGGCCCCCCCCGCTCTTGCGACCGGAGCAGGGGCTATCCCGTTTCCATCTACGGGTGCGGCGGGAGCTGCAACCGCCACTCCTCCAACAGCTTCGTCGGGCGCAGACATCTTTTTCCCGTCCCCCCTTGGTACTCTTCAGCACTTCCGTTTGTTGGGGGCGGGGCTTCGCTTTTGCGCCTTCCCTGCTCGGAGAAGATGCTTGAGCGGGGGATTTTCGAGCCAAGATGGCGGCGCTTCAAAATTTTCGGCCGGATGCCGCCGGCGGAGATCACAAGGCGCACTTCTACTGGTAAGTAGAGGGGTTCAATCCTGTTTGTGACGCCAAGTTGTCGCGGGCGGGGAGGACGCCGTCGCTGCTGCGCTCTCGCTAACGCTCGGGTCCGGCGCTGCTGCGGCTGCTGCTGCTGCTCGGTGGCTCGAGCGGTGGGCCGGATCCGGAGACTCGAGAGGCGCTCCTCGCCCGTGAGTGAAAGGGGTGATTGGTTTGGGGGATTTAGTCCGTGACGCCACCCATGGGTCGTGGTGAAGATGGGCACCACCGCTGCTGGTGACGGGGATCCCGGGAGCGATGGTAGGAAGCAGCTGAGATGTTGTTTTCCCCCTCCGTGGGTATGGGTCGGTGGTCCCAGGGCCCGATGATGTGGTGACGGGGAGGCAGGGTCAGTGAGGTGCAGGGTTGCAGGGACAGCGCGGCGCGGTGCTGGATGGCACAGGTGTACTCACTCAGCAAGAAAGGTACAAAGTCCTCGGTAAACCAAACGGCTGGATGGACGGGTCCCGCAGCCGGCTGCAGTGCTTCTCCCCGGACAGGTGATGGCGGCTGTCTTTCCCTGCACCTTAATGTTCTCTTTCTGACTACTATGGATTCCCAACGGTAGTCCGCTCCCCGGTGTATGGGTACCGGAGGAGCCCGTTTGCCCGCAGACGCTGGCCCTTGGGTCTCTAGCCTTAGGCGGTAGCTGTATACCCTCACGGTGTGGGCTGTTGCCTTCAATCGGGACTTTTGCTGTTGTGAAACCCCTGGGGTTCCAGTCAAATTCGGATCTGACTATTGTCGGCAGCTCCAAGCCTGGTCGGGGTCCGATGGCCCTACCTGTGTGTGCTGGCTTCACTTCGCTCCCCGGTCGGTACCGGCGGGCCGTCGCCCGTCCCCGGTCCTACGGTTCCGCGTTGCTCCACCACTCCTGCAGACGGCCACCACCGTCTGCCAACCTTGCTGTCATTTCCTGGGCCACAAACCCAGACACCCAAGTGCTTGCTCCTCACTCCTCAAACTCCAACACTAAACTGTCACTTTTCCCGCCTCCAGGCCTGTGAACTCCTCGGTGGGTGCGGCCAACCGCTTGGCTTCCCCCCACCTGGTGTGGACATCAGACACTGGAGGGAGGCAACAAGGATTTTTGTTTGGCTGATGTCCCTGTCTAATTGGGGTGGGGTGTTTGTGTGTTATCTGTGACGACCTGGCTAGGCCAGGGCGCCACATGATGTGGAGGTTATTATACGGAAGGGTAGTGTGTGTGGGGATATACAGAGGGGCATTGTGTGCGGGATATTATACAGAGGGGCGGTGTTTGGGGAGATATTATACAGAGGGGCGGAGTGTGGGGATATTATACAGAAGGGCAGTGTATGTGGTATAGTATACAGAGTGGCAGTGTGTGGGGAATATTATACAGAGGGGCAGTGTGTGGGGGATATTATACAGAGGGGCCGTGTGGGGTGATATTATACAGAGGGGCAGTGTGTGGGGGATATTATATAGAGGGGCAGTGTGTGGGGGGATATTATACAGAGGAGCACTGTGTGGGGGAATATTATACAGAGGTGCAGTGTGTGGGAATATTAAACAGAGGGATGGTGTGTGGGCATATTATACTGAGGGGCAGTGTGTGGGGGATATTATACAGAGAGGCAGTGTGTGGGGCACTGGCGGACATGGACTGAACAGGACCCCTGTGCAAGAGGAATATATGGGCCCTTTGCAGCTCATCAAAATGCACAATTTCGCCTGGTTTGGAAGTAGATATGGGCCTCTTTACCTCTTGGGCCCCTGTTCGGTCACACAGGTTGCGCCTATGCTATGTCTGCCCCTGCTCATGCTACTGCTAGGTACTGGAGTCAGACTGACACCTCTACTGGAGTCAGGAGAGGTGTCACCTGCAGAGGTGCCAGTATGAGTACTATCTCTCCAAGCAGAGGAGCCAGTATCAGTATCCTCTCTCCTGCACAGGTGCCAGTATCAGCGTCATCTCTCCTGCAGAGGTGCCACTTCAATACAGAGCACTGGCACTGTAATGGAATGAGGGAGTGTGATGATTATGAGTGTGCAAATTATCTGATCTGTTCATAGCTATAGTAAATGGCACCTCTACTAGGTATCAATCTGATTGGCTCACATCATTAAGTGGCAGTGACATAACTAGAGTCTGATGTGGGCACCTGTGCAAGATTTGGACCTGCCAACCCCCACTGCATGTTAGTCAGATGTATGAGACCCTGCAGCATTCTAAATCCTTTAAAGATATATATGTTGTGCCCCTGCCATTATGTAAGTAACGTCCCCCATCTGTTACTAATGCCACCCATCCTGGGCCCATTTCTAGTATATCTGTCCCCCATTCTGGGTTCATCCTAGTATTTATGTCCCACATCCTAGTATATATGACCACCATTTTGGGCCCATCCTGATATATCCTCATGTACAGCATCATGGAATTAATGATGCTCTAAAAGTAAATAATAATATTACCCCATCCTGGTATATATGTCCCAAATCTTGGTGAATGTCACCATCCTGGTATATATCTGCTCATCCTGGGCCCATTCTGGTAAATATGTCTCCTATCCTGGCATATATGTCCCAAATCCTGATATGTATATATGGCCACCATCCTGGTTTATATGTCTTCATCCTTGTATATAAGACCCCCATCCTGATATATATGGCCCCTATCCTGGTAAATATGTCCAAAATCCTGGTAAATATAACCTCCATGTTGGTATATACAGTATGTCCCCATCCCAGACCCATCCTGGTAAATATATCTCGCATCCTGGTATATATGTACCAAATCCTGGTATATATGGCCTCCATTCTGGAATATATGTCTCCATCCTGTTATATATGACCCCCATCCTGGTATATATGTCCAAAATTCTGGTAGTAATAACATTAAATCTTTATTACTATAGCGCCAACATATTCCGCAGCGCTTTACAATTCAGGAGGTTCATATACAAACAAGTAACAGTTAAAGAAAATACAATGATTAGAGCAAAAAAGACAACTCTGCTCATGAGAGCTTACAATCTACAATGAGTTGGGGAACAAGGTACAAGTGCTTATTTACAATGACAATCTAGCCATTTCAAAGAAATGGGGGATAGATAAAGACTGCCTGAACTAGTTAGCCAAAACTTTGAGATGCTTTTGGGTGCAGTGGAGTTTAACAGGGAGTTATGTGAGAAGTTTTGGAGGGACTATGTGAATTGAATTTGATTAGGGAGTGTGATAGGCCACCCTAAAAAGATGTGTTTTTAGGGAGCATCTGAAGCTGAGTAAGTTGTGATTTGTCATAGTTTCTTGGGGTAGAGCATTCCAGAGGATTGGTGCAGCTTCTGAGAAATCTTGGATCTGGGAGTGGGAGGTTCAAATTAGTGTAGATGTTAGTCGGACGTCATTTGCAGAGCATAGAAAACCGGTAAGGTGACAGACAGAGATGAAGGTGGAGATGTAGGGGGGTGCCGCACTGTGGAGAGCTTTGTGGGTGAAAACAAGCCATTTAAATTGGATCCCGTGATATATGGGCAGCGAGGGCAATGAGCAGAAGCATCTGAGTAACGGTTAGCCAAATAGGTGACCCTGGTTGCTGGATTAAGGATGGGCTGTAGAGAAGAGGAGAGTGTCTAGTTAGGGGGAAACCAATTAATAGAGAATTGCAGTAGTCAAGGCAGGAATGGATCAGGGCCACAGTGAGGGTTTTTGTTGTGTCCATGGTGAGAAAAAAGCAGATTCTAGAGATGTTCTTCAGGTGCAAGTGGCAGGAGTGGGAAAGAGATTGTATATAAGTGGTCAAGTATAACCCCCAGACAGTGAGCCTGTAGCCTAGACGTTATCGTGGTGCTGCACACAAAGTGGGTGATGTCAGGTTTATGGAGGTTAGAAAATGGAGGGAATAGAAGTAGTTCAGTTTTGTGAAGGTAAAGTTTCATGTAGAGAGCAGACATGATGTTGAAAACTCCAGACAGACAGTCATTGGTGTTCTGTAGTACAGTGGGGGTGAGGTCAGGGAAGGAGGTGTATAGTTCTGTGTCATCAGCATAAAGATGGTACTGGAAGCCAAATCTACTGATGGTGTGTCCAATTGGAGCAGTGTAGAGTGAGAAAAGAAGAGGGCAAAGAACTGAACCTTGAGGGACCCCAACAGTGAGAGGAAGAGGAGACGATGTGGAGCCACCAAATGGTACGCTGAATGAGCAGCTAGAAAGATAGGAAGAGAACCTAGAGAGCACAGTGTCCTTAAGGCTGATTGAATGGAGCATAGATGGAGAAGGAGATTGTGGTCAACAGTGTTGAAGGCTACAGAGAAGTCAAGAAGAATAAGCAGAGAGTAGGCACCATTACCTTTTGCTGTCAGAAGGTCATTGGTCACTTTGACAAGAGCAGTTTCTGTTTAGTGTAGGGGGCAGAATCCAGACTGGAAAGTATGTAGGAGAGAGTGAGTGGAGAGGTAGTGGATGAGGCGGGAATAGACCAGGCGCTCCAACAGTTTGGAGATAAAGAGGAGATTGGAGACTAGTCTGTAGTTGCTTGTGCAGGATGGGTCAAGAAAGTTGTTTTTTTTAATAATGGAGTAATGATAGAGTGTTTGAGGGAGGAGGGGAAGTTACCAGAGGAGAGAAAGGGACTGAAGATTTTAGTTAGGTGAGTAGCACAAAAAGAAGAGAGGAGCCTGGAGACTTCTTCCTCTGTGACTGGTTCAAATGTGGAAAGTGAGCTGGACAGAATGTGGGGAGGGATGGGAATCACAATGCTTGGTGGCTGGGAGCTGATCTCTCGGCGGATGTTTTCTATTTTCTCTTTAAAATACGAGGCCATATCATCAGCATGAAGGTCTGTGATAGGGGTCTGTACTTTGGGACTGAGGAGAGAGTAAAAGGTGTCGAAGAGCTTTTTTGGATTGTTGGATAGTGAGTAGATCAGGGTAATGCAGTAGGTCTGTTTGGCGAGGTGAAGGGCAGTGGTATACTGTAGGTTCTTAATATGTAGTGGAAAAGGTTTTTGGTGTACGTTTTCCTCCATATGCGTTCAGCACTCCTAGAACATCGCTGGAGAAATTGAGTTTGCAATGTGAGCCAGGGCTGTTTTACTCTGTGTGTAGAGGTCTGAGAGTGAGTGGCGCTACTTGGTCTAGGGTACTTCTGAGTGTTTCATTGTAGTGGTTTACAGCCAGATCATGACAGAAAAGTGAGGAGATAGGGGACAGTGATGAGTGTAGAGAGTCTATAAGTGTCTGAGGGTCAATGGCCCGTAGATTTCTGAAGTGTGATAGGTGGGAGTGTGCTGGAGTGGGGGTGGGTTTGTGAGCTTGAAGGAGAAGATGTTGTGGTCAGAGAGGGGAAGAGGTGAGTTGTCAAAGTGAGAGATTGAGCAGAGGTGGACAAACACCAGGGCAAGGGTGTTACTGTGTTCATGTGTCTCAGAGGATGAGAGCTGTGAGAGACCAAGGGAGGTGGTTAGAGATAGAAGCTGGAATGCAGATGGGGAGGAGGAGCTGTTCATGGGGATGTTAAAGTCTCCCAGGATAAGGGTTGGTAATTCTGAGGACGTGAAGTGCAGCAGCGAGGCAGAAAAGTGGTTAAGGTAAATATGTCCCCATCCTGCTATATAAAGTGGGGAAAATAAGTATATGATACACTGCTAATTTTGCAAGTTTTCTTACCTACAAAGTATAGCATACCTCCCAACTTTTGAAGAAAGGAAAGAGCGACAAAGTCTATGGCGCACGCAGCACGTCGCGGCAAATTTTAACCACACCCCTAGCCACACCCATTAGGCAGTAGGGGTTATTCAGCAGATGCCCCGGACTGTTCATTCATAGTCGTAGCACCCAGAATTTTCTTATATTTATATATGCTTCACTATATAACATATTTTTTATTTGTGTCTATAAAGCCGTGTTCACAAGTTGCATAAATTCTGTTTCTTTTTGTTTCTGTCGCTGTGTAGCACCCTGGGGTCGAGGGGGTTAACCTAACTCGTCGCTAGGCCGGGGATGCAGATCCTCTGCGTCGCCACTGAGTGGCCTGGCGCGGTTTCGTGACCCTGAGACGTACAGGGATGGGAAGGTAGAGGGTGGTAGGAAGGATGGAGGTGTTGGAGAATGGGGTGACAGTGAGGAAAGTCTATTATTGTGACGCCACCTTCGGTACGCGGCCAAGTAATAGCCGTCACTGCTGTCGCTGTCCTCTGGGACAGATGTCACTGCAGCTAGGGTGATCTTGCTTCCTGCAGGTGAAGCTAAGCCCCAGGGATATGAGGATGGTATTATGGAGTAATACGTTAGGGGTGCAGGACTGAGGGCGACGACAAGAACTGGACGACACAGGTTGGGGTCTCCTTTTACCTTTTACTGGTACTTGGTGAAGTCCAGCAGTTAGTGGCCCGGTCAGCCTGGAAGCAGCAGGGGGATTTCTCTCTGCCTGGTAGTTGTAAGCTTCCTTCTGTGTGCAGGTGTAGGTCGCTGTGGCCTGAAGCTGCACAGCATTCCTCTTTCTATGTGTGTTTGTATCTTCCGTCTAACGGGTAGCGCGAGCCGGTACTGAGGCCCACTCTGTAGCAGAGACCCCGGGCTCTTTCTTGCCACTTCGCCTCCAGATTTCAGATAGGCCAGAAGAGGTAGAATCCTCTGCCATACGACGTTACTACTGGGCCGTTAGCACCCAGTAGTCTGGGATGCCGGTATCCCGATCTATGCGCTCGGTTCTGGAGAGCTGGGTAGCAGCTCTTAGATAGCAACCGTTCTCTTTGCTTCGTACTACTGTTCTGAGGTCTGGCTTCCTGTTACTCTCTAATTCCTCCTCCAAGTCAGTATGCCCAGAGAGGCTCCCTTCAACACAGGTTATGAGCTCCCCCTACTGGTCCGGAGGAGATAGTGGTGTTGCATGTTAGTGTACCTGGCAGAGAGTTCCCCACTGTTTCCAAGCATGGCATTGCTCCCAGTGATGAGAACAACGCCACTATGGCTCCCAGAACCACTGGGGTGCCAAATTCCTCCTTGGTTAAATTCAGTACTCCTGGACTGAGAAACATTTTACAGAATTAAGAAGAACATTACAATTGATATATGTCACATACTAGAGAAATATTTACATTTGTACACTGTATACATTTAACCGGTTATAAACATCTGTTTATAGATACCGGCCGGTTTTCAACCCAGGTTACACCACTGTGACCTATGCAGGATGGACCATAACCCCTCACTATTTGGTAATTCTCCTGGCCCGACCCAGTTGCTTACAATTGTATTGGAAAGGGACTCGGTGTTGACTGACAGGGCAGGAGCACTCCCACTACTCACTAGACTCAATGTGGATATGGCAGATTCACCATGGACAAGAGGAAGGTTCTCCGGTTCCTCTGCTGTGGTGACATCCACTTCACCAGCTAGCAGGTCTTCGTGCTGGACTGGAGGCATTGCTGCTTCAAGTGTGACAGGTTGATAAAAGGTTAGAGCCGGTACCACAATGGCTTGGTTCCACTGTGTCCAGGCTTTGGGAAATGCTCCAAGAACAGTCTGGATGGTCTCTTCTTTTGGTTCTTCAGATTGGAGAGCTTCTGGGCCTTCTTCATTAACTTTCAGCTGCTCGGGGCACACCTTCAAGTGGTCTCTTGAAGCTGTCGTAGTTTGCTCCCTCCATTCTTGATGATGACGCACACCTTGGATGGCAAGACTGTGTACGGTTTGGCCACCCAGTGGTCATCTAATTTATGTGTTCTTCGCTTTCTCTTCAAAATTTGCTCTCCAGGTGTTATGGGAGCAGCGGGAGCTGCCTGATTGTAATTTCGTTCTTGTCTTTCTCTGCCCTGGGACAGGCTTCTCTCCACACATTCTTGTACCCGACGGTATTGTTGTTGACGTTCGGTGTCCCAATCTGTGTCGGGTTGGATAGCCTCAGGTACCAGGGAGCCCATATCAAAGTCTGCTGGTAACTTTCCAGGTCTGGGCCGCATCAGGTAGGCCGGGGTACAATTAGTAGATCGTACCGGAATGTGGTTATACATGTCCATGAGGTCTGGCAACTTCTCGGGCCACAGGTTTCTTTCTTCAAGGGGTAGGATCGTCAACAAGTCCAGCACCACCTGGTTCATCTTTTCACAGAGTCCATTGCCTTGGGCATGGTACGGGATGGTTCTTATCTTCTTACACCCATACAACTGGCAGAATTCCTGGAACACCTCGGCTTCAAAAGCTGGGCCCTGGTCGGCGAGCACCTGTTCCGGGTAGCCATGGGGTTGGCAGAAGTACTCCTGAAATGCTTTGTCTGTGGTTTTAGCTGTCTGATTTTTAACCGGGACCACCACCAGGAAACGAGAATAATGATTCACGATGGTGAGGGCGTACACATAGCCCGACTGGCTCGGAGACAATTTTACATGGTCGAGTGCCACCAGTTCGAGCGGTTGCTTTTTTAACGATTGGCTGTAAGAGAGTCCGTTGACTCTCGCAGTCCTTCCATCTCAAATTGCAGGGTCCACATTCCCGGCACCATTTTTCAATTGACAGTCTCATACTGATTCAATAGTACGAAGCAGGGCCTCCAACTTCTTCCACCCGAAATACCCTGCCCTATTGTGATAGGCTTCCAAGACCATTGGGGCATCCCACTGAGGAACTATGACCTACCAGACCTGTCTATTGTTCCGGGGATCAATATGTTGTCGGCACAGTGTCTTCTTATACATGAACAACTTGCTTTTCCTTCCACAGCTTTTGGGCCTCCGGTGGAGCGTCCGGGTCTGGGTACGAGTCTTCTTGGGTTAACAGTTCTTTAATAAACCGCACCGCTGGGTAGCTATCCTGGGCCTCCCCCAGTTGTAATGGGGCATCTGGTTGAGGGAAAAGGTTTGCTCAGTGGTCTGCTTCTCCTTCACCTGGTGGGAACATTGAGAGGCAAGGTGTCGGTAAAACGCTGAAATCTGCACTTCCTCCATCTCACCCAAGTCCTCTCCAGTGTCTGGTAGATGAGGCATTCAGAACAGGGCATCAGCGTTTGCATTCTTCCGCCCTGCCCAGTGTTTGATCGGGAAGTTGTGTAATTGAACAATCTGGCCAGCCACCGCTATTCCAAGGCTCCCAGCCTTGCTGTCTGTAAATGGGTCAGTGGGTTGTTATCTGTGTAAATGGTGAATTTTGCTGATGCGAGATAGTGTTTGAAACATTCAGTGACTGCCCAAAACACAGCTAAAAATTCCAGCTTGAAGGAACTGTAGTTTTCCGGGTTCCGCTCAGTGGGTTGAAGCTTCCGGCTGGCATAGGCTATCACGTTCTCGCAGCCCCCTTGCACCTGGGACAGTACAGCTCCCAGGCCCACATTACTGACGTCCGTATAAAGGATGAAGGGTTGTCCGTAGTCCGGGTAGGCGAGTATCTCTTCTCCGGTGAGCGCCCTTTTCAGCTGGACAAAGAACTCTTCCTGCTGTTCATTCCACTTAAATGGAGGTCCCCGTCACTTGGCTTGGCCTACCCGGATTTCTTGCAGAGACGACGTCAGCCTGGTGAACTCGCTGATAAACCGCCGGTAGTAGACCACCATCCTGAGGAACTGCCACACTTCTTTAATGGAGGTTTGTCTAGGCCAGTCCCTGATGGCAGTGACCTTCTCTGGATCGGGGGCCACCCCTTCAGCGCTCACCATGTGTCCCAGGTACTGGACTTTTGGCTTTAGTAAATGGCATTTGGATGGCTTCACCTTGAGGCCAAACCCAGACAGGGCTTCAAATACTTCAGTCAGATGTTGTAGATGATCATCATATGTTTTTGAATACACAATCACATCATCCAGGTATAGCAGGACGTTTTCAAAATTCTTGTGCCCCAGGCAACACTCCATTAGCCTCTGGAACGTTCCTGGCGCATCACAAAGGCCAAACAGCATACAATTAAATCGCAGAGACCCATAGGTGTGGTGAAGGCGGTCCACACTTTGTCTTCTTCAGCCACGGGAACCTGCCAGTACCCACTGGTGAGATCTAGGGTAGAAAAGTAGTTAGCAGATTTTAAGGCAGCCAGGGACTCCACTATTCTAGGCAATGGGTAAGCATCCTTATGGTTGACGCGATTCACCTGTCTATAGTCCACACACATCCTCATAGTGCCATCCTTCTTTTTGACCAGAACCAGTGGAGCAGCCCAGGGATTACAGCTATCCCTGATCACCCCAGCCTCCTTCATTTCCCGCAGCATTTCCTTTGCCCGCTGCTAGTGAGCAGGGGGAATGGGACGGTATCTTTCTTTAATGGGAGGGTGGTCCCCGGTGGGAGTTTTAAAAATATTCCCCATTACAAAAGGGGGCCCAGGGCACGGGATCGGGCAACGGCCACCATAGTGACATTCCCATTTGCAACCGCCCGGGACCGAGTACCCCCTTCCCTGGGTGACACACACCGGTATCCCGATCTATGTGCTTGGTCCTGGAGAGTTGGGTACCAGCTCTCAGACATCGCCACTGTGGCTCCCAGAACCACTGGGGTGCCACATCTGCACCAAACTACACAATCCATTTTTGCTGCATTTTTTATGTATTTTCTCCATTATTTAATCCGTTTTTGGTTCAGATGTGAATCTGCGTTTTTATTTTTTTGTATAGTACAGAGAAGTTTTTTCCTGCATTTTTTTTTAGGCTCCACATAAAAACCTCTAGAGAAAAAAAAAAGCACCAAAACCGCAGAGTCTTTTCATGGAATCACATTCACTTTGCTTGGACAATTAAACACAGCAGAATAAATGTGCAAAGAAACAGCAGAAAAAAAATGCAGCATTTACATAACATGTGAACATGGACTAATTGTCCAAGCAAAGTGGATGAGACGTTATGAAATTTCCGCCCCTTTTTTTACGTCTAAAGACGCTGCTGAACTGTGCAGAAAAAACACCTGCAGAAAAAATGCAGCATTTACGCTACGTGTGAACACGGCCTCAACAATACATTTTTATTCCATTTTTTAATAAAGAAAAATAATAAATTTCACCTTTTTATGCCATTTACCGATCCCCATAAATAATGTGATCGCTGTGCTGTTCGTGTCTTTATCATTACAGGGACACCAAATATGTCCATGTTATTTACTGATTTGTGTTGTTTATTATTTTATAAAAAAGTGTAATAAAATTACATTATTCTAATTTTTTCTTTTTAGTCATTTTATTAGAAGAAAAAAAAAACCTCTTTTCCTCTCCCTTTAGAATACAGAACATAGAGATGCTGCTCTGTACAATGGAGCTCTATGTCCTGTTTAATCTGCTGTGTAATCAGAGGCTGCATTGTAGGTTCATCTATATAAAATCCTCCCTCTGACATCATCATTCCTAGTGGCTCAACAGCTAGAACAACTAGAAAAACTAGGATGGCTGCTAGACATGTTTGAAAGTTGCTGGTTTGAATCCAATGTGAAAATAAAGAAAATTTCTTTTTAAATATATTTGTATTTTTTTTTCCTCATTTCTTTACAGTAGTTTTATGGGAACAAATGAATCTGACTCTTTCGTTCACCTACAAAGAGATGCAGTATCTATCTATCTATCTATCTATGCATCTATCATGTATCTATCCATCTATCTATCTATCTATCTATCTATCTATCTATCTATGTATTATTTATCTATGTATCCATCCATCCTTGTAGTTGAATAATCTGCTTCTGGTTTCTCTACTGCAATTCAGAGTTCAAGATTACCAAATCTTCTTATCTTTTCCAATACAGGCAGTAGCTCGGTGGTAGAGCTTCTTCCTATGGCCAATGAGTTCATGAGTTTGACTCCTGGCTGTCCTGGTAAACCAGAGCAGATGAGAATTTAATTTAATTTATTTGCTGCACTAAGGGGAGGAGCTGGAACAGCAGCTGAGATCAGCAGGACTGTGGGAGGGAGCTCTCAATTTGGGACAGTCCTGCAGAATCTGGGACGGTTGGGAGCCCCAAACTCTTTCCCAGGGTACATCTAGAAGAGGTAGTTAGGTAACAATAAGGCAGAGATCACACCTTGGTATGAACAGTTCAAATGTTTTACTGGTTCACATCTTCTTAAGCATCTAGCAGCAACGCAACACTGGATACAGGCTTTGGTTGGTTGGTAACTGGACTGGTGCTCTGCTATGGAAAATCTATATCTGGGGTTTGGCCTTGCTGCGTTGGGCTCTGATAATACTGTCTGGAGAGGTACAGGACATTAGCCGTCTGTTACGGGGGGCTGTCTGATAATAACCGAAAGGAGTATCAGACAGTCAGGGTCCACCGTGCAAAGACTTTGCTGCAGACTATGGCAGAGTGCAATACCTCTGTTAACTCACAGAAGGATATAATAAGTAAGTAAAGCAATTCCTCCCTTACTTGGAGGGTGTGTGGAATGATCTCTGTTAACAATCACAGAGACAAAGGCAATGTGTGCGAAATGGCACCTACCTAGGTCCGCTCTTCTAGTGGTGCAAAAGAGACGAACAGCAGCGTAAGCCGCACAAAGCTCCTACCTGCGTTCGCTCCACTAGTGTGCGAGGACACGAACCACTAGATATGGCACCTGCCTAGGTCCGCTCTTCTAGTGGTGCAAAAGAGACGAACAGCAGCGTAAGCCGCACAAAGCTCCTACCTCTGTTCGCTCCCCTAGTGTGCGAGGATACGAACAACTGCCAGACGCAGTATAAGGAACGTTACCCTAGCGGCAACGTCCACCTACGAGTAGAATCACAAGGCCCAGCCAGACCATGTGCCTCAGGCACCTGCCTATGTCCGCTCCCCTAAGAGGTAAGGATACGGACAGCAGCCGAAGCTGTAAGGTATAAGAACGCTACCCTGCCGGTAGCGCTCACCTAGCATAGACAGAGGAATGCCTAGAGGAACGCGCACAGAGCGTCTACTCATATGCATGAACCAAGAGGACTGAGCACCATGCGGCGTGTGTCAGGGTCTTATATAGACTCTGTGCCTCATCCAAGATGGAGGACACCAGAGCCAATCCGCTGCCAGAACGACAGGAGTGACGTCATGCTGGCCTATCACCGAGCAAGACGTCACAAGCACATGACCAGCGACCAATCGGCATAGAAGGTGTCAGAGACATGTGACCTCGTGTCAGCGATGATGTCACCCACACATGTGCAATGGCTCCAAGATTGGACTTAGTCTCCGGCGCTCGCACATGTGCAGTAGCAAGAAATCTGGACTTAGTCTCCAGCGCTCGCACATGTGCAGTAGCACGAAATCTGGACTTAGTCTCCAGCGCTCGCACATGTGCAGTAGCACGAAATCTGGACTTAGTCTCCAGCGCTCGCACATGTGCAGTAGCAAGAAATCTGGACTTAGTCTCCAGCGCTCGCACATGTGCAGTAGCAAGAAATCTGGACATAGTCTCCAGTGCTCGCAGCAACCGTAACACCGTCCTTGTAACCTGCTCATCGCCTCAAGCCCGGTTTGTCTCAACTGCCAACTGTCACCTCTCCCTGGTTACCATAGTGACCAGACTATACAGGTTATTGATCAGACATCCTCCAATACAGTCCCTTGCCAACACTTATACCACCACCTGCTGGTCTTCAGTGGTATTACAGAGCAACGACTTAAATTATTATTTAATTATATAATTATATATTATATATAAATTATATATATTATATAATTTTTATTTATTATTATTATTTTTATTCTACAGACTCCTATGAATGCAGAAATGTTTGTAATGGCTCCTTCTGGATTATTACACAGTCGCTGGCCTACCCCTTTCTAAATTCCACTTTATTTAGGCAACTGATAGCATGCACTCAGCATTGATGGTAGACAGTTAGCCACCATTATTTCTCTATCTTGTTTTCTAATGTGACAAAGACTGTGAGATGCTCCTTAAAATTATTTTTCTGCATCAAGCAGCACTCCACCATTGATGAAGGAGCAGCTATTTCTATCTTTCACAGCACAATGGGTCAGTGTTTTGTATGTCAGCGGTGGCACCACCAATATGAGGCCAGTTGGGCAGGTCACAAGGCAGCTCCTCAGTGGATATCTTCCTGTCCCCAACAGCAACAGCACAGAACATTGCTTCCATTACACCTCACTCCTCTCATATGTGTAAGCTAAAGTGTTGCCATGATGTTTTACAGCTCACGATTAGTGATGGGCGGACATGGATCCCCGCGGTTTCAATCTTAGCCGAGTGGAGTGCCAGACCCAGGGCCGGAATTCTGGGTGTTGATCCGGATCTGGCAACTCAGGAAATAAAAAAAAATAATAAAGGAAAAATAAAGAAAATAAGAATGAAGCAAGCGTTTCATACTTACCGAGGTTCTGTCGCAGCTGTAGCTGGTCCCATGGCCGCCCATTCACTTCCAGAGCCGCTGATTACCTTCATTGCATATGCACTGCTTTCTGCACCCACCAGCCGTCCTGGCGTCTGTGATTGGGTGCAGTCAGACACGCCCCCAGCCTGTGTGACAGCATTTGCCTGCAACCAATCACAGACGCTGTCTGCAGGTCTATATCGTACAGTAAAAATAAATAAAATATCTGGCATAGGGTCCTCCCATATTATGATACCCAGCACAGATAAAGCATACGCCTACAGGCTGCAGCCCCCAGCCCTACACTTATCTTGGCTGTGTATCAAAATAGGGAGAACCGCATGCAACTCTTTTTTTTATTATTTAAATAAATAATTTAAAAAATGTGTGCAGTCCCCCTTAATTTTGATACCCAGCCAAGATAAAGGCAGACAGCTGGGGGCTGGTATTCTGAGGCTAGGGAGACCGGTACTTATTGGGCCGCCCCCCCAGCCTAAAAATAAGGCTGCAGCCACCCAGACTTGTCACATTCATTAGATGCGACAGTCTCAAATCTTTACCTGGCTCTTTCCGATTGCCCTATTGTGGTGGCAATCGGGATAATATAAGGGGTTAATAACAGCCTACAGCTGCCACTAAGGTCTAGATTAGAAATGGGCAGGGTCTATAAGTCCCCCTTTACTAATCTGTAAGTGAAAGTAAATAAACACAAGCACCGAAAAAATCCTTTTTTTTTTTACATACAATACAAAAAGCACTCTCTTTCACCACTTTATTAACCCCAAAACACTCCTGCAGGTCCGACGTAAGCTACACAAGATCCCATAACAATTCCAGCTCTGCTACATCTGAACTGACAATGCGAGATCATGGAGCATTCAAAATGGAGTAGAGAAGGGGTTAATGCCGCGCATCAGACAAATGAAGATGTAGAAATGTTGACGTGTTTCAAGGTGAAAACCTCTTCCTCAGGACCAGTACATCAACATCATCAGGCTTTTTGTTGATGTACTGGTCCTGAGGAAGAGGTTTTCACCTCGAAACACGTAACCTATGGAATAAAAAGAGAGTTAATCATCATCAACATTTCTACATCTTCATTTGGCTGATGCGCGGCATTAACCCCTTCTCTACTCCATTTTGGATGCTCATCAACGTGGGGCTGCAGCAGACGCCATTATCTCATGCGTACTAGTGGTTGTACCTGTGACAACCCGTTCAGGTCAGTGTATATTTTTTGATATACAGCACTAGTTTATTTGGTATTACACTATCAGCGCTCCTTATTTTTAGATCATGGAGCATGACTGCCTATAGTGAGCTTCAGACAGAGAATGAATGAGCCACAGCGATGAGTGGTGACATCACTCTGATTAGTTGCCGTCACAGCTGGAGGTTCCCACAAGCCTCCACCTGTGATCGCAGGTAACCTGACCTCAGAGGACCTCAGGTAACTTCATTAAACTCTGTGATCTCACCTGCATCTCCTGCCAGAAAACTTGCTTATATAGTGCCATTAATTCCAAAGCACTTTACAAACATCCTCACTGTCCCCATTGGGGCTCACAAACTATATATCTTTGGCGTGTGGGAGGAAACTAGAGGACTCATTGGAAAGCCATGCAAACACGAGGAGAACATACAAACTTCTTGGAGATGCTGCAACTCCTTAAAAAGGCATAATTTTAGGAACATATATCATAAGCCATTGCTTCTTCCATATACACTGTATGTGTGTACACAACGGAAGGCATCTGCCCCCAAAAGGGATAGTTTTTAGACTATATTTAAATTTAAAAAGCATAAAACGTCTGACAGTGCAGTGTGTTAGACAAGCTGTTTGTTACCACTACTGTACTTTGATATTACTAAAGCTGTCTTTGAATTAAAGAGCTTAAAATGAGTGGGACTCAGTCCAAGGAGATCACAGTAATACACATCTTTTCAGGAAAAATAAAAACTTTGGAGCACTTTCAATTTGCGTCATTTGTATTTTTCGGTTGAAAGCAACTCTATCTAAATTTCGGGAAATTTCCTTATCTCTAATTACTACTATATTTGCTAAAATGCTATGTACACCTTTGCACAAAATGTATTTTCCATTTACCTAAATACAGAGCTAAGCAACTTTCTTAATGTCTTCATTATCATTTTTCTACCATTTTGCTGCTGCGCGGTCTAGAAATCCCTTATCTAACTGAGTGATTTGCAAAAAAACGAAAAGATACAAATTAGTCAGAGCTCTTTCTCCGGACTGCTCTAAATACTTTTCTCCTCCCTTCCGTCAGTTTTAGCGATAAGATGAAGGTGGAGGATGGGCTTGTACAGAGATCTGCAGTGGAAAGAGGGGAAAGTATCTAAAGGTTTATGGAGAGCAGAGAAAACAGGCTCTACAGGAGGAAAGCACATGGAGAAGAAATCATTGCAGTTCTGAAGCAGTGCTGATTTATTGAAGGAAGTGAAGATGGTGGCTCACATTTAGTATATATTACACTCCCACTAGAGATAAACCTGAAATGTGCAATCTGCACATTAAGAGGTCTGAAAATGAGTGAAGAAATTATGATTTAAACGTAATGCAATTTTATTAGTAAAGGTAATCACTAAGATTTAGTCACGGGTGTGTCATGTGGTTTCTGGCAATAAAATTTGGCTGCACAAAATGCTCCTGGACTTTCTTTTATTCCTGCTGTCAGTATTCATTGTACTAGGTAGCTTTCCTGCTGGGTTTACATCTCTTCCCTTTAAAACCCAGCAGAGCCCTCCTTCCATCTAGCTGTTGATTATCAGTATTTCCCTTTACGCCCTTCTTCCATGGATATGTGCTGGTGATATTTTTCAGTTAATTCTAGCTCTGGTTGCAAGCAGGTGGCTTGCTCTCCTCTGTGGTATCATTGCTGAAAACTTTCCTGAATTTCTATCTGAGTCATTTCCAGATAAATAGTTCATGCTTTTCCCCCTGTGTGTCCTCCTTGTGTCTTCCTTTAGCGTTTAGTGGGGTTGACAAAGATATATACAGATATATGGCTTTAAATAGCCCAAGTAGTAACTTGTTTAAGGCCCCCTTCAGACAACAGTGTTTCCGGTATGTGTGGTGTCCATTTCCACATGTACCGGAGACACAGACACTCGTAGAACCATTAAAATAAATAGGGTTTGTTCACACGTCCGTGTTTTGAAATGGACCGTGTGTCCATGTGCTACACACGGTGACATGTCTGTTTTTGGCCGGCAGCGCGAATGTCACACGAACCATACACTGATGTAATCCGTGGGACATCAGTGTGACACGCGAATCAATGAATTCAAATTTTCGGAGTTCAAAACTTTTATCTGTCTTTTTCTGAGCTCCACAGACCACATCAAAAGTGAGTGTGCAGAGAAACAAAGATTCTGTAAAAGCCAAATTTTGTAATGAAAGTCAACTACAAAACTGATTTTTAGCTCCACATACATATATTTAAATAGGAAGATAGAAGAGTCAACCAGATGGATAAACCCTTTAAGTCCCATAAAGTCTTTTCAAAAGGAAACATGATATCACGTTTTATAAATTTCAAGTGTAAATGTATCATCAGATGTGACCAAGTTCGGTTCAGAGGGCACAGTCGAACCTTAAATAAAGTTTGGTTTGTAACCCCCGACTTGACCCGAACCTCAATGGAAAACAGTAATTGGGCAGTTCTGGTCTCCACCCACATGCAGCCAACCATAAGCAGCTTCGAACCTTAAGGCTGCTTTCACACATCAGTTTTTTGCCATCAGGCACGATCTGGCAAAAACCTGAAAAAAACGGATACAGCGTCTATTGCCGCCAGATCCGTTTTTCCCCATAGACTTCTATTAGCGCCGGATTGTACCGGATAGCCTTGTGTTCCATCCGGCTTTCGCTGGATTTGGCAAATTTTGCTTGTCTGGCGGCCGGATGGAACGCTGAGGGGAACGTTTTTTGTCTCCGGTGAAAAATCGTATTGCGCCGGATCCGGCGCTGTGCGCGTGTTTTATAATGGAAGCCTATGGACGCCGGATCCGGCATAATGCGGCAAAAAAATGGATACGGCCGCCGGGTCCGTTGTTTTGAACTGAGCATCCTCAGTATCACAACGGATCCGTCAAAAAACTGAAGGAACTGATGTTTTTCCGCCGGATGCGTCGCATCATTTTTTTCACCGGATCATGCCTGATGCCAAGAAACTGATGTGTGAAAGCATCCTAACTAGTGTTGAGCGGACCCGGATCCGCAAAATCCGTATCCGCATGGTTTGAGGGCCCGATCCGAGTACGACCAGTACCCGGGATCCGGGGTGCACGATCCGGATCCAGGAAATTATTTTTTTTTTTTCTCTCTCTCTCTCTCTCCTCCCCGGATCCGGCTCCCAATTCATTTACATGGCCGCGGATTCCAGATCGGATCCGGACTTCGGCGGCAATCCGATCCTGATCCGCCGGACCCGGATTATGACCGATCCGCTCAACTCTAATCCTAACTTTATTTTTTCTGTAGTCGGCTTCCGAACCCGAACTCCGAACCTCGAACATCAGGTTCGTTAATCACTAGTGAACAGTTACCACCAATCATTGTGCCACTTCATACATTGGTAACGTTCATACGTCTCTGTTTAACCTCTTTGATTTGTTTTTTAAAGAGGAACCCACAGTCGTCCCTTAAAGACTAGAGTTGGATTTTCCACTAGATTCAATTGATTCAATTTGAAAGGATTGTTTTTATATTGGAGCCGCAAAGTAATCTCCTTACCTTTCTTTGTGAACCGCATAATCCAGCTCTTTAGACTTGCTGAAACAATGATATGTCACTTAGTAAATGAACAAATGCAAAGTCTGCACCTTTTCACTAATGTATTTTTAATCGCAGTAAGGTTAATTTTCTGGCATCTGTTATGTAGCCTCCTAATTTATTGCATGCATTCTTTTATCAACTAGAGTCTTGGGTGTGCAGATGATCACATACATAAAATCAATCATCGTGCCGCGCTACGGAACATGGAATCCTACAACATCTTACTATCATTTTACAGTATACCGAAGCTTATTAATGACTTGCTATTCCAGTAAGAAGCTGTGGTTGCAGAGCACTATCCCCAAGGGTGTGATGGCTAGCGGGGAGTGGTGCATTATGGGAACATAGCCCTTACCCTCTCTGCGGCTCCCAATGTCACCTTTGGCTTAAAAACACTAACCAGAACAAGCTTATCAGCCCAGAGAGTAGCAGAAGTGGCTTGGTAATGCTGTTGAGAAAGTGATCTGATTCCGTCTACATTTCATTCATGGGCTGGAAGGATTAAGGGAGGTTTATCCAGCCTGGCCTACATAAGTGCTGCTTTCTAATGAGACAATATTGTTCTCTAACAGGGTCACATAAGGGAGAGAAGTCAGAAGGATGGAGCATGAAGAGTTCAGGCTCTCAATATAATTGAGGATGCATGCACACTAGCATTGTTATTCGCCCGCTTCCGTAAAAAAAGAAGGCGAACAGATGGCAGCAGAGGGAGAAAAGAGATAAAACTGACACAGGGGGTGGCTTTGGTTTTTCTTTGTATTCTGGAAAAGTAGCGCATTATAGATGACATTGGAAGGAAAATCGGTCCAGAAATGCTAACTCACTTGTAATAAACTTAGAAATAAAGGAACCGAAATTCACCCACGTTGAAAACAATCTCATTTATAAAGAGTATGGGACTCTCCAGAAATGTAAGTCCTTAAGCAAACTGCTTCACTTATTTTTGTACAATTTCTTAAGGTGCCCATACACAGAATAAGGAGGACCAAAGATAGCGGTCAGGTGGCGCACTAAGGAACAAAACGATTTACTCAAAGGGTAAAAGAACAAGCCTTTTTATTATTACAACCCTCTAAGGTTTGATCTTTTACCCTTTGAGTAAATCGTTTTGTTCACTAGCTCTCCACCTGACTGCCATCTTTTCTCCTCCATATGCTGTATACCCACTGAGGGATCAAAACCAGGAGCAGCTCTGAGAACACAGCATTTAAACAGTTTTAGTAGGACCTGTGGTTGCTGAGACATTGGGCCCCTGCCAGTCATGCACCAGGACCTGTGGTGACGCTCTTCCGGTTTTCCCTGATCACGTGGTTTACACGGAAGCAAGACCTAAGCGGTGGTTGCGAGAATTCAGCCAGCACGGGTTCCACCAGCTCCCTCGGACTATTCCACTGACTTTAACCAGTTGTGCAGGGGTGCGCAACCCCAATAGGTGATTAGCCTCCAGCACAATTGTTTATTTCTGTCCACCAGGTACCATCACAGCGCGTCTTTCTCTTATTGTTTTTCATACACAGAATAGGAAAGTTGACCAAAACATAAAATTGATGGTGCCACCAGCCCACCATCTTGTGCATTTGGGGATGTGCTAAAAATTCACTTTAGTTTGTTGTTATGGGCAAAACTATCAATGGAAAAGGCTCCATCTGCTCATGACCAGATCAAGGAGAATGTTTAGACAACCCATCAGGCCCAAACTATGGGCAGAGCCTGAATACATGATGACAGCTCTAGATGGTTGACAGATCTCTCCTATCTGTAGGCAGCACAGGAAGAATATGTCCCAGGCGGTACCAGACTAGTCTTGTCTCTCCCTGTGGTCCCCATAAACCACAAGGCATTAAACTATGTCCGGTATTTCAGGGAAAAAACCTTCCTGGCCACAGTCATGCAGCCAAACTCTGATTCGCGTTGCTCGTGATTTGGGCATCATGAATGAACCAACTGGTACCCTTTAATAATAACACAAGAGAAATTCACAGGATCAATTTTTAGGAATAATACTAAAAGTCATAGAATGGTAGAGTTGGAAGGGACCTCAAGGGCCATCAGGTCCAACTCCCTGCAAGTGCAGGTTTTCCTAAATCATCCCAGCTATATGTTTATCCAGCTTCTGCTTGAAGATTTCCATTGGCGGAGAGTTCACTACCTCCCGTATAGAAGCGTAAGGAAATAGACTGCCTGGAAGAAGGGTAGTTATTGCTCAATAAACCCTTTTTAACATAAACTATGTTTTTGATCGGTGATATTTCATTTTTACTTTTTTAAACCGAGTTATTCCAGGTCCACTCACTTCTACATTGAGAGATGAATGGTGCCGGTGGCGCCATATCTACTGATGTCTGCTCGGTCAGGTGTTTGTGCGGCGGCTATCGTATACCTTTTCTATTTTAATTAATACGACGGATGCACATCAAGTACCTACTAGAATAACAGGAAATATTTGATGACCATTTCATTCGGATTTGGAGGAATCATAAAACTCTGCTTAACATATTGTACACACAAACATAACTAGTAATGATGTGAAATTGGCTAGTTGGTAACTTCACACAATGTGCATCCATTAATTATGTGACTACACTTAAGCGGGCTTTACACGCTACAATATATCTTACTATGTGTCGGCGGGGTCACGTCGTAAGTGACGCACATCCGGCATCGTAAGTTACATTGTAGCGTGTGACAGGTGCCAAACACTCATGATAAAAACTGACTCAGGCGCCAAACAATGATGGTAAAAACTGACACAAGCACCAAACACTGATGATAAAAACTGAACCAGGCGCCAAACACTGATGGTAAAAACTGTCCCATGCGCCAAACACTGATGGTAAAAACTGCCCCATGCGCCAAACACTGATGGTAAAAACTGACCCAGGTGCCAAACTGATGGTAAAAACTGATCCAGTTGCCAAACACTGATGATAATAACTGACACAGGTGCGTAAAACCTGACACAGGCGCCAAACACTGATAGTAAAAAATGACACAGGTGCAAACACTGATTGCAAAAACTGACACAGGTGCAAACACTTATTGTAAAAACTGACCCAGGCGCCAAAAAATGAAGGTTAAAACTGACCCAGGTGCGATGATAAAAACTGAAAACCTGACTCAGGAACCAAACACATGATAAAAACTGACACAGGTGCCAAACACTCATGATAAAAACTGACTCAGGCGCCAAACACCGATGTTAAAAACTGACACATGCACCAAACAATGATGGTAAAAACTGACACAGGTGCCAAACACTCATGATAAAAACTGACTCAGGCGCCAAACACCGATGTTAAAAACTGACACATGCACCAAACAATGATGGTAAAAACTGCCACAAGCACCAAACACTGATGATAAAAACTGAACCAGGCGCCAAACACTGATGGTAAAAACTGACACAGGTGCAAACACTGATTGTAAAAACTGACCCAGGCGCCAAACACTGATGGTAAAAACTGACACAGGTGCAAACACTGATTGTAAAAACTGACCCAGGCGCCAAACACTGATGGTAAAAGGTGACACAGGTGCCAAACACTGATGGTAAAAACTGACACAGGTGCAAACACTGATGGTAAAAACTGACACAGGTGCAAACACTGATGGTAAAAACTGACACAGGTGCAAACACTGATGAAATACTGAATGTAATAATGTAGTAACTTATGTTGAATCAATATCATGAATTCATTAATATAATCATTCAGTTGAATAACATTTTTTCTTATTTTACTTTTTCAACTCACAGCTAAAATAAACAAATGTCTTGCCATGGATGCGTTAGAGATGACCGCCACATCCAGAAGATTTTACATTAGGAGTTGCTATGGAGATGATATTAAATCTGCTTAGAAATTAAATGCTCCAAAGAAAGCAACTAATGATATAGCTTTAATATTTCAGTTTAGTAGTGTTCTTTGTTCTTAAAGGGTGAAAAAACAAATCTTGACAATATCTTGACGGCATCATTCAAATGGATTATATACACGGCGTATACATGACACAGGTCCTCATTACATGATAGGAGAAATGCAAGTAGCAAACCCCACAAAAAGCCATTTGTACCGTATGTTGCATTTTCAAAAACACAGGATTTATCCCAAAAACATTCTTGAAAAGCTAAAAAAACAGCCACCCCTGAGAATGCGTACCCTCCTGGTTTGAAGCCAGTCTCATGGTGTACTTCTCAGTTAAAATCAAATTCACATATCATTCTGGTCAATTTGATCTTGGAAATTTGGTGATCATGGGTCTAAAGTTTGGAATAGCTCCAGGAAAGCTAGCGAATCGCGATACTCTGTCTCCCAATTTACAGATTAAAATATAAAATATTACAATGACAGGGCAGACAGTTTCCCAAAGGGGTTGTCCAGGAGTTTTACATTGATGTCCTATCCCTAGGATAGCTGATTAATATCTGATTGGTGGTGGTGTGACACTTGGCACTCCCACCAATGAGCTATTAATGAATGTAATCAGCTATGGAGCTGAGGAGCACATGGTCTGATCATACCACAGCTCCTGGGCTGGAGAGGATGCAAAAGAGAGTATAAAGACATTACTGCATGGGAACACAGCTGATTCTTTTTGTGAGGTAAAACATGTTTAAAAACAAGCAGGGAAATGTTTTACTTCACAGGAAGAATCAACTATGATCTTGTGCTCTAATGTCATTTTTTTTTTCTTCCTCCTCGGCCCAAGAGGTATGTTATGATCATGTGGCGCCCCTGCAGCTTCAGGCGCCACAGGGTACTACGCCTCACCCAAGGTGCAGTATTCATCTCGGAACCAGACAGCGTCCGAGTCAGGTTGGACTCCAGAACAGACAAACAAGCAAAAACACAGATAGTTTGGGGCCCGTGGTCTGGAGCTGGAGGCTCAACCCGGGTTCTTAGGAAAGAAGGGGGATCCCAGGGTTCGCAGAGAGTGCAGAAGGCACCCGTGACCCGTTCCACGGCCCAGGATCTGGGGTAGAGGAGAAACCGTCAAAATATGACTGACAGAAGGAAGCACCAGCCTCGACATCCGAAGTATCAGGGATCGGCTGAAGCCCATCACAGCGTAGCTCGGCACTCCAATGGCAGTGTGCTCCCAGTGAGTAAAAGAACTTAAACTGCACCCTCTGTGTCGTCCCATCACTGCCGGCGCTCACAACTTCACGCCCTTTCATTATAGGCGACTACTACCACCATCATTCCCCCTGGGGCCTGAGCTCTGCCTGTGGAGAGCTGTACCATTCAAGCTGCGTTATCATCCGCCCCAGAGTAGGAGTCCCGAAGCTGAGGCTAATATTGGCCGCACACCACAGGTGGAGTCACGAACAACTACTCCCATCATCCCCATCCCCTGCTTTATTAACACAGCCGGGGTCACGGAACCGGGCGAGGCCACCGTGGTGACCCAGGAGAAGCACCACGGCCCGGTAACGGGTAACCCAGACTCTGTGGGTGCTTCCATCAGACCATGTCCCTGTACGGTCACACACACAAATACCCCCTTCTTCCCTGGACTTGTGCTGGTGATATTATTCAGTACCTTCAAGCTCTAATTGCAAGCAAGAGGCTTGTACTCCTCTGTGGTATCGATGCTGTAACGTTGCTGAACTTCTACCTGGGTCATCTGTGGATAAGTAGTTCATGCATTTTCTTCTTGTGTGTTTACCTTGTGTCTTCCATAGTGTTTAGTAGGGTTGACGAAGAGCTCATCCCACCCATTCCCTATTTAGGGCCCAGCATTAAGGACACCTAGGGTCAGGTATCCGGCTTGGCGCATAGGTGCGGAACCTATATAGGGTGGTGAGGGACCTCAGGGACCAGTAGTAGGTTCAGTCAGAAGTCACCATCTCCCCCTTGTGTCTTCTACAGTGTTTAATGGGGTTGAAAAAGAGCTTGTTCCATCCATTCCCTATTTAAGGCCAGCACTAGGGATACCTAGGGTCAGGTATTTGACTCGGCACATAGGTGCAGAACCTATCTAGGGTGGTGAGGGACCCTAGGAACTAGCAGTAGGTTTGGTCAGGGGTCACCATCTCCACTTTCCCTTCCCTTTCACCATTTACTTGGTACTTCCCCGTACCTAGTAGAGCACCCCACGGGATTTTGGGAATACTCGTCACCGGGCCGGTGAGGGTCAGGGGATGTCACGGGTGGTCCTGCCCGGTTTCATGACCCTGAGGTGTCCATAAAAGGGAAAGTGGATGGGATGATGTGGAGAAGGGGTAGTAGATGTCTCGTGATGCCTCCTGTAGTGTGCGGCCAGGAATTAGCTGCCACTGCAGGTGCTATCCTCTGGGGTGGATGGTGTCACAGCTGAGATGGTTCAGCTCCCCACAGGTAGAGCTAGTCCCCAGGGAGGATGATGGGGGTGGTGGTAGTGACCATTGGCACCGGTAATGAAGGGCTGATTCAGTAGCGGCGGTTCAAGGTTTTTACTCACTGTCCACTTGTCACCCTTAGAGTGTCAGTTTCTGCCGTGATGGGCCCCAGCTGATCCCGGATAATTTGGAGGTCACCGCTGGCGTTCCCACTGTGTGATCTTTCTGGTCGGGGTCCCTCCAATTCCGTGGATGGAATGTGGAACGGGCTGCGGGTGTTTCCTGCACTCTCCGCAGACCCAGGAATCCCCGGTCGCTGTAGAGAGCCGGGGCTAAGCTGCCTGCTCCAAGCCACGAGTCTTGTAGCGCTCCCAGAAGTGTAAAGTGATGCCTGGACCAAGGTTCTGACTGTGCTCCTCACCCCAAGCTGTGCCCAGAGTAAACTGCTCTAGTCTGCAGATGCTCCTTTCTTTTTCCAAATGTGGAACGAGCTAAGGGTGTTTCCTGTAGAGAGCCTCGGCTGAGCTGCCTGCTCCAAGCCACGGGTCTTTCAGCGCTCCGAGAAGTGTAAAGTGATGCCTAGACCGAGGTCCCGACTGTGCTCCTCATCCCAAGCTGTGCCCGGGGTAAACTGCTCTAGTGTGAAGATGCTTATTCCTTTTCCCCAAGTGGTGCCCACCCCCCAGGTGGTTGTCCTAGTGACTGGGAAAGTCCCATGCCTCCTGATGGTCACCCCCCAGTCTACCCTAGACCAATCCCAGTGGGAAAGCACCTAACTGTGTGTGGTTTGTGAATGTGGTGAACACCAGCAATTAACCTCTTCCTTACCCGGGATGAGTACTGCACCTTAAGTGAGATCTAGTACCCTGTGGCGACTGAAGCTTCAGGGGCGCCACACTAGCATGACACTTACCCCTCAGAGCAGTTTAGCCAGGGATTGGCTGCAGTATTATTGACATGATGTCACAAATGCAGCTGGTAATCATTCACCGGGGCAGCGGCAGAGAGGAAGCGCTGGACCCAGTGAGGGTGAGAACTGGCAGTTTTAATTTTTTTTAGCACAGGCTCACTGGTGATGTGCAAAATACTGCAAGGGGAACTCTACCGTGTTAGTTATAACAGAAAGCAGAAGAGCATGTTACTGGCACGAGGTCAGGCAATCAGACTCCCAGAAATGTAAGCTGGTGAGCGCTTTTCTTTTGACACAGCAAAAGAATTTTGCTACAGTGCATAGAATTACATCTCTCTACATTAATAAATATATAAATAATGCTGTAAACAGCTGTGACCCCCGATCCTCGCTGATGTCTGTAGCTCGTATTATCCACTGAAGGGTTTTGCTCACTCTGGACTTATCAAATCCACTCAGTAAAAACCTTCTGACAAGCGAGTTTCGTGCCATGAAAAATGACCAGCTTTAGGCAAATTTGCTATTTCCAGCAGATATTCCAGCAAACGCTTTGTGTTCAGGTTCTTATCTTATTTCCAGGCTCAGAACACCTGAGGTTCACTGGTTACAATGTGGGAAACGCTCATTCCCGAGTGATAGGTATTAGTCAGCTATGAACATGCAGAGAGGATCCGCATCATAGTTATCATCTCCCATGTACTGTCCGCCATTGTGTAAAACAACACATTTAAAGGGAACCTGTCATGTTGAATCTGATCTGCAGACAGTATGGTATCGCCCAGGAGGTGATCAGACTAATTGGACATTTTTGTGGCACATTGTCTAAGCCAAGTGGATGAGATTTCATGAAAACTCCTGCCCACTAAAAAATACTGTTAAACGATGCATTTTTTTTTTGCATTTCTTTACTATAGATTTCTATGTAAAGACTGAAAAAAATGCATGTAAAAATGTATTTGTAAAAAAAAAAAGTGCATTTGCCTTTTTAACTCCTTTCTACCCCGGCAGATTTCCCATTTTTCAATTTTGTTTATTCCTCTGCTTCTTCCGAGAGCCATAACTTTTTTTGGACCCGTTGAAGCGCCAGTAACAGGTGTGAAACAGCTGCAGTCGTCCGTATGAACAGCACTCTTAGAGCGGCTTTGCACGTTGCAACATCGCATGTGCGATGTCGATGGGGTCAAATTGAAAGTGACGCACATCCGGCGTCACTTTCGACATCGTAGTGTGTAAATCCTAGATGATTCGATTAACGAGCGCAAAAGCGTCGTTATCGTATCATCGGTGTAGGCTCCGACTTTTTCATAATTACGCTGCCGCGACCGGTACGATGTTGTTCCTCGTTCCAGCAGCAGCACACATCGCTGTGTGTGAAGCCGCAGGAGCGAGGAACGTCTCCTTACCTGCCGCCGGCGGCTATATGGAAGGAAGAAGGTGGGCGGGATGTTTACATCCTGCTCATCTCGGCCCCTCCGCTTTGATTGGCCGCCTGCCGTGTGACGTCGCTGTGACGTTGTACGACCCACCCCCTTAGAAAGGAGGCGGGACGCCGGCCAGAGCGACGTTGCAGGACAGGTGAGTGCATGTGAAGCTGGCGTAGCGATAATGTTCGCTACGCCAGGAATCACAAGATATCGCTGCTGTGACGGGGGCGGGGACTATCGCGTGCGACATCGCAGCATCGGCTTGCGATGTCGCAACGTGCAAAGCCCGCCTTAGTCCTCTCCTGTATGTCTGAAGAATAAATTCTGAAAAACTCCAACAAACCGGTGAGTGCCTGCTATTTTTCTATACCTGAAGTCCCATAACTTTTTTATTTTTCTGTTACTCTTGCCATATGAGAGCTTGTTTTTTGGAGGATGAGTTGTACTTTTCAATTAAACCATTTGTACTGGAAAGCAAGAAAAGAATTCCAAATGGGGAGAAATAGTGAAAAAAGTGCAATTGCACGAATGTTTTGGGGTCTTTTTATTCACTGTTTTCACTATATGGTAAAACTGACATGTCAGTATGATGCCTCAGGTTGGTACGAGTTCGTAGATACCAAACATGTATACTTTTACTTTTATCTAAGGGGTGAAAAAAAATTCAGAAGTTTGTCCCAAAAAAGCATAGCGCTTTTGTCGCCATTTTCCAAGACCAGTGACGTTCTCATTTTTCGTGATCTGGGGCTCAGTGATGGCTTATTTATTCATCTTGAGCTGGTGTTGTTAAACATACCATTTTTGTGTAGATGCGCTGTTTTGAACGCCTGTTATTGCATTTTTTTTTTTTTAAAAATTGCAGGGACCAAAAAAAGTAATTTTGGCTTTCAGAATTTTTTTCTTGCCATCTAGTGTACCGATCAGATTAATTGATCTTATATTTCATAGATCGGGCATTTCTGAACATGGCAATACCAAATATGTGTCTATTTTTTATTGTTTTAACTGTTGTGTTTCAATGGGGCGAAAGGGGGTGATTTGAACTTTTAGGGTTTTTTTATTTTTTCATATTTTTTAAAACTTTTCTTACATTTTTTATTTATTTTACTAGTGGACTTTATCCCTGAACAGTCTCATCACCTGTTCATTTCTGCTGATCAAAGCACCATCACTGTGATCAGGAGAAATGCTCTTCTCCTGTGAGTGCCAGTAGTCTGTTGACTCTCTTAGGAAGTGAGTCATGGCAGCGTCCGGGGTCATCATCTGACCCCGCACTACCATGGCAACACATCGGCACCACGTGATCGCGTCATAGGGCCGCCAATGGTGGTGGAGAACGGCACGATCCCCCTCAGCAGACCTTTAAATCGTGTTGTCAGTATTTGACAACGTGCTCTAAAGGGGCTTAAGGGCACGGGTGGATCTTTGATCCACCTCTGCCTGTTAGCTACACATGTCTGCTCATCAGATCAGCAGACATGTGTGGGGAATACTGCGGATTCGCTGCTGGAGCCCGCAGCAACCGGAAGGAAATGACCAAGGACATGCTAATGCGTCCTTGGTCGTAATGGAGTTATATACAGAATCAAAGCTTTTCTATACTAAAATAAAATGCATTAAATGTTTCTTCCAAGATCCTATCCCAACGTGTAGTAGGTTTATTATTATTAATAATAATAATAATAATAATAATAATTATAATTATATTAGCAAATACCTCTAATTAGAAATGCAGTATTGTTCTACTGATTGCCTATATCTCTTACCTCATGTGCAGGGCATTGCAGCTGAGGTATCCATGGTAATGTCCACTTATATAGTGACAGATATGCCCTTTTCACAAGTCAGTGAAAAACACAGACGTTCTTCACTGACGTGTAAAACACGCACATGTCCCTCCGTGTTCCGTGATTCACGGCACACGTGGGTTGTCCATGTGTGATCCGTGATTGCATATGGACATTACTCACCTGCCTTCACTGCTGCTGTCCATGGTGCTGAAGTCTCCAGCTCTGCAGCGTCCGCCCACCACTCTCTGCACCTACTTCCTGGTCGGCTATTCCTGCTCTCATGAATATTCATGAGCCAGGCAGAAGCTGCCGAGAACAGAGGCTGCAGAGCGAATCGCAGGTAAGGTAAGTTGAAAATATTTAATATTTAATATGTCTGTGATTTTCTGGTAAGTGTTTCACTGATCACACACGGATCACACCATAGTGTGGTCCGTGGGTCATCAGTGATGCCAGAAAAAAACTGACTTGTCTCCGTGCAGAATCACGGCCACGGGTGTACGCTGCATGGAGACACGTTCAGTGAAAAATCACTGATGTGTGAACAGACCCATTGATTATAATGTGTCTGCGTATGTCAGTAATTCTGGTACGTTTAAAAAAAAAAGCACAAACGTACCAGAATCACTGACGTGTGAAAGGGGCCTTAATCAGTGGCTTATGGTCGTAACCATAGATATCTAAGCTGCAATGCCCTGCACATGATGTAAGTAACATGGCGAATCAGGAGAACTATACTACATTTCTGAGAGGTATTTGCTAATATAGTTATTAGTACACTTACTACTGGGGATGAGCGAGCCCAAACTGAAAGCTCAGGGTTTGTACAGGACACCGGGTGTCCAGGGCTTGACCTTAAACACAGACTTTTAAAAAAAAAAATCAGTGTCCGAGTTCAGAGTTGAGGTGCTGTTTGTATGCTAATAAAGTTTGTGCAGCCATTAACAAGCTTTATTGCATGAAGAAGATGACCATACGCTGCTGTGAACAATAAATGATTATAGGCTCCTGCCTAGTTTTAATAACCAGAGGAGTTACAGAAGACAGCTGTAGACTGAAACTCTAGCTATCTGCTTTACCTTGGCTGGGTATCAAAAATAGAGGGGCTCTAACTCTGTTTTTTTTGTTGTTTTTTTTTAAATTGTTTCTTTAAATAATTTAAAAATGGTGTGGAGTCCCCCCTGTTTTCATAACCAGCCAAAAAAAAGTAGACCACTGGGAACTGGTATTATCAGTATGGGAAGACCCATGCTTATTGGGTCCTTCCCATCCTAAAAATAGCAGCCTGCAGCTGCCTGAGAAGTGACGCATCCATTAGATGGGGCACTTCTGGCATTTTGCCTACCTCTTCCTGATTGCCCTGGTGTGGTGGCAACCGAGGTAATACTTGTAGGGTTGCTGTCATCTGTGAAATGCAGCCCAAAGAATTGTAGAAAAAAAACACTCCGACAATACCTTTGCATGATAATTGCTCTGGGCTGAAAAACCCATGGCATTAAAACAAGGATAGCATGGTGTTCACTTTAGGAGGTCAGGTTACATGATGCAACAAAAAGCAGGGGGAGATAAATTGAAAAAAACATTCACAAACCTTAAAAAACAAGGTGTGGACCAGTAGAAGCGTGCCAGACACACAAAACGGTTCTAGTCCGTTTGCCCTGTATCTCTCTCTTGCCATCCCTTGCATGGACTTTTAAATTTGAGTAAGTAAAGTCTTCTTTTTTAAGGATTGTGAGAGCCCTTTTCAATTTATCTACCCCTGCTTTTTGTTTGATGTCAGCTGTGAATTGACAGCTGGCATCAAGCCCAGGGCTTTGTAATGGCTAGGCATCTATCAGACACCCCCATTACTAACACGGTAAGTGTAAAGTTAAAAACACACAGAACGTGGGGAAAAAAAGCTAATTTGGTTAAAAATGCCCCCACACTCACTTGGTTACCAGTTTATTAATTCAAAGTAAATCCTATAAGTTCCAATGTAATCCAAAGGTTAATGTCCCACAACATCCATTGACTCCTATGGAGAGTCATTCTGAGAACGTTCTCAGAATGAGGCTTCGATTCATGGCACACGTGGGTTGTCCATGTGCAATCCGTGATCCCGTGATACGTGATCCCGTGATTGCATATGGACATTACTCACCTGCCTTCACTGCTGCTGTCCATGGTGCTGAACTCCTCGTGTCTGTAGCGTCCGCCCACCGCTCTCAGCACCTACTTCCTGGTCGACAGTTCCTGCTCTCATGAATATTCATGAGCCAGGCAGGAGCTGCCGAGAGCGGAGCAGGCACAGCGAATCGCAGGCAAGGTAAGTTGAAAATTTTGAATATTTAATGTCCGTGATTTTCTGGCACGTGTTTCACTGATCACACACAGATCACACCATAGTGTGGTCCGTGGGTCATCAGTGATGTCAGACAAAAACTGACATGTCTCCATGCATAATCACGGCCAAGGGTGCACGCTGCACGGAGACACGTTCACTGAAAAATCACTGATGTGTGAGCAGACCCATTGATTATAATGGGTCTGCGTATGTCAGTGATTCTGGTACGTATAAAAATAAAGCACAAACGTACCGGAATCACTGACGTGTGAAGGGGTCCTAAATGCTCTTTACTGCAGCGGTTTTCAGCTGCTGTTTGTTTCTGCGCCTTTCTGTCTGAAGTTTAGTCTTTAACAAGACTATTAGGCTGAGATCAGGTGATGACTCGGCCATTGAAGAATATTCCTCTTCTTCTCTTTGATAAGCTCCTGGGTTGCTTTGGCTTTATGTTTTGGGTCATTGTCCATTTGTATTATGAAACAACGACCAATCAGTTTGGCTGTATTTGGCTGGATTTGAGCACACAAAAAAAATGGAGGAAGACGTGGACTTAGAGATATTTTTAAAAGATTAAAATTTTAATGAGATTCACTTTAAAATGTAGACATGATTGAGACATTAATAGAGGGCACAAAAAATGGACCAACTATGCATACAAAACACTTAGACAAAACAAGACAAAACATACAGAGAACTGACAGGATCCTGTTGTTTAACAAAGTATACACGGGTAAATGGGAGTGAAAAAACTCCTCTCAAAAATACAGGATCCATGAAATACAGAGAACCATTACAATGGATGGCAAACCCTAATACAATTACACATGATTAGAGCCTAAAGTGCTTATCAAACAAAATCAATTGGGTGCCAAGTAAAAAGAGCAGCAGTCTGCCCCCTGCAGAGCAGAGGTAAAATTGAACCGGCTAAAGTAAAAAATACATGTAATAAGAAACATTCCGTTTTTAAAGTTTAAATGTGATACCAACCGGTTCAATGGAGTAGATCTGCAGGGGGGGACTGCCATGAACCGCCCAACGCGCGTTTCACGTGTCTTAGTGCTCACTTCATCAAGGGGTTAAATCGCTTGATAAAGGGAGCACTAAGACAAAGTTCAATCTAGCCTTGTTTTTCTTGAGGCTTTCGAGTGGCTGTACCGTGCTGTGAACCCTCTGTATTTTCTTTTATCGAGTCTTCTCTTTATGGCAGATCTGGATATTGATACGCCTACATCCTGGAGAGCATTGTTCACTTGGTTGGATGTTGTGAAAGGGTTTCTCTTCTCCATGGTAATTATTCTGAGATCATCCACCACTGTTTTCTTCCATGGGCGTCCAGGTCTATCTGTATTGTTGAGGTCACCAGTGTTTTCTTTCTTTCTCAGGATGTACCAAACTGTAGATTTAGCCACTCCTAATATTGTAGCAATTTCTTGGATGTTTTTTCTGGCTTCTCACATGAAGGACGGCTTGTTTCACCTACATAGAGAGCTCCTTTGACCACATGTTTACTTCTCAGAAAAATCTTCAAAATCCAAGCACCACATCTCTAATCAACTCCAGGAATTTTATGTGCTTAAGTGAGAATAAAAAAACCCCAAATGAATTGCCCACATCGGCCCATGAAACAGCCTGTGAGTCAATTGTCCAATTACTTTTGAGCCCTTTGAAACCAGATGGGCACATGGAAAGGAGTAAAGGAGCTAAAACTCCTAAACCCTTCATCAAATTTGAATGTGGATACCCACAAATGAAAGCTAAAAGTCAGGACTTTGTGTCCATTTTCATTATATAACGATAACTTGAATATGTTTCAATAAAGAGGTAAAAAAATAAAATGTGTGTCAGTGTCAAAATATATATGGACCTAACTGTTAAAGGGAAAATGCATTAACAAAAAAAAAAAACACAATAATAAGAGAAGGTTATTATTGTGTATTATGATGCTGACAACTGCAGAAAATATGTGTTAAAAAATCAGCAGAAAATCCACAGCATTGGTGCTATGTGCGTCAACAGGCATGCCAAGCTCGCTGGCACACAGTCTTGCTTCTGCCTCCAAAAATTTGCATTCACCAACACAATGGCAGAAATCAGCAGTAAGTGCCAGGATACCTAAAATTCTGGGATCTCGAGCCCGAGCCCAAATACCCTAGGATTTTGATGCTGATGGGTAATTTATGATGCAATAAAATGGTGTAGAATAGCAGCATGTGGGAAGTAAATAGTATAAGTTATTGCACTGGTTTATGGACTGTCAAAGTAACAGTTAATCAAATTGTCATACTATAGATGAACAATGTAGTGAAAAAGAAGAACAAGTTCCCTTTTGGCTTTACTTTTCTATGCCGCATTATTTATTATGACTTGTGGTCCCCTGCTAGGTTTTTTCATTTCTACTCTTACAATGTGCAATTGTTTCTTAAAGAGAACCTACAGACATCAGATACATGCTAAGAGCACTATGTCCGCAGGGTGAGATAGGGTATTACTGGATCAATAGCAATATTCATGAGTGTGAGAAGCCTACCTACAAAAGTGTTTAAAGGGAATCTGTCAGCAGGTTTTATGCTACCTCATCTGAGAGCAGCATGATGTAGGCAAAGAGGCCCTGAGTTCAACAATTTATCACTTAGATTAGTGGCTGCAGCCGTTCTGACACAGTAAAAGATTTTAGATTTTGTATGTAGCATAGCTGGGAGAGCTGTCCCCGCACACATCAGTCTTTCAGGTTATATTTCCATAGACAAAAGCTGCTGATCACAGAAGGGGGTGGAGTCAAACTAGAGCTCACATGCTGCTGAGACCCACTAAGGATAGAGATAACAGGCTTAAGCTAACATTGCAGTTAAACAAAAAAAGACTGTGAGAAGCAGTCACAGGGCTGAACTTTCTGTTTTAATTCTTTCAGCATGCTGTCTTTAGATTACTTTGCAGAAATCGTCTGACAGAGTCCCTTTAAATGACTCTGTCACCAGGTTTTTGCTGCACCATCTGAGAGCAAGATGCTGTAAAGTCAGACACCCTGATTCCAGCGACTTGTTACTTTCTGATCTACCAGTTCATTGCATAATTCTGCCCACACCACTGATTGGCAGCTTTCTGTCTACACTGTGAATTGGCAGAAAGTTGCCAATCAGTGATGGGGGCGAGGTTACACAGAGCTCATGAATATAAGGACTACATAGCAGCAGGTTTACTCGTCGTCTATTAATAAATCAGGGAAATTTCTTACAGCAAGCAGCCCATTCCAGAGAATGTGTGTGTGTGTGTGTGTGTGTATGTGCATGTGCGTGTGTGTGTAATAATTATATATAGTTACATAGGTTGAAAAGAGACCTAGGTGCATGAAGTTCATCCTTTCTTCTTCTTCATACATTCCTTGTCACTAAATTATCTATAACCCACAATGCTATTTTTGTTGACGAAATCATCCAGCCATTTTATAAAATTTGTTACAGTGTCTTGTCGGCCATTACTACCTCTTGTGGTCGGCATTCCACAGTCTGACTGCTCTAACTGTAAAGAACCCTTTCTTATTTAGCTTTTTGAATCTCTTTTCTTCCGCCCGACTGCCCCCTGGTCCTTAATACTGTCTTTGGAAGGAATGTCATGTGCCAGGCCTTTGTATTGACCAAACATGCATTTATACATGTAAATGAGATCTCCTCTGAGATCTCTTTTTCTAAGCTAAACAACTCCTTAGAGCAGGAGTCTCAAACACACAGCCCTTGGGCTTCATGCGGCTCCTCCGGTTGATTCTTTCAGCCCACAGGCACTTGGCCCCAATAACGATCGGGGGCGTACTTTATTTCAGATGAACGTTTTGCCAGCGCTGCGCAGAATCAAGCTCTCACTGCACAACTATTCGAATGGCAACTGCCGGCCAATAAGAGGCAAGCAACTAATACGTATGACCTCAGCTGCTTGCCTCTGATTGGCCAGCAGCCGCTATTGGCAAAATGTTCACCTGAATTTTAGATGAAACGCTGACAGTGGCTGCGATCGTTACCGGGTCCACGTGCCTGCAGGCCACAAGAAGCAGGGATGAGGGCACCGAGGGAATAGAGAACAGGTGAGAATAATGTTTTGGTTTGTGTGTTTGTGTGTGTGTGTGTGTGTGTGTGGGTGTGTGTAGATTGGCACAATAGGGGACCAAGATGGAACATTGCTACAAGAAGAGGACCTGCATGGGCACATTAGTAAAGGAGACATGGATGGGCACATTACTACAGGATGAACACAAGCATGGGCATATTACTACAGAATGGGCACAAGCATGGGCATATTACTACAGGATGGGCACAAGGATGGGTACATTACTACAGGATGGGGACGAAGATGGCACATTACTTCAGGATGGGCACATTACTTCAGGATGTGGACAAGGATGAGCACATTACTACAGGATGGTCACAAGCATGGGCACATTACTACAGGATGGGGACAAGGATGGGCACATTACTACAGGGTGGGGACAAGGATGGGCACATTATTACAGGATGGGGGCAAGGATGGGCAAGTTACTACAGAATGAGGACCAGGATGGTGCACATTACTACAAAGGGCAAGGATGGGCACATTACTACAAGAAGGGGACAAGGATGGACACATTACTACATTATGGAAATAAGGATGAGCACTTTACTACAAGCGGACAAGGATGGGGCACATTACTACAGTATGGGGACAAGGATGGGCACATTACTACAAGAAAAGGACAAGGATGGTGGATATTGCTACAAGAAGGGGAACAGAATGGGGGACGTTACTAAAAGATGAGGAACAGTATGGGAACATTACTACAAGAAGTTGGCCAAAATTACTGTATGGTGCTAACTGTAAAACTGTGTTACTTACAAAAAGGGGATAAAAAGAAAAAATCAAAATAAAGCATGAATTATTTTTTACCATCAAAAATGGTTTTATATATATATATATATATATATATATATATATATATATATATATATATATATATACAGTTAGGTCCAGAAATATTTGGACAGTGACACAATTTTCGCGAGTTGGGCTCTGCATGTCACCACATTGGATTTGAAATGAAACCTCCACAACAGAATTCAAGTGCAGATTGTAACGTTTAATTTGAAGGTTTGAACAAAAATATCTGATAGAAATTGTAGGAATTGTACACATTTCTTTACAAACACTCCACGTTTTAGGAGGTCAAAAGTAATTGGACAAATAAACCAAACCCAAACAAAATATTTTTATTTTCAATATTTTGTTGCGAATCCTTTGGAGGCAATCACTGCCTTAAGTCTGGAACCCATGGACATCACCATCATGGGTTTCCTCCTTCTTAATGCTTTGCCAGGCCTTTACAGCCGCAGCCTTCAGGTCTTGCTTGTTTGTGGGTCTTTCCGTCTTAAGTCTGGATTTGAGCAAGTGAAATGCATGCTCAATTGGGTTAAGATCTGGTGATTGACTTGGCCATTACAGAATGTTCCACTTTTTTGCACTCATGAACTCCTGGGTAGCTTTGGCTGTATGCTTGGGGTCATTGTCCATCTGTACTATGAAGCGCCGTCCGATCAACTTTGCGGCATTTGGCTGAATCTGGGCTGAAAGTATATCCCGGTACACTTCAGAATTCATCCGGCTACTCTTGTCTGCTGTTATGTCCTCAATAAACACAAGTGACCCAGTGCCATTGAAAGCCATGCATGCCCATGCCATCACGTTGCCTCCACCATGTTTTACAGAGGATGTGGTGTGCCTTGGATCATGTGCCGTTCCCTTTCTTCTCCAAACTTTTTTCTTCCCATCATTCTGGTACAGGTTGATCTTTGTCTCATCTGTCCATAGAATACTTTTCCAGAACTGAGCTGGCTTCATGAGGTGTTTTTCAGCAAATTTAACTCTGGCCTGTCTATTTTTGGAATTGATGAATGGTTTGCATCTAGATGTGAACCCTTTGTATTTACTTTCATGGAGTCTTCTCTTTACTGTTGACTTAGAGACAGATACACCTACTTCACTTAGAGTGTTCTGGACTTCAGTTGATGTTGTGAACGGGTTCTTCTTCACCAAAGAAAGTATGCGGCGATCATCCACCACTGTTGTCATCCGTGGACGCCCAGGCCTTTTTGAGTTCCCAAGCTCACCAGTCAATTCCTTTTTTCTCAGAATGTACCCGACTGTTGATTTTGCTACTTCAAGCATGTCTGCTATCTCTCTGATGGATTTTTTCTTTTTTTTCAGCCTCAGGATGTTCTGCTTCACCTCAATTGAGAGTTCCTTAGACCGCATGTTGTCTGGTCACAGCAACAGCTTCCAAATGCAAAACCACACACCTGTAATCAACCCCAGACCTTTTAACTACTTCATTGATTACAGGTTAACGAGGGAGATGCCTTCAGAGTTAATTGCAGCCCTTAGAGTCCCTTGTCCAATTACTTTTGGTCCCTTGAAAAAGAGGAGGCTATGCATTACAGAGCTATGATTCCTAAACCCTTTCTCCGATTTGGATGTGAAAACTCTCATATTGCAGCTGGGAGTGTGCACTTTCAGCCCATATTATATATATAATTGTATTTCTGAACATGTTTTTGTAAACAGCTAAAATAACAAAACTTGTGTCACTGTCCAAATATTTCTGGACCTAACTGTATATATCAACAAAAAAGTGCACATTTGCTATAATAAACAAGTGAAAAATGTTCAAAAACAGTGATTTAAAGGTGTATAGAAAAAAAATATGGAACCAATAGAAAAAGTCACTTTGTTCTGAAAAGAATGCGGCCCTCCAATTTTTTTTTTTTTTCTTCGTGCGGCCCCTATACCCAAACGAGTTTTATACACCTGCCTGTGACTCCAGTGACTGGAGTCTTATCACTTTTATACACCTGCCTGTGACTCCAGTGACTGGAGACTTATCACTTTAGCCCGGACAACCCCTCTAAGCATGTCTTTTCCGTCAAGACAGATCTAATTATTTTCTAACACTTCTCCATGTTGCAAAAATGTCAACAAGACATGCAGCCATATTGATGGTCACTTTTTATAGGCATTGACGTAATAAATAGTTGTCATGTTGCTGGGACTCAACACTGGAGAAAATAGCACGCGAGACCCTATAAAACACTACGCATTTTCAGTTCAATGGGTCATCTGAGTGTTACGTGTATTACTAGATCCTCCGGAGTAAAAGTGGATACAGCTATTTCCTTTGCAGGGTTTCTAGCCGGAGTATGACAATGTCACCGGAGACCTACAGCGATCCAATTTCTATTTCCAGATGACAGGTTAATGCTCTTTTATTCCTTTCAAGGGACATTGATCAGAGCGTTCATTAACAACACATGTACGGAATTATTATATTATATCGTCGTAATTCACAAAGTTCCATAAAACTAAAGTTGTGTGACTGAATAAATGTTACGTAAATTAAACTTCTCATCCATGACCATCATCCTGCATCTGCCATCTGAGGTTGAAGGAGAATAAGAGTCGTTGGTTGTCTTGGGTACAGAAAATGTTAATGTAACGTAAGGCCATGCCACACTCAGTTATGCTGATTTGTTGCGTAGCAGCCGCTCTCCGCTAACTGTTCTGCCCACGTGGTTTAACCTTTATCACATCTTATCTTTTTTTGCTGCTGTTTTGAAAACGTTAAATAAAGTTACAATATCTGCAATTACATAAACCACTTGCCTTTTACCGAGCAAATGCTAACAATAATAGTCTGCATCTAAGCAAGAATTATCTACTCCTATTTGTAGACCATAGAAGATAAATTATATCACTGAGACATCTGAAGGATACTACGGATGCTGGGCCATTGGGGCTCCGCACTCCTTCGCCAGAGAGAGTTAATGTGTGTGTATGACTTTGGGCTTCGTGTGCAACACTTACTGCTTTCTTCAGGTTGGTGTCCATCACCCCGCAGCCGGTCCCGTCTGTAGAAATATTAGTCGAACACTTAGCACCGGAGTTCTCTTGGTAAACCAAAACTTGAACAGTTTATTCTTTCCACACTATGACAGACATGGCCTCACTCCTGATGGTACTGAACTTACTGTATTTTGGGGTACTGTCACTCGACCTATCCCCACTATCTTGGATCTCATCCACAAGCTACCGGGCATCTGTGTCTCCATTCCCTCTCTCTTCTTCTCAGCACTGTCCACTTCTCGACCCCCGTCTGTTGTCTACTCACACGACTTCCCTGAGCCGTTTAAGATGAGCTGTAGGTTACCTCTTTAAGAGATGTAACGCTCACCACTGGAGATGGTAAAGTGGAATGCAGGAGTGGACCCACTGGACCACAGGGGGACCCCGGGCTAACTCTTTACAGGGACAAAGTGTGACGCCCTGGCCTATCAGGTCGTCACAGGGTATTGTGCAATCTGCCCTTCTGCACAGTATCCACCTCCTCCTTGGTTACGGGTCCCTGACCTTGGTGTTGCCAAGAACAAGCTAATCAAAATCTTAGGAACACTCTGCACCACACCCACCAAACACACCAGTTGACGGCCTGAGTGGAATAGGGTCGCCCACTTGTGGGGTTGGTTAAGGGTAAGGGGAGCTCAGGAGTAAGTCAGACAGTTAGTGACTCTCAAGAGGAAACTTGAAGTGTTGGAGGATAGAGAGAGGAGATCAGGAGCTGGGCTCCTTGAGACTACGAGGTGGCAGACATTGGTCTGGACCTGGTAGGAGCTGGACCCCGGTCGCAGTGGATCGTGACAAGGGGCACGGACTGTCGAGGAGGACAGCTGGCGGCCTTGTGCCATCACCAGGCAAAGGCCAGGGCACGACGGGGTACGTGAACCCTAGGTCAAGAAGAAGCTTCAAGCATCCTGGCAACTTACCCGACGAGGATGGAGCCTTCAAGATCCGTTCTCCACCCACTCCAAAATCAGGTTACTAGCGCAACGAGGGGGATAGGACTTTCCACTCACACGGTCCAGAAATTCCCAAGCGTGAACCCTGAAAGCAAGCTCAACCAGTTAGCCATACTGGTGAGTGGGACCCGACCAGTTTCACACTGTAGGGACCAAGTAGAGGAAGAGGTGCCAAGGCAAAGGTCACAGACTAACAGGCAACACCAATGGGCACGGGATCCAGGCGTGCTCCATTCAAGCGGCAGCGGTGTCCAGAACTTTGGTTTACTACAGTTGTCGTTGTCAGTGTTGTTGGACTGAGTGAGTACACAAACAACCCCCTACCTTCCCAACAGCGCCTCCCCGTAGCCCTCATCGAGTCCCTTGGCATTCCCCCTACCCATGCAGGGGTTAAACATCTGGCTGCCCACACCATCGTCACCGGGTACTCGCAACTGCAGCGGTGGTACTCCCCCTTACCACACACCACGGGTGGCGTCACGAACTTCAAACATACTCCCCCATGTAAATATTCCCCTTTTATTCCGAGTGGCCGCGCAACCCCGACCCCCGACCCGGAGATCACTCGAGCCACCGCGGATCCGGATCCGAGCAACCCGGCTGCTGACGCGGGGGCGGCACAAAAGCGCCCCTCATGAGGCAGACATGCCACTCCCAGGGCAGAGACCAGGACTGTGGTAGCTGACCACCAAAGCAGGGACTGACACAGGTACAGACAGGCAGAGTCTCTAGTTTAGACAGTGATAACTAGGACGGTTGAAACAAAAATCATAGCCAGGACAGGCAGGCAGAGTAACCAGTAAAGCTGGGACCACCGGGATAGCTCAGGAAGATGGCACGGCTGAGGTTGACAGACACAGTCACTAGTAAAGCTGAGACCACCAGGATTGCTGAGGTGGATGGCATGGCCAGGGTAGACGGGCACATTCACTAGTAAAGTTGGGACCACCCGGATAGCTGAGGCAGATGGCACGGCAGGACACAAGAGAGTTCGGAGTACGTGTCCTTCAGAAGTCTGTACGGGATATGGCTATTAGTCCAACGAGGGCCGTGTGCAGGACTGATGACTGGAACTGGGTACAGGTGCCGAGTGGTAACAACAGACGGGGTCCGGGTCCAGCGAAATGTGCAGGCTGATGTGACCAGATGGAATCCTGGACCGGTGACGGGTACAGGCTGACGGAAGATGGCGGGATCCACAGCTGATGGTCACCGGGGCAACTCCTGGGAAACCAGCAAGCTGGATGCACTCAGGTTGGCAGACGGACACTGTCGGAAGAGACAGGGTTAACCTGGGTACGAAGCACAGAGGGACCTGTACACCTAGCTACAAGAACACGTTGAACAAGCACCGCCCACAAGAAAAGGAATTTCTTATATACCCTGCACCTATAATTAGCCATATCCTGTTTCAGTGACGCTGGCCCTTTAAGAAGAGGTGAGTGAACGTGCCCGCGCCCTAGTGCGCATGCGCGAGGCCCGAGTGCCAGAGACCAGTGCAGGATGTGCTGGGGGAAGTGGAGGAGATGCAGGTGAGGCAGAAGCTGAGTCCCGGAACGCAGCGGGACGCCGGGACCGGCAGACGGGGAGCATGGAGGACACACAGGAGGGAGAGCGGGTGGAGCAGCCGCAGATAGGAGACCTGGGGACTGAACCGGTGAGTGACAGGTGGCGCCGGGATCCCGGGAGCATGACAGAATCACAGTGGACAAGGGGACCTGACAATTAGCTGCTAGGGAACAAACCACAAACTAATAGTTGAACAGATACATTTTATTTTAGTTAGTAGTTGCAGGCATAATGGGTCTCTGAAAGGCTACTCACTGCCATTATATTCCCTGCCCAGTCGTTTCACATTGGTTTGCACCAAGCACTGCATATAGATCTACTTTGACATCTTGTGACCGCTACACCACTATCTCTACCTCGATTTCTACCGATTTGTGGTTGCTTATGCAGTGGCGGATCTAGGTCTTCCTGCACCTGGGGCAAGAATTTAGTTTGACAGCACAACCACCTCTCCAAGAGCAGTTTTAGTAGTCATGTGACTGCTGATTTATAAATGATTTGTGCACATAAAGTTTCATGCCAACTAGCTGCTGTTCCTACTTCTCTCAATGTTCAGGGAGAAACTGAGATAAGAAAAAAAAAAACTAGTTTCTATGTGACACTAATGTCGGCGTCACATGGTACAATCTATCGTGCGATCGCACGACCGATCGTACCCGCCCCCGTCGTTTGTGCGTGACGGGCAATTCATTGCCCGTGGCGCACCAAGTCGGTAACCGCCGTCACACGTACTTACCTCCCGCACGATCTCGCTGTGAGCGGTGAACATCCTCTTCCTGAAGGGGGAGGGACGTTCGGCGTCACAGCGACGTCACACAGCCGCCGGCTAATAGAAGCGGAGGGACGGAGATGAGCAGGACGTAACATCTCGTCCACATCCTTCCTTCCGCATTGCCAGAGGCCGCAGGTAAGCTGTGTTCGTCGTTCCCGGGGTGTCACACGGAGCGACGTGTGCTGCCTCGGGAACGATGAACAACCGGAGCACAGAAGGAGGACCGACATTTTGAAAATGAACGACGTGTCAACTAACAATGATAAGGTGAGTATTTTTGCTCGTTCACAGTCGTTCGGAGGTGTCACACGGTACGACATCTCCAACGATGCCGGATGTGCGTCACAAATTCCGTGACCCCGGCGACATATCGCACGATATATCGTACCGTGTGATGCCGGCATTAGTACAAAAATCACATATGAGTGGTCATCATGTGATGACTAAAGGGGGCTTTATACGCTGCGACATCGCTAATGCGGAGTCGTTGGGGTCACGGAATTTGTGACGCACATCCGGCCGCATTAGCGATGTTGCTGCGTGTGACACCGATGAGCGATTTTGCATTGTTGCAAAAACGTGCAAAATCGCTCATCGGTGACATGGGGGTCCATTTTCGATTATTGTTACTGCAGCAGTAACGATGTAGTTCGTCGCTCCTGCGGCAGCACACATCGCTATGTGTGACACCGCAGGAACGAGGAACCTCTCCTTACCTGCTTCCCGGCCACTATGAGGAAGGAAGGAGGTGGGCGGGATGTTCCGGCCGCTCATCTCCGCCCCTCCGCTTCTATTGGGCGGCCGCTCAGTGACGTCGCTGTGACGCCGCACGGACCGCCCCCTTAGAAAGGAGGCGGTTCGCCGGTCACAGCGACGTCGCTGGGCAGGTAAGTATGTGTGACGGGTCTGTGCGATGTTGTGCGGCACGGGCAGCGATTTGCCCGTGTCGCACAACAGATGGGGGCGGGTACCCACGCTAGCGTGTAAAGTAGCCTTAATGGAATCAGCAAGCAGAGCTGATTCCGGACAGTGAGTATATTACACAGTCAGGATTGGGCATGGTACAGTGCTTAATTTTAAAATTAAAGGGCTTATCCAGGTTTATGATGAAGGTCTGCAGTCACACAAGGTGACTAGGTGGCAAGAGTGGATGGTCAAGTATGTGATATGCATAATTCTGGCCACTCTCCGACTAAACATGTCCAGTCTGGCTTAATTTCTTTGCATTGAGCGAGACACTGCATTTATAATGGTAAAATTTGCAAACACCTCCTTTAGCATTAGGTTCCTCATTTGAGAAGACCCAAAATTTGCCCAGAATATCGCCAACTCCAGGATGTTGGCCTCATGGGTTGCTGTCTCATCCTCTTCGCTAATCAACATACACAGAGGGAACGCATCTGCCTCCAACTGCAACAAAGTCTCGTTCCAGGTGAACTGTCCTTTATTTGAGACACAGGATACCGCCATCTTTTGCCTCAAGTTCCAGAATTAAGTAAAGTCCTGCCATGTTATCATTGGGTAAGTAGAAGCAAGCACTGTGGAAAAAGAAGCGCAATAGGGTCTTACCCAAGTAATATTAGGGTGATAAGAGTAAAATACACTCACCAAATAGAGTTGTGAAAGTCACAACTACTATGCACACATAGAATCCAGGCCAACGGCAGCAGCACCCAAGATGGCTGATAACGGAGAGTGATGAAGTAGGGCTTCTAAAGCCGCGCCAGTGACCACTATGACCGCTAGTAAGATCAATGTAACATTTTATTTCATATTCAGGTCAACGCGTTTCTGGAGTCTCTGCTCCCTTCCTCAGGACATACAGAAAAAACAGGGATCTGATGTACTTTTTCTATATGTCCTGAGGAAGGGAGCAGAGACTCCAGAAACGCGTTGACCTGAATATGAAATAAAATGTTACATTGATCTTACTAGCGGTCATAGTGGTCACTGGCGCGGCTTTAGAAGCCCTACTTCATCACTCTCCGTTATGTTATCATTGGGTGTTACAGGTCTTTTACCACTCCAACCTAATGAGACTCCATCCCACAGCTTGTTTTTCTGATTACAGTGGCAACAGGGTAGTCCTCAGCATCCTTGTGGATACAGCAGATGCCCACCATCTTCCCAGGAATCAGCCGTGTGGAAGTGTGGCCCTTACCGGGGTTATCAAATCAAGTCCAAGAGTCCTTTCACTTTTACACCATTTACTTCCATGAGACACACCTGCGGCCTCTCACCAGGTTGACAGTCCACTCTGCAGGCCACATAGGCATAGTATGACGAGCGCCGACATAAGCTGCAGTCCATTGTCTCTGTGGTCGGGGACAACGGGCGGCTATGTGACTTGGGCCATGACACTTCCAATAGATTACATTATTGTCTGGAGTTTCTGTCAAACCCCCACTTGCCCCTAGGGATCTTGAACTTCCCTTTCTGTGGCTCTAGTACCTTTCTTTTGGATATCAGCCCCTGGTTGGACCCCCAGTATGGAAACTGAAGGTATCATTGCTTCCCTAAGGAACTCTCTACGACCTGGTACCTTTCGGCCAGTCAGATTAGATCATCAGCATTCCGGGGATCTCGCTGGGCAACACAAGTCTGCACTGGCTTTGGTAGGGAGAAAATGAACTGGTCCTGGGGTGGAGGACACTGGTTCCAACCATTTTTGGACTAGATGCAGCAAGTCAAACATCTGGGAGCGAGGGGGATTGTCACCATGGTACCCCCACTGGTGAACCCATTGTGCCCCGACAGTCATAGTCACACCCAGGAGCACCAAAATTTAAGTTTTTAATTTCTCATACTCTTTAGCGTCCTGTAAGGCCAAATTGTAGTAGGCATTTTGGGGCTCTCTGCTTAAATATTGTCACGCTCCCCGGTCCCAACGTCGTTCCTCACTCACCGCTCCGGTCCCCGGGTCCCCTGCCTCCAGCCACACGTCCTCCTCGGCACCGCTCCTTGCTCTGGCCTCCGGCACCCGGGTGTCGCGCATGTGCATTAGGGCGCGCGCGTGGTCACTGACCTTCTCCTAAAGGCCCTGCATTCCCTAACAGGATATTGCATCAGTCAGGGTCAGGTATATTAGGAGCTTCCTGCCTGGAGGGCGTCGCCTGTTCTAAGAGTTCTATAGCTAGGAGTCCAGGTCCCGCTTGCTGTATCTTGCATTTACACTGTGTCTTCCACAGAACCAGTTCTACCAAGTTAACCTGGTCCTGTCCACAACCTGCCCGAGAGGTCCTGCGGGGATTGTCCTGCCAAGCTATCCTGGCCTGGGCCACAACCTGTCCGAGTGGTCCTACGGGGACTGTCAGCTGAGACTTCACCATCTTCTCCAGCCTGAACCCGCTTCCTACCCTCGGCTTCACCCGGTGACCCCTGCCTCCTTCTGGTTGGACTCTGCTCATGTCTGCCGACTCAACCTGGCACCAGTACCTGGACACTGTCATCCTACCTGGCACCAGTACCTGGGCACCGGCATCTTACCTGGCACCAGAAACTCTGTGTCCTCAAGGCCTTCCTCATTCCTGCTTCTAGAAGGACTCTGCCCTTGCCCCGCCTTCTGCTCCGGCAACCGCGTCCCTGGTCTCTCTGGTAGGCTTGCAGGACTATCCCAGTCTAGGGGTAGCTCTAGCTGCTTCGCCGGAGGTGACAGGGGCACGGCCCAGAGTATCCACCACGCGGGCGTAACAAATATATAGCAAGCTCCTCCGCCCACTGCTCTGACGGGAGTGACTCCCTCTCGGCAACTCTTTTGAGCACTGTCAAAGTGTCTCAACATCATCCCTCGGGGTCATCTTTTTCAATGCTCGTCTTACTATCTTTCGGTCGTTTGAGTCCTCACCTGAACTTGGGGGTTTGGTAGTTGCCATGCCACGGATTACCTCAGCTAGAAGATCTAACTGCCGATGCTGCGGCTGTTCAAATGCCTGTTGCTGCTGCTGCTCCCACTGCTGCTTGATTTCTTGCTGCTGATGATTCACTGCTGCTGCACCTGTTGTATTACCAGCTTATTAATTTCCTGCTGGGCTAGTTGCTTCTGCTGAGTCTACACCAAGTGTTTAATCCATGCTATCTGACAATGCTTCTAGTCTTATGGCTGCCTTCACACAGGGCATGCAGCTTGTCTGTAGCAGTCACAGGCGCTTCCTGGGAATTTTGCCTGCACTTCTGCACCAACTGTGGTAGATCAACTCCCTCAGTGTCCTTTCAAGGTAGTCACTGGAAAGTTTCTTGTTTAAATTTTCATCTGTTTTTTTGAACTTCATAAACCAACCTAACAGAGTAAAACAAGTAAACTCTTTCTGGCACAAGGAAAATAAAAGAGCATAAACACTGACTGCGGGTTCAACCTAAGCTTCAGGGTTCCACTCTTTACAACAAGAGGACACTCTGGAGGTCTGCTACCTCCATACACAGAACAGAGTGATTCCAGAGGCCTTACTTTTACTTCCTGGACCACACCCTGAGGCGGAGATATGGTGAACAGCCATCCCACCCATCTCTTTAACTGTTCACAAAAACCCAGCCCTGTTAATAGTCATTTAACTCTCTCGGTACCTAATATACCTAATATACTGGAGAGCACTCCTGAGTTTACATCACTGAGGCTAATAACCTCAGAGATACATACCTCCCCTCTTGTATTTTACTACTGATCACCTTTCAGCATGCACAAATATAGCAAAGAAAATGAGGAGAGTATAACAAGGTCGGGAAAATAAAGTCAGGAAATGGATGTTATTCTGGGTGATGAGTGCATAATGCATCCCCCTATATTATACAAACTTTATCAGAGCAACATGATTGGGTGATAGAGAATACAGATAGCTTACCTTTAACTGATTTATCCACAAATTTGTAAGGTTATTAAAGGCAATTCAGAAGGTTATTTTTAGGAACAAAGAGTCTCTCATAGTAGCAGTGCAAGCAGGGGAATTTTCTTCTAATAGCTGGCAGCATTTGGGTATCGCAATGAAATGCCCAATTACTGACTTTCATTGAGGTTCGGATAAAGTCGATGGTCAAAAACCGAACTTTTTTAAGGATCGAATGTACCTGGCGCAACAAACTTACAAAGGATCGCTCATCTCTGAAGATGACAACATCCCAGTTTTCAGCTGAATGTGCATCCTCAATGCACATTCAGTTGAAATGTATTGTGGCTCAGAGAGACACCAGTTCTCTGTGCCGCAATAGCTATAGCGGCTCCCTGATAATAAGAGGTCATTAGTTTACCTGTCGTATGATGTCACTGCCATACGCCGCCCAACCCCTTGCGCCGGCATGGAGGAAGAGAACGTTGCTTGCCATGGGAGCACAGACAGGTAAGAATTGTTTATTTTACTTGTGTTAAAGTGTTTTAGGAGAGCGCCTGGGTGAGGAATATTATTATATAAAGGGCCCAGATCTGGGGCCATTATTATAAAAAGGGTCCAGGATGGGGGACATTATTACAGGAAGGGCCCACTACAGAGGACATTATTAAAAGATGGGGCCATAAAGGGGGACATTATTACAGGACGGGAGACGTTATTACAAGAAGGGACCAGAATGGGTACCATTATTAAATAAAAGGGGCAGGCTGGGGTACATTATTACAGCAAGGGGTCATTATTACAGAATGGAGGCCAGAATGGGGGACATTATTACAGGAAAAACCCACTACAGATGACATTATTAAGGAATGGGGCCAGAATGGGGAAAATTATTACAGGACGAGAGACGTATATTATTACAGGAAGAGCCCACTAGAGAGGACATTATTAAAGGATGGGGAAAGAATGGGGGCCATTATTACAGGGCGGGAAAGTTATTACAAGAAAAGACCAGAATAGGTGCCATTATTAAATAAAAGAGGCAGGATAGGGGACATTATTACAGCAAGGACCCACTACAGAGAACATTATTAAGGAATGGGGTCAGAATGGGGAATATTATTAGAGGACGGGAGACGTATATTATTACAGGAAGAGCCCACTACAGAGGACATTGTTAAAGGATGGGGACAGAATGGGGGCCATTATTACAGGACAGGAGACGTTATTACAATAAGGGACCAGAATGGGTGCCATTATTAAATAAAAGGGGCAGGATGCGGAACATTATTACAGGAAGAGGCCATTATTACAGAATGGAGGCCAGGATAGGGGACAATATTACAAGGGCTCATAGAAAGGGCCAACATGCTGGGGGGGCGCTGTACATGTTTTTGCACTGGGGCTCATAGGACTCTAGCTATGCCACTGAGTGCAAGGATACTAATTTGATAACCTCCATTTTTTTTCCATTTACAGTTTAACAACTAGATAATTAGCTGACCTTTTTGTTAAAGTGGAAACAAGTTGAAAGTCATCGGTCCATAATGAGAGGATCAAAGGGCAAGCTCAAAAATTATGGATTTTTTCCCTCTTCAACACAGAATTTACAACATTCCTTTGTTGACCGTTGATATATAATGCCTAACTTTGATGGTGTTGTTTGGCTTGTAGAGCCTGCATGTAATCCACTACAGGGCAGGTCTGTAAGTGGTGTGCTGAGTGATATGCTGTGCCCCTTGTAATAGTATGGATACATTGGTCCTCAACAGAGAGAGTGTATAAAGGGAATCTGTCAGCAGGTTTTTACAACCTCATCTGAGAGGATGGATCCTGAATCCAATGATGTATCACTTAGATTACTGGGTGCAGCAGTTCTGTCATAATCAGAATTTTTAGATTTATTTGGCAGAAAAATAAAAAAAATTATAGCCTTCAAAATTTAGAAATGAAAAACCTATATTTTATAAAAAAACATTTTTACTGTAATAGTAGCCTAACCTAAAAAACATCTAAATCCGTTATCGCTGTAATCGTACTGACCTGATGAATGAAGGCGCCTAATCATAATAATAATAACAATAATAATTATACCGCAAGGTGAACAGTGAAAAATAAGTAAGTAAATACAGCCAATTCTTCAATAGCTGTTGATTTGTTCATTCTGCCTTCCAAAGATCATAGTACAGCGCAGCTCACATTTATCCTGCGCTCTACGCTGAGCACTTATAAAAGAGATTAGGTATAAATCTCTGAAAAACGTGATTCAGACAAAATTCCCAACAGAAAATTCATTGTAATGAGGCAGAGGGCGTTACTTTGAACTGCCATCTGGCCTGTGGTCCGACGTTGTCCATCTCTTTACGAGTCTTTATAGAAGTGCACAAAAGTGCGGTCAAGAATAGTTTTGCGCCATTTTGAAAAGATGGATACCACTGAACAGAGGCCAAACAGAGTCCAGAGTAACTCTGTTGCCACATTAGTGAATGGATCCGTCGGGGGTTTCACCTGAATGATGTATTTCGGACAAGTAGATGGAAAACCTGATGTAAGCACTCAGCCTAGAGGACAGGATAAATGTGAAGTGATCCAAAATGTTCTGTACTGCAAATTGCCACCAATAGTATTGTATTCAATTTATAAAAAAACAAGTCTCCACTCAGGTCTGTCATCTGTTAACGGAAATATAGGGGGTTTCCACATTACTGGCAGCACAAAGGCTCTAGACACGCACTATGGCTCCTCCCAAAAAGAAATCCAGCAAAATATGCACTCCCTAATCCAAATGGCCCCCTCCCTGATCAGCACCACAATGTACCTAAGGCCGGTGTCACACTTGCGATTGTTTCACGTGTATCTCGCGCGAGTTTTGCGCTGCATCACTCGTCACGGACTCACACTCTACTCACAGGAGCGGATCGGCTGCTTAGAGATGTATGCAACCGACTTGCTTCTGTGAGCAGAGTGTGAGTCCGTGACAGGCGATGCACCGCGAAACTCGCGCAAGATACACACGCGAGGCAATCACAAGTGTGACACCGGCCTAAGCCACAGTTAACATCTACATGTTTGGCCTTGTAGTGAGGAAGATTTATTAAAGGGAATCTGTCACCAGGTTTTTATTCCTCCATCTGAGAGCAGCATAATTGTAGAGACGGAGACCCTGATTCCAGCGATGTTTCACTTACTGAGCTGTTTGCTTTCATTAAGATAAAATCAAAGTTTTGTCTGCTGCAGATCTAGCAGTTATACAGAGCTCATGAATATGCTGGACTACCTGCAGCACACCAAGTAGTCCTGTAATGTAATGATAATCTACTGCTGATTAATCAATGATTCTATCAAACTACACTAAGCAGCTCAGTAAGTGACACATTGCTAGAATAAGGATCTCTGCCCCTACATTATGCTGCTCTCATATTAGGGGTTAAAAATCTGGTGACAGATTCTCTTTAATGTACGAGATGTATGTCTCCAGAAGCACGAGCTGAGCAGAATGTAGAGGCACTACAAGGTACTGGGCATGACAATGGCTTATTTGCTATTTTTAATTCTGCAACAGTCATTGCGTTTGACTCCATGGTTTGACTCTGTGTTTTCCAAAGACAAAATCATTATTATTAGAGATGAATGGACCCAAGCAAAGTTTGGTGTTTGTACTGAACACAGACTTTACAAAAAATTAGTGTTCGAGTGCGGAATTCAGGTGCTTCACAAACCACTGAAAACCACTGGAGTAAGCATCGCTGTTCTCAGGTACAGTGCGAGCTGCCTGCAGTGTTATAGTGGCTTGCACTGGGGGTAAAATCAGCTTTATCTGATGTAGTGTGCTCCCCCAAATAATTCAAAACCTTACCCTCCCTCCCCTAGAAGCGTTCTGTTTATGGCTATCTGTATGTGTGCCGCTACTGCGGAGATCCAAATCTTCCCAGTCGGTCACTTCCAATGGGACTCAGGTCAACTTCAGGTCCAGAACAGAACTTTATCTAAAGTCTGGCTGCACCCGCAGAACTTGAACTTCCAAGGATCCGCTCATCTCTAGTCACTACTCCCAAAGATACATTCCCAGGGGAGTGTAATTTCCAAAATGTGGTCACTTGAGTGGGTTTCTGCTGTTCTGGTATTTAGTGCCTCTGCAAATCCAATCTGCAAACTACAACCCCTGGCAAAATTTATGCACTCACCTGGCTCTGAGGATGTTCATTCAGTTGTTTACTTTTGTTAAAGGGAACCTGTCATCAGAAATTTAGCTTTAAACCTAAAAGTTTCCCCCTCTGCAGCTCCTGGGCTGCATTCTAGCAAGGTTCCTGTACTTTTTGTGGCCCCTTTTAAACCAAATTAAATACTTTATAAACTTGTACCTTTTGCTATGTAAATTTTGTAAATCGTCCATGGGGGCGGGCTCTCTGCTGACCGTTGCTGTTCCTCCAGCAGATTTACACCGCCCCCCAACGCTGAATTTCATAGCTCAGGACGCCGCCCCTGGGCGCCCGTGGGCCCGCGCATGCGCTGTGCGACTGTAGCGGGACCGTGCACTGTGTGCACGTGTGACCGCTGGTGACGTTTTGCGCAGGCACGAGGTTATGGGCGGCGCTGTGAGTGTCATCAGCAAGTGCCGCCCATAACCTCATGACTGCACTTTCCCCTCTTCCTCAAGCGCTTGCTGGCCAGATGACCCGATGTCACCTCTTCCCCATCTTGCCCTGCTGCAGGGTAAGATGGGAAGGAGGTGACGTCGGGTCATTTGGCCGGCGAGCGCTTGCGCAGAATGCTGGAGGCAGTGGGGGAAAGCGCGTCCACGAGATTATGGGCGGGCACTTGCGATGCAATCACAGCGCCGCCCATAATCTCATGCTTGTGACACGTTACCAGCGATCCTGGCATGGGCGGCACCTCGGGCGCCGTGGGCGGTGTCCTGATGGATGAAATGGAGCGTGGGGGGACGGCGTCAATGTGCTGGAGGAACAGCAACGGTCAGCAGAGAGCCCGCCCCCATGGACGATTTACAAAATTTACATAGCAAAAGGTACAAGTTTATAAAGTATTTAATTTGGTTTAAAAGGGGCCACAAAAAGTACAGGAACCTGCTAGAATGCAGCCCACGAGCTGCAGAGGGGGAAACTTTTAGGTTTCAAGCTAACTTTCTGTTGACAGGTTCCCTTTAAGAAAAGCAGATCACAGACATGGCACAAAACTAAAGTCATTTCAAATGGCAGCTTTCTGGCTTTAAGAAACACTAAAAAAAAATCATGAAAACATAATGTGCTAGCCAGTAACGGTTACTTTTCAAGACCAAACAGGGGGAAAAATTATGGAATCAGTCAATTATGAGGAAAAAAATTATGGAATCATAAAAAAATAAACAAACAAAAGAACACTCCAATACTTCACTAGAATTTTGTTTCACCACCTCTGGCTTTTATAACAGCTTGCAGTCTCTTAGGCATGGACTTAATGAGTGACAAACAGTACTCTTCATCAATCTGGCTCCAACTTTCTCTTATTGCTGTTGCCAGATCAGCTTTGCAGGTTGGAGCCTTGTCATGGACCATTTTCTTCAACTTCCACCAAAAATTTTCAATTGGATTGAGATCCGGACTATTTGCAGGCCATGTCACTGACCTTATGTGTCTTCTTTCAAGGAATGTTTTCACAATGTTTGCTCTATGGCAGGATGCATTATCATCTTGATAAATGATTTCTTCATCCCCAAACTTCCTTTCAATTGATGGGATAAGAAAAGTGTCCAAAATTTCAATGTAAACTTGGGAATTTGTTCAAGATGGAATAACAGCCATCTCCCCAGTGCCTTTACCTGACATGCAGCCCGATATAATCAATGACTGTGGAAATTTACAAGTTCTCTTCAGGCAGTCATCTTTTTATTGTTTAGCTTTTCTGTATGTAAATCCCATTTCTTATAGGCGGTTTCTTACAGTTCAGTCACAGACATTGACTCCAGTTTTCTCCCATTCGCTCCTCATTTGTTTTGTTGTGCATTTCCTGTTTTGGAAACATATTGCTTTAAGTTTCCTGTCTTGACACTTTGATGTCTGCCTTGGTCTACCAGTATGTTTGCCTTTAGCAACCTTCCCATGTTGTTTGTATTTGGTCCAGATTTTAGACAAAGCTGACTGTGAATAACCAACATCTTTTGCAACGTTGCATGATGATTTACCGTACCCTCTTTTAAGAGTTTGATAATCCTCTCCTTTGTTTCAGTTGACATCTCTCATATTGGAGCCATGATTCATGTCAGTCCATTTTGTGCAACAGCTCTCCAAGATGTGATCACTCCTTTTTAGATGCAGACTAATGAGCAGATCTTATTTAATGCAGGTGTTAGTTTTGGGAATGAAAATTTACAGGGTGATTCCATAATTTTTCCTCTTAATTGATTCCATAATTTTTTCCCCCTGTTTGGTCTTGAAATGTTACCGTTACTGGCTAGCACATTATGTTTTCATGATTTTTTTTTAGTGTTTGTTAAAGCCTGAGAGTTTACATTTGAAAGGACTTTAGTTTTGTGCCATGCCGTTGATCTGCTTTTTTTTAAACAAAAGTAAACAACTTAATGAACATCCTCAGAGCCAAGTGAGTCCACAATTTTTGCTAGGGGTTGTATTTGAGGAAAATCTGAGCTCCAAAAGTCAAATGGCGCTCCTTCCCTTCTGAGCCTTGCGGTAAGACCAAACAATACTGTACAGTCACATGTTGGGTATTGCTACATTCAGGACAAATTGTGTAACGCATTATTGGCCCTTAGTTTACTTATTCTCCTTGTGAAAATTGGGAATCTGATATTAAAACAACATTTTGGTGGTAAAAATGCCAATGTGACATGGCACCACCAAACTATTCCAACTAAATCTACACTCCAATATGGCACTTCTTCTCTTTTGAAGTTTGCACTGTGCCCCAAAAGGAGTTTTCGATCACATATTGGGTATCGGTGTACTTAAGAGAAGTTGCACAACATATTGTATGATGCATTTACTCCTGTTACCCTCGAGAAAATTAAAAATTTGGGGCCAAAGCAACATGTTTGTGGGAGAAAATGAATATTTTCATTTTCATAGCTCAACATTACAAAATTCTTGGAAGCACCTTGGGGTTCACAGTGCTCACTACACATTTAGATACATTTTTTGAGGGGTCTAGCTTTCTAAAATGGGGTCACGTGTGTCGGGCGTCTGTTGTTTGGGCACACCAGAGGCTCTCAAAATGCAGTATAGCATCTGTGACGCCCCTGGACTATTCAGGGCAACACAGGGTACTGCACTTTCTATTCTTGGTGCAGTAATCAACACCTCATGGTTCTGGGTTCCCAACCTGTGGTACTGCCTCCATCAGCATCCAAAATCCCAACCACACCTCACACCACACCCTGTCAGGCACACCAGTGGGCGGCTGAGCTGGAATAGGGCCACCCACCTAGGGGTCAAGCAGACTGGTGGGAGGGAAGTAGAACAGAGCAGAGTTGGCCCTCAAGAAGTGAGGAGCTGGGGAGTAGTGGCTCCCTGTTTGTGGCAGGTTGGGTCACAGATGATGGTCTGGGCCAGAGGAGTCGGAGACCCGGTCGCAGGGTATTGAGGCTGGGTACCTAGACCTGCTCTTGGAGGACGGGAGGCATCTGAGTTTAATAACCGGTCCAGGACCGAAAGCACGGCGGGGTACAGGACCCTATGTTGAGGAGTAGCTTCAGGCAACCCTGCGGAGGTTAGTGACTTTATGGACTGTCCCCAAGAAGCTCAGAGATCAGGGGCACTAGCGCAACGAGGGCAATAGGGCTTTCCAACCCATGCACTCAACAGAAATCCCAAACATGAGCCCTTGAGAGCACAGCCCCACTACCAACAAGTAGGGAGCGGGGCCCGTTCAGCTTTAAGCCAACGGGCCACCAGAACAGTTTGAATTTGTGCAAGGAGGCAGGCTCCGTATCACCCAGCAGTACTACAGGGGATGGATACCTGGACAGGCTCCCCTAAGAGGGCAGCGGCACCCAGAGACTTGGTTTACCTTGTTGTCAGAGTCTGCTTTGCGGTCTCACCATCACCAATGCTGCCTGAGTGACAACCTGGTCCTCCCCTGCTTCCAACTGACCCTGCACAACACCGCTCCACCATCACCCAGAGTCCCGGGGTCTCCCCTACCCGTGTAGGGAACGTCATCTGGCTGCCCCGCTCCATCTCCCCTGGGTACTCCCATCAGCAGCGGCGGTATTCCCTTACCGCGAACCTTTGGTGGCATCACAAACTCTCATCCCCTGTAAATAGTTCCCCCCTTTTGCATTTGAGTGGCCGCAAGCCCCCAGGTCCAGAGACCTTCGAGCCACAGCAGCGACCCCAGATCCGAGCGGTTCGACCGCTGCAGGGACGGCACACGTCTACTAACAATGACAGCCAATTTTACATTGCAAAAGTCAAATAGCACTCCTTTCCTTCTGAGCCCTGCCGTGCACCCAAACAGGTTTTTTCCACCACATATGGGGTATCGGCGAACTCAGGAGAAATTCTGCAACCAATTATATTACATTTTCTTCTGTTACTCTTGTGGAAATGGAAAAATTGGTGCTAAAGTAACACTTCTATGGGAAAAAATAAAATTTGCATTCTTTCCATCCTCAGTGCTTGAGTTCCTGTGAAGCACCTGAAGGATTAATAAACTTCTTGGATGTGGTTTTGAGGGGTGCAGTTTTTAGAACTGTGTCACTTTGGGTATTTTCTGTCATATAAGGCCCTCAAAATCACTTCGAATGCAATATAGTCTCTAACAAAAATGGTCCTGTACATATTGGTAGAAAAATTAGAAATTACTGATATTTTTGAACCCTTCTAACTTCCTAACAAAAAAAAGTTTCAAAAGTTGTGCTGATGTAAAGTAGACATGTTGGAAATGTTATTTATTAATTATTTTATGTGACATAACTCTCTGGTTTAAAAAAATATAAATTAAAAGTTTAAAAATTGCTAAATTTTACAAAATTTCCGATATTTTCACAAATAAACACCAAAAAATCCAATGTAGCGGCCCGAGTACTGGGGAAGTAATCCCTACCAAGCCTTCCCTCCCTCTCTTTCTGTTGCTCTTCTCTCCCCCTTTTCCTTCTCTTCTTTTTCTTATCTTTCCCCCTTGCTACTTTCCTTTCTCTCTAGTTCTCGTTAAATCTTCAACTTTTTTCCTTTTCTTTTTTGTTTTCGGCAGTAGCCTCACTTTGTTTGAGGTGTAGTTCTCAATTGGAAGGAGATTGTCTGTATTATAAAAGGTGGTTACATGTCGTATGCGTGCCTTATGATAGTAAGAGAAGAGGTGCTAGTTAGGATGTGGCTTATACTCTTCTCTGTAAGTTGACATGAAGTAATCACGTATTTGAATCTTCTTTTTTTTTTCTTCCTGTAAATTCTCTTGTTTACTTTAATAAAGAAAGATTAAACATAAACACCAAAAAATAGCATCTTAAATTTACCTCTATCATGAAGTACAATATGTCACGAAAAAAACATTCTCGGAATCACTGGGATTTGTTGTATGTTGCAGAGTTATTGCATCATAAAATTATACTGATTTGAATTGAAAAATATGGACTGGTCAGGCAGGTCAAAACCAGGCTTGGAGGTGAAGAGGTTAAAAAGTTCTGAACACACCTCTAGCTGAATTCCTTGATACGGCTAATTTCAACAATATGATTACTTATGGGGGGGGTTTCTGCTGTTTAGGTACTTTAAGGGCCCTGCAAGTGAAACATTGTGCACACAATCTATCTCAGACAAATTTGTGTTCCAAAATTCAAATATTGCTCCTCCGTTTCATTCCATTTAGCATTAATTCTTGTGTGACACCTGGAGGGTTAAAACCTTTCCTGACAGCGGTTTAGAAGTATATACAGTATATATACTATATATATATATATATATATATATATATAAAATGTGTGTGTGTGTGTGTGTGTGTGTGTGTGTGGTGTGTATATATATATCTAAACCAAAGTATGTGCTGCTGCAAATTTTGGCCACACCCCTAGACACACTCAAGCCACGCCTATTTTTCACTGAGGGACATTTTTAGCAGATGCCCCGAACTGTTCATTCATTCATGCATAGCAGCCAGAACTTTCTCATCTTTATGTAGCTTCACTTTATGACATCTTGCTTTTTTGTGTCTGTAAGGCTATGTGCGCACGTTGCGTAAATACATGCAGTTACGCTGCGCTTTGTAGCGCAGCGTAACTGCATGCGTCCTGCGTCCCCTGCACAGTCTATGGAGATTGTGCAGGGGCCGTGCGCACGTGGCGTTTAAGAGCGCAGCGCTTCGGCTACTGCCGAAGCGCTGCGTAAAAAGAAGTGACATGTCACTTCTTTCCTGCGCTTTGCCGGCAGCTCCTGCTCTGTCTATGGCAGGAGCTGCAGGCAGAGCGCATGGAATCTGCTTTCACTACGGACATTTCTGCAGCGATTTAAAGCGCACATGTGCTCTTCAGATCGCTGCAGAAATTTCTGCAGTGACTGTACGCAACGTGCGCACATACCCTAAGTCTGTGTTCACACGTTGCAGAAATCCTGTGGGTTTTTTTGTTTTCTGCCGCTGTCTGCACCAAATTATACAATAACAATCTTCTCTAATTGCATTCTTGCTGCATTTTCTATGCCTTTTCCCCATTATTTCATGTGTTTTTGGTGCAGATGTGAATCTGCGTTTTTTAGTGTTTTTATAGGACAGAAAAGCTTTGATTCTGCAGTTATAAAAGTATCTGCAGATTTTTCCATGCATGTTTTTTAAGCTCCACATAGAAGACTCTAGAGAATAAAAAAGCAACAAAACCGCAGAGTTCAGCGACGTCTTTTCATGGAATCACATCCATTTTGCTTGGACAAATAAACACAGCAGAATTTATAGGCAAAAACAGCAGAAAAACCTGACATTTACGCTACATGTGAACATGGATTGTGTTGTTAGAGCCATTACGATTACAGGGACACCAAACATGTCCATGTTATTTGCTGATTTGTGATGTTTATTATTTTATAAAACAAAAACGCAATAAAGATTACATTATTCTCTTGTATTATTATTATTACTATTATTTTAACCCCTTCAGCCCCCGGGCTTTTTCCGTTTTTGCGTTTTTGTTTTTTGCTCCCCTTCTTCCGAGAGCCGTAACTTTTTATTTTTCCATCAATCTTGCCATATAAGGGCTTGTTTTTTGCGGGACGAGTTGTACTTTAAAATGAAGCCATAGGTTTTACCATATAGTGTACTGGAAAACGGCAAAAAAATTCCAAGTGCGGAAAAATTGCAAAAAAAGTGTGATTGTACAATAGTTTTTGGGATATTTTATTCACTGTGTTCACTATATGGTAAAACTGATGTTTCTATGTGATGCCTGAGGTCAGTGTGAGTTTGTAGACACCAAACATGTATAGGTTTACTTGTATCTAAGGGGTTAAAAAAAATTCACAAGCCTGTCAAAAAAGGGGCGCACGTTTTGCGCCATTTTCCAAAACCCGTAGCGTTCTCATTTTTCGGGATCTGAGACTGATGGCTTATTTTTTGCGTCTTGACCTGACGTTTTTAACGGTACCATTTTTGCGCAAATGCTACATTTTGATTGCCTGTTATTGCATTTTGCGCAAAATTTACGGCGACCAAAAAACGTAATTTTGGCGTTTGGAATTTGTTTGCCGCTACGCCATTTGCTGATCAGATTAATTGATTTTATATTTTGATGGATCGGGCATTTCTGAATGCGATACCAAATATGTGTATATTTTTTATTTTTTTTAAGCCTTTTTAATTTTCAATGGGGTGAAAGGGGGGGATTTGAACTTTTTATTTTTTTTATTTTTTTTTTTATTTTTTAAAACTTTTTTTTTACTTTTTTTTTTTTTTTTATTTTACTAGTCCCCCTAGGGGGCTATAGCGATCAGCAATCCGATCGCTCTTATCTATCTGCTGATCACAGCTATACAGCTGTAAACAGCAGATACAGTCAATTCCTGTTTCACCCTGCTCCGAGCCGGGTGAAAACGAAAGTGAAACTTCGTAGCTGCAGGCGTCATCACAAGACCCTGTGCTACGATGGCAACCACCGAAAGTCACGTGATCATGTCACGTGACTTCCAGTGGGGGCGGGGTAAGTAACTGTCATGGCGGCGCCCATATACATATCGCTGCCAGATTTTGGCAGCGAAATGTAAGGGGTTAATGGCCGCGGGTGGAAGCGATTCCACCCGTGGCTAGCAGGCACACATGTCAGCTGTTGAAAACAGCTGATATGTGTGCGGATCGCCACCGCCTGCCAACGGCAGGGGGCGGGGATTAACAGCACACGATCCATGACGTACCCAGTACGTCATGGGTCATTAAGGGGTTAAGAAAAAAAATTCTTATCTTGTCCTCTCCCTCTAGAATACAGGACACAGAGATGCATAGTAGAGAGCAGCATCTCTATGTCCAGTGTAATCTACCTGTGGAGTCAGAGGCTGCACTGCAACTTCAGCAATATAAAATCCTCCTTCTAATGCCAGCAGATCCTGTGGCTCAAAAGCTAGGAGAGTTAGGGCTGCCGAATGCGTTTGGAAGTTGCAGGTTTCCACTTGATTCCAGGTTGAGTGAAAAAATACATTATAACTTTAAAGGGAACCTGTCACCACTTTTTTTGCGTATAAGCTGTAGCCACCACCACCGAGCTCTTATATACAGCATTCTAACATGCTGTAAATAAGAGCCCAGGCTGCTGTGAGAACATAAAAAACACTTTATAATACCTAACTGTCACACAGTTGGCCATATGGGTGTGACCCCCAGACGCCACCAGGTGGTCACACAGTAAAGGCCCCGCACAACACCTTCCCTCGCAGGGTTACATACAGCCGACCTGAAACCCTAGTCACCCCCCTCAGGGCAGGACAGGCACACCAGTGGGCAGGACCAGGTGGATGGAGAACGCCCACCTAGGGGTCTGGAGAGCCTGGGGCTGGAAAACAGTCAGTCAAGTTTGTAGTTCAAGTGGAGAAGTAGTGGAGGAGGTGAAGCTCAAGTACAGAGAGCAGAGGCGCCGGGGTTTGAGCCCCAGTGCATTGGCTAGGTGGCAGATGGTGGTCCGTGTCTAGCAGGAGACGGAAAGACAGCAGCCGGAGATCCGAGGTGGACCGGGGCAGGGTTGGAGCCCGCCGGTATCGACACCGGAGAACCGACCCAGAAACCGTGCACAGAGGAGGTACTTGGACCCTGAAGCCAGGACCAAAACCAACGGCCTAGCTAATTAAACAATTGAGGGCAGGATTATAGGTCCTGTCCCAACCAAAGTCCCAAAAGCAGACAACCACCCACAGAGAGGGATAGGGCATCCGCCAGGGCCCGGTAGATCCCACGGGTCAGCATCAGCGTTCACGGCTCCCAACAGAAGTACCGGGAGCGGACTCCCGCGTTCCACACCAGGAAGTCCACCACATCACAACACAGTGCAGAGGAAAGTGACACAGACCACCAGCCCGGGGGGGGGGGGACCAGAGTACACCCGGCCGCGGCGGTCGTCCACCAGCACCTTGGTTAACTACTGAACTTGTCTGATTTATTTAACCGTGAGTACGCTGAGACTCCCCGTTCTGACTAGGCGCACCGGCCCCTGCCATCACCGTTCCTTGCACCAAGTCACCGGGTCCCGGGGCAGCCATCCCTACTCACGGAGGGGTTAACAACCAGCTGCTATACCATCGCCGCCCGGTGCACCACAGCAGCAACGGTGGTGCCATATTTCTCCACACACTGTGGGTGGCGTCACAGGCTAATTACGGCAAATCCCGTACAAATACATCCCCCTTTCATTTAGAGTGTCCGCGTGACCCCCGGGTTCGGAGAATCCCTCGAACCACACTGTGGATCCGGATCCGATCAGCCCGGCTGCTACTGACGTGGGGGCGGCACATGGGCATCTCCATTCTCCGATGCCGGCGCCGCCTCTTTTGGCCATCTTTGTTCTCTTTTTTTTCAGTTTTTTCGGAGGATGATGGGTCCGACGTCATGCACACTCGCCGGCATTCAGGTCCTGAGCAGGTGCACTTTGATATGCCTGGTGAAGGGCAGATCAAAGTATTGTAGTGCGCCTGCGCAGGATCGGTGAGAGTGTATGACGTAGACGCGTCATGCATACAGGCTTCAGAAAGAGGACAAAGGTGGCCGAAAAAGGAGGCGCCGGCACCGGACAACGGAGACACCCATATGGCCAACCGCGCGACTGTTAGGTAAGTATTATGAAGTGTTTTTTTATGTTATACCCAGTGGCCTGGGCTCTTATATATACACAGCATGTTAGAATGCTACATATAAGAGCCCACTGGTGGTGGCCGCAGCTTATATGCAAAAAAAAGTGGTGACAGTTTCCCTTTAATCAATTTTTTTTTCTCATTTCTTTATACAGTAGATTTATAGGAACTAAAGGATCTGACTTTTTCCTTCACCTACATAGAGATGCAGTATATATCTATCTATATCTCTATGTAACTAAATAATCTGCTTCTGGCTTCTATGCCTGCAATACAGAGGTCAAGATTACCAAATCCTCCTCTATCTGACCATATGGGCAGTGGATCAATAGTAGAACTGCTGCCTGTGGACACAGAGCTCAGTGAGTGGAGACTGGCTACATAGAGACTGGAGACTGGCTACATTATTAATGGTTGGTATGTACTACTGAAGTGGTGAAAACCTGGAGGTCCTTTCTGGTACATGTAGTACCACATGTTTTGTATAGTATTCACTGGGTCAGATTTTCAGATGGGTGGATCTGGTCACCTACATAAAGTGGAGTCTTTTGTTTGGCACATGTCAGAGTATGTGGAGTCTGAGAAGTGTGTGTGAGAAGCAGCCAGTGTGAGAGGCTGCTGAAAACCAAAAATAGGTATTGAAGCCTCTCTAAAGGGACCCCTTGGTGGAAGAGAGGGTCTGCTTCGTCTGGCCGGAGAAAGTGAGTGGAGCTAAGCGCATCTCCACTTGGATACGAGAAGGCTGTATCTAAATTTGTGCGGGCGAACCTCTGGATTTACGGACTTGAAAACTGTGCTATGTTTAAGTTGTTGTAAAGCCGAGGAAAGGCTCATCTATTGTTAGGTTCTGGAGTGTGGCTTATGGAAGACTAAATAAACCCTATGAACTTTTAAATGGGAGAAGCGTTACCTATCGCCACCTTGAAGACCACCAAGTGAGTAAGTACCCCCCATGATCTGCATGAAAAGTTATATATATATATATATATATATATATATATATATATATATATATATAATTGCCTTATTCTGTCTGTCTGTCTTGCTCCAAAATTCTGTCGTTACCGTGACAAGCATCTCATTGGCCGCTCGCCTCGCCTCCGCCCCCCCCCCGCACGGATTGGCCGCTCGCCCAGGCTCCGCCCCCACACAGATTGGCCTCTCGCCCCAGCCCCCTGCACGCATTGGCAACTCTGCCACGCCCCGCCCCCCTCACACATTGCACGCTCGCTCTGGTCCTGCCCCCCCGCATTCTCCGAACCGACACTGAGCCCCGACTCACAGGTGAGTGCTGTACCCCCGGGAGCCCACACCAGCGTACGCCGGCAACCCAGCCAACACGTACCCTCGCATTGCTGGGGTTGCCGGCGTACGCTGGTGTGGGCTCCCGTGCGTGCGGGGGGCGGGGTACGCTGGTAACCATGGTACACATCGGGTAATATTGTGTAGCATGGATACCAGCGTATGCCGGCTCCCTGCCCATTCAGATCGTTGGTCTCCCGCTGTCACACGATGCGTGCTGCACAGCAGGAGACCAACAAGTGACCCAACACTGTCGCTTTGAATACTTACCTGATGCGTACCATGCTTACTAGCATACCCCGACTCTCGGCACATGTACGCTGATAACAATGATACACATCAGGTAACTATGGAAACCGCTTTGCATAGTTGCCCCCTCGGCCACGCTCTGCCTCTGCCTCGCTCGGCCACGCCCCCACACTCGGCCACGCCCCCACGCTCGCCCCTTGGCCACGCCCCCGCCACACTCTGCCCCCCCTTGGCCACGCCCCCCACACTCTGCCCCCCCTTGGCCACGCCCCCACACGCTCGGCCACGCCTCCCCGCTTGGCCACGTCTGCCCCGCTCAGCCACGCCCCCCACACACATTGGGCACCTATACACCTCCCCCCAGGACTACTCCACCTATCAATATCAATATCAAAAAACTGACCCGCACATCCAACAAATGTGAACAGGTGTTAACTGAAAAAACATTGTAACTATAAATGCAAACAGTTGCACACTGAAAAAAGCCAAAAATGTACTAGGAAAAATATGGCACGGCATTACTGCAAAGGAGAGATATTTAGTTTATGTATTGGCCAATGCATGTAATCCCGGAAACCAAACGGCAAGTTCCTCCAACAGTGACAGCGGGTAACCTCAGTGACAGCTCAGCTGATCGCGATACTCACCTCAGTTGCTGCATGGGGCTGACAGGAGCGGCGGTGTCTTCTGCAGCTCCGGTCACCTCCATGCAGCAGAGCTGGAAGCGACGCTGGACCATCCTGGATTACGCCGGACATGTAGGGCTTTTTGGGGCTTATTAAAGTGGTGAACCAGGGAATTTGTTAGTGTTTTTTATTTCTAATAAAGGATTTTTTCGGGTGTGTGTGTTTATTTACTGTAACTTAAAGATTAATCATGGAAGGTATCTCATAGATTAATCTAGGATTTAGTGGCAGCTATGGGCTGCCAATAACTCCTTATTACCCCGATTTGCCAACGCACCAGGGCAAATCGGGAAGAGCCGGGTACAGTCCCAGAACTGTCGCATCTAATGTATGCGGCAATTCTGGGCGGCTGCTGGCTGATATTATTAGGCTGGGGGGCTCCCCATAACGTGGAGCTCCCCATCCTGAGAATACCAGCCTTCAGCCGTATGGCTTTATCTGGCTGGTATTGAAATTGGGGGGAACCGCACGCCGTTTTTTTTAATTATTTAATTATTTTTTTCACTGCACAGTATAGACACGCCCACCGGCTACTGTGATTGGGTGCAGTGAGACACCTGTCACTCAGCATGGGGGCGTGTCGCACTGCAACCAATCATAGGCGCCTGTGGGCGGGTAAAGCAGGGAATACGAGATTGTTTAATGAGCGGCCGGCTTTTTCAAAATAGTAAAAGCCGCCGCAGCAGTGTGAATGCCGTGCAGCGCTGCGCCGGGGATCGGTGAGTATGAGAGAGGGCTGCTAACTTCAGTCACTCAGGATATTAGCGGTCACCGGTGAGTCCTTCACTGGTGACCGCTAATAAGGACGTGGCACAGACAGAGCCGCAGCATGACAATGAAGTCGGGTGAAGTTACACACGCATTACACACGCTAGTAAAATCATTAATTTATTCAGAAAAAGCATCGCACTTGCGTTGCACTCGGACCTAACTTGAACTAAAATCAGCCGACTTTTTTTCAGCCAACTCGGACCGATTTTACTCGCATAGATGTGTTTCCAGCCTTAGACTCCTCTCCCCTAGGACTACTCCTCCTATTATCCTCCTCTCCCCCAGGACTACTCCTCCTATTATACTCCTCACCTCCAGGACTACTCCTCCTATTACACTCCTCTCCCCCCAGGACTCCTCCTCCTATTATCCTGCTCTCCCCAGGACTACTCCTCCTATTATCCTCCTCTCCCCCCAGGACTACTCCTCCTATTATCCTCCTCTCCCCCCAGGACTACTCCTCCTATTATCCTCCTCTCCCCCTGGACTACTCCTCCTATTATCCTCCTCTCCCCCCAGGACTACTCCTCCTATTATCCTCCTCTCCCCCCAGGACTACTCCTCCTATTATCCTCCTCTCCCCCCCAGGACTACTCCTCCTATTATACTCCTCTCCCCCCAGGACTACTCCTCCTATTATCCTCCTCTCCCCCCAGGACTACTCCTCCTATTATCCTGCTCTCCCCAGGACTACTCCTCCTATTATCCTCCTCTCCCCCCAGGACTACTCCTCCTATTATCCTCCTCTCCCCCCAGGACTACTCCTCCTATTATCCTCCTCTCTCCCTGGACTACTCCTATTATCCTCCTCTCCCCCCAGGACTACTCCTCCTATTATCCTCCTCTCCCCCCAGGACTATTCCTCCTATTATCCTCCTCTCCCCCCAGGACTACTCCTCCTATTATCCTCCTCTCCCCCCAGGACTACTCCTCCTATTATCCTCCTCTCCCCCCAGGACTACTCCTCCTATTATACTCCTCTCCCTCCAGGACTACTCCTCCAACACACACACACTGCACAAAACATACCTCCCCCGAAACACACCCACACAAACCGCGCAACACATACAGCACCACACACACACACACACACACACACAGCGCTCTACAAACAACACAACACACACAACGCAACACACAGCACCACACACACAACGCTGCAGACACATAGCGCTCCACAAACAACGCAACACACAAACAACACCGCTCTCACACCCCCCCACCCAGACAACACCCAGAACATTTACAGCGCCCTACACAAACACTTATACATATATATAACATATATATAAAACAAAAATCGTACAGTAACTACACAATAAATTCTAGAATACCCGATGCGTTAGAATCGGGCCACCTTCTAGTATATATATAATCTATTAACTCTGAATAGCTTCTCAAAGGGGATCCTGTCAGATCCCATATGTGTTCTGACCTATAAGCAGGGTGATGTGTGGCTAGTAACCCCTTCCTCCCCATCCCTGTGTTGTATTGTGTAACATGAATGTATAAAAAAAGTTTTAGAACTTACGTGCTCCCTATGTAAATAAGCATAGGGTCTAGTCCCCTGTGCGTTGCTTCGCCCCATGGAAATTTGCATATTTTCTGTGGTATTACGCCCCTGTGGGTGTGATACCATGGATTTACATGAGCGGCGTCACCGTCAGCTTCTTGAGATTCCGCACATGCACGCTTACGATTCCTGCAGCCTTGTTATCCAGGTGTTTACTTGCTGTCTTTAGACGCGCTCTGCGCATGGTCGGAACCACAGGAGTCGTCTGATCATGCGACGTGCGCTTGTGAAACACCCGGATAAGAAGGCTATGCAAATGGCAAGCGCGGGGATCTCAAGGAGCTGACGGTGACGTCGCTCATGTAAATCCATGGTATCACACCCACAGGGGCATGATACCACAGAAAGCGTGCAAATGCCTACGGGGCAAAGCAATGCCCAGGGGACTAGACCCTCTGCTTATTTACATAGGGGTCAAGTACGTTATAAAACTTTTTTATACATTCATTTTACACAATATTACAACACAGGGATGTGGAGGAAGGGGTTACTAGCCACACATCACTCTGCTTGTAGAGTAGAATGCATATCTAAACTAACAGGTTCCCTTTAAAGAAACAGGTTTTGTACATTTCTTGAGACCCGCAACACACATCCGTTTAATTTGTATGTGTGCGGTACGTATTTGCACGTACCGGAGACACGTACAAACGGAGACCCATGTTATTCAATGGTAGATGGCACACACACGTAAAATCACACGGAACGTGTGTCCGTGAGGTAAGTACGTGTGTGCGCTTTTCTACACGGACGACATGTCCGTTTTTGGCCGGCAGCACGCAGGCACGGACCCGCTTTAGTCTATGGGTCCGTGCCTGCACATACCGCACACGGAGCATGTCCGTGTTCAGCACGTATCGTGTGTGTGCGTTTTTACACTAGCGATCTTTTCTTTTTGTTTTTTTTTTAAATTAAATTCAGTATACTTTTTTTTTCTGCTGTTCTCAGTCATACTTACATTGGCGCTTGTTTTTTTTTTTCTTCCCCCGGCTCATACCGCTCCCTGATCACCAACGCGGCGAGGAACAGCTGTGCAGAGAATACGCGGCAACAATTACTTTGAATATGCCAGCCGCTCATTAATCAATCTCGTATTCCCTGCTTTCCCCACCCACAGACGCCTGTGATTGGTTGCAGTCAGACACGCCCCCCCATGCTGAGTGACAGGTGTCTCACTGCACCCAATCACAGCAGCCGGTGGGTGTGTCTATACTGTGCAGTAAAATAAATAAATAATTAATTAGGACACCAGGGCAAATCGGGAAGAGCCGGGTACAGTCCCAGAACTGTCGCATATAATGTATGTGGCAATTCTGGGCGGCTGCTGACTGATATTGTTAGGCTGGGGGGATCTCCATAACGTGGGTCTCCCCATCCTGAGAATACCAGCCTTCAGCCGTATGGCTTTATCTGGCTGGTATTAAAATTGGGGGGGACCGCATGCCGTTTTTTTTTTAATTTATTTATTTTACTGCACAGTATAGACACGCCCACCGGCTGCTGTGATTGGGTGCAGTGAGACAGCTGTCATTCAGCGTGGGGGGCGTGTCTGACTGCAATCAATCACAGGCGTCTGTGGGTGGGGAAAGCAGGGAATACGAGATTGATTAATGAGCGGCCAGCATATTCAAAGTAATTGTTGCCGCGTATTCTCTGCACAGCTGTTCCTCGCCGCGCTGGTGATCAGGGAGCGGTAAGTATGAGAGAGGGCTGCTCACTTCAGTCACTCGGGGGATTAGCGGTCACTGGTGAATCCTTCACAGGTGACCGCTAATCAGTACGCGGCACACAGACAGAGCCGCGGCATGACAATGAAGCCGGGTGAAGTTCACCCGAGTTCATTCTCATCGCGCAACTCTGTCTGCTGTCAGCCGACATGTATCAACGACATTGTGCAACACAGAAACGGACATTACACACGGACATTCCACGTACACATACATGGACATTTTACACGTACACACGGCTCGCATACGCCATCACACGGATGCCATATGTACCGGAGAAATGCCCCAAAAAAAAGGAACACGGACCCGAAAAACGGACCGTGTCACACGGACGTTTTTTTTTGCGGAAGTGTGTTTTAGGCCTGAAACAGGCAGAAATTTCTGCTAAACTTCTATACCTTCCAACATCCTAGCAAAATAAAATGGTTTGAAAAATGATGCAGATGTCATGTAAACATATCAGAAATGTAATTAATTAATTATTTTGTACAGCATAAATTACTAGTTTAAGGATATAAAATTGAAAGTTTGAAAATTGCATAATTTTTGCCAAAATTCCTATATTTTCACAAATGCAGAAAATATCGACCTACATTTACCACTAACATAAAGTACAATGTCTCACAAAATAATGGGATTTGTTGAAGCGTTCCAGAGTTATTACCTCATTAAGTGACACGGGTCAGATTTCCAAAATTTGGCCTGGTCATGAGGGTACACTTACACGAGCGTTGAAATCAGACCAGTGCAATGCGAGAAAATCCCTTATTGCCACCCTCCAGGGTTGATGTCCACACCAGGTGAGGCGGAGCCAGGCGGTTGGCCTCGCCCACCGAGGAGTTCACAGCCTGGAGGCGGGAAAAACACAGTAGTCAGTCCAGTTGTGGTCTGTAGTGAGTGAGGAGTGAAAACTGTTGGTGTCTGGGTCGGAACCCAGGCACATTCAGCAAGGTCGGCAGACGGTGGTGGCCGTCTGCAGGAGTTGCCGAAGGTCAGCGGAACCGTAGGACCGGGGTCGGGCGGTGGCCCGTCGGTACCGAACCGGGGAGCAGATTGGAGCCAAGCACCAGGCAGGGTACTCAGACCCTGACTAGGCTTAGAGCCAACCTTTAGTCAAATTCTCTGATTGCGGTTTGGACCTCAGGGGTTCATTCCCACCCAAGTCCCGATTGAAGGCAACAGCCCAACCGTTCCGGATAAGTGCCACCGCCAAGGGCCAGAGATCCAAAGGGCCAGCATCTGCGGGCAAACTGGCTCCTCCGGCACATATACGTCGGGGAGCGGACTCCCGGTGCTCAGGCATTGGGGTCAAAACACAGGTGCAGGGAACGACAGCCACCATCAACCCGTCCAGGGAGAACACCGCAGCCGGCTGCGGGCCCCGTCCATCCAGCCATTTGGTTTACCAGAAACTCTGTCCATCTGTGTCTGAGTGAGTACACCAGTGCCATCCGGCACCACGCTGCACTGCACCGCGACCCTGCACCCTGCCAAAACCCATCCTGAGGAATTCAACCTCCTACCGGGCCCCGGGACCACCAGCCCCTACCCACGAAGGGACGAACACCTAGCTGCTCCCCGCCATCTCTCCCGGGATCCTCGTCACCAGCAGCGGTGGTGCCCACCCTCACCACAACCCGTGGGTGGCGTCACGAACACTCCATCCATCCCAAATATCCAACTCCCTTCCCTTTTCACTCGTGGGCGAGGATCGCTGCTCGAGCCCCGGGTCCGGCCCGCTCAAGCCACTGAGGAGAAGGCACCGGATCCGAGCGTGACCTCCCCGAGCAGCCCCCGCGACTGGGAAAGCTGGCCCCTGCCCTCGACACCATACGCTAGTGAGTCCAGCCTTAAGGTCAAAGATGTCTCCGTCATTAAGGGTTTAATAAACCGCTCACTGTTTTGATACAAGAATCGTTTACTTCTGTGAATGCTACCCAGCTGCCTGAACGTGAGTGAAATCCTTACTATATATGTTCAGACTTACCGTATTTTTCACTTTATAAGACGCACCCCAAATTTAGAGAAAAAAAGGTAAAAGAAAATGGGTCCGTCTTATAATCCGGTGGTGTGTTATTGGGGCAGCAGCAGCGGTGGTGGAGCAGGGTCATAGGAGGCAGGGGCGGTGGTGGAGTAGGGCGGTGCGGCAGGTGTCTAAAATGCTCGCTGCAGGTGCTGTGAGGCAGGCATCCATAAACTGTCTGCGGTGAGGACTTCAAAGAAATGGCACCTTGAGGAGGTTTGTGCGCCGATGAGATCTTGAGCTGAGAGCTCCATCTGCGCACGTGCCGACTTCAGGCGCTATTATTTGAAGCCCGCAACGCTGACATTGCTTCACAAGCACAAACAGCCCCAGCAGTGCAGCGCCTGCAGCCCCAGCAAAGTAGCGCTTGCAGTCCCAGCAGAGCACCACCCGTGCGGCCAGCAAACGAACAACCCCTCAGTCCAGTAGCACCCTCAGCCCAGTAGCGCCCGCAGCCCTCAGCCCAGTAGCGCCCGCAGCCCGCAGCCCAGTAGCGCCCGCAGCCCTCAGCCCAGTAGCGCCCGCGGCCCTCAGCACAGCAGCGCCTGCAGCTCTCAGCATCGCCCCTGCCCCCCGCTACCCCTCTCCTCCACCTCCCGGTAAGCTACAATCGGATTATAAGACGCACCCCTCATTTTCCTTCCAAAGTTTTGGGAGAAAAAGTGTGTCTTATAATCCGAAAAATACAGTAGGTATCCTTATCTATTGAAGAATAATTGAAATCGTTTATGATCATCTACCACTAGAATGCATATAGTAATTAAAAAAAAATGTTTTACAAAAACCCTTGGATTTTGGGGCAAGGCCACAGGTGACATCTGGGGTATTTGCTCCTAACTTGTGTAAGTGTGTAACCATTTTCTTGGTGTGATATACTTGAAGTTATGTTAATTTAGGGCTTCTACGGAATTTTTAAAAACTTTAAAATTGTATCTGTTTTTGTTAAAGCATGGCATGTACAATACTATTTTTTATTTTTTTTTTTTCTTCACCCCCCTTTCCCACCACCCTTATAGCAATGGTTGTGCAGTATAATATGAAAAAACCCTGTAAAATTACTCTGGAAATATACTGTGCAGTGCACCTAAAATGCAGAATTCTGATCATTCTGTGTAATAAAGATAAGTAAAACATAATCCCACCAGTATATGCTCAGAGCCAAGCACAGGAAAAACCACCTCAGTTCGGATTACTGTCTGTTCGTTGACTGCTAATCCAGTTTTATGTTGGGTATTTATTTTTAGGTTTAATATTCACTTTCACATATCATTTTATTTTGTGATTTATAGTTTCACAATTTAACTCTATAAATTTGAATTTTAAATACAGAATTTTAGTTTTAGTGACTTGTAACAGATAAACCAATCTTTATTCATACAGTTCTGGGGTGGCATACAGCACTGTGGCGGGGAACATACAGCCTCTGGGGTGGGGGGTATATAGCACTGGGGTGGGTGGACATACAGCCTCTCGGGGGGTATACAAAGCTGGGGTGGGGTGGAATACCTCTCAATGGGACGGTGGCTGGTGCTTTGGCTCCCTTCTCTCTTTATCTGTGGTACGGGAGTGCACAGCGCGATAGCTCAGTCCACAGATGAACTTCAGTACACCTGCACGCAGCGTTCTTCAGTGAATGCTGCATGCACGTGTGTATTTAAAGTGCAGCCAGGAAAGTGTGGCTGCCAACCCAAGCACTGCCATCCCCCGGAACTCGGCCTGGAAGCTGCAGAATACATCACTGCCTCTGGCAATGGCGAGTGGACCCCGCATCTGTCCAGGACCCCAGCACTTGCCTGGGTGCACTGGGTGCTGGCGCCGGCCCTGTGGATCACCTTGGATCAGAAAAAATTGATACATCCACCAATGCATTAACACAGTTTGTTTCAAGAGTAACAGTTGTTTTATTTATATATACAGCATGTCAACTAAATATTCAACACATCACCAATTTTCTAAGTAACCTTTTCCAACTAAAGGTGCTAAGATGAATTTCTCACCAAATGTCAGTAACAACCCATCCGATTGTCACAAGGAGGTTTTTGCGGGCATCACCAACTGTCATGGCGGCATCAGGATCTGTGGAGACTACAAATTCTGGCACTGTGCCTGATTACTTCTCTGATGTCTCTGATAAGCGCAGGGAGACTCTGGCATCAACCCACAGACTTGTAGTTCATAGGCAGGCTATCAAGAGTTAATCTCTGCATGGCTTCTTGTTAATCTCCTTTGATCATATCCTGTGGGGGAATCAGTCACATGGTCTCCCCTCCGATATATACTGGCTGGATAATTCCATTAATGCCAGCTATAGCTAGTCTATACTGGTCTGGAGAGGTGGTGTGATCCATACTTACTGGTGGTTTTAGAACTTTATTGCGTGGAGTTAATCCTTGTTTTTCTTTTGTTGCTGCCTTACTTATCTTGCTTTTCTCCTTAGTCTCTTACTGTTTGTTCCTGTGGGTTTGCAGTGTGTCTGATTTTTGTTTTTTCCCTGTCTTTCTTTATTTGTTACCATCACACTCCTGCCAGATTAGTTCTGGTCAGGAGAATAGCCAAGAATGGGCATTGGGCATATCTACCATTAGGGGTAACCCTGATGTTAAGGATAGTCAAGTGTTCCCTAGCGTGAAGGATAGTATAGGAGCTCACTGTCCCTCGCTAATCTGCAGTCACATTGTGACATTTATACACCCAGGCAAACAAATCAAACCAGAGATGTCCATAAATTAAGTTATGTGTAATAATGAGAAATGACACAGAGAAAAAGTATTGAGCATATGCAGAAAGAGAGGTGATAAAAAAAACATATAAAGTCATGACACCAGCTGAAATGTATCAGTAATTAGAAAGCAATACTGCCACTTAGAGAAAAATAATATCCGCTGGTTCAATTGATGGCCTATAAAAAGGAGTCTCATTACCAAGGTGCCACACAAGAAACATCTCATGATGAGTAAAATAAGCGAATTGTCTGAAGACCTTGGCAACCGTGCTCAACAACATTTAGACAAGCCTGTGAATTACTGGGAGAATATAGTCTCGTCAGATGAGAACATAATTGAATACACCATCTTTGAAGAACAAAAGGTGCTACATCTCACCCTCAAAACACCAAACCAAAAGTGAAAGCTTGCAGGTGGGAACATCATGGTGTGAGTCTATTTCCAGCATACGGCTCAGGCAAACGTCATGTAATTGAAGGAAGGATGAATGGCTAAATGTACCAAGACATTATTGATAAAAATCTGCTTCCATCTACCAGGATGGTGAGGATGAAACAAGGATGGACATATCAGCAAGACAATGATCCCAAACACACAGCCAAGGAAGCTCTCAATTGGTTTTAGAGAGAGAAAATAAATCTGCTAGAATGGCCGACCGATCACCTGAGCTGAATCCAATATATGAAATGAATTAAAACTCAGAGTTCATAATGGGAGCTCACAGGACCGCCAGGATTTGAAGGGAGGTTGAGTGGAAGAATGGGTCAAAATTACACTTGAGCAATACAGGCGACTATGGTAGTTTCTCCATACAGGATGCGTCTTGAAGCTGTCATCACCAACAAAGGCTTTTGTACGACGTATTAAATAAATTTCAGTAAACATGTTCAATATTTTTTTTCCGTGTCATTTCTCATTGATATATATAGTCCCCTGAGGAAGCAGCTAATGCAAAATGCGATTTGGGGAGCAGAGAGACTGACCTCACCCACACGATCCATTCTATTATGGGTAACTCATTGTGACTTCTTATGACTTACTTTTCAATTAATTTTTCATTTTAACAGTAGGGACAATGATAATAATTATGATCATTCACGCTTTGTACTAACATGCATCATTGATTATATGTTAATATATTTATAAGGGCATCCATCTCTGCCGTGAGGCAGCAGTGATATAGGACTGTTTATTTAGATAGGTTTAATCTATCATTTGCACATTATTGCGTATATGCACCTTATGAACTATATCATGTCATATAAAGGAGAGGGTATCTATTATGAGGTGTGAGCTATATACTAAATATACCAGCTCTCTATATGTAAACTAGCAGGACTGTGTCTATTTAGTCCCCTATGTTAAAGGTTGATGTATTGGATATATTGTAGTAACAAGTGGTTGCATATTATTAGTGACCAAAATTGAAATATAAAGATATACTGTGATATTGATTATACACCACGTGCAGAATTATTAGGCAAGTTGTATTTTAGAGGATTTTTTTTATTATTGATCAACAACTATGTTCTCAATCAACCCAAAAGACTCATACATATCAAAACTTAATATTTTTGGAAGTTGGAGTGGGTTTTTTTTAGATTTGGCTATCTTAGGAGGATATCTGTTTGTGCAGGTAACTATTACTGTGCAGAATTATTAGGCAACTTAATAAAAACCAAATATATTCCCATCTCACTTGTTTTTCACCAGGTACACCAATATACAGTCATATAAAAAAGTTTGGGCACCCCTATTAATGTTAACCTTTTTTCTTTATAACAATTTGGGTTTTTGCAACAGCTATTTCAGTGTCATATATCTAATAACTGATGGACTGAGTAATATTTCTGGATTGAAATGAGGTTTATTGTACTTACAGAAAATGTGCAATCCACATTTAAACAAAATTTGACAGGTGCAAAAGTATGGGCACCTCAACATAAAAGTGACATTAATATTTTGTAGATCCTCCTTTTGCAAAAATCACAGCCTCTCGTCGCTTCCTGTAGTTTTTAATGAGTTCCTGGATCTTGGATGAAGGTGTATTTGACCATTCCTGTTTACAAAACAATTCCAGTTCAGTTAAGTTTGATGGTCGCCGAGCATGGACAGCCCGCTTCACATCATCCCACAGATGTTCAATGATATTCAGGTCTGGGGACTGGGATGGCCATTCCAGAACATTGTAATTGTTCCTTTGCATGAATGCCTGAGTAGATTTTGGAGCGGTGTTTTGGATCATTGTCTTGCTGAAATATCCATCCACTGCATAACTTCAACTTCGTCACTGATTCTTGCACATTATTGTCAAGAATCTGCTGATACTGAGTTGAATCCATGCGACCCTCAACTTTAACAAGATTCCCGGTGCCAGCATTGGCCACACAGCCCCAAAGCATGATGATGGCCACCAAATTTTACTGTGGGTAGCAAGTGCTTTTCTTGGAATGCCGTGTTTTTTTGCCTCCATGCATAACGCCTTTTTGTATGACCAAACAACTCAATCTTTGTTTCATTAGTCCACAGGACCTTCTTCCAAAATGTAACTGGCTTGTCCAAATGTGCTTGTGCATACCTCAGGCGACTCTGTTTGTGGTGTGCTTGCAGAAACGGCTTCTTTTGCATCACTCTCCCATACAGCTTCTCCTTGTGCAACGTGCGCTGTATTGTTGACCGATGCACATTGACACCATCTGCAGCAAGATGATACTGCAGGTCTTTGGAGGTCGTCTGTGGATTGTCCTTGACTGTTCTCACCATTCTTCTTCTCTGCCTTTCTGATATTTTTCTCGGCCTGCCACTTCTGGGCTTAACAAGAACTGTGTTCTTCCATTTCTTTATCGTTCCTTATGGGAGACCCAAACCATGGGTGTATAGCTACTGCCTCCGGAGGACACACAAAGTACTACACTCAAACGTGTAGCTCCTCCCTCCGGGCTATATACACCCCCTGGATGACAATCTACCCAGTTCAATGCTTTGTGTTTCAGGAGGATCACACACTTGCATTCTCTGATATTTTTTTTTTTTTTTATTTTTTTTTTTATTTTAAAGATTTGGAAGAAAAGCGGGTCCAGTCTGGACTCCCGGCATGTCCCTTCACACCCCACTCTGTCGGGTGCTGTTAAGGTTGACTTTAATAAGGCTGGAGCCTTCACATGCCGAGCTCCTTCGCATCCTCTGTCGAGGCTCTGTTTGAAGTGGGAGCCATCACGGTCCTCTCTGCTTGCAGGAGGCCGGTCTCCATCCGCAGCCCTGTCTGGTCCCTGCTGGAAGGAGCGTTAACCCCCACTCAGGGACATGGCCCTGCGTCTCAAAAGCTAAGTATTGAGACGTTTTTTCAGGGGTCCCGGGTACTTTTATTGGGGGGACAGTATGTGCTTTAGCGTTACTGTTAATTCCGGCCGGTTCTGGGGGTTTCCCCTGAGAACCGCGCCGAAGGTGCCTGCTCGTCGGCCGCATTTTAAAATCTAGGCCCCGGCTTCAGTTTGGGCCTAGTTTCGGTTTTGGCTTCTCTGCATGTTTTGCATACGGCGCCGCCCACCGCCCGACCAGCAGAGGGGAGGGCACTCCTCTCTGGGGAGATGTTCCCTCCCCTGTATTTCTTCCTGTATCTCTCTGCCCTCCGTGTTTTCCCGCTCTTGGGGCTTATACACGCCCCCCCTCTTCTCCCAGCGCCATTTTTTCAGCGTTCTTGCACTGTAAGACGCTGGCTGCTGCAGCTGCATACTGTTAGAAGGCTGACGCTTCTCAAGAGGAGTGGTGGAATCCGGAGGGCACACAGAGAGCAAGGGCTGGTAAGCCACAACCTCTGGTTGTGGACTTTTATTACACTCTCAGACATTCTACAGGAGTGTATTCTGGCTGCAGAGCTTCCACCTCAGCAGCATGTCTGTTACTAGAAGCAAGGCTGCAAACATGTACGCTATATGCACTGCATGTAAGCTCATTCTGCCAGAGCCAAGCACATACCCACATTGTGATGCCTGTGCTAACATGTTTGTGTCTCAGCCTGGAGCCGCCTCAGGGGTCCCTCTGGCTGCTCCGGCCCAGGTGGCTGAACCCCCGGCTTGGGTAGCTTCCTTTTCACAAGCTATTTCCCAGTCTTTTGCCGACTCCATGGGGCAGCTGTCCCGGACACTGCTGTCCATGCATCAGCCCCCCTCTCAGGGTGTCTCTGCGGCTCCTAGCTCGGCAGAGCCCTCAGAGCATGTCCTAGGACCCCGTCCCCCTAAACGGAGACGCAGGGAACCTTCTCCTTCCTCGTCCCACGGCTCTGATTCACAGGCCGAGGTGCAGGGCGAGGAAGATTCGTTTACTGTGGGCTCAGACGCTGCCTCTATGTACCCCATTGACTTGTCTGAGGGTGATGCGGATGTTAGTGACTTGATTACGTCCATTAACTCCGTACTGAACCTCAACCCACCAGAGTCAGAGGAACAACCCTCTCTGGTAGAGGTACACCAGTTTACCTCTCCTAAGAAACCTAGGAGTATGTTTTTTAACCACTCCAGCTTTCAGACCACTGTTAACAAGCCCAGGGCCTGTCCTGCCAAACGTTTTCCGAAGCGTAGTTCAGATGACCGTTTTCCTTTTCCACCAGAGGTGGTTAAGGAATGGGCACAGTCCCCAAAGGTAGACCCTCCGGTGTCCAGAATCTCAGCCCGCACAGTCGTAGCTGTGGCTGATGGCACTTCTCTTAAGGATCCCACTGACCGCCAGGTTGACCTTCTGGCCAAGTCTGTATATGAGGCGGCAGGAGCCTCATTCTCCCCGTCTTTTGCGACAGTGTGGGCTCTTAAGGCAGTCTCTGCCTCTCTGGCGGAGATACATTCCCTCACCAGGGACTCTATTCCTGAGACGGATGCCTTAACTTCTCAAGCTTCGGCTTTTGCATCCTACGCCATGTCTGCCATCCTGGAGGCTTCTCACCGCACTGCGGTGGCCTCCGCTAACTCCTTCGCGATCCGCAGGATCTTGTGGCTTCGAGAGTGGAAAGCAGACGCTTCCTCTAAGAAGTACCTTGCGAGTCTCCCTTTTACTGGGTCCCGGCTGTTTGGGGAACAGCTGGATGACATAATTAAGGAAGCTACTGGCGGGAAGAGTACTTCCCTGCCACAAGCTAAACCCAAGAAACCTGTCCAGGGCAGGAACCAATCGAGGTTTCGTTCCTTTCGTTCCTCTAACTGGTCGTCCTCTAAGCCCTCGACCTCGTCCACTACCGCGGCCAAGGATCGTAAATCCAACTGGCGCGCAAAGCCGCGTCCTCAAAAGACCGGAGGAGCCGCTGCCACTAAGGCAGCCTCCTCGTGACTATCTAGCCGCGCCAGCAACGTCCTTGGTCGGTGGCAGGCTCTCCCACTTTGGCGACGTGTGGTTTCAACACGTCTCCGATCAGTGGGTGCGGGATATCATCTCCCACGGCTACAGGATAGAATTTTCTTCAAGCCCGCCAAACAGATTTTTTCTGTCCACCCCCCCCTGCTCCAAAGCCGCCGCCTTCTCTCAGGCCGTGGCATCCCTGCAGGCCAACGGTGTAATTGTTCCGGTTCCCGCCCGGGAACGGTTCAGCGGTTTCTACTCAAACCTCTTTCTAGTCCCCAAAAAGGACGGTTCCTTCCGACCCATCCTGGACCTCAAGCTTCTCAACAAGCATGTTCAGGTGCGGCACTTTCGCATGGAATCTCTGAGATCGGTCATTGCATCAATGACCCAAGGAGATTTTCTGGCATCCATCGACATCAGAGATGCCTATCTGCATGTGCCTATTGCGGTTTCACACCAGCGTTGGCTACGCTTTGCGATCGGAGAGGAACATTTTCAATTCGTGGCTCTCCCCTTCGGCTTAGCCACGGCCCCTCGAGTATTCACCAAGGTCATGGCAGCAGTGGTTGCGGTCCTGCACCTCCAGGGGTTGGCAGTGATTCCTTACCTGGACGACCTTCTAGTCAAGGCCTCATCCAGTGCAGACTGCCAGCGGAGTGTCTCTCTCACTCTCGCCACGCTAGTTCAGTTCGGGTGGCTTGTCAACCTGCCCAAGTCCACTCTGATCCCGACCCAGGTGCTTTTGTACCTAGGGATGCAATTCGAGACTCTGCCGGCACTTGTCAAGTTGCCCTTAGTCAAACAGCAGTCCCTTCGTCTGGCGGTGCGCTCTCTGCTGAGGCACCGTCGTCATTCCATCAGACACCTCATGCAGGTGCTGGGTCAGATGGTGGCGTCCATGGAAGCGGTTCCCTTTGCTCAGTTCCATCTGCGTCCCCTGCAGCTGGACATTCTCCGCTGTTGGGACAAGCGGATCTCTTCCTTGCACAGGCAGGTGGCTCTGTCGTCACAGACCAGGAGCTCCCTTCAGTGGTGGCTTCGGCCTCTCTCTCTGTCCCAGGGCCGCTCCTTCCTGACTCCGTCCTGGGTGATCCTCACCACGGATGCCAGCCTCTCCGGTTGGGGAGCAGTATTTCTCCATCACCGAGCTCAGGGCACTTGGACTCCGTCCGAATCAGCCCTCTCGATCAATGTGCTGGAGATCAGAGCTGTGTTTCTAGCTCTCCTAGCCTTTCACCACCTGTTGGCGGGCAAGCACATTCGAGTTCAGTTGGACAACGCGACAGCTGTTGCCTACATCAATCACCAGGGCGGGACTCACAGCCGTCTGGCGATGTTGGAGGTTCAACGAATCCTCCAGTGGACGGAGGACTCCAAGTCCACCATGTCTGCAGTCCACATCCCAGGCGTGGAAAACTGGGAGGCCGATTACCTCAGCCGTCAAACCGTGGACAGCGGCGAGTGGGCCCTGCACCCGTCAGTGTTCAGATCAATCTGCCGCAAGTGGGGCACTCCGGAAGTGGACCTAATGGCATCCCGGCACAACAACAAGGTTCCGGTTTACGTGGCTCGCTCCCACGATCCTCAAGCCTTTGCAGCAGACGCACTGGTTCAAGATTGGTCTCAGTTCCGTCTGGCCTATGTGTTTCCCCCTCTAGCGCTCTTGCCCAGGGTTCTGCGCAAGATCAGAATGGAGGGCCGTCGAGTCATACTCATTGCTCCGGACTGGCCCAGGCGAGCTTGGTACCCAGACCTGCTCCGTCTGTCCGTAGAGGTGCCGTGGCATCTCCCGGACCGCCCAGACCTTCTCTCTCAAGGTCCGTTCTTCCGCCAGAATTCTGCGGCTCTCAGATTGACGGCGTGGCTCTTGAGTCCTGGATCCTAAAGGCTTCAGGCATTCCCTCTGAGGTCATCTCCACCATGACTCAGGCTCGGAAGTCTTCCTCGGCCAAGATTTACCACAGGACTTGGAGGATTTTCCTGTCCTGGTGTCGCTCTTCCGACCATGCCCCTTGGCCGTTCTCCTTGCCGACCATCCTGTCTTTTCTACAGTCCGGTCTACAGCTAGGACTGTCCCTCAATTCCCTCAAGGGACAGGTGTCGGCTCTGTCGGTATTGTTCCAGCGGCGTATCGCCCGACTGGCTCAGGTGCGCACTTTCATGCAGGGCGCATCTCACATCATTCCTCCTTACCGGAGGCCCTTGGATCCCTGGGACCTTAATCTGGTCCTCACGGCCTTACAAAAACCCCCCTTTGAACCTCTCAGGGAGGTTCCCTTGTTTCGACTTTCACAGAAAGTTGTTTTTCTAGTAGCCATAACTTCTCTCAGGAGAGTCTCTGATTTGGCTGCGCTCTCTTCAGAGTCACCTTTTTTGGTGTTTCACCAAGACAAGGTGGTTCTTCGTCCGTCTCCGGACTTTCTCCCTAAGGTGGTGTCTCCTTTCCACCTTAACCAGGACATTTCATTGCCTTCTCTTTGTCCGGCCCCTGTGCATCGCTTTGAAAAGGCGTTGCATACCTTGGATTTGGTGCGGGCGCTCCGAATCTATGTGTCACGCACTGCCGTTTTTAGGCGGTGCACCTCACTTTTTGTGCTAACCACTGGTCAGCGCAAGGGTCTCGCTGCTTCTAAACCGACCCTAGCTCGTTGGATCAGGTCGGCTATCACCGATGCCTACCAGTGTTCTCAGGCGCCTCCCCCGCCAGGGATTAAGGCGCACTCGACCAGAGCTGTCGGTGCCTCCTGGGCTTTCAGGCACCAGGCTACGGCTCAGCAGGTTTGTCAGGCTGCCACGTGGTCCAGTCTGCACACTTTTTAGAAGCACTACCAAGTGCATGCTCATGCTTCGGCAGATGCGAGCTTGGGCAGACGCATTCTTCAGGCGGCTGTCGCCCATTTGTGAAGTTAGGTTTTGCCTACTTCTCAGTTGGTTTATTCCCACCCATGGACTGCTTTGGAACGTCCCATGGTTTGGGTCTCCCATAAGGAACGATAAAGAAAAAGAGAATTTTGTTTACTTACCGTAAATTCTTTTTCTTATAGTTCCGACATGGGAGACCCAGCACCCTCCCTGTTGCCTGTTGGCAGTTTTTTTGTTCCGTGTGTTTCACCGGCTGTTGTTAGTAGTCAGAGTTACGGTTATTCCGAGTTTTACTCTATCTCTACTTATGGGTGGATGTCCTCCTTCAGCTTTTGCACTGAACTGGGTAGATTGTCATCCAGGGGGTGTATATAGCCCGGAGGGAGGAGCTACACGTTTGAGTGTAGTACTTTGTGTGTCCTCCGGAGGCAGTAGCTATACACCCATGGTTTGGGTCTCCCATGTCGGAACTATAAGAAAAAGAATTTACGGTAAGTAAACAAAATTCTCTTTTTCCTTACTATGTTCCTCACAGTGGAAACTGACAGTTTAAATCTCTGAGACAACTTTTTGTATCCTTCCCCTGAACAACTATGTTGAATAATCTTTGTTTTCAGATCATTTGAGAGATGTTTTGAGGAGCCCATGATGCCACTCTTCATAGGAGATTCAAATAGGAGAACAACTTGCAAGTGGCCACCTTAAATACCTTTTCTCATGATTGGATACACCTGCCTATGAAGTTCAAAGCTCAATAAGGTTAGAAAACCAATTTAGTGCTTCAGTAAGTCAGTAACAAGTAGTTAGGAGTGTTCAAATCAAGAAATTGATAAGGGTGCCCATACTTTTGCACCTGTCAAATTTTGTTTAAATGCAGATTGCACATTTTCTGTTAGTACAATAAACCTCATTTCAATCCAGAAATATTACTGAGTCCATCAGTTATTAGATATATGAAACTGAAATAGCATTTGCACAAAAAAACAAATTGTTATAAAGAAAAAAGGTTACCATTACTAGGGGTGCCCAAACTTTTTCATATGACTGTAACTGCACAAAATTTAGAAATAAACATTTCTAACATGCCAAAACAAAACCCCAAAAGATTAGTGACCAATATAGCCACCTTTCTTTATGATGGCACTCAGCAGCCTACCATCCATAGATTCTGTCAGTTGCTTGATCTGTTTACGATCAACATTGCGTGCAGCAGCCACCACAGCCTCCAGACACTGTTCCGAGAGGTGTACTGTTTTCCCTCCCTGTAGAGCTCACATTTTATGAGGGACCACAGGTTCTCTATGGGGTTCAGATCAGGTGAACAAGGGGGCCATGTCATTATTTTTTTCATCTTTTAGACCTTTACTGGCCAGCCACGCTGTGGAATAATTGAATGTGTGTGATGGAGCATTGTCCTGCATGAAAATCATGTTTTTCTTGAACAATACCGACTTCTTCCTGTACCACTGCTTGAAGAAGTTGTCTTCCAGAAACTGGCAGTAGGTCTGTGAGTTGAGCTTCACTCCATCCGCAACCCGAAAAGGTCCCACAAGTTCATCTTTGATGATACCAGCCCATACCAGTACCCCACCTCCACCTTGCTGGCATCTGAGTCGGAGTGTAACTCTCTACCCTTTTGATGGGCCAGAGGCTGGATCACTAGAGTCACTCTCATGGAACTCTCTGCCCTTTACTGATCAGCCTCTGGCCCATCCATCTGGCCCATCAAGAGTCACTCTCATTTCGTCAGCCAATAAAACCTTTGGAGAAATCAGTCTTAAGATATTTCTTGGCCCAGTCTTGACGATCTTATGTTTCTTGTTCAAAGGTGATGGTTTTTCAGCCTTCCTTACCTTGGCCATGTCCCTGAGCATGGCACACCTTGTGCTTTCTGATACTTCAGTAACGTTGCATATCTGAAATATGGCCAAACTGGTGGCAAATGGCATCTTGGCAGCTTCACGCTTGATTTTCCTCAATTCATGGGCAGTTATTTTGCGCCTTTTTTGCCCAACACGCTTCTTGCGACCCTGTTGGCTATTTGCCAAGAAACGCTTGATTGTTCGGTGATCACGCTTCAAAAGTTGCAATTTCAAGACTTCTACATTCCTCTTCAAGACATCTCACAATTTTCGACTTTTCAGAGCCAGTCAAATCTCTCTTCTCACCCATTTTGCTAAAGGAAAGGAAGTTGCTTAATAATTAAGCACACCTTTATATAGGGTGTTGATGTCATTACACCAAACCCCTCCTCATTACAGAGATGCACAGCACCTGATTTACTTAATTGGTAGTTGGCTCTCAGCCTATACAGCTTGGAGTAGGACGACATGTATAAAAAGTATCATGTGATCAAAATACTCATTTGCCTAATAATTCTGCACAGTGTACAGTATTTAGAATTTACTGTTAAGTCATTTTTTTTTTCCCTTGGGGTGGGATCAATTCTGGTCTTACTCATTGTTTGTGCATCGTACACTGATTATCATTTTTTTCAGCCTTAATGGACAACAACTCCTAGTTTTTCATCTGAAATGTATTGCACAGTGGAGACCTGCTGGACACCTTCCTCTGTGATGAACAGGTCAGTCAGACTCTGGCAGCTTCAGCATTAGTGTGCCTGTCATGGACAGCACATGGCAGTGATGTCATGCACCTCCCATGGCCAACACGTCTGAGCCAGTTGCTGACATCTGTGCCGGATTTGGAAGAGAACACCGCATGCCCCCCAGGATAAGGGACATTTATTAAAGGATGGGTGCTAGGATGGGGAACATTATTATAGGATGTGGCCAGGATGGGAACATCATTACATGAAGGAGCCAGGATGGGAACATCACAGGATGAGGGGCATTATTATAGCATGCTGGCCAGGACAGAGGACATTATTACACAAAAAGACCAGGATGAGGAACATTTTGACAGGAAGGGGCGAGGATGGAGGACATTATTACATGAATGGGCCAGTATGGGAAACATTAGTACAGCAAGGGGCAAGGATGGAGGACATTACATGAATTATTACAGGAGCAAGGATGGAGGACATTATTAAAGGATGGGAGCCAGGATGGGGAACATTATTATAGGATGGAGCCAGGAGGGGAACGTTATTGCAGAATGGGGGACTTTGTTACAGGATAAGACACGTTATTTCATGATGAGGCCAGGATGTTCGACATTATTACAGAATGGGGAACAGGATGGAGGACATTATTACAAGAAGGAGCCAGAATGGGGACATTATCACAGGATGGGGACATTATTACAGGATGGGCACATTATTACAGGATTGGGCAAGGATAGGGATATTATTACAATGGCAGTGGACAAAAATGTCTTTATAGGATTTAGAACACTGAAAGAGCCCATGTATCTGATCAAGATGCAGGTGGGGGCCCAGGTCCAAATTTTTCATTGGGGTAAATTGGACTCTAGTTACGCCACTAGCTACTTGTGTACTGATACCTATATAAACAAAGCAAGAATAACTCTTTAACAATCAGTTGTCTTGTTATTGTTTGCAATATGGCTTCTATGATTTCTTACAAAGATCATAGCTTGCAACCATGTTTCAGGGCTGAATGAGGTTGTTAAGGTAAAGTTTGGGGGCTGCTGATTTTAATGGTTTCAGTGCAGTGTGTGTACCAGCTGATAGTTACAGTTTCTTCTTTAGCTATTGTGACCTAGTAAAGTATCCAACCTGAGCTAATACTTTACAAATAATAGAGCTACTTTGATGGTATATTTATATTCCAACATATTAAAATACACAGGATCAAATGTATTTGCTACTAATATTGAATGCCGTGTCCATTATTTGATTCCTAGCAGTAGCAAGTGGCCAAAGGCCTTGTGTATTAAAACTAATGCAGACAAAAAATAAATGCATTTTACAATGAAAATAGCCTTAAAGTTTCCACCTTTTTGCATGCTAAGATATGTTTTACTGTAGCTGTATCTAAAGCTACAAACACAATTAGCATGCGGGATTGACACCTCCATCTTCATACTGTATATAGGCTTTCGGAAACAGGGAACCCATGAGGCTTAGTCGAAATGAAAAGATTTTCGATAAATTAATTCAATGAGTCTCATCCAGCTTAAAGGGGTTGTCCACTGCTTGGACAAACCCTTCTTATTCCCCATGTGTACCCCCCCATAAAAATAAAAAAAAACTATACTCACCTCCAATGTCGGCGAAGTTTCAGTGATGTTTAAACTCGCATTCCAAGGGCCCATGTGACACTGTTATGAGATGCAAGCCCTGAAACCAATCAGTTATGACTTCCATCTCCCCACCTTTGTATGGTTAAGTTGTTAGCATGAAGTATGTATCAACCGCAGGGCCCACTTCTTGTTATTTACTTAAACGTCTGAAGAAAGAAGCCGGGTATAATGCTGGTGTCCCTGCCCTAGCCTGCCTTTCTCCTGCAGCAGGGTCGCCAACATACCAATGCGGCCGGACTGCGTGCCTCTTTCCTTCTTCACAGCTGCCCACGTGCTCCCCTGCTATCTCCTGCTCCTTGGGCCTGTGCACACAGCACAAGTACACTGGGAGTGCGTTTAGACTATGCACACACACTCCTTTCCTCTTAAAGGGTCAGCACGCAATTACTCAGAAGTGCCTCTCAGCCTATAGCTGAGAGGTACTAGGTACTTAAGGCATCCTCCCAATAGGAGAGGTGCCTGAGCAACATGTATAGTTTGTCAGTTACCCACTTGCTAGCTAGTTGTCAGGTCCCGTTTCCCTGTGTCTGTTACCTGTAGCTACCTTCCCATACCTGTCAGTAACTGCCATACCCTCCGTACGTGCCTTCAGCAGCCATCCTATCTACATCACCCATCCTGCCTCCACCTGTCTGCACTAGAAATTCTACCTATCTATACCTGAAGGAACCAACATTTTTTAGACCGAAAAATTCTAAGAAGACTGATTAGGTCAAATATAACACATTTTATTAAAGATTAAAAATAATGACCACCAACTGGCAGTATAACTAGAGACGTGGGCATCACATGTAAAGGTATATTAAAAATCAGGCACAGGTATTCTGCAAGAATATAAGGTATAATAAATAAATGTAGGAGGAAAACAAATTACTGGAAGAAACAAGACCAAGATAGGTACAATACAGTGAAGAAAAAAGTTAGTTCTAAGAAAATCAAAGCAGAGCTGACAAATAGGCCATAGGAATGGTATAAGTGTATATATACTCAACTGTGTTATATCCATCAGCTATATATAAGTATATAGGATTAGATGGTGACAAAAAAAGGTTATGGAATAAAAAAAATACAGATGAAGTATGTCACAAAAAGTATTTAAACTGTAATTGTGATTGCTACAAGTGCATGTACTGGTATAGGCAGCAATTATGTTTTTTGGTGTATGCTGTTCATGTGAACAGAGCTAATCTGCAGCATCTGCTGTTCACAATAGAAACAGTCAGACATACAAAAATGTGCATATGGAGAAAGGTCTTTACCTGAGCAGAGTGAGACCTGCACGTACATGTGACGCCAGCCCCGACCTGCACGTTTCGTGACCCCCTGACGAAGGTGACGCCAAAACGTGCACGTGGGGGCTGGCGTCACATGTATGTGCAGGTTTCACTCTGCTCAGGTAAAGACCTTTCTCTATATGCACATTTAGGAGGTTTTTTTGTATGTCTGACTGTTTCTATTGTGAACAGCACATGCTGCAGATTAGCTCTGTTCACATGAACAGCATACACCAAAAAACATAGTTGCTGCCTATACCAGTACATGCACTTGTAGCAATCACTATTGCAGTTTAAATACTTTTTGTAACCTATTTCATCTGTATTTTTCATCATTTTTCATTTACTCTTCCTTTTTTGCTTTATAGCGACATTTTTTTAAACTAACACTGATTCCATAACCTTTTTTTGTCACTATCTAATCCTATATACTTATATATAGCTGATGGATATAACACAGTTGAGTATATATACACTTATGCCATTCCTATGGCCTATTTGTCAGCTCTGCTTTGGTTTTCTTAGAACTCTAACTTTTTTCTTCACTGTATCTTGGTCTTGTTTCTTCCAGTAATTTGTTTTCCTCCTACATTTAATATTTATTATACCTTATATTCTTGCAGAATATCTGTGCCTGATTTTTAATATACCTTTTATATGTGATGCCCACGTCTCTAGTTATACTGCCAATTGGCGGTCATTATTTTTAATCTTTGGGTCAAATATAACAAAGTTTATTAATCGGTATTCTTAAAAAATTTTTTGTTCTCAAAAATTTTGGTGCCTTCCATTATCTCCATAGGTCAATCACATCCATACGACCCACACATTATGATTTGTACACTTGTAATTTACATTATATTTCTCATTGTGTTGTGTATAGTTGGTCTTTTTTGAGCTATTTCTGTATCTATTCATACCTGAGCCCATCCCTGCCACAGTCCCGGACATTGCCTTGGGAGTAGCACCTGCCATCTACTGGCAGCCAAGCCCATCTTCACCTTCTGAGGTTCTACTGTATGCCCAGTAGACGCTTAGTTAAGTCCCTCCAATGTCAAAGTAAGCTCGGGCCCCCCCCTGTGGTTGAGCGAGTCCACTATCGCTTTCCCTCCCTGTGAACATTACACCAGCAGAGCTTGGTTGTGGGGCTCGCATATCATGGGAATTAGGAAGGCGAGTTCCAACACCACTGGAACAGTGCCAGCACCGGAGGTGAGAATTAGGGGTTTATTTTTATTGAGGAGCACAAGGGTTTTCAAAAGGGGTTGTCTAAGTAATGAACAGCTCCTTTTAATTTGATTCTTGTTTCAATTATAAAAATAATCACAAGAATATACACACACACACACACACACACACAAAAAATTCCTTGGCCGTCCACTATCAGGATAAAGGTCTACTGCCTTAAACCCCATCAAAATAATACACTTATCAATACCAGTAACCAGGATTTCTTGTTCTTTCCGAGGCTGGCAGCCTTGTGTTTGTAGATGACATGTTTCGGAAAGGGGTTATCCAACTAATATTGTTCATTAGATAACCCAATATCTGGGTGGCCCTAAAGGACGTAGCGGAGCCTTCCCTTCTGTAATGGATTCCTCCAGTTTTTGTCTTCACTCCTTTGAATACGTGCGTCCCGAGAGGGCAGTTATGCGGTAATTTTAGATTGAATTTCATGATTTAATAAGAATGTTTTGTTAAACAGTTAACAGGGTGATAATTAAATAAAATAAAGCTGAGTGGTAAATTACTGCAGTGCTGGCCCACCCTTCTTAATACCGGTTATAAAATGCCCGAATATTAGGTTATGTCTTCCTGCAGAATACATAATGAAATGCGTGATGTCTGGCTGCATTAAACTCTGCATATAGCGCATAATAAGTTTTACTCATCTGCAATAACTCAGTGATCTGTTGAAAGAGAAAACCTGAACAGAACTTTATGAGGGAAAAAAAACTTCTTACCTAACATGATCTATTGCTGCTGCGAAACATAACGTATCACACAAAGCATTCATTATAGCGGCAGTGTCAGGTGCAGAGATACAACTGATTGCTAAATGCTTACATGGGGATAATGGAAAATGCCATAATGACAGCCGCAGACACAGTGATTGAACTCTCATTCACCTCGATCACAGACGTGGTAAAAATTCTGATCCTTTTCCTAAAAGAATCAGTGACTGGAGTCTTGATCTTCTCACCATGCATTATTTTTAAAAAAATAAAATGCAAAACTTGAATAAAGTTAACAAAAAGGTTAGAGCATGTATCCATATATAAAGGCAATCAGTGGCATACACTATACTGTAAAAAATAAATATTGGTTTTCCTTTTCTGCTAAGTTCACATTGAATTTTAGTCTATGGTCAGTGGCTTCATCAGGGGTTACGTCCCTGATGAAGCCCCAGGAAACGGAATTCGGACGTTTGAAAGAACGAGGCCATTGACTGAAATTATGCAGGTGGAGTCACTGTGTGCTCTGTTGGACATCATTAATTAATGCTAAATCTGCCTATTTGAAGTCGGCACCAAAGTGCAGTTGACTGTAGACTAAAGTGCAATGTGAACCCAGCTTTAGGCCTCAATCAGAATTTTTTATTTGTTTTGTACGTAAAAATAAGACCAGTTGTTCATCAGTGGCTTGGATCCAAGTATCGTCAGTGCTCGGTCAGTGTACATTTTTAACATCAGAGTTTCCCCAAGGATTTTCTCACATGAAAAAATAAATATATTGCAAATCCCAGAGAGCACACGCATTGCACACTGATGTCACTCATGTGCTGTCCTGGACTTTCCCGTACCCATAGACTTGTATGGAATATTTCAATCCGTGACTCCAATCAAAATGGACATGTGACAGTGATTGTTTGTGGACTACTCAATCTGCAAACAAAACACAGGCATGTCAACATCACCATAGACTTTAATGGGTACGAATCTTATCCAAGAAAAATACGCACATGTGAACAACACCATAGACTATAATGGGTACGAATTTTATCAGAGAAAAACACATACATGTGAACAAAACCATAGCCTATAATAGGTAAGAATCTTATCCAAGAAAAACATCTATATGTGAACACACCTGTAATGCTCTCTGCCAGAGATGGTAAAGCAGCAAGCAGAAGTGGACTCGCTGAGCCACAGGGGGACTCCAGGCATACCCATTAGTGGCAGGGACTTGACTAAGCACCGACCGCAGAAAGGACACCAGGTGCTACTCACAGGGAAGAGGCCGGGACTGTGACAGCTGACCCCCTGGGCAGGGACAGATACAGATGCAAACAGGTTGAGTCTCTAGTGTAGACAGAAATCACCAGGGTAGCTGAGGCAGATAGCACAGTCAGGATGTACAGGCAGAGTCACAAGCAAGGCTGGGACCACCGGAGTGGCCGAGGCAGATGGCACAGCCAAGATGGACAGGCAGCGTTACTAGAGCCAAAGGATAGGAAGCAAGTTCAGGTAGGACAGAACCGACTGGAACCAGGTGCCAACAGGGGAAGACGGGCTGGAAAAAACTACAGGCATGACAGGACGGGCTGGAACCAGGTCCCCAACAGGACAGGCTGGGCTGGAACCAGTTACAGGCAGGACAGGATGGATTGAAACCAGGTGCCCAACAGGGCAGGATGAGCTGGAACCAGGTACGGGCAGGACAGGACACACCAGGGGACAACTAACTGGCTAGGGCACAAACCACTAACTAACTAAACAAGGGAATTAAACATGCACCTCCCCTAGTGGGAGATTGCTTTAAGTAGCCAGTGCTTCTCAGCGATAGACTGAGAAGCACTTCCTGGAAGTGACTCGCTGGCCGTATAACAGAAGGGCAGCAGTTCACGTGCAAGTGACTCGCCCACCCCAGGGCTATGGGACACCCGGTGCCGGGCTGGACTAGTCCGGTGGTAGTCAGTGGTGGCTGGGCCCGGCTCCGTGGCCCTGGTGGGAGTCAGTAGAATATGTGGCTTGCTTGTTAATGGTTGTGTTCGTGACGCCACCTGTGGTATGCGGCTAATAAGCCGCCGCTGCTGTGTGAGGCCTCCGGGATGATATTATGGCAGCTATGATGGTACTGCTCCCCACAGGTGGAGCAATGCCCGGGGCACAGTTGGTGCTTGTGAAGGTCTATGGTGCTGTGTGACTAACACGGTGCAGGGCCGACAGGCGAGGAAAGAACCAGGCACAAACAACAGTCTCTTTACCTTTTCCTCTTTTACTCTGGGAACAGTCCAGTCCTGGGAGACCGTTACAGGTGGTGATGGGGATCCGGTCGGCCTGGAAGTACTTGGGGTGATCTTTCTGGCCAGCTGAGTATGAGGCCTACTCCTGTACCTTTCTTGGTGATGATAGGACCCTGCTTCTCTGAATCCAGCAATGGCCCTCTTCGCTGCTGGGACCAATAGCACGTCCCTTCCCTCTGTAGGTGGCTGCGCAGGCCCTCTCTCTGGTGCTTCTCCGCTGGGGTCCACACCGGGCCCTGATGCTGCAGCTGTACCTTGGATGTGTCTGGGCCAGGGGCTTGCAGCTCCCCTGCCCTTCGGATTCGGCTACCAGGGACGGATTTTATACCCTGGCAACCACAGACTCCGATGTCCGAGTCTCTCTGCTGCCTCTCAGCTACTCCTGCTTCTCTGGGCCAAACTGCTCCAGCTCTAGGCCCCAGATTCACAGGACAGCTCACTCTGTGTCTGTTCACTTCTGCTGCTCCCTACAGACTAACTAACTCCTCCCCCAGGTCAGGCTTAAGGAAGCTCCCTGAAACTTCAGGTTCAGAGCTCCCCCTACTGGCCTGAGGGAGAAACTGCGGTGGATGTTAACTTACTGGCCAGTAGATTTCCCCATTACCTCCAGGCTCAGCATTAACCCTCAGGAGGGCAATGCCGTTGTGGCGACCAGGTCCTAGGGCGCCACACTCCCCCTTAGTTAAATTCAGTACTCCCGGACTGTAGAAACAAAACATAACATGTCATACATTTCATCCCAATATGGGAGGCACATTCTCTTTAACGTTACAATCTTAAACATTTCTATAAGAGTCCAGTGTGGCTCCCTGCCGGGTGTCCATTACACTGCTCCATGGGGGACCCGCCGCGATCAAACCCCCAACGTAGGCTCTGGGCGTGCGTCAGAGCATTGATGACCCCACTCTATGCACGCCGGACGGGTTTTTCTTCAGGGGTGTTTGAGCACACTGGTGCTAACTATGAACAATTTAGGTGTTGGCCACCCATAGTCCAGTGGCCCAATTGTCCATTTTCGCAATCAAAGAAAAAGAAAACATTTTGTGCACAACATGACAGACATTTTGCATAACTATTTACACTCTAATAAGTACTCTTTACTTTATACAGTAGACTCCCTATACCTTAAAGGGGGTTGTCCCCGAGTGCTGCGCTGGGACCTACGTAGCTCTGGTGTTTGCCCCTGACTACGTGGTACGTCTTCTATCTCAGCACTACAGGTGGGCCTAACCCCAATAGGTAAGCGTGATGGTTGCCTTTGTGGTCCAGGAGTCGCCAAGGGTATGACAGGTTCACCACTGACAGGGGGTTGATCCTCCTGTTCCACTGCTGGCGTGTCATCTCGTGCTGGAGCGGACGATTCTTTAGGTGGATCCGGAACCTTTTCTGTTTCTGGCTCGACCAACTGCGGAAACGCCAAAACTGGTACCACTATGGCATTGTTGATTCGGGTCCAAGTTTTGGGGAACTTCCCAAGGATGGTTTGAATCATCTCCCCTTCTTTCTCTTGACTTTGGGGACTTCCTTGTACTCCTTCCATTTCTCTTTGGATTCGGCACCGTTCAGGGCACGCTTTCAGGCGGTCTCGGGAAATTGCTTGACAGGTCTTGCCTTCATCTTTGCTTATGAGGCATACCTTACTATTGTCAAAGTTGGAGGGGATAATGGTGTAGGGCTCGTTTTCCCACTGATCATCCAACTTATGCGTCTTCCGCTTCTTCTTGAGGACTTGTTCTCCAGGTGCTAAGGGAGTTGCTGGGGCTGTTTGATTGTAATGCTGTTCTTGTCTCGTTCTTGCTTGAGACAGGCTCCTTTCCACGCACTCCTGGACCTTACGGTACCGCTGCTGCCGTTCTGCATCCCAATCCTCTATTTCTTGAACCGCCTCAGGCGACACAGTCCCCATCTCAAAGTCTACAGGCAACTTGCCTGGTCTGGCTCGCATCAGGTAAGCGGGGCTGCAGTTGGTCGAATTCACTGGGATGTGGTTGTACAAGTCTACCAGATCTGGCAACTTTTCTGGCCATTGGTTCCTCTCCTCCAGCGGTAGGGTCTTCAGCATATCAATAACCACATGGTTCATTTTCTCGCACAGTCCATTGGTCTGGGGGTGGTACGGTGTGGTTCGAATTTTCTTACAACCGTACATGTTACAGAACTCTTGGAACACTTCAGCCTCGAATGCAGGACCCTGATCCGTCAGTACCCTTTCCGGATAGCCGTGCGGTCGACAAAAGGATGCCTGGAACGCTCTAGCTGCCGTCCTGGCTGTCTGGTCCTTCACAGGCACTACTACCAGGAAACGAGAGTAATGGTCCACAATGGTGAGGGCGTACACATAGCCTGACCGGCTTGGTGTTAACTTCACGTGGTCCAGGGCCACCAACTCCAGGGGCTGTTTCGTGACAATTGGCTGTAGGGGAGACCTTTGGCTGGCATCATCCTTCCGCCTCAAGTTACACGGGCCACAGTCTCGGCACCATTTCTCGATCATCTTTCTCATGTGCACCCAGTAGAACCGATCACGGAGTAAGGCCTCCAACTTCTTCCACCCGAAGTGCCCGGCGTTATCATGATACGCTGCTAGGACCATTGGAGCATCCCTCTGCGGAACCACTATCTGCCAGACAAGTTCATTTGTTCGATAGTTGACATATCTCTTGCAGAGCTTGCCCTGGTAGGTGAACAGTCGTCCCCTCTCCTTCCACAGCTGCTGGGCTTCCTCTGGAGCGTCTGGGCCAAGATGGGTCTCAGCTTGCGCTAGCTTCTCTTTGACCAATCGCACGGCCGGGTCACCATTCTGTGTTTCTTCCCAATTATGGTGGAGTAATGGATTGACCGAGACCTCGTGCTGGTTTAAGCGCTTCACTCCCACAGCATGCTCACACTGTGAAACACCCTGGTGATGGAAAGCCGGTAACTCTATCTCTTCGAGTTCATCCAGGTCTTCTCCAGACTCGGGTAAGTGAGGCATTCTGGACAGCGCATCAGCATTGTTATTCTTCTTGCCAGCCCGATACTTGATGGTAAAGTCAAAGTTAGACAGCCGGGCCATCCATCGCTGTTCCATCGCACCTAACTTGGCTGTTGCCAGGTGTGTCAACGGATTGTTGTCCGTGAAGATGGTAAACTTGGCCGATGCCAGATAGTGCTTGAAGCGTTCAGTCACTGCCCACACAATAGCGAGGAACTCCAGCTTGAAGGAACTGTAGTTTTCTGGATTCCTTTCCGTGGGCCGAAGCTTCCTACTGGCATACGGTATTACCCTCTCTCTGCCTCCCTGTACCTGGGACAGAACTGCTCCCAGTCCCACGTTGCTGGCGTCTGTGTACAGTATAAACGGTTGGCTGTAGTCAGGGTAGGCCAGAATTTCTTCTCCCGTGAGAGCCCCTTTCAGCCGGACAAAGGATGTTTCCAGTTGGCTGCCCCATTCAAATGGAGGGCTCTGCTTCTTAGCCTGCTTCGGCTGGCCCACCAGGAGATCTTGAAGGGGCGCTGCTATCTTGGTGAACCCATCAATGAACCTTCGGTAGTAGCCCACCAGTCCAAGGAACTGCCGCACCTCCTTCACCGTGGTGGGTCTTGGCCAGTCCTTAATTACCGTGACTTTCTCCGGATCAGGTGCCACGCCTTCTGCGCTGACCACATGACCCAGGTACTGTACCTTTGGCTTCAAGAGGTGACATTTGGACGGCTTGATCTTCAGGCCATATTTCGACAAGGACTCAAACACTTCTGCTAAGTGCTTCAGGTGGTCCTCATAAGTCTTGGAGTAGACTATTACGTCATCCAGGTACAGCAGCACGGTTTCGAAGTTGTGGTGGCCCAAGCAGCACTCCATCAACCGTTGGAATGTCCCTGGGGCGTTGCAGAGCCCGAATGGCATACAATTGAACTCACAGAGACCCATTGGTGTCGTGAAGGCAGTCTTCTCCTTGTCCGCCTCTGCCACGGGAACCTGCCAATACCCACTGGTGAGATCCAAGGTGGAGAAATAGTTAGCTGACTTTAAGGCTGTTAGTGACTCCTCTATTCTGGGTAGTGGATAGGCATCTTTATGTGTAATGCGGTTAATTTGCCTGTAATCTACACACATTCTCATTGTACCATCTTTTTTCTTTACGAGCACTAGTGGAGCTGCCCAGGGGCTACAACTATCTCTGATAACCCCAGCCTCCTTCATTTCCCGTAACATTTCCTTGGCACACTGATACTGTGCGGGGGGTACAGGGCGGTATCTTTCTTTAATGGGATGATGATCACCCGTGGGGATTTGATGTTGAACCCCTTTCACCTGCCCAAAATCTAGGGGGTGTTTGCTGAAGACCCGCTCATACTCCTGTACCACCCGGTAAACCCCATGCTTTTGGTGTGAGGGGGTGGAGTCGGTGCCCACATGTAATTTTTGGCACCAGTCTTCCGGCTGCCCCTTGGAGCCATTGTCTTCCGCCTGGTCGGACGGGATCAAGGGTTCCACTGCTTTAATGGTATTGTTGCTGACAGTGTACAATTTTGCCACAGTGGCATACCTGGGCAATTTGGCCTCCTCCTCCCCACAATTCAGGACACGGACGGGCACTCTCCCCTTGCGGACGTCCGCTACCCCTCTGGCTATCAGGACTCCAGGCCTACTGTCTGAATACATTGGTTCTACCAAGGCATGGTAGTCCTGACCCTTGAGGCCTATTGCTGCCCGACACCATATCAACATTTCACTTCTTGGGGGTATTACAATGGGGAGGGGGTCACTTACCCTCACACTGCCAATTTCTCCTCCGGCCAGCTCTACCTGCTGCCTCCTCATCAGGGCTCTGATCTCCCTCTGTAGGGCACGCTGCTGCCCGGAGCTGGCAGTTTCAGACGCCTGCTGTAACAAAATTATCACTTCGGCAATACAATTTTCTATCACATTTGTACCAAGAGTTAGCAGTGGGTCAGATTCTTTGCGATCAATATCTACAATTATCATCCCCTGACATGGCAATTCCACCCGCCCCACTTTAATGGTTACTTCTTTGTACCCAATCTGAGGTAAGGGCTGACCATTACTGGCCACAATTGTTAAATCATCATCTGGGCCGTGGTCAATGTCTGAATCGGCCCAATATCTTTTGTACAGTTTGTGGGGGATGGTTGTTACCTGGGACCCCGTATCCAGGAGAGCATTCAAAGGGATTCCATCCAGCACAATAGGAAGGACCGGTCGTCCTCCTACATACTTGCTGCGGCTGGGGGTTGAGCCGGGCTTCCTTACACCTGGGGGTCGGCTCCTGGCCCCAGGCTCGGCCCATTTAAAGGACAGCGTCGTGCAATGTGGCCCGCCTGGTTGCAGTTGCGGCAGATCGGTTGTCCTGTTGAATCGTACCGGTCTGTGTCTCTGCCTCGGGTCGGCGGAATCCTTCTCTGTCGCATCCATGGGACGTCCTCTGGGCTGGAGGCCAACTCGATTTTCGCAGGCGAGGGGGTCATTTGTAGAGACTGCACGGTCTTGGCAAGGGCAGCCACAGTCTTGGTCAGCTCCTGGACCTGTTGTCTGAGCTCCGCAGTGGGATCCTTATCCAGGGACTGCGCCTCAGCCCCTGCAGTGGCTCGTGTTGCAGGCACCACCCCGGGGTACGTGATAGCAGGAGGCCGGAGGGGTACTGGGTCATTCGGCGTAGATTCTCTCAGTACCCTGATGGCCTGGTCCTTAAACTTGGCAAAGTCCAGAGCAGGGTTCTGCAGGACCAGGATACGCAGCTGGGTCCTGTGGGCATCTGACAGGAGCCCCTCTATGAACTGCTCAGTTAGGAGTTTGTCTTCTTCACGTACACTCTCTGGGTCCACCTGTTTAACTGCTTTCAGGGCCTCTTGCAGGTTTAGGGCATAGTCCCTTATGCTGTCTGTGGCCCGCTGCTTGCACCCAAAGAATCTCATCTTTATCTCTGCTGCGGTGCGAGTGTCAAACGTACTCTTTAGCTTGGCCAGTATCTGGGCTGCTGTCCCTTTATCTGTATCAGGCCATGACTTCGCTTCACGCTGGGCTGCGCCGGCTAGCTGTCCCATTAATATGCCCACCTTCTGGCTCTCAGTCAGCGGATACACCCGGAATAAGCTGTGCAGGCTTTCTCTGAAGTCACTCAAGGTATGGGACTCCCCGGAGTATTGCGGCAGCCATTCTGCTCCCGGTATGTATGGCATGGTGATCGGCATTACCGGCGCTACAGTGGGGGCCGGGGCGACGGCGACTGGGATTGCTTCTGCTGGTGCTGCGGCGTCTCGGGCTATGGCAGCCACCTGCCCTCCCTCTGAGTCGGACATCTTCCTCCCCCTTAGTGAACCTTACCAGGCTCCGTTCACTTTTCAAATTTTCTTCCGGGTCGCGCGGGGTTAACAGCGCTCTGCTCTGATGGCGCGCTCCCTTCGCGCTCTTTGTCAGGCACGCCCCCCTTCTTCCTGCGCTCGGCGAGGCTAATGGCGGCGGTGGTCTGCAGCCAGTACACAATCTTTTAAGCACATTTCCGGCAGGCGCACAGTACCCGGTGGGACCGGGCACGAAATCCTGTTCGTGACGCCAAAAGTTGACTCGCCCACCCCAGGGCTATGGGACACCCGGTGCCGGGCTGGACTAGTCCGGTGGTAGTCAGTGGTGGCTGGGCCCGGCTCCGTGGCCCTGGTGGGAGTCAGTAGAATATGTGGCTTGCTTGTTAATGGTTGTGTTCGTGACGCCACCTGTGGTATGCGGCTAATAAGCCGCCGCTGCTGTGTGAGGCCTCCGGGATGATATTATGGCAGCTATGATGGTACTGCTCCCCACAGGTGGAGCAATGCCCGGGGCACAGTTGGTGCTTGTGAAGGTCTATGGTGCTGTGTGACTAACACGGTGCAGGGCCGACAGGCGAGGAAAGAACCAGGCACAAACAACAGTCTCTTTACCTTTTCCTCTTTTACTCTGGGAACAGTCCAGTCCTGGGAGACCGTTACAGGTGGTGATGGGGATCCGGTCGGCCTGGAAGTACTTGGGGTGATCTTTCTGGCCAGCTGAGTATGAGGCCTACTCCTGTACCTTTCTTGGTGATGATAGGACCCTGCTTCTCTGAATCCAGCAATGGCCCTCTTCGCTGCTGGGACCAATAGCACGTCCCTTCCCTCTGTAGGTGGCTGCGCAGGCCCTCTCTCTGGTGCTTCTCCGCTGGGGTCCACACCGGGCCCTGATGCTGCAGCTGTACCTTGGATGTGTCTGGGCCAGGGGCTTGCAGCTCCCCTGCCCTTCGGATTCGGCTACCAGGGACGGATTTTATACCCTGGCAACCACAGACTCCGATGTCCGAGTCTCTCTGCTGCCTCTCAGCTACTCCTGCTTCTCTGGGCCAAACTGCTCCAGCTCTAGGCCCCAGATTCACAGGACAGCTCACTCTGTGTCTGTTCACTTCTGCTGCTCCCTACAGACTAACTAACTCCTCCCCCAGGTCAGGCTTAAGGAAGCTCCCTGAAACTTCAGGTTCAGAGCTCCCCCTACTGGCCTGAGGGAGAAACTGCGGTGGATGTTAACTTACTGGCCAGTAGATTTCCCCATTACCTCCAGGCTCAGCATTAACCCTCAGGAGGGCAATGCCGTTGTGGCGACCAGGTCCTAGGGCGCCACACAAGCCCTAGGAGTACTCCTGGAGGACCTGTACCCAGGAGGGGGAAGCTACAACACCATAAACTATAATGGATGTGTTCTATCTGAGAAAAAGTCAGAGTGGGAAAGAAGGGGTTAACACTGAGCTGCCTTGGAGAAATATTGGAATACACAAATTGAACTTGATATATTTTATTCTTTGAATTTCTGAGATAAAAACTCCTCCTGGGAATGTACATCTGTGACTTCCCACTCTGCGACTACTCTACATGAGGACTGTGGCAGCCGTTTTCAAGCCTTCATAGTGGTCGTGACTTTCATAACCATTCCAGGCGAGCTCTGCGCCTTTTCTTTCCAGTTTATTCCTTCTACCTGAGAGAAACACAGGCATGTGAACACCACCATACACTATAATGGATATGTGTTATATTCAAGAAAAACTCTAATAGAACTGAACAATGGACGTCTGAATGAGAACTTAATCTAGAATTCATAGAAATGATGTCCACCATGATCACACTAATGACTTCATTACCGAACTATCCTTGATTCATGAGAGGTAAATATGCCTAGATATGTGTCCATTTTAGAAAATACTAAGATAAATACAGTAGATAACTTCAGCACTGAAATAATAAAACAATGGTAATTGCTCAAATAATGATTTATTACTCTGTCCAGACAGACAAAATATTAAACGTTTCGACTGAATTGGCCTCAAACACGTTTGATCCACAACATAGATCAAAAACAGATAGGTGTCCGTGTTTTAGTGCAGACCAAAAAGTAAACGGAAATGTGAACAAGTCCATAGGCTGCATCAAGTATGAGTTCTAGCACTTTCACACTTGCGTTGTGCGGCATCCGTCACAATGCGTTGTGTGACGCATGTGACTGATGCGTTGTAAATAGTGTGTGATAATAAAGGCAACGGATTCCTGTGAAATAACGTGTTGCATTCTTTTAGTTTTCTTTAGCCGAGAGAGAGCCCTCATCATCACCGCACATACACCGGCACTACTGCCCCCATCATCACCGCACACACACCGGCACTACTGCCCCCATCATCACCGCACACACACCGGCACTACTGCCCCCATCATCACCGCACACACACCGGCACTACTGCCCCCATCATCACCGCACACACACTGGCACTACTGCCCCATCATCACCGCGCACACACCGGCACTACTGCCCCCATCATCACCGCGCACACACCGGCACTACTGCCCCCATCATCACCGCACACACACCGGCACTACTGCCCCCATCATCACCACACACACACCGGCTTTACCACCCCCAATATCACCGCACACACACCGGCACTACATGAGTGACGTCACCGCTGACAGCACGATTCACTTCATTTGTTGCATGCAGCTCAGAGAGCAATGGTGTCCTATTGCTGCTCCTGTCAGCTCAGCTTCCGATGTAGCAGAGCTGAAAGCGTCGTGTGACCTCATGTGGATTACGTCGGACCTGGAGGGGTATTTAGGGATTAATAAAGTGGTGAAAGAGGGAGATTTTTTTTTTTTGTCTTTTATTTCAAATAAAGGATTTTTCGTTGTTTGTGTTTATTTACTTTCACTACAGATTAATCATGGGGGGGGTCTCATAGACACCCGCCATGATTAACCTAGGACTTAGTGGCAGGTATGGGCTGCCATTAACTCCTTATTACCCCGATTGCCACCACACCAGGGCAATTCGGGATGAGCCGGGTAGAGTCCTGGGACTGTCGCATCTAATGGATGCAGCAATTCCGGGCGGCTGCTGGCTGATATTTTTAGGGTGGGAGGCTCCCCATAACGTGGGGCTCCCCATCCTGAGAATACCAGCCTTCAGCTGTGTGGTTTTATCTTGGCTGGTATCAAAATTAGAGGGGGCACACACCGTTTTTTTTAAATTATTTACTGTACTACACGATATAGACCCGCCCACTGGCGGCTGTGATTGGTTGCAGTCAGACGCGCCCCCCACGCTGAGTGCAAGCTGTCCCACTGCAAAGGCATGGCGACGGAATACAGCACCATCGACATTCATTATGCCTCTTAACGGATCCTGACTGAATCCTGTGGAGTGCATTTTTTTACACAAACAAAAAACATTACATTGCGCATTCCTTCCACCTGTCGGTCACTGACAAAATGACTGATGCGCCGCGGGGCGGATCGAACGCAAGACCATCAGTTGCAATCCGCCCTTAATAGAAGCCTATGAGAAACAAATGGATTCCTGCAACGGTTACCGTAATTCCTCAAGGCGGCGGATTGCAACGGATGCCGCACAACGCAAGTGTCAAGATGCCCTAAGAAAACAACGGAATGAACTTCAAGTTAAAATATGATGTCTGACTCTCCTTAATGTAAAATGGCTCTTACAGTAGAATATGGCAAAACAATCCAATTTAGTTTGTAAGGTTTTTTATTTTGTCAACAAGAAAAGCATAAGGCTACTAATATACTGTATTTGACATATACAGTGTTCAGCATAAATGAGTACACCCCTTTGAAAAGTAACATTTTAATCAATATCTCATTTAATACAAGAGCAATTTCCAAAATTTTAACAAGACTGAGATTCATAGAATATTTTTTTTAACCCATTAAACATTGAAGTAAGGTTAATAATACAAAATTTCATTACCAAATCTCCAATTTTACTCAAATTAGAATTCTCACATTTTTTTTAAAGGGAACCTGTCAAAGGTTTTCCCATTATAATCTAATCCACCCCCCTTTATCTGCACTATTACTGCAATCTATCAACCAGTATCTAAGCACTGATCTCCCCCCTACATACGGTATGTATTTTTGTTTTCTTTTTTTTTTTTTTGGTGCCTCCTCTACAGTGGGGGGGGGGATAAGTATTTGATACACTGCAGAGTTTTGCAAGTTTTCCCACCTACAAAGAATGGAGAAGTCTGTAATTTTTATTGTAGGTACACTTCACCTGTGACAGACAAAATCCCCCCCAAAATTGTTGAAAATCACATTGTATGATATTTGAATAATTAATTTGCACTTTATTGCGAGAAAAAAATATGTGATACAATAGAAAAACAGAACTTTATATTTGGTAGAAACCATTGGTTGCAATTACAGAGGTCAGACATTTCCTGTAATTTTTGACCAGGTTTGCACACACTGCAGCAGGGATATTGGCCGACTCCTCCATACAGATCATCTCCAGATCTTTCAGGTTTCGGCGTTGTCGTTGGACAACATTGAGTTTCAGCTCCCTCCAAACATTTTCTATTGGGTTCAGGTCTAAAGACTGGCTAGGAAACTCTAGAACCTTGAAATACTTCCTACAGAGTCACTCCTTAATTGCCCTGGCTGTATGTTTCAGGTCTTTGTTATACTGGAAGACTCAGCCACAACCCATCTTCAATGCTCTTACTGAGGTAAGGAGGTTTTTGGCCAAAATCTCAAGATACATGACCCCATCCATAATCCCTTCATTATGATTCAGTCGTCCTGTCACCTTTGCAGAAAAGCACCCCCAAAGTATATTTCCTCCCCCATGCTTCACCGTTTGGATGGTGTTCTTTAGGTTGTCCTCATCCTTCTTCCTCCAAACACTGCGAGTGGAGTTTATACCAAAAGATTTTATTTTGGTCTCATCTGACCACATGACCTTCTCCCGTGCTTCCTCTGGATCATCCAGATGGTCATTGGCAAACTTCAAATGGGCCTGGACCTGTGTTAGCGTGAGAAAGGAGACCTTACAATCCCTTCAGAATTTTAATCCATGATGATGCAGTGTGTTACTAACACTAACCTTTGAGACTGTGGTCCAAGATCTATTCAGGTCATTGACCAGCTCCTCCCGTGTATTTCTGAGCTGATTTCTGACCTTCCTCAGAATCATCCTTACCCCACGAGGCGAGATCTTGCATGGAGTCCCAGACCGAGTAAGATTGACAGTCATCTTGTGTTTCTTCCATTTTAAAGTAATTTTGCCAACAGTTGTTGCCTACTCACCAAGCTGCTTGCCTATTGTCCTGTAGCTTATTCCAGCTTGTGCAGGGCTACAACTTCGTCCCTAGTATCCTTGGACACCTTTTTGGTTATGGCCATGGTGGAGAGGTTGTAGTGTGATTTATTGTGTGGACAGGAGTCTTTTATACAGGTAAAGAGTTTAAACAGGTGCAAATAACACAGGCAAAGAGTGCAGAGTAGGGGGACTACTTAAAGAAAAAATAACAGGTCTGTGAGAGCCAGAATTCTTGCTGGTTAGGTGAATAAATACTTATTTTATGCAATAAAATGCAATTATTTATAAATCATGCAATGTGATTTTCTGGATTGTTTTTATTCTGTCTGTCACAGTTGAAGTATGCCTACGATAAAAATTACAGACCTCTCCATTCTTTGCAGGTGTATCAAATACTTATTTTCCCCACGGGAGGTTGTGGAGAGGGATCGCAGGAGGCAGTTCCTGTGCTGGGGCCTGTGCTGCAGCGGACTGTGCTGGGGCGGTGCAGCGGCGGGCTGTGGGGTAGGGGCATCCTGAAAATGTTGGCAGTGCAGGGTTCAAATAATGGCGCTCAGAGGCGGTGCATGCACAGATGGAGCTCTTGGCTCAAGATTTCATCTGCGCATGTGCCGCCTCTGGCCCATTGATTTCTCAGCAGCACACATAAGGAAAATGGCGCTTGGAGGTGGTCCATGCACAGATGAGATCTCGACTTGTCATTGAGCCAATAGCTCAATCTGCGCAGGCGCCAACTCCGGGCACCATTTCTTTGAAGCTCGCACTGTGGATAGTTTCTAGAAGTTGCCTACCTCACAGCATCTGGGTCACTCGCACCGCCCGCAGCATTGCCCTATTCCACCACCTCCTGTGACCTCGCTCCACCACCACAGTCGCCCGCTCCCGGTAAGACACCACCGGATTGTAAGACTGACCCCCTTTTTTTTCCCTCTAAATTTGGAGTGCGTCCTATAAACCAAAAAATATGGTAATTCTACCATCACTAGACATATTATTATGTGGATGTTCTATCAAATAAAATCAAATCAACATAATGGTAGGGGCACCCCAAAAATTTTTTAGACAGTTACATTTTTTTTTAGAAAGTAAAGAGGATTCCAGCTTCCGCAAAAGGAGCAGAAATAAATCTTCTTTATAAAAACATTTCTTTATTGAAACATACCAAATTCATAAAAACTTGTTTTACGCATTTCAGGCATATACTGCGCTTACTCATTGCTATAAGGTTTAAGGCATATAGTAAGCATTGTATAAAATGGAATTACATCAAAATAGAATTATATTAGTTAGGGCACAGGAGAGCCACCAGACAGCGCAACACCACTCTTTAGAGAAAGGGAGGTTACACCACCAAATCCCAATTGGATTCAGTTATTTATTGGGATAAATAAATAGTATTGCCTGAGTGACCCCAAACCTGCTGACATTTATTTAGTTTTCATGTACAGAAAATGTTCTTTATCTCATAAAAATTGTTCACAAGCTCTATCCAAGCAGTGGTTCTAGGCAAAGTTCTATCTAACCACATTAAAGGAACAGTACATCTGTGGGGGATATGCAAATAGGGTGTGACCATTCCTCTTCATCAAGTATCAAAAAAAAAAAAAAAAATTAGTGGATCTTTCTGAAGTGACCACTCCATTATTGTAGCAAGAAATCTAGTACCTCAGTTCAAGATCGAGATATAAAAGGGCAATCCCATGTAGGGGTGGTTGAGCCCCCTACAATGTAAAGTGCGTAGTTATGTAACGTGTAATTTGGAGTGTGCTGTAAATGTGTTTACAATGTGTATTAGGCTAGGTTCACATTTCCGTTGTTTTGCATCAGTCACATGCGTCCCTTTACAGAAGAACAAAGAACAGAAATTGTCGGACTCCGTTATGTGCGGGGGGTGGAGCGCGAGGGGGTGGAGCCGATCGGGGCCGTGGCGCTGAGGACGTCAGTGCTGCGGGGACTGCAGGGCTGGGGACGTGTGTGTGTGTGTGTGTGTGTGTGTGTGTGTAGGGGGCAGAGCCGAGCGGGGAAGTGTCGGCCTCCCTGCACACATAGCCAGGGTAAATATCGGGTAACTAAAAGCAAAGCACTTTTTGCTTGGTTACCCGATATTTATCTTGGATACCAGCGTACACCGCTTAGCGCTGGCTCCCTGCACTTGTAACCAGTGTAAATATCGGGTAACTAACCAAAGCGCATTGCTTGGTTACCGGATGTGTATCCTGGTTACGGGTGCAGGGAGCCAGAGAGAGCATGCGCATCAAAATCCTACGGATTGCGCTGCTCAAAAAATGTTACAGGCTGCGTTGCTCCCGCCTGGCGGGCAGTTAAAAAATGACTGACCGCGACGCAGCGGATGCAACGCAGCATCATCAGTCGCAATCCGTCACTAATAGAAGTCTATGGGGAAAAACTGGATTCCTGCAAAATATTTTGCAGGATACCATAATTCCTCAAGGCGACGAATTGTGACTGATGCAAAACAACGGAAGTGTGAACCTAGCCTTAGTCAGATATAGCAGAGTGGAGAATGTTAAGTAGGATGTAGTGTGACATAAACGTTTAGGGATCTCATTTATAAGAAGTAATATAAAGCATAGGAATATTATGTAGATAGATTATCTTTACTAATAGAAACAGTTAATGTCAGGTTCAGCTTACTGGGGGGGTGGAACTAGTGTGTCATGTCCTCCCCTGGAGTCCGCCTCTGCGACTTCTCCTCCGATCACCAGGCGACGCCGTGTTCCCACTGTGGATGGTGATGGGAGAGGAGTCGGTGCCAGTGGCTCTGCTGGGTGCAGGCTCCGCTCATCCACTAGGCTGGGTTTCCCTGAGACCTGCAGTACCACTGGCTGACTGTAGGTGGCGTGTGTCTTCTAGCTGAAGTTTACCATCATTCAGCTGCAGCCAATGGGAAGCACCACACCCTTCTTATTCCCCCTCCTGTCTGCTGGCTACTGCCAGAGATAGTTCTGTACTCCTGGTTCATGTGCTGTTTGTACTTTGAGTCCTGTGCGCTGACCTTTGCTTGTTTTTTGACTACCCTCCTGCCTGTTGTTTTTGAACCTTGCTGCCAGTTCCAGATTTGACCTCTGCTTTGTCTCCTCACTACGCACTTGCCTGCCGATTCTGTTCCTGTTTTAGCATTTCCTTGTTTTTTACCCTGCCTGACCACCATGGACTACAGCCAACCACAGGTGGTGATCTCTGGGGCTCTGTGTAATTCCAAATCCCTGTATAGGGGTTAAAGGGTTGCAGAGTTCTTGGGGTCCTGCTTTGTGAGCGGCTTTTCTCTAGCCTCCCTTTACAGCCAGTCTGTGTCTGTGGCTCCAGGCAGGCGTGACATAGTGTTAAGCAGAGAGTGACTTCCTGGTTACAGATCAATCGCGATTGATCCTCTAGGAGGGCCATGGCAGCCATTCTCCTATACCTATACAGTGGTTGTAACTATTCACAACCTCCTATGGTGAGCAAATCCATGCTTTTGTCCTAATCCTGTTTATAGGATAACACCCTATTTGAGCCATATCTTTCCAGCACATCATCCTCTTCCTGGTTACAGTGAGAGCTCGAGCCAGTTCTGCAGAAGGGTTTGAGGGCTAAAGACACGGTATGGAGTAATAGCCGAACAGGGAACTATTAGGTAAAATTCTAACGGTCCGGAGCCTATTGCTCACCCGATGGGCCCAGATAAGTCTTCTGAATAGACAGCCATCAGGGCCCAGAAGTGAACAATGGTGAGAATAAAAATGGGGAATAGAGACACATGTGCCCGGCAGCTTGCGGAATAGTTCCACAATAGCGGGGATAGGCTGAGAGAGAGAGTACCTCTGAGAAAACGGCAGCAGAACCTTACAAGTAAGGCCATGCTTGTCATAGGGGAAAAGGAAAAATAATGTTCATGTTTGGTTTGCCAAGAGAACCTCCGGTGTCACATGTTTGTCTACTGCGTCTACGAAGGGGACCAGCTGCAGGGTGATGGTGGACACCAACCCAAAGAGAATAGTGTCACACATCCCACCCAAAGACTTACACATTCAAACTGACTCTCTCTGGCGAAGGAGTGCAGAGCACCCATGGCTCAGTGTCCGTTCCACCCTCCACCCATGCCGTATGCCAGAAATCATCAGGAGAGAAAAGACATTTGGAGTGATATGGGCTGGAGATCCTACTCATTCTTTGCAGCCACATAGGAGTTAGATAACTCTGGTGAATGTACATAGTAGTTACATGAGCTTGTTATTTATTGTAGGTGAGATTCCAAAGGGTCATAGTACAGCTCTTCTGTAAGTGAGGAGATCAGTTATTGCCATTTATCTTAGACCCGGAGAGGAGCAATGGCTGATTTAGCTCAAAAGCGATATGAATAGATCAAGCAGACAAGTCCCCTGGGACCCTGACAATGAATAATTATAAGTAGACGATAGGTAAAAACTGGTAATCTGGGATTCAGGAATTGTGTATTTAGGGCATGCCTAATTAGAAGATATCTTGACAACTAGATCTTAAGCTGGTGTCACACACAGCGACAACGACAACGACGTCGCTGCTACGTCACCATTTTCTGTGACGTTGCAGCGACGTCCCGTCGCTGTCGCTGTGTGTGACATCCAGCAACGACCTGGCCCCTGCTGTGAGGTCGCCGGTCGTTGCTGAATGTCCAGCTTCATTTTTTGGTCGTCACTCTCCCGCTGTGACACACACATCGCTGTGTGTGACAGCGAGAGAGCGACGAAATGAAGCGAGCAGGGAGCAGGAGCCGGCACTGGCAGCTGCGGTAAGCTGTAACCAGCGTAAACATCGGGTAACCAAGGGAAGACCTTTCCCTGGTTACCCGATATTTACCTTCGTTACCAGCCTCCGCTCTTGCTGCCAGCGCCGGCTCCTGCACTGTGACATGTGGCTGCAGTATGCATCGGGTAATTAACCCGATGTGTACTGTACCTAGGAGAGCAGGGAGCCAGCGCTAAGCAGTGCGCGCGGCTCCCTGCTCTCTGCACTGTGACATGTAGCTGCAGCACACATCGGGTTAATTAACCCGATGTGTACTGTACCTAGGAAAGCAAGGAGCCAGCGCTAAGCGCGGCTCCCTGCTCTCTGCACATGTAGCACAGCAACGTTATGATCGCTGCTTCGGCTGCTGTGTTTGACAGCTAAGCAGCGATCATAACAGCGACTTACAAGGTCGCTGTTACGTCACAGAAAATGGTGACGTAACAGCGACGTCGCTGTCGCTTAGTGTGAACCCAGCTTAAGTTATTTGTTATATTTTTAGTATTTGTTCAAAAGATTTGAGAATATTACTCTGCAATAAAAAATAACCCAATCACCTGGACTCCATGTTGTGTCCAAAAACACCTGTCTGGTAGCATGATAAGATCTGATGGACCGTTAGGCTACATGCGCACGCTGTGTTGTTTTGTTGCATTTTTGTCGTGTTTTTTGGTGCAGTTTTGTTGTCAGAACGTTCTCACTTTTGACTTCCTAGCAGTCTGAGAAGCCAGATTTGCTGTGCGCTTGTTGAAGTTTTTGTCAGTGCTTTTTTTGACAAATGTTTGTGATAAAAAAGATGCAGCATGTTCATTCTTTCTTGCATTTTTGTCAACATTTGTCACCATTGAAATCAATGAGGGCATCAAAAACACAAGGAAAAATGTGACGCGCCCACAGGGCCTTAGGGATACTCGTCACCAGGCCAGTGGTATTTGGGGTTGCTGTGAATGGCCTGACCCGGGTCCTTGACCCCGTAAAAGGTGCAAGGTGACAGGTATAGGTGCGGGTTTGCTTTGCAACATCACCTGTAGTATGTGGCCAATGATTAGCCACCGCTGCGAGATGTTGCTATCTTCTGGGGCGGATTGTCCTGGGAGGAGCAGACGTGATAACTTCCTTACAACATGTGATCCCAGAAACCTAACGAGCAGGCTAGAAGAGGTTAACGTTTGTTACCCTGTCTATGACTGAGCACACTGCTGTTTGACGCCTAAATCTGCCTTTGTAGATCAGAAATACCAGAGAAACCATTGGGTGGAGTGTCAGAATCTGCAATGTGAACAGCGTCTGATGCTGCCATGACAGTCGGCAAATTTTGTGTAAAACTCTGTTTGACAAGTACACAGCTGAATCACAAGAGATCCAATGGCGATAGCAAATAACCTGTGTGTAATGCCCTTAGGAAATGCAACAAAAATCCACAAAGTGTTGCCCACTCAGAGAAACTGCCTCCATTAGGTACTTGTACAGAATGGAAATTCATTGTCTAAAGTTGGGTCTAAACCCAAATCTACGCAGGGTTTGGATGAGAACAGGCCACTCCAAGGAATCAAAAGCTATGGCAACATGAAGCAAGGCCAAGGTTTGATCCTTCCCCTCCTCTGTGCCCATCTGAGATATTATCTCTGCTGCCCTCTTAATGTTGTCTGAGCTGCTCTTACCTGGAATAAAACTATATTGCTCCAGTTGGTAACACACGGTATCGCATAGGTCACACTGTTAATCAAGGTTTTTAAATAATTTCAGTTAAAAAATTTACATTTTACCAAATCATATACTACAACTAAACCAATGTCCAGGAAGTAGAAATCTATGACATACAACATCCAATATTCCAAAGTGCTTTATTTCATCGTTAAGTGCAGTTAAAAGTAGCTGGGAGAGAGCCGGATGCAGGCTCCCAATGGACAACGGCCGTTTCGCACCTCCTCGTGCTTCAACTGGTCCAATGCAGTAGTCGAAACCTCACCATCTAAACAGAGGTACACCTGGGTCTCATCCACCACTAATTAAATACAAGCTGAGTGCATAAATTACAACCCAAAAGGGCAGGCATTACAAAAACAGACCGTGTAACATTCAAAATAGGACAAGTCAAATTATAATAAATCAAAGAAGAAAGGATTCAATTAAATAATTATTAAATTCAATTAAAGTATAATTTGACTTGTTCTATTTTGAATGTTGCTATTTTGAATGTTACACGGTCTGTTTTTGTAATGCCTGCCCTTTTGGGTTGTAATTTATGCACTTAGCTTGTTTTCAATTAGCGTTGGATGAGACCCGGGTGTACCTCTATTTAGATGGTAAAGTTTTGACTACTGCAGTGGACCCGTTGAAGCACGAGGATGTGTGAAACAGCCGTCGTCCATAGGGAGCCTGCATCCGGCTCTCTACCTACTACTTTTAACTGCACTTAACGATGAAATAAAGCACTTTGGAATACTGGATGGTGTATGCTGTAGATTTCTACTTCCTGGACATTGGTTTGGATTTTCTCTTTCCTTGTCTACGTGCACCCATGGCCACCGTTTCCACAAGGAGGACTGAAGCTGACCTTTAAATCCGATAACAAGGTATTGCACGGTTTGGTGCATAAACCGCTTCTGCATAGTGTATATACTAAAAGTAAATTGAAGGACAACTCATATAACGGATACCTTAGATACATAAGAAATTGAGTTTTTATATTTCTATACAAGTGGCTAAAATGCTACTTGTTAGTGGTCTTCATGCTATGACCCTCCCGCTGATATGTAACTACAACCTAAATCATGCGGGAACTTGTTTTTGCTTGCACTGTTTGGCCATAAATGGAGACCACAATTATCAGCTTGTTTTCTGTGTCTTCTTCAGGGCTATTACCATGTTGAGCTCCGTGGAAAGGAAGCAGGCAATGATTTCCCATGTACTGTAACTTGAAACAAAATGGTAACCAGTGTAAGAGGATCTGACCACTATTCTCCGAGGTATCCCGTCCTCCTTCATAACCCATCCTTTTCCCTTTTTTGCCTTTTTACTCTTCCTTTACCTTTCTTCTTTTTTTTTTTTTTTTCCATTACACTATTTGTTGAAATTTCTCCAGATAAATTTATTTGATTTTGTTTAGGGCTCCAGTATTCTCATCACCTTGGACCTTAGGCCTACCTGAGCTTGCAAGTGTCCTCAATGGGGACAGGGAAGTAGTCATTGCTAAATATCTCAAACAGCCACTTATCTCCCCCAAAAACAAAAGGTTCAGATATTGAAATTCAACAGCCTAATCCTTTTATGTCCTCCCTCAATGTGCTTTGGAGCAGTCTAAAGTGTATTATGGAGCGATGAATCACTTTTTACTATTAAGCAATTCTGTAGACTTATATGTGTTTATGGATGCTGAAAGAACGCTGCCTACTGGGATGCTTAGTGACAACTATATCTTTTGGTAATTAAATATACAGTAGGGAAAATAAGTATTTAAAGGGACAGTATCGCTTTTTTTATTTTTGTATTAAAAATAGTGATTCTGAAATCAAGTATTTCTAATACAAAATGAAAATCGTAGCTTATTTACTTTTTCTGTTATTCTAATTTTACTGTATGCACTGGGGGCCATGTTGGATTTGCTGTGTGTGTAACGACAGTTACACACTCCTTTATGGCAGCCCCTGTGCATAGAGAATAGTGGTCGCTATCCGACCCTATGTTTAACGTTACAGTGGGTGTATGCTGTGACCTGGATGCACCCCCTGGGCTGTCCAGATCACAGCAGAGGGAGGAGTTCAGCCGCCATCATCGTGGAGCTCACAGCGTATGCTGTTTGCTCCACTTCACCCCTGTCAACCGCCGGGATGTGTGAGTACAGGCCGCCTCCCCTCCCCTGCCCCCGTTACCGATGACACCGCCTCCCTCCGCTCTCCCCAGCCCCTGCTACTGCTACCGCTAGTGCCGCCCCACGCCGTTCCCGTCTCCGCTGACACCCCATCCCTTCGCTCTCCTCAGCCGCCGCTAGTGCCGCCCCTCCCCCCGCCGTTACCGTCTCCGCTGACACCCCATCCCTTCGCTCTCCTCAGCCCCCGCTAGTGCCGCCCCTCCCCCCGCCGTTAGCGTCTCCGATGACACTTCCTCCCTCCGCTCTCCCCAGCCACCGCTCTGCTCGCCGCTGCTGTGTATGTGTGTGCCCTTGCCCCACTGCATGCGAGTACCGCTGCTGATGCTGTCTGCACGGCTGTGTATTATCCTCTCCTGTTTCATACTATCTGCTGAGCCGTGTATCTAATCCTCTCTTGGGTGATACACAGCTCAGCAGACCGCATCACCCAGGACAGGATTAGATACACGGCCGAGCACACAGCATCACCCAGGACAGGATTAGATACACAGCTCAGCAGACAGTATCACCCAGGACAGGATTAGATACACAGCTCATCAGACAGTATCTAATCCTGTCCTGGGTGATGCTGTGTGCACGGCCGTGTATCTAATCCTGTCCTGGGTGATGCTGTGTGCACGGCCGTGTATCTAATCCTGTCCTGGTTGATGCGGTCTGCACGGCCGTGTATCTAATCCTGTCCTGGGTGATGCTGTGTGCACGGCCGTGTATCCAATCCTGTCCTGGGTGATGCTGTGTGCACGGCCGTGTATCTAATCCTGTCCTGGGTGATGCGGTCTGCACGGCCGTGTATCTAATCCTGTCCTGGGTGATGCTGTGTGCACGGCCGTGTATCTAATCCTGTCCTGGGTGATGCTGTGTGCACGGCCGTGTATCTAATCCTGTCCTGGGTGATGCTGTGTGCACGGCCGTGTATCTAATCCTGTCCTGGTTGATGCGGTCTGCACGGCCGTGTATCTAATCCTGTCCTGGTTGATGCGGTCTGCACGGCCGTGTATCTAATCCTGTCCTCGGTGATGCTGTGTGCACGGCCGTGTATCTAATCCTGTTCTGGGTGATGCTGTGTGCACAGCCGTGTATCTAATCCTGTCCTGGGTGATACGGTCTGCACGGCCGTGTATCTAATCCTGTCCTGGGTGATGCGGTCTGCACGGCCATGTATCTAATCCTGTCCTGGTTGATGCGGTCTGCACGGCCGTGTATCTAATCCTGTCCTGGGTGATGCTGTGTGCACGGTCGTGTATCTAATCCTGTCCTGGGTGATGCTGTGTGCACGGCCGTGTATCTAATCCTGTCCTGGGTGATGCGGTCTGCACGGCCGTGTATCTAATCCTGTCCTGGGTGATGCTGTCTGCACGGCCGTGTATCTAATCCTGTCCTGGGTGATGCTGTGTGTACGGCCGTGTATCTAATCCTGTCCTGGGTGATGCTGTGTGCACGGCCGTGTATCTAATCCTGTCCTCGGTGATGCTGTGTGCACGGCCGTGTATCTAATCCTGTCCTGGGTGATGCTGTGTGCACAGCCGTGTATCTAATCCTGTCCTGGGTGATACGGTCTGCACGGCCGTGTATCTAATCCTGTCCTGGGTGATGCGGTCTGCACGGCCGTGTATCTAATCCTGTCCTGGTTGATGCGGTCTGCACGGCCGTGTATCTAATCCTGTCCTGGGTGATGCTGTGTGCACGGTCGTGTATCTAATCCTGTCCTGGGTGATGCTGTGTGCACGGCCGTGTATCTAATCCTGTCCTGGGTGATGCGGTCTGCACGGCCGTGTATCTAATCCTGTCCTGGGTGATGCTGTCTGCACGGCCGTGTATCTAATCCTGTCCTGGGTGATGCTGTGTGTACGGCCGTGTATCTAATCCTGTCCTGGGTGATGCTGTGTGCACGGCCGTGTATCTAATCCTGTCCTCGGTGATGCTGTGTGCACGGCCGTGTATCTAATCCTGTCCTGGGTGATGCTGTGTGCACAGCCGTGTATCTAATCCTGTCCTGGGTGATACGGTCTGCACGGCCGTGTATCTAATCCTGTCCTGGGTGATGCGGTCTGCACGGCCGTGTATCTAATCCTGTCCTGGTTGATGCGGTCTGCACGGCCGTGTATCTAATCCTGTCCTGGGTGATGCTGTCTGCACGGCCGTGTATCTAATCCTCTCCTGGGTGATGCTGTGTGTACGGCCGTGTATCTAATCCTGTCCTGGGTGATGCTGTGTGCACGGCCGTGTATCTAATCCTGTCCTGGGTGATGCTGTGTGCACGGCCGTGTATCTAATCCTGTCCTGGGTGATGCTGTGTGCACGGCCGTGTATCTAATCCTCTCCTGTGTGATACTGTCTGCAGAGCCGTGTATCTAATCCTGTCCTGTGTGATACTGTCTGCTGAGCCGTGTATCTAATCCTATCCTGTGTGATACTGTCTGTAGAGCCGTGTATCTAATCCTGTCCTGTGTGATACTCCTGCTGTCCTTGGTGACACTTTAGACATTTGTGGTCACCAACAAAATGGCTCTGCATTGTGTCCCTACGTGTCATTCTCTGTTATCCTTTGTAAACACTCAGATTGGGAGGGGGGAGGCGTGCCACCACACACAGGAGAGCAGACTCCGCCCACTTTACTGCAAGCTGTAACGTGAGCTTTTTCCTACAGTGGGATTTCTGTAGGATTTCAGAAGCTGCTCCCCCTAGTGTTTAACAGTGGAAACAGTGGAAAATATTAAACTTTTTAATTTTTTTTTACATTTTGCTCAATTAAAAAAAGAAAATAATATTTAAACAAAACATTAAAATAATATTACTTTACATTTTTTCAGGTATTTAATTTTTTTTTTTTCTGACGATACAGTCCCTTTAATACATTGACGATTTTGCTAATTTTCTCATCTGCAAAGAATGGAGGGATCTGTAATTTGTATCGCAGGTACACTTCATCTGTGACAGAATTCCCCCCCCCCAAAAATAAAAAAATCTCATTGTATGATTGTTAAATAATTAATTTGTATTTTGTTGCATAAAATAAGTATTTGATCACCTATCAACCAACAAGAATTCTGGTTCTCACAGAGCTGTTATTTTTCTTTAAGAAGCGACTACACTGTACTAATTACCTGTATTAATTGCACGTTTGAACTTTTTAGTTTTTGTATAAAAGACACCTGTCTACACAGTCACACTCCAACTTCTCCACGATGGCCAAGACCAGAGTACTATTTAGCGACACCACAAACAAAATTGTAGAGGAGATGTTACTCTGTGTAAGGTTATGGGCATTGATAGAGTTCAGGTTCCACTGTGAGGAGGCGATCACAGGAGGAAACTCCTGAATAGCGAAGCCTGGTGGATGTTCTCCTTGCGGACTAGAAGCCCGCTGGGTTAGAATATCAAGCAGGATTTACGGTTCCATTACAATGAAGTTCATAGGTTATATTCTTGAAAGGAGTCCTGTAGTCTGTTTTTGAGCATGATTTTTTGACGTCCTGGCCTTGGCTATCAGGCTGTCACAGGGTATTGTGCAATCTGCCCGTCTGTGCAATTTCCACCTCCTCCTTGGTTACGGGTCCCTAACCAAATGGTGTTGCCAAAGACCAGCTAATTGAAATGCTAAGAACACTCTGAACCACACCCACCAGACACACTAGTGGATGGCCTGAGTGGAATAGGGTTGCCCACTTGGGGGGTTGGTTAAGGGGAGGTCAGGAGTGTCACTAGTGGTTCAGTTGAAGTTGGAGGTGGAAGTGAGAGGAGGTCAGGAGCTAGGCTCCTTGAAGTACTAGGTAGCAGACGTTAGTCTGGGCCTGGTTGGAGCTGGACCCCCGGTCGCAGGGGATTGTGACAAGGGGCACGCCATTGTTGTGGAGGACAGCCGGCGGCCTTGTACCATCACCGGGCTGGGACCAGGGCACGACCGGGTAGGTGAACCCTAGGTCAGGGAGTAGCTTGAGGCAACCTGACAATTTACCCGACGAGAACGGAGCCTTCAAGATCCGCTCTCCACCCGCTCCAAAATCGGGGTACTAACGCAACGAGGGGGATAGGACTTTCCACACATACGGTCCAGAAAATCCCAAGCGTGGACCCTGAGAGCAAGCTCCCCCACTTAGCCATACTGGGGAGCGGGACCCGACTAGTTTCAAGCTACAGGGACCAACCAGAGAGAAACAAGGTGCCAAGGGAAAGGTCACAGATCAACAGGCAACACCAACGGCAATGGGACCCAGGCGTGCTCTCCCTCAGCAGCAGTGGTGTCCAGAACTTTGGTTTACTACAGTTGTCGGTGTCAGCGTTATTGGACTGAGTGAGTACACAAGTGACCCATAGCTACCCAACGGCATCTCCCTGTCATAATCACCGAGCCCCGGGGCATTCCCCCTACCCATGGAGGGGCTAAACACCTGGCTGCCCATTCCACCACCCCCAGGTACTCCCAGCCGCAGCGGTGGTATTCCACCTTACCACACACCACGGGTGGCGTCACAAACTATTCCATACAATACCCCCTGTAAATACCCCCTTTTTCTATTTGAGTGTCCGCGAGACCCCCGGGTCCGGACGCCCCTCGAGCCACCGCGGATCCAGATCCGAACAGCCGGCTGCTGACACAGGGGCGGTCCAATTGCAAATGTATTTTATGAAATATATTAAGTGTAAAGTATAGAATTGTTTATTTTTCCTTCCTCCTTTTCCTTCTTCCCCCTTCCCCACTTTATTCCACTCCCTTTGGATTGGTTAAGTTTTTACACATGATCAGGAGGATATGACATATAATGCCACAAACATGATTCTTACTTTAGAAACAATGAATAAGGATTGATATCTGAAATGCTTTTGTTTTTTTATTTGGCATATTTTTGCATGATGTTTTACTGTCTCTACATGGATTTTTAGACTTTTTCTAATAAACTTGGATTTTTATGAAATTGGTTGCTGGATATCTACTTTAAAATCATACTTTGCGGGTGCTTTTCTGCAAAGGGCAAGGAGGACTGCACCTTCTTGAAGGGAGGATGGATGGAATCATGTGTTGCAAGATTTTGGCCAACAACTTACCTAAGAGCATTGAATATGGGTCTTGACTGGGTCTTTCAGCATGACAATGACCAGAAAAGCACAGCCAGGGAAACTAAGGAGCTGCTCCATAAGAAGAATTTCAAGGTCCTGGAGTGGCCTAGCCAGTGTCCAGACCTGAACTCCATACACAATCTTTAGAGGGAGCTGAAACTCCAATGTTGCCCAGTGACAGCCCCGAAACCTGAAATATCTGGAGACGATCTGTATGGACGAGTCCCCAAAATCTCTGCTGCAGTGTGTGCAAACCTGGTCAAGACCTACAGGAAATGTCTGGCCTCTCTAATTGCAAACAAAGGTTTCTACCAAATATTAAGTTGTTTTTCTATTGTTTCAAATACTTATTTTATGCAATAAAATGCAAATTAATTATTTAAAAATCATACAATGTGATTTTCAGATTTATTTTTTTTTATTCTGTTGACTTTACCTACGATAAAAATTACAGATCTCCCCATTCTTTGTCTATGAGAAAACTTGCAAAATTGACAGTGCATCAAATACTTATTTTCCTCACTGTAGAACCTAGTAATGAATGAGCACTACCATGCTCGGGTGCTCATACGCATTAAGAGCAGTTGGATGCTCGGATGGGAACGAGTCAAGCATCTGAATATAATGCAAGTCAATGGGGGACTTCAGTATTTTCTGGGAAAAATGCTTGAGCTTCCAATTGACTTCCATTATACTTGGGTGCTCCAGTCGAGCCCATCTGAGCATCCAACTACTCTTAACGAGTATGAGCACCTGAGCTTGGATGTGCTCGCTCAACACTAATAGTACCATACAATTATTTCTCATTACATTTTATATCGATACTATAGCATACAACGACATTATTGGTGACTTCCAACATTTTGGGAAATTGCGCCCCTTTACACAGAGAGGTCCATACAGACTGGTTTGACAAGTTTAGTGTGGAGGAAGTTGAGTGGACTACCCAGATCCCAATCCTCAATCCTATTAGTCAGGCCACTAATATCAGTTACTTGGCGAGACCTCACAATGTTTTCTAAATTTACTTTTAAGTGGCAGAAATTCTAAATTTACTTTTAAATGACACACTCTCCAAAATCTTGTGTAAAAATATCCCAAGTGAATGGACAGCTCAAAGTTTTAAAAATTAGATCCCGAACAAGCATATCATATAGGGGAGTACATTAGAGAAGAGCTGATAGGGCAAGCATCAAATTCACCAGTACCTGTTTATTTTCCTTGGAAATTTGAGTCAGAGAAGTTACTTTCTTCAAACCCCAGAGCATAATACTTATACTCACCTCGCTGTTCCCTGTTGCTCCTCAGTGTCACCCATCCGATTCTCATCACATCTTCCGATCCATGCAACATGCACTAAAATCCAGCCGCATCTTACGAAAACCTGGGATTTCTAGCTCTGATGAGGCCCAGAAGGGTTCAACATAAGAGGGTCACAATGTGCACCTTGACCTTCTGTGTGCAAGCGCAGCACCATCCCATTCTGGCTCACTTTGAGAGGTCCAGGGATTTCAGTGCAAGTCACGGGGATAGGGAGATGCAACGTGAACTGGACGGTTGACGGTAAGGAGCAGAAGAACCGGAGAGGTGAGCAATAAGGTAACTGTAGAGATATTTTAATCTTATGATGACCCTTTATGGTTCAGGAAAATGGCAGCCAATGAACACCATTGTTTGGAATCCGCGCAAAAGCAAATTACAAAAATGTGACATTTTGGCATATCCGAACTTTTGTGAAATTGGAGTTACACTCAATTCCACTTAAATGTATTGCCTCATCTCTAGTCTACATACTTTTTGGCCATATGATGTACATTGATAGTCTTAGGGCGGCTTTGCACGTTGCAACATCGCATGTGCGATGTCGGTGGGGTCAAATCGAAAGTGACGCACATCCGGCGTCACTTTCAACATCGTTATGTGTAAATCCTAGATGATACAAATAACAAGCGCAAAAGCGTCGTTATCGTATCATCGGTGCAGGCTCCGACTTTTTCATAATTACGCTGCCGCGACAGGTACGATGCTGTTCCTCGTTCCTGTGGCAGCACACATCGCTGTGTGTGAAGCCGCAGGAGCGAGGAACATCTCCTTACCTGCCGCCGGCGGCTATACGGAAGGAAGGAGGTGGGCGGGATGTTTACATCCTGCTCATCTCCACCCCTCCGCCGCTATTGGCCGCCTGCCGTGTGACGTTGCTGTGACGCCGCACGGCCCACCCCCTTAGGAAGGAGGCGGGTCGCCGGCCAGAGCGACGGTCGCAGGGCAGGTGAGTGCATGTGAAGCTGGCGTAGCGATAATTTTCGCTACGCCAGCTATCACAAGATATCGTACCTGCGATGGGGGCGGGGACTATCGCGTGCGACATCGCAGCATCGGCTTGCAATGTCGCAACATGCAAAGCCCGCCTTACTTGTATTTTAAACATAGCAGTATCATTTGATTGTCCTTTATAATGTAAGTAATAAGGGGAAAAGGTGAGGGGGAAAAGAAACACAATCTGGACAAAATCATCTATCGGTCATGTTATTGATCATTTGATGCGGTTCTTGTAGTCTTAATCCCTTCCCCAATTAACTTCTTCAGATCTGTTTAAAAAAAATCAAAGAGCTGTCACAAGTCCCCCGGTGAATGAGACTAATTGCCACTGCCTACTGACAAAATGGCACTATGTGCAGGACTGCAGGACCCGTTCCTATGTCATTATTCATTAGATTGCTCAGTGCTGCCATTGGTTTCATATATTTTCTTACTATAATTAATGTCTTCTAAACTAAGCCAGGCTGCTAAGTAAAATTTCCATGTGCATGGTCCTGCTTTATATACTGACTTCTTAGAAACTTATGCATATGTTGTTTATTTAGAATCTTTAACGTAATGTGCCTTTTATTGACGTCTATTAATGGTCAATTTTATTTTCATGTCTATACAGTTTATAACGGTTTCCTAGAAATCGTTTAATCTCATTTACTGTATTGACACAGTATTTTTTCTGTATATATTGAATCTAAAACCTGATCTGTAAAACTAGTCCTATTTCTACTATTAATGTTAGTGAGTTGGGAAATTGTCATTTTTCAGCTTTACTATGTTACATCAATTTTAAAGGGGTTTGCGAGTCTAAATCCAAGTCTATGTATCCTCACATTGTGTGCACTGCGCATTGTGAGGATTCTCCATTGTCAGAGCCAGGAATGGCGGTCACGAGGCCGCGAGTATGCAATATGTATACGTAGCGCCCAGAGAAGGGGGTACTCAGTCCCGGGCGGTAACAAATGGGAATGTCACTCTGGTGGCCGTTGCCCGGTCCCGTGCTCTAGGCCCCTTTTGTTAATCGTGGGTACTTACAGGGGAGATGAGCGTTTTTGTCATGTGACGCCACCTGCGGGTTGCGGTTAAGGATAGGGAGCCACTGCTGCTCAATGTGGGTACTCCCAGGGCTGGTGGTAATGGCAGTTGTGATGGTAGGCCCTCCTTAGGTAGGGCTGTGCCTGGCAAATGTAGTGGGGCAATAATGGAGACCACACCAGGTTGTCTTTAACAGTCTCTAGTCACTGTGGACCCTGGGGTTGCTGGTTCAGGGCCTCTGAGGACCAGTGCCAATGTAGTGACCCAGGTTGTTCTGTCCCCGGCACTCCCTGTAGATTGAGTACCTGTAGCGTGGATCGTTTGGGGACCCCGACTGTCCCTTTTGGGGTACAGTCACCTTCTCCGTACAGTGGGCAGTGCGGACCCTGCGGGGATGGTAAGTGTCCGAACCCCGATCCTAGTTAACTGCTGATGCCCCCGGATTATTTGGTTCGGTGGAGTCCGTGAAGGTGTCCTCACCGGCAGGCATTTGCCAAACAGTCTAAAACTTGCGCTTGACCTAGGGCCCTGTGCCCTGTGCGTGCTCCGGTCCCATCGGGATCTCGGTACCCGTCCTGGCGACCTCTCTCCTGTGCCCCCGGGATCACCGTTACATGGACCCAGCTCAGGCACATCCGCACACTTCTCCTGTGTGCTCCCGACTCTAGACTCCTCTCTGACTGACTGACTGACCCCTCTCACCAGGCTGGCTATACCCAGGGACTCGTTCCCATGGTGACCATCCCCTTACGTGGTTAACCCTCTATGTCCAGTGTGGAGAGGAGAACTAGAATTTAGATTGTGTTTTGGTGCAAAAGGCACTGATACTCCAGGTCCCAGGGGGTAGGTCCTGCATCCCCAAGAGGATGCAATTCCCTGTAGTGCCCTGAGGGTCTCAGGGGCGCTACATATACTCCTGGTCAGAATCCGACTAGAGGTGACCAGCCTCGCTCAATGCTCTAGTTGGATTCTAGCCGGGTGTATATATATCCCATACTTGCTGTGACGTGACTGCCGTCCTTGGATCTAAAACCAGTGAATTCTCACAGTGCACAGTGTACACAATGTGAGGATTCACAAGTATTTAACCACATGGAGTGACATGTAGGGTGACTGCAGACTAAAGGCCACGTCACACTAAGCAACATCGCTAGCAACATCGCTGCTGAGGCACGACTTTTGTGACGTAGCAGCGATGTTGCTAGTGATGTTGCTGTGTGTGACATCCAGCAACAACCTGGCCCCTGCTGTGAGGTCACTGGTTGTTGCTGAATGTCCTGGACCATTTTTTAGTTGTTCCTCTCCCGCTGTGAAGCACAGATCGCTGTGTGTGACAGCAAGAGAGCAACAACTGAATGTGCAGGCAGCAGGAGCCGGCTTCTGCGGACGCTGGTAACCACGGTAAACATCGGGTAACCAAGAAGCCCTTACCTTGGTTACCCGATATTTACCTTTGTTACCAGCGTCCGCCGCTCTCTCGCTGTCAGTGCCGGTTCCCTGCTCTCTGCACACGTAGCCGGAGTACACATCGGGTAATTAACCCGATGTGTACTGTGGCTAGGAGTGCAGGGAACAGGGAGCCGGCACTGGCAGCGTGAGAGCGTCGGACGCTGGTAACGAAGGTAAATATCGGGTAACCAAGGGAAGGGCTTCTTGGTTACCCGATGTCTACCGTGGTTACCAGCGTCCGCAGAAGCCGTCTCCTGCTGCCTGCACACGTAGCAGAGTACACATCGGGTAATTAACCCGATGTGTACTGTGGCTAGGTGTGCAGGGAGCCAGCGCTAAGCGGTGTGCGCTGGTAACCAAGGTAAATATCGGGTTGGTTACCTGATATTTACCTTAGTTACCAAGCGCAGCATCGCTTCCACGCGTCGCTGCTGGCTGGGGACTGGTCACTGGTTGCTGGTGAGATCTGCCTGTGTGACAGCTCACCAGCAACCCGTGTAGCGACGCTCCAGCGATCCCTGCCAGGTCAGGTTGCTGGTGGGATCACTGGAGCGTCACTTAGTGTGATGGTACCTTTAGCCCAGACAACTCCTTTAAGCTATTCTCCTGCAGTGTTGGTACAGAAAGACAATTGCCTTTTTTTGCTTTTTCTTGGGGGGGTGGAGGGAGTTCTTCTGCAACTCCAAATGTATCAATTAAAATTAATCTTTGGATTAACAACTCAATTTCCTAGGGCTTTCAAAGAAAGTGTCCATGTTCCAACTCTTTTAAAGAATTAATCATAGTAACCATATCTCCTAATTTTCAAAGAAGAGAACAGGGATAGATTATGCAGAATGAAGGAAGAAAAAGAGGGAGAGACTAGACCACTCCCTTAACCATAGACCAGCTACATCCATTTGCCACTTCATTTTACACTTCCCTACTTAAAGAAAATATTAGAACGTGTTAGACAACACTTTAAAGGGCACCAACCACCAGGATTTTCCTATATAAACTAAAGGCAGTGCTATACTGGCACTATCATGCTGATTCTCTACATACCAGGAGTTGTGAGATTAGATGTATAGTTTTTTTAAATACAGGCAAGTAAAGTTATACAAATGTACAGCTTTTTAATTGGCAGCAGCTGCCGAATAGCTAATATGTGGGTCAGATTTTGCTATCTCTTCCAGCCCCTGTCTGTTTTCCTGGCCTCTGTAGATGTTAGACTGTATGGGCTACATCTCTAACACGCCCCTATCATGTGACAGAAATTACTCATACCTGGAAGGAGCCCATACAGTCTCAGTGCTCCTCTCTGCTCTCAGGCCATCCCCTCAGTGCTTCTCTCAGGCATCTGCTCAGTGTAGTGATGGGCAGTCCGGCTCTTTTTGGTGATCCGGTTCCCTTGGCTCCGTTCACCAAAAAGAGCCGACTTATTCGGATCGTTCCTGGCTCCCTATTAAATATGTGTTCACCCCAGGTGAACACATATTTAAGACTAGCTGTACTACCTGGCTTCACCCGGGTTAATAACTGTTGTTAACAAAATAGAATGTATTAACAAAAATGTATTCTGCACACAAAAACCACAGAACAAATAGATAGAAATGTAATTATTAAAAGGCAAAAACTAAGCTAATAGAAACATTTCACAACATATATTTCAACACCACAGATATTCCAAACAGATTTAACTAAATTGGCCAAGTAATGTGCTCCGTCTGCCTCTTTCCAGGTCTGTCTCTTTCCCCGTCTGCCTGTCTCTGTCCCTTTTTTTTTTGTCTGTCTCTATCTCTCTGTTTCTTTCCCCATCTATCTCTTTCTAGGTCTGTCTCTTTCCCAGGTCTGTCCCTTTCCCCGTCTGTCTCCGCGTCTCTTTGTCTGTCTTTTCCTGTCTGTCTCTTTCCCTATCTGCCTGTCTCTCTCTTTCCTTGTCTGTCTCTATTTCTCTCTCTTTCCTAGTCTGTCTCTATCAAGGTCTGTGTCTTTCCCCATCTATCTTTGTCTGTCTCTCTGGCTGTCTCCTCCTTCCCTGTCTGCATGTCTGTCTGTCTGTCTCTTTCCCCGTCTGTCTCTTTCCCCCGTCTGTCTCTTTCCCCCGTCTGTCTCTTTCCCCCGTCTGTCTCTTTCCCCCGTCTGTCTCTTTCCCCCGTCTGTCTCTTTCCCCCGTCTGTCTCTTTCCCCCGTCTGTCTCTTTCCCCCGTCTGTCTCTTTCCCCCGTCTGTCTCTTTCCCCCGTCTGTCTCTTTCCCCCGTCTGTCTCTTTCCCCCGTCTGTCTCTTTCCCCCGTCTGTCTCTTTCCCCCGTCTGTCTCTTTCCCCCGTCTGTCTCTTTCCCCCGTCTGTCTCTTTCCCCCGTCTGTCTCTTTCCCCCGTCTGTCTCTTTCCCCCGTCTGTCTCTTTCCCCCGTCTGTCTCTTTCCCCCTCTGTCTCTTTCCCCCTCTGTCTCTTTCCCCCTCTGTCTCTTTCCCCCTCTGTCTCTTTCCCCCTCTGTCTCTCTCTGTCTCTATCTATCTCCCCACCGACATCTTATTACCTTACATAAGCTTCTTATACTATGAATGTCTTTTGTTCCTATAGCAACTAATCACAGCTCCTACTAATAACCTGTAGTTCCTGGCTCCATTTACTTTAATGGAGCCATGTTTTTTGGAGAGTAACTGTAAAGCGCGGGGTGACATTTTCCTGTAAAAACATAGTCTACGATGTTCCCTGGGTCATATGAGGTACAGTATCTGTGCAAAATTTCATTATTGTAAAGGCGACGGTGCGGATACACTTTTCGTTTCACTTTTTCCCCATTATGTAGATAGGGGCAAAATTGATTGGTAAATTGGAATGCGCGGGGTTAAAATTTCACCTCACAACATAGCCTATGACGCTCTCGGGGTCCAGAAGTGTGAGTGTGCAAAATTTTGTGGCTGTAGCTGCGACGGTGCAGATGCCAATCCCGGACATACATACATACATACATACATACATATATACATACATACATATATACATACATACATACATACATACACACATTCAGCTTTATATATTAGATTATAGTAATGCCGATGAAACCCCGCCCACTGCTAAACCCTGCCCACTTTCAAGGGACCAATTAGATTGTTGAGTGGGCTGGGTTTAGCCACGGGTGGGTGCTGTTTCAGCGGCGAAAAGAGCCGTTTAGAGAATTTAGTGGCTCTCACTGGGGATCCGGCTCCTGTGAGTCATAGCAGGAAATCAGATCTTTGTGTTGGCTCGTTCGCGACCGACACATCACTACCTCAGTGCTTCTCTTTGCTTTCAGGATCTCTCCTGAGTGCGTCTTTCTGCTCTCAGGCCGTCTTCTCAGTGCTTCTCTTAGGCATCTCCTCAGTGCTTCTCTCTGCTCTCAGGACGTATCCTCAGTGCTTCTCTCTTCCCTCAGGCCATCTCTTCAGTGCTTCTTTCTGCCATCAGGCCATCTACTCATCGCTCCTCTCTTTCCTCAGGTCATCTTCTCAGCGCTCCTCTCTTCCCTCAGACAATCTCCTTGGCTCTGGTTACTGTGTTGGGGTTGTCTTCTTAGCGCTCCTCTCTGCCCTCATTTTATCTCTTCAGTGTTCCTCTTTGTTCTCAGTCCATCCTCTTGGCATTCCTTTCTGAACTTAGGTAGCTTCCTTACACCAAGGAACATCACAACTCTGAATATCCCAATGTTTTTGAACCAAGGGCAGAGAGGCACTACCAATCTTCTGTACACCATTTGTGTTACGAATAATGTAAATATGTTACTCGTCTTCAGCTTCTCTCTACTGCCGCTCAAGTGTTGTGAATGTGACGCCCCTGCGGTAACCAGGTTTCACAAAGCAAGGTAACAGCTTGGGTCCTAAATGACTGTGCCAGTCAGTACACACACACTAGCACACCAGGACATTTACACTCACAACCAGGGTGGGATACCCCCTTAGAGCCAGGTGACAGGGCTGGGCACTGTGAGCTAACAGGCAGTCAACTGGGAAGGGAAGGACCAGACCTGGGGGAGGAGAGAATGACCTAGTCTGTGGAAGACAGTGAGAGAGAAAGGAGTTGAAGAGAGGAGTGTGAAGTGAGTGGTAGTAAAAGGATAGGTGTCAAGACAGACCATGGACTCTTGAGACACAGTGAAAGTTACAGAGACTCTACATAGACCTGAGTAGAAAGAACAGCCACTCAAAGGAGAAAGTAGCTGGAGAGCGAGAGAGCAAGCTCCAAGGACAGAGAGATCCTGTGGGGTGGAAATCCAGGGCTCACAGTACTTTGCAAGCACGGGTTGCAGATCCCAGAACAGACCAGGACTTCAAGACATCTGTTAACTCAGCCAGTTGGTTTGGTTTCCGGGATTCATCTGCCACCACTAACGTCTGAGGCATCAGCAGCAAAGAGGGGACCAGGAGAAATTCCCTTAAATAGTCCAAGCTGCCTGCGGCAGGACCCAGACACAGACGGACCTCAAAGTGCTCCACACCAGGGAGGACCGACAAATACACCAGAGTGCATCGGTGGGAGAGTAGCACCAGGTTGGCTGGCACAGCTATAAAGGACATGGGCACACCTGGGATCCAGCACGTCTCCAGCGTGCGAACCCAGTAAGTAAAAACAACCAAACTGCACTCCCTGTCTGGACTGACTTATTGCTGCGTGCCTCTACATTAACCCTTCACCTACCTTTGAGGAAAAGCCCTGCTCGCGGAGGGCTCCACCATCCATGCTGCCCCATCCATCATCCCCAGTGGGAACCCACACCGGCGGCCTACCATCCCTGGCCGCAAACCGCGAGGGGCGTAGTCGGACTATATTTTTATTTAAAAACTGTTCTACGGTGCCCCCGGGTCCGGGACCCCTCTAGCCACGGACCGCCCGGATCCGAGCAGCTCGGCTTCCTCGAGGAGCGACATGTACATGCTGCAGCAGTGATGTCACGTGTGTAGCCCGTCACAATGGCAGACACAATCACTGGGCTCAACTGCTTGTGCCAATGTGGCGCCCCTGACCTGGTCAGGCACCACTGAGTACTGCACCCATGCTGGGGGCAGTACAATACAGGTAATCCAGAAGGCTGACCGAGGTGTGACTACCCAGGAACATAGTAATCAGGTCTCACACATTGTCCTTTGAAGGGACTCCTGAGATATTCCAGGAGGGGGCGTAGCCTCCATGTCCACTCAAGGGGTGTGGTAGAGAGCCTGGTTGCTAGGTTGTGTAGGCAAGAACAGGAGAGGAGGAAGCAGTGAGTCAGTTAGTGAGTGCAGCTCAGGGAGAGCAGTTGCATGCAGCAGACCCTGGAGTCTGTCACAATCTGACAGCGTACGCGCAGTGACTACCGACGGAGGAGATCGGTCACCTGGTAGTGCCACCCGAAATCCACTCAAGGCTAGAGAGAGCAAAGGGGTGGCAGAGTAAGGGGACTGCCAGGGAGGTACCAGGCCCGCAGGGGTAACAGGTCCCAGTGCAGAGATAGATTCACCTTTCTTCTGCCAAACCTGCCGGTGTGGGGCCCTTAAAGCCCACACCATACCACCACAGAGTCCGCAGCCACGTAGCAAACAGAGGGCCCATAGTTCACAGGAGGCAAGCAGCCGGAGTGGCCTGGTCCAGGCTACAAGCAATCAGGCCTAAACAAGGGGAGAACAGGCAGCAACAACTTCCCTGGGTGACCCCCGTAGGAACTTCAAGTCGGGGTCACCACAAACACAAAAGGGCTAAGCAAGGCGAGTTGGTAGTCGCCCTCATCAGCCAGCCAGAAGGATACCTGGTTCCAGCCTGGTTCATCCCAGCTACACCCGGGTTACTCACCCTGCCACCTAATGTGAGTAAAACCCCTGAAAGACATTCTGCTTGTGTCTGAGTCATTCTGCGCCTTGTGGTTCCACACACCTACACAGGGCCCTGGGGCTTGCCTCACTCTCGGGAGGCCACTACAACTGACTGCACCCACCATCAGCCCCAGGCACCTCTTAATCTGCAGTGGCGGTCACCCTGACCGCAATACCGAGAGTGGCGTCACGACAATCCTAAGAGAAGATTCCCTACCTGTGACCAGACTGTTGTGACGCCCTGGACTAGCCAGGTAGTCACAGACATAACATCACACACACCCCCTTCCCTGGATAGTCTACATCAGTCAAACAAAATCCTTGTTGCCTCCCTCCAGGGTCTGATGTCTACACCAGGTGGGGCGGAGCCAGGCGGTTGGCCCCACCCACCGAGGAGTTCACAGGCCTGGAGGCGGAAAAAAGCAGTGAGTTGTAGTTCAGTTTTGGAGTTGAGTTTGGAGTGGAGAAACTGCTAGTGTCTGGGTAGGAGCCCAGGCACTGTCAGCAAGGTTGGCAGACGATGGTGGCCGTCTGCAGGAGTTAGTGGACCTCTGCGGAACCGTAGGACCGGGGTCGGGCGGTGGCCTGCCAGTACCGAACTGGGGAGCGGAGTGAAGCTAAGCACAAAGGCAGGGCCATCGGACCCCGACTAGGCTGGGAGCCGCCGACAACTGTCAAATCCGAGAGTGACCGGAACCCCAGGGGTTTCCTAACACCCAAGACCCGACAGAAGGCAACAGTCCACACAGTGAGGATAAAAAGCCACCGCCATAGGCTAGAGATCCAAGGGCCAGCGCCTGCGGGCAAAACGGGCTCCTTCGGTACATATACGCCGGGGAGCGGACTACCGTTTCTGAAACCATCGGAGTCAACACATTCTACACAGGTACAGGGAAAGACAGCTACCATCAACCTGTCCGGGGTGAGCAAAGACACTGCAGCCGGCTGCGGGACCCATCCATCCAGCCATTTGGTTTACCAGAGACTCTGAATTTGTGCCTGAGTGAGTACCACAGTGCCATCCGGCACCGCGCCGCGGTGCCCCTGCACCCCAGCCATCCAGCCTCCCCGTTCCACCACCGGGCCCCGGGATCACCAACCCCTACCCACGGAGGGGGAATCAACATCCTAGCTGCTCCCTGCCATCGCTCCCGGGATCCCCGTCACCAGCAGCGGTGGTGCCCATCATCTCCACGACCCGTGGGTGGCGTCACGAACTATCTCCCAAAACAAACCACCCCCTTTTCACTCGTGGGCGAGGAGCGCTGCTCGGGTCCCCGGGTCCGGCCCACCGCTCAAGCCACCGAGCAGCAGCAGCCCCGGACCCGAGCGTAGCGAGCGCAGCCCCTCCGCCCGCGACACTGTTCCTCCACGTGGAGTCCCTGAAGGTAATGCACCGACACAACACCTGTGGGGCTTCACACCAACTAACCCGGCATCAGTGCTGAACTCGGTGATTAGCTGCAATGGTCACATGTGCTACAGACATGACCTAACCAAAGTTGCATTTATAACAAGGCACATGAGGTCATCAATGTTATAAAGATTTTAATCAACCCCCTTTTCCCAAGTTAAAGACAAATAAAAAAAAAAGATATATTTGATATTTTCATGTCCATAAGTTATCAAAATACAAAGTCCATTCAATTAATGCTGTAAAGATTTAAAAATAAAAAAATAAAAATGTGAGAGTTATGGTTTTCGGACACCCCACCTCCCAAATGAGTGCAATAAAAAGCAGTCAAAATGTTGTAAGTACTCTAGATTTGTATCAATAAAACCAACAGTTCAATACGCAAAAAACAAGCCCTCGAATAGCCTTATTGATGGAGGAATTAAAATTGAATGGGTCTCAGAAAATGGTTATATAAACTGAAAAATTATTCTTTCACAAAATTCGGATTTTCTTTACCTTTTTAAACAAAAAAGTCATTTTGGTACTGTTATAGTTGTATGAAGAATGATGTTATTCGGACATTTTTACAATTAACCCCTTTACGATCAAGGATTTACTAGTACGTCCTCAGTCGCCTCCCTCTGTTTACCGCGGTCTCCGGAGGGGAGTCCGTGGTATTTCCCGCAGATGTCTGCTGATCTGATCAGCAAACATGTGTGGCTAACTGGCGCAGGTGGATCACACTGTGTCAAACACTGACAGTGTGATTTAAACGTCTGCAGCGGGGATTGTGTTGTTCCCCGCTGCCATTGGTGGCCACATGACTCGATCACGAGAAGCCAATATGTTGTCATGTTAGCGCGGGGTCAGCTGATGACCACTGACGCTGCCATGACTCACTACCTGTTAGAGCAGACAGAGTGCCGGCACTCACAGGAGAGCAGCATTTCTGTTGATCAGAGCGATGCTGCTCTGCGTCCTTGCACTGTGAACCTGCTCTCACCTCTTCCTGCTTTCCACATGTGGTGCAGTCCCCGGCTCATCCCCCCGTGGATGCCCACATGAGTGTCAGCTCTGCTCCCGCCTAGGCTGCAGGACTTGCACATGTTTTGTCTGGTTCCTGCTCTCTAGACAAGGCAAGGGGTGCACGCGAACACTTCCTATTCCTTTTATAAGGAGGTGTGAGCACCTTGCTAAGGGGTCCCCAGCTTATCACTGGGAGGCACCGGCTTTTTAAGGCTCCTCCCCCTGATGGGGGTTTATCTGAGTGTATGTCCTGTCTGTGTTGCTGCCGAAGTGCTGGAGTCTGCTGCTGCTGAAGCCTGGTGTTCAGTCTGAGTCCAGTAACCTGTCTGTAGTCTAGTTAACTGTGGATCAGGCATATTCAGGTACCTGCGTATTCAGGGAACGGTGTATCCAGTTACCGGCTTGTTCTTAGACTCCAACCTCCAATGCTCTTACCCACTTGATTTGAGTAAAGAATATAATGAAAGTCAATGGGGAACTCAAGCATTTTTCCGGCCACCCTAGAGGTGGAGCATCCATTGGATGTGCCAATTCGGCGCTTTGACCGGCTCATCCTAATTGCCCTGGTGTGGTGGCAATTTGGATAATATTTAAGGGGGCTGAGTTCAGCTGTGAATTCTCAGCTGACCTCAAGCTCAGAGGTTAGTAATGTAGAGGGGTCTATTAGACACCCTCATTACTATCCTAGCAAGTGTAAAATTAAAAGAGCACACACATTCAGCAAAACAAATAGCTTGACTAAAGACTTCCCCACACTATCCACCATTCATCAATTTATTTATAAAAAACAAAAACCCATTAGCACATGAAGATCCAACATAATCCCTTTTGTAGTGGTCCCACAACGTCCCCCAACCTATGGAGTCTCGTTCTGAGACCAAGGCTCGATAGTTCATTCCTGGTCAGTGCCAGACATTAGTAACTCTGTGATGCTACCACACGTGAGAAATTCCAGGACTAGCGCTGGACGGGAGTAACCTGGAGTTAATTTCTGTCAGCACCAGACCAGGAGTTTCTCATAAGGAATGACATCAGTAACTCAGTGAATTCAATGTGCATAATAAGTTCTGGGTCTGGCATTGATCGGGAGTGACCTATGGAGTCAATGTCGGTCAGTTCCTGACCTGGAATTTTACATGCCTGGTGATGTTATTGAGTTACTGATGTCTGGTACTGTCCTGGAGTGACGTGACCTGTTGGCGAACAAGGCTCATTGGTTGGAGTATGGATTTGGGGGACATCGTGGGACCACTACACAATGCTTTACATTGAATCTTCATGTTTTTTTGTTTTTTTATACATTGGTGAACAAGGGATAGTGTGGGGGAGTCTTTATTCAAATAAACAATTTTTTCCTGTGTGTGTTTTTTAACTTTACACTGCAGTGTGAACTGACAGCAGGTGAGATAGTCGTAGGCACAGGCTGAAATGTGGACTGATAGCAGGTAAGATGGAGTCATAGCTACAGGCTGGAGTCTTGACTGATAGCAGGCGAGATGGCGTTGGATTCACAGGCTGGAGTTTGGGTTAGCAGCAGGCTAGATTAATTCGGAGCCACAGGCTGGAGTCTGGACTGACAACAGACGAGTCAGAGTCAAAGGTGGAACAGGTTCGGGTTCAGGTGCAGGTTCAGGCAGGACTGATTCAGGTTCAGATAGGATGAGTGGAACAGACAGGACAGGTTCAGGTTCACAAGGCGGGTTAGGAATCACAGACAGGTTCAGGGACACGTGAATGAATTCAAGTACCTAGACAGGTTCTGGTTCAGAAACAGCGACTTGACAATGTAGCTAGTAGAATGAAGACACACTAGGTACTAATGTTTCTCAGGCACCTCTCTACAGGGGAGGATGGCTTAAATACCTTGTCATTCATAGGGTGAGGACATTTCTGGAGTATTAGCGCTGCCCCTTTAATAAGTGGGGAGCACAAATGTGCCAATCATGCAACTAGGAGACCTGCATGATGTTGATAGTCTCTGGGAGCAGCGTTAGGAAGAACACGAGGTCAGCCGTGGAGGTGGGTACGTTGGCATCCCTGCTAGGAGGTAGAATTACAGTGACATACACATTAGCTCTATATATAGTATCAGTGTACAGTTAATCAAGTGATCACCAGCAACATTATACACAGGAGCTCTGGTTAAAGTGCCTGTGTAAAGGCAATAGTGATTACCAGTGACATTATATGCAGGAGCTATTTAGATAATGTATAGGTAATAGAGTACTCGTCAGTGACATTATACATAAGAGCTCTCTATATAGTGTATAGTATACAGGTAATAGAGTGATTTTATACACAGGAGCTCTGTATATGCTGTATAGGTAGTAGAGTGCTCATCTGTGACATTATACACAGGAGCTCTGTAATTAGTGTCAGTGTACAGGTAATAGAGTGATCACCTGTGACATAATACACCGTAGTTCTGTGTTAGCATATAGTGACCACCAGTCACGTTATACACAGGGGCTCTGTATATAGTGTCAGTGTATAGGTAATACAGTGATCATCGGTGACATTATACACAGGAGCTCTGTGTATAGCATATAGTGTACAGGTAATACAGGGACCTCCAGTGACGTTATACACACGAGCTCTATACAGTTAGGTCCAGAAATATTTGGACAGTGACACAATTTTCGCGAGTTGGGCTCTGCATGCCACCACATTGGATTTGAAATGAAACCTCTACAACAGAATTCAAGTGCAGATTGTAACATTTAATTTGAAGGTTTGAACAAAAATATCTGATAGAAATTGTAGGAATTGTACACATTTCTTTACAAACACTCCACATTTTAGGAGGTCAAAAGTAATTGGACAAATAAACCAAACCCAAACAAAATATTTTTATTTTCAATATTTTGTTGCGAATCCTTTGGAGGCAGTCACTGCCTTAAGTCTGGAACCCATGGACATCACCAAACGCTGGGTTTCCTCCTTCTTAATGCTTTGCCAGGCCTTTACAGCCGCAGCCTTCAGGTCTTGCTTGTTTGTGGGTCTTTCCGTCTTAAGTCTGGATTTGAGCAAGTGAAATGCATGCTCAATTGGGTTAAGATCTGGTGATTGACTTGGCCATTGCAGAATGTTCCACTTTTTTGCACTCATGAACTCCTGGGTAGCTTTGGCTGTATGCTTGGGGTCATTGTCCATCTGTACTACGAAGCGCCGTCCGATCAACTTTGCGGCATTTGGCTGAATCTGGGCTGAAAGTATATCCCGGTACACTTCAGAATTCATCCGGCTACTCTTGTCTGCTGTTATGTCATCAATAAACACAAGTGACCCAGTGCCATTGAAAGCCATGCATGCCCATGCCATCACGTTACCTCCACCATGTTTTACAGAGGATGTGGTGTGCCTTGGATCATGTGCCGTTCCCTTTCTTCTCCAAACTTTTTTCTTCCCATCATTCTGGTACAGGTTGATCTTTGTCTCATCTGTCCATAGAATACTTTTCCAGAACTGAGCTGGCTTCATGAGGTGTTTTTCAGCAAATTTAACTCTGGCCTGTCTATTTTTGGAATTGATGAATGGTTTGTATCTAGATGTGAACCCTTTGTATTTACTTTCATGGAGTCTTCTCTTTACTGTTGACTTAGAGACAGATACACCTACTTCACTGAGAGTGTTCTGGACTTCAGTTGATGTTGTGAACGGGTTCTTCTTCACCAAAGAAAGTATGCGGCGATCATCCACCACTGTTGTCATCCGTGGACACCCAGACCTTTTTGAGTTCCCAAGCTCACCAGTCAATTCCTTTTTTCTCAGAATGTACCCGACTATTGATTTTGCTACTCCAAGCATGTCTGCTATCTCTCTGATGGATTTTTTCTTTTTTTTCAGCCTCAGGATGTTCTGCTTCACCTCAATTGAGAGTTCCTTAGACCGCATGTTGTCTGGTCACAGCAACAGCTTCCAAATGCAAAACCACACACCTGTAATCAACCCCAGACCTTTTAACTACTTCATTATCACTTCTTTCTGGCAAGATTCAGGTTTGCATAAAATAACATATGACCATCTATAGCTGACTGTTTCTAGAACACATTCTCTATGTCTACGATTTCCACACTTCATCAGATGAAGAAAAAAATTACACAGTAGTGCTCTGCACAGTAAGAAAACATCCTTTTTTTTCTCCCATTGAAAACAGTATCCCCAAAAGTAAAATATATTACAGCAGTTATAATGACTCTTTAATTGACCCGAACAGTAATTACGTACCCTACTTGACACCATAAACTAACATTCAGTGTTCCTCAACCTGGTCCCCATACAGTAATTACGGTATGTCACCCATCCTGGCTCCTGCTTTTTATAACTTCCTCTGATATGGTTCTGGTGTCTTTCTGTAATAATCTCCTCCATCCTGGGCCCTTCATGTAATGTCCCCCATCCTAGCCTCTTTATGTAATCATTTCCCCCATCCTGGGCCCCTATGTCCTCCATCCTGGGCCCTTTTTGTAATAATGGTCCTTTTGGTGATCTTGTCCACCATCATGGGCCTTTTTCCTGTAATTTTTCTCCGTCCTGGGCCTTTTTAATAATTTCCCTTATCCTGGTCCCCATATGTCCCCCATTCTGGTTCTAATAGGTCCTCCCTCCTGGTGAACATACATATACCTCCATCCTGGTCCCCATATGTCCCCCATCCTGGTCCCATATGTCCCCCATCCTGGTTCCCATAGGTCCTCCATCCTTGTGCACATATATACCCCCATCCTGGTCCCCATATGTCTCCCATCCTGGTCCCCATATGTCTCCCATCCTGGTCCCCATATGTCTCCCATCCTGGTCCCCATATGTCTCCCATCCTGGTCCCCATATGTCTCCCATGCTGGTCCCCATATTTCCCCCATCGTGGGCCTAATATGTCCCCCCAAATTGCACTCTTTTGTATCAAAAATAAAAAAGGATTCTTCTTACGTGTCAATGGTCTCGTGAAGCCCTTTTTCTGCTCCATTTCCGGCGCAGAAGGGCTCGCACGTGGCAGGGACATCGTATGCCACCAACATCGACTGCCGGCCTCTGATAGGATAGAGGCTATTTTAACTCTTGTGGTGCTGTACGCTGGTGGTTTTTTGCACAGTACTATATTTCAACCGAATGTGCATCAGAGGGCGCCCATCCAGTTGAAACCAATGGGCTGGCACCAGTTTCCCTGAGCCGGATGAATCCCACCCGTGTCTGTCTGTCTATATCTATCTGTCTATCTATTCCTCTATCTATCATCTATCTATCTATCCATCTGTCTATCTATCTATCCCTCTATCTATCTATCCCTCTATCTATCTATCTATCTATCTATCTATCTATCCCTCTATCTATCTATCTATCTATCTATCTATCTATCTATCTATCTATCTATCCATCTGTCTATCTATCTATCCCTCTATCTATCTATCTATCATCTATCTATCCATCTGTCTATCTATCTATCCCTCTATCTATCTATCTATCTATCTATCTATCTATCTGTCTATCCCTCTATCTATCTATCTAGTACTTTGTATTGCAGAATGTCGTTCTTTCCCTCAGAAATTCCTGAGCTTGCTATTGACTAAGTAATGTTATGATCCAGTTCCTATTCCCGGAGGATCGCTGTGACCTGGTGTTTAAGGACACGTATTAGGATCTGTTTCAGCGTACTAATAAGATGTCAGTTGTCTCTCACATATTTGCCTTTTGCTGTAGGATGAGTTTGAATGTTAGTGCTGCTGACATTTATGTTCATTAACAATAAAGATTTATTAGTGTCCGCTGCATCCTGGAGTAGATGGCAGGCGCCCATTAGCAAACCTACCAGTGTGAGTCTTGTCCTGGCAAGTTGGAATGAGGAAAATCTTCTTTATTTTTTCTCAGTTGTTTTAAAGGGAACCTCTTGCAATCAGTGAATGTTATTTACCTGAACCCTGCCGAGTCTGCTTAGGGAGACTATAGGGAGACTATTTAGATTTATCTGCCTAGCAGACGCTTACTTCCAATCATCGGGGAGGTGCAGATTAAGGCTAGGTTCGCACACTGCGTCTTTTTGACGCTGCGTTTTTGTGCGTTTTTGGCCGCTAAAAATGCACAAAAACGCACCTGCGTCGAAAAAACGCATCAAAAAACGCACGCGTTTTTACCGCGATTTGGTGATTTTTGGCTGCGTTTTGCTGCGTTTTTGATCTTTGCGTTTTGCTGCGTTTTTCCAATGCATTGCATGGGGGGAAAACGCAGAAAAACGCAGGAAAGAACTGACATGTCCATTTTTTTTTTAACTCAAAAACGCAGGTAAAAAAACCAGATGTGTGCGGACAGCAAAAATGAAAACTCATAGACTTTGCTGGGGAAGCAAAGTCCTGCAGTTTTAAGGCCAAAAACGCACCCGAAAAACGCGCAAAAACGCCTCGAAAAACGCACTGTGCGCACATAGCCAAAAACTGCAGTGTCGTAAACATGATAAAAACGCATGTAAGGGTAAGTTCACACAGTGCGTTTTTCGCGGTGTTTTTGCGCGTTTTTGGCCTCAAAACTGCATAACTTTGCTTCCCCAACAAAGTCTGAGTTTTCATTTTTGCTGTCCGCACACAACTTTTTTTTTAAGCTGCGTTTTTGAGCTTAAAAAAAAAATGGACATGTCAATTCTTTCCTGCGTTTTTCTGCGTTTTCCCCCCATGCTATGCATTGGAGAAACACAGAAAAACACAGATCAAAAACGCAGTAAAAAAACCCAGCAAAAAACGCACCAAATCGCGGTAAAAACGCATGCGTTTTTGCCGCATTTTTTTGCCTCGGGTGCATTTTTGTGCGTTTTTAGCGGTCAAAAAACGCACAAAAAAGCAGCGTCAAAAAAATGCAGCGTGTGAACATAGCCCTAAAAAGCGCACTCAAAACACAATGAAAAAACACAAGTAACTTAATTTACTTAATAAGTGTAGACATTGTGCAACATCAAAAATTCACCAAAAGCGCAACGTGGGAATTTAGCCTCCAAGATCCTATCCAAACATATAGTAGGTATAATAATAATAATAATTAATAACATTAGCAAATACCTCCAATTAGAAATGCAGTATAGCTCTTCAGATTCACTATGTCACTTACCTCATATGCAGGGCATTACAGGACTTTAGGTATCCAATGGTTATGACAACTAGCAACTAAGGTTATGTGCCCACGCTACAGGATTTACCGCGGATTTACCGCGGATTTTGCCGCGGATTTACCGCGGATTTGCCGAAAATCTGCAGCAGCAGCACTTCCAAGCCATTTCAATGGCATTTTGGAAATGCTGTGCCCATGCTGCGGATTTTTCCGCGGCGGATTTGCCGCGGATTTTGATGCGGAAAAATCTGCAGCATGTCAATTGTTTGGTGCAGATTTGGTGCGGATTTTTGGCTTTGAATGGGAAAAAAAAAAAAAAAAAAATCCGCATCAAAATCCGCGGCAAATCCGCGGTAAATCCGCGGCAAATCCGCGGCAAATCCGCGGGTGCGGATTTGCCGCGAAAGTCGCGGATTTTCAGGCAAAAAAATCCGCAGGGACATTCTAGCGTGGGCACATAGCCTAACTATTTGTAACTACAGTGCCTACAAGTAGTATTCAACCCTCTGCAGATTTAGCAGGTTTACACATTCGGAATTAACTTGGCATTGTGACATTTGGACTGTAGATCAGCCTGGAAGTGTGAAATGCACTGCAGCAAAAAAGAATGTTATTTCTTTTTTTTTTTAAATTGTGAAAAGTTTATTCAGAGGGTCATTTATTATTCAACCCCTCAAACCACAAGAATTCTGTTTGGTTCCCCTAAAGTATTAAGAAGTATTTCAGGCACAAAGAACAATGAGCTTCACATGTTTGGATTAATTATCTCTTTTTCCAGCCTTTTCTGACTAATTAAGACACTCCTCAAACTTGTGAACAGCACTTATACTTGGTCAACATGGGAAAGACAAAGGAGCATTCCAAGGCCATCAGAGACAAGATCGTGGAGGGTCACAAGGCTGGCAAGGGGTACAAAACCCTTTCCAAGGAGTTGGGCCTACCTGTCTCCACTGTTGGGAGCATCATCCGGACGTGGAAGGCTTATGGAACTACTGTTAGCCTTCCACGGCCTGGACAGCCTTTGAAAGTTTCCTCCCGTGCCGAGACCAGGCTTGTCCGAAGAGTCAAGGCTAACCCAAGGACAACAAGGAAGGAGCTCCGGGAAGATCTCATGGCAGTGGGGACATTGGTTTCAGTCAATACCATAAGTAACGTACTCCACCGCAATGGTCTCCATTCCAGACGAGCCCATAAGGTACCTTTACTTTCAAAGCATCATGTCACGGCACGTCTACAGTTTGCTCATGATCACTTGGAGGACTCTGAGACAGACTGGTTCAAGGTTCTCTGGTCTGATGAGACCAAGATCGAGATCTTTGGTGCCAACCACACACGTGACGTTTGGACGTCTGGATGGCACTGCATACGACCCCAAGAATACCATCCCTACAGTCAAGCATGGTGGTGGCAGCATCATGCTGTGGGGCTGTTTCTCAGCCAAGGGGCCTGGCTATCTGGTCCGCATCCATGGGAAGATGGATAGCACGGCCTACCTGGAGATTTTGGCCAAGAACCTCCGCTCCTCCATCAAGGATCTTAAGATGGGTCGATATTTCATCTTCCAACAAGACAACGACCCAAAGCACACAGCCAAGAAAACCAAGGCCTGGTTCAAGAGGGAAAAAAGTGGTCTAGTCAGTCTCCTGACCTTAACCCAATTGAAAACTTGTGGAAGGAGCTCAAGATTAAAGTCCATATGAGACACCCAAAGAACCTAGATAACTTGGAGAAGATCTGCATGGAGGAGTGGGCCAAGATAACTCCAGAGACCTGTGCCGGCCTGATCAGGTCTTATAAAAGACGATTATTAGCTGTAATTGCAAACAAGGGTTATTCCACAAAATATTAAACCTAGGGGTTGAGTAATAATTGACCCACACTTTTATGTTGAAAATGTATTAAAATTTAACTGCGGAACATAACTTGTTGGTTTGTAAGATTTATAGATCTGTTAATAAATCCTGCTCTTGTTTGAAGTTTGCAGGCTCTAACTTATTTGTATCTTATCAAACCTGCTAAATCTGCAGGGGGTTGAATACTACTTGTAGGCACTGTATATGCGTGGTCATAACCATGGATACCTAAGGTCCTGCAATGCCCCGCACATGAGGTAAGTGACATAGTGAATCACAACAACTATACTACATTTCTAATTGTAGGTAATTGCTAATATTTTTTATTATTATTATTGTTGTTATTATTATTATGATTGGCTCTCGGAGATGGGAATATCCCTTTAGGCTATGTGCACACTCTGCGGATTTCCCGTGGATTTTGCCGCGGATTTGCCACAGAAAATATGTCTAACATTGCTGCAGTCATTCCCCAGCAAATCCTATGGGTTTTAAAAAAAAAATGCTGTGCGCACACTGCGTTGTTTTTTTTATACCCGCGGATTTTCCGCTGTAGAATTAATGAGCATGTCACTTCTCTTCCGCAGGTACCTGCGGTTTTTGTCATACATAATGGTAAAAATCTGCAGGGACCAACCTGCGGCAAATCCGCTGCAAATCTGCACCAAACCGCGGCAAAACAGCATGCGGATTTCGTTGCGGTTTTGGTGTGTTGTTTTACCGCAGGTGCGGGATTCTTTCAGAGGCTACGGATTTTTCTTAAGTCACTTTCTAGTGCGCACATGGCCTTAAGGCCATGTTCTCATGATCAGTTTTTCACTGTTCATATTTTCGTTGCGTAAAAAACTCAGCTGCTTCAGTTCCAGCATAGTGAATGGGATTTATAGAATGACCCACGGTGCCAGTTTCTAATCCGCAACATGACAATCTCTCTTGCGGGTGTGCAGAGCTTTATATGCAGATTTTCCTCATAGATTTGCATGCAATAGATGCTGAAAATCCACAGGTAAAAAAACATACGTTTTTAGTGGGTTTCCAAAGCGGAATAGCATAAAAAAATAATGTAATTTGCACCTAATTATATGAATAGAGTTTTGGCAAAGCCAAATATGCGGAAGTATCAAACACAAAGCCGCTTTATTTAAAATATGCTAAATAAAAACAGACTAAAAGTGCAGCGTTAAAAACATGATAAAAATGTAAAACAAAATGCACTCACAAACGTGATAAAAAAAGAGCAAATTATTATTTAATTATATTTATTTATTATAATTTACATAATAGGTGCAGAAATTTTGTAACATGCAAAACTTATAGTGGGAACTTAAGGCCGTTTTACACGCAGCGACATTGCTAGCGATCGTACCTCCCGTCGTTTGTGCGTCACAGGCAAATCGCTGCCCATGGCGAACAATATCGCTAGGACGCGTCAAACGAACTTACCTTTCTAGCGACGTCGCTGTAGGCGGCGAACAACCACTTTTCTAAGGGGGAGGTTTGTGTGGTGTCACAGCGACGTCACACGACAGGTGTCCAATAGAAGCGGAGGGGCGGAGAGCAGCCGCATTAACGTCATGCCCACCTCGTTGCCGGAAGACGCAGGAATGCTGTTGTTGGTCATTCCCGGGGTGTCACACAGCGATTTGTGCTGCCTCAGGAACGACGAACAACCTGCGTCCAAAATGAGCAACGATATTTGGGAAAGGAATGACGTGTCAACAATCAACAATTTTTGCCGTTTTTCGGATCATTAGCGGTCGCTCGTAGGTGTCACACGCAACGACGTCGCTAACGACGTTGGATGTGCGTCACAAAATCCGTGACCCCAACGATATCTCGTTAGCGATGTCGTTGCGTGTAAAGCGGCCTTTAGGAAGAAAAAAAACCTCACTTGGAGCTAAACCATCTGTGATCATAGTGACTATACTCCTATATTTCATATGGGTGGCGTTAAATCTGGATAAATATGCTGAGCGAGAAAACGTCTGCCCGCCACTGTCAGGGTAAAGATGAATACTGGGCCGGATTTATCACCCCGGATGATGAATATGAAAGGAACGTTCCCTTACTCGTTCCCTCCCTATACCTGCTATTAACATGTTCCCACAGCTAGATCAGCAGCAGATGCGGTGGATTTCTGAGGATCGTGAGCTTCTGATAGAAGACACTGCTGAAGCAGCACATCCGCGTTTGGAAGGAAATCATTGATCTGTTTTAGGAATGCTTCGTCCCTCTGCCCTCTGCTTGAGGCCTGTGGGATATACCTGGATCCAGTTTTGCTGTGCTGGCGAGTAAATATCCAGTTGTTGCAGATTTGTTTATTCCATTAATAATGATTTTTTTTTTAATTAACCCCTTCTGTGAGAAAAGCAATTTGTAAAATACAGTATTTGATGTTTTTTAGCCTTTATCATGGTTTCTATGGTTTTCTCATTTTATATTGCTATAAAATTGAACAAAAACAAAGTTACATTAAAAGGAAATCTTCTGCCACAGATACACTTAGAAACAAGCTCAGCTGTCAGAATTTGTATATAAAGGGTCCTTTTTATTGTGCATTAAAAGATGTGAATTTTATTTATTTTTTTAAATTTAAGAATTATCAGTGTCTGAAATTACAGACCTCTAAATCTGATTCTCCAGGTTCTACAAATACCAAAATTTCATAATTTTTTTTTTTTAAGTGGTGGTGACAAAAATAAAAAAAAATTAGGTTACACTTAAGGCTGTTTTACACGGTACGACCGATTGTGCAATTTCACAATCGATCTTACCCGCCCCCGTCCTTTTTGCGTCACGGGCAAATCGCTGCCCGTGTCGCACAAAGTCGGTAACCCCCCGTCGCACATACTTACCTCTCGTGCGACCTCGCTGTGGGCGGCGAACGTCCACTTCCTGGAGTGGGAGGGACGTTCGGCGTCACAGCAACGTCATACGGCCGCCGGCCAATGGAAGCGGAGGGGCGGAGATGAGCGAGACGTAAACATCCCGCCCACCTCCTTCCTTCACATAGCTGGCGGCGGCCGCGTGACACAGGTGAACTGCTGTTCATCGTTCCCGGTGTGTCACACGGAGCGGCGTGTGCTACCCCGGGAACGATGAACTATTAAATTAAACGATATTATGAAACCTAACGAGCAGTACACGACTCACGATTTGTGAGCGATACTGCGTCGCTAGGAGGTGTCACACAGGCCGGCATCGCTAGCGATGCCGGATGTGCGTCACAAAAACCGTGACCCCGACGATCTATCGCATGAAAGATTGTCTGGTGTAAAGCAGCCTTTAGGCTCAGTTCACATGAGTGTATGCAAAATCATTTGTTTTAAGTCCACAAAAAAATGATGATTTTTCAACTGCATGCCATCAGTGGATGTTTTTTAAAGGGAACTTGTTGCCAGGTTTTTCCCTTAGGGTGCGTGTGTGGCGCCCCTGAGGCTTCAGCTGCCACAGAGGTACTACATCTCAGCCAGAGGTGCGGTGTCCCATCCTGGGTACGGAAGAGGTCATTCACCAGTATGCACACAAAAACACACAACACTCTTAGCAGCTCACCACCGGGTCAGGGTTGGGGTTTGGTGCCATTAATGCTATGTATAGCCACCACTAGCATCTTCCTCCCCCTAATCCAACACCTGGGGGGTGAAGTCTAGTTAGTGGGAGCAGCCTGTGGCAGAAAGTGAGAGAGTCAAGAAGGAGCAGTGGAGGAGCGAAGACCTGTGGTCTGGAGCTGGTGCATCTCAGTCCAGGCATAAAAGAGAAAGGGTCCTAGAACCCACAGGATGTGCGCCATACTCCCGTGGCCTCGTTGCACATACAGCATTGGAGTGGAAGGACTTGTCTGCAGAACGAGAACTGGTCCCTAGACTAGAAGAGAAGAACCAACGTGCTCCGCTAGTAAAACCAGAGGCTGAGTACATATCTAATACCAAAGCCAAATCCGCACACGAATCCGCTGGAAGGTGACCACATAAGGCCAAGGGATAAAGCTTCAAGCCACCCAACAGGGCCAGCGGACATCGGCTAAGGGCACTGTGTGCGTAGGCACGGGACAGGTGGGAGAGAAGTCAGTTCAGGAAGACAACCAGGGAAGGAACATAACAAAGGTGCATCAGACTTGACCTCCAAACTACCCGGGATCGACTGGAGCCCATCACAGTGGAACCCAGCATTCCAAAGGTGGTCACTGACTAGTCGTGTTACCTTGGAACCTGCTACAGTGAGTAAAAACCTTGAAACTGCATCCCTGTGTCGTTCCGTTATTCGCCTGCGCCTCCGGCCCTGCACCCCCGCCATCACCAACTACTACTCCCATCGCCCCTGGGGCCCAGCTCTACCTGTGGAGAGCTATACCAACCAAGCTACGTCACCATCTGCCCCAGAGGTCCCCATCCGCAGAAGCGGCACCTAACTTGCCGCATACCAAAGGTGGCATTACGAACTATTATTACCCCACTATTATCTCCCTTTTAACTGACACCGCCGGGGTCACAGAACCGGACCTTGTCTCCACCGCAGCGTCCCACAAACGGAACCGAGTAGCCCCATGGCCCCGGTGTGGACGTATCACGTGCCCACGATCAGTGTTTGTAACGTTGTGGATGTAGCGTGTTTTCGCTGCATCCAAAACGCTGCGTTGTACAGTACAAGCATAGTGGACGGGATGTCTAGAAATCCGATGCCCACTGTGCTTGTTTTTTCCATATCAAACACTGACCTGCAGTGCGGCTTTCCAGACCGCAGCATGTCAATTGTTTGCTGCGGATTCGCATGCGTCCTGCGTAGGGAGAACACAAGTGAAAGACCGCAGCCCACCGAACCCTGATCATGGGTGCAAGCAACTGTGGTCTTCACTGGACAATTGTTCGATCTAACCAGCTCAAAGGCACTTTAGAAACTAAACTGAATAAATAAAAGGTCGGTTGTACACTGAAGTAAAATCACCATCCCTAAAATAGAAATTACATGCACCCTGTGTGTAACATATAAATTTTGAAGAACAACATTAGCTTTCTTTTGAGATATTAAGCGTGTTTTTATTATTTACCGTTCTGGAGTTATGGCTCCATGTGTCAGCTTTTTGGCCAAAAATTTGGATTTTTTTCAAACTTTGAGCGACGAGCGGCACGGGTTAACGTCGTTTGATCGAGCTCAAATTTTGGCTATCTCAATATCTGGAAAGGGGAATCGTTTTGTGGGGTCCAGACGGACAAAATTCCGACATCGATTTTTTGCGGTCACCCTAGTGGGCACATACCCTTATAAGCTGTGGCCACCACCAGTGAGCTCTTATATACAGTATTCTGGAATGCTATATATAAGAGCCCAGGCCGCTCTGTAGAACATAAAAAAGACCTTTTCAATACTCACCTAGGGGGCAGTTGAGTTGAATAGACAACGCTGCTCTCGGATTCAGTGCCTCCTCCATTTTATGCAGTCACCGACCTCCTTCCCAGCCCCGTGTGGAGGACATGTCCTACATCATCACACACAGCTGCCTCTATTGCACTCCTGCACATGTGCATTTTGATCTGCCCTGCTGAGTGCAGATCATAGTATTGTAGTGCACATGCATGGGTGATCTTTGACCTTTCATTGCACCTGCGCATTACAGTACTTTGCTCTGCCCTCAGCAGGGCAGATAAAAGTGCACACAAGTAGGAGCGCAATGGCGGCCTCTGTGGGCATGACATAGGATGCGTCATGCTCACAGGGCTGGGAAGGACCACGACTGCACAAGATGGAGAAGGCACCGGACCCCAGAGCAGCGTTGCACTTTGGACTGGACCGCCCCCTAAGTGAGTATAATAAAGGTCTTTATGTTCTTCAGAGTAGCCTGGTTTTTGGTCTTTTATCTCTTCCTGCCGAAATCTGATGCAGACATTTCAGTACCAAATTTGCATCTCCTGCCAGAAAACTGCACCGAAACGTCATCAAAACCGTTTGTGCGTTTTTCGCCAAGAGATTCAGAGATGGTGCTGGAATTTATACACCAAATTCCTGCATAAAATCTGCATCTCCTGGCAAAAAATTGCATCAATACCGAGCTTTCATGCTTTTTTTTTTGCCAGAAGATGCAGATTTCATGAAGGAATTTGGTGTATAAATTCAGCACCAAATCTGCGTGCCTTGATGAAAAAAACGTAGTTTTATGCCAGGAGATGCAGGTTTGATTGAACTCAGTTCACCTGAGGTGAGGTCACTGAGTTCAATGAGGTCACCTGAGGTGAGATTACCTGCAGTCACAGGTGGAGTACCATGGGAATCTCCAGTTGTGACGGAACATAAACTCAGTATCTGCTTGAAACCGCAGCTTGCGGGCATATTCTATGCCCACATGCTGTGATTCAGGATGTAGCAGAGGCGGGATCATCGTGGGACCTCATGTGGATTACGTTGGAACTGGGTGTTTTGGGGGTTAATTAAGGGGTGATAGAGGGTGGGTTTTTTATATTTTATTTCAAATAAAGGATTTTTTCAGTGTTTTGTTTTATTTCTTTTCATTTGTTTTTTTACTAAAGTGCCAGGATTTTCTCATCTAATGGATGTGTGAATCCCCGCTCACCTGCAGGTCGCCTCAGGGTCTTTACATGCTAGGAATCTCCGGCAACAGGTATGTCAGGTTAAGTTCAATAGGAATCGTGACGCCACTCTCTGTAATTGCGGTCAGGGTGAGGGGTGACCGCCACTGCAGTTTAGAGAGCGTCTGGGGCTGATGGAAATGCAGTCTGATGTTGTGGCCTTCCGAGAGCGAGGCTGGGCCCAGGGGATCAGGTGTAAGTGTGTAGTACCACAGGTCACAGAAGAACTCATACACAGGCAGCAATGTCTTTCAGGGTTTTTACTCACTTTTTGCTGGTAGAGTGAGACAACCCAAGTGATGCTATGATGAACCAGGTGGAACCGGGAATCCCTCAGGCTGATATAGGGGTGACTGCTGACTCACCTTCCTAGCACTACTTTTGTTTTGGATAACCCCTAACTTGAAGTATTGCGGGATTCACCCAGGGACGTTGCGACTGCCTTTCTCCCCTTTCTGACCCGTTTGCTGACAGTGTGGACCAAGGATAAGATGGCTCCAGGCTCGATCCTCCTTATGGGCCCCCTCGTTGCTGTTGCTGCGGGTTCTGTGATGGTTGGTGTGGGACTTGTTGTCCACCCCATCGGCAGGTTTAGTAGGTAGTTAATCTGGAGCCTACTTCAGGAACCTGTTTCCCCTGCATGCCTAGTCCTCCAGAAGTCTCCGTACACGACCAGCTGGTTCCCTTCAGTGTCATCCAGACTAGCTGATTTTCCCCAGCGTCTTTCCATCCACTTGTGGTGACTGAACTCCCCCGCCAGCAGCCACTACAGGTGCAGGGTCTGACTAGTGTCCTGCTCTTCAGTTCTACACCTCAGACTCGGCTGCTCCATTCCTGCTCCTCTGACTGCCACTGCACACTCTCTAGCTTCCAGTCCCACTACCCTCCACTAGCTGAGATGCGAGGGTTACGCCCCCTCCCTGGGTCTACCCAGGGGTCCCCTCCAAGCTGTGTGTGTCCTGGTTACTTCGTGTCTGTGTGTACACACCCTACTCAGCCTTTAGGATTACCTGTTTGTACTGACCCAGCATGGGTGCAGTACTCAGTGGTGCCTGACCAGGTCAGGGGCGCCACATTCCCCCTTAGTTATCAACAGCACGTCATCAGGCTGTAAAGACAAGAAAGTTTTAAAGTGCAAACTTTTCACATAAAAACATTATAAAACATTATAAAACACTCCAGGTACCATTTTTCACCACCCTCCAACCACAAGTCCATTACCCAACCAAAACCCTCTCATCTTCTTTTCCTTGGGATGGTGGTAAAAGGTAGGCCCCATAAACAGGCGTACTCGCTTCCGCGTGATGGAGAGCCAGGCCCCATAAACAGGCGTGCTCCTTGTCGTAGGCGAGCCAGGCCCCATAAACAGGCGTGCTCCTTGTCGTAGGCGAGCCAGGCCCCATAAACAGGCGTGCTCCTTGTCGTAGGCGAGCCAGGCCCCATAAACAGGCGTGCTCTTAGCTTTTGGACAGCAAGCACCATTACAGGCGTGCTTCCTTGTGATGCAGAGCCAGGCCCCGTAAACAGGCATGCTCTGGGTTGGTACCGCTGGGGTAACTACATACAGTGCGAGAGTTTGTGGCTATAGCCAGTTCATAGCCTTATGGTCCGTAGTTAGAGTGCACAAAACCAGGTGCTTAAAACAGGTAGTACATAAAGATTTTCACGAGTTCTTTTGGGCACATCTTGAACTTTAATGTTGCTGTAACTTCAAAACTGGTAGAACTTCTCTTTACTTTTCTTCACAATCAAACAGAACTGTGTCTCTCTGAACCAGGGTTTGGCGCTTTGATGCACTGAAACCTGGACGTTGGTTCTGGAGCAATTTGGGCTTGCTGTGGTCGCTGTGCTTGCTGAGCTTGCTGTGGTTGCTGAGCTTGCTGTCCTTGCTGAGCTGGCTGTGGTTGCTGAGCTTGCTGTTGTTGCTGAGCTGGCTGTGGTGATGACCTTAGGGACTGAGTGGAAGTTGCAAAGCTGTAGTTGGAGCTCTTCGGGCGTGGTACCACGTCTAGGGCAAACCAGCCCCTTTGACCCTTGTGCCTGGTGAATTTCACTATGTCTCCCATAAACAGATCGCGGCCAGGGTGTCCTCTGGGCAGGTGGGACTGGACATCCCTTCTGGACACAAAGATGCCCTCCTTGACACCAGCCTCCACAATAAAGCCATAGCCAGTAACTAGGTTGAATTCTTCAACCACTCCGCGGTGGATAGGACTTCGGGTTTGGAACGCGGTCTGCCGCAGGGACGTCTTTTCTTCTAAATCCCTGGCCTCCACTTTTTCTTTTTCTGGAGAAGGCTGTACAGGGGGTTGCCGTGCCCTCACGTGGCTCTGTCCTCTGCGGGCTGGTCTTCTCATTACCGCCACGTCGCTGTCTGCTGGCTCCCAGGTCACATGCATACTCTGCATAAAGATGGTCAGCTCTTCTTCAGCAGGAGGTGTCGTAACCTCTTACCATCGGGAGGGCAACAGCGCGACCTCAGGGCGTCCCTTACTTGCAAAGGGTGCTGCGTCCTCCTGCATCCATTTGGGGATCGTTACTTCAGCCTCCAGGCCTCTCCACCTCCCCCTTAGTGGTGCTGTGCACTCCTCCGGTTGCTCCGGCAGCAGCGCTGGGGATGGGCTTTCATCAGAGGGCCAGGGTGGTGGGCCGCTCTCCTGCATGAAGAGTGCTGGGACCGCTCCGGGTCCAGATGACTGCCTGGGGACTAGGTACGTTTCCACCAGGTGCGCCGAGAACCGTGTCTTTAAATCCTCTCTAGGTCGTGCCATTTCTTCGGCCACTTCTGGCGGGAATGTAGAGACTGCATCCCCAGTCAGCAACTGGGGCGCTGCAACCGCTTCTGGTCTGGGGGTAGAAATAGAAGGCGTTGCGGCCTGGTCTGGTCTGGCCGGACGCGGTGTTGCTGCAGCCTGGTCTGGTCTGGTCGGACGGAACGCTGCTGCGGCCTGGTCTGGTCTGGTTGGACGGGACGCTGCTGCGGTCTGGTCTGGCCGGATGGGGCGTTGTTGTGGCCTGGTCTGGTCTGGCCGGACGTGGCGTGGCTGCACCAGATGTCACAGCAGGGGTCACAGTGGGAACCGCAGCAGGGGTCGCCTCTGATAGCAGCGCTGGCGGGATCGGCACACCAGATCGGGCAGGGGCAGCGTGGGACTCGCCCAAAGGCATCTGTAAGGGGGTCTGAGTGGTCACTTCTCGGCACGGCACTTGTCGCGCGGTCCACCTCTCGTAGGCCCGAACCGCCGCAGCCGTCTCCCGTAGCTCCGAGCGACACTCCATCACTTGCTGCATGATCCTTGCTTGCACCCGGTAGCAGAACTGGGCGAGTTCCCAGTCCCACCAAGCGGCAGTGCCTGGTTCTGGCTCGCTGCGTGCAGATGCCATCCTCACTCCTTCGCTGCTCACCAGGTTTTGGTCATGCTGCAGCCTAAGTTTTGTTTTCTGCACTTGACTACAACATTCTCGGCATTCAGGGCCAGATCCGCCCTCATCTTCTCTGTGCACTCCGCCTGAGCGCTTCAGGAGTTCTCCTTTGATCGCCACACCTCTTCGTGGGCGGTTACTTCTTTTTGCGCGGGCTGCTGTTGTTTCTTGGCACGCTTTCTTCGGTGGCAATATGGCGGTGCTTCAATTTTTTTCAATCGGACCGCTAGGGCGCACGGTCACCTTTCTTAACAGTTCTAGTCCTTATCCTGTTCGTGACGCCAGATGTGAAGCCCCGCTCACCTGCAGGTCGCCTCAGGGTCTTCACGTGCCGGGAATCTTCCGGCAACAGGTATGTCAGGTTAAGTTCAATAGGAATCGTAACGCCACTCTCGGTAATTGCGGTCAGGGGGTGACCGCCACTGCAGTTTAGAGAGCGTCTGGGGCTGATGGTAATGCAGTCTGATGTTGTGGCCTTCCGAGAGCGAGGCTGGTCCCAGGGGCTCAGGTGTAAGTGTGTAGTACCACAGGTCGCAGAAGAATTCACACACAGGCAGCAATGTCTTTTAGGGTTTTTACTCACTTTTTGCTGGTAGAGTGAGACAACCCGGGTGATGCTATGATGAACCAGGTGGAACCGGGAATCCCTCAGGCTGATATAGGGGTGATTACTGACTCGCCTTCCTAACACTTCTTTTGTTTCGGATAACACCTAACTTGAAGTATTGCGGGATTCACCCATGGAAGTCGCGACTGCCTTTATCCCCTTTCTGACCTGTTTGCTGACAGCGTGGACCAAGGATAAGATGGCTCCAGGCTCAATCCTCCTTATGGGCCCCCTCGTTGCTGTTGATGCTGCGGGTTCTGTGATGGTTGGTGTGGGACTTGTTGTCCACCCCACCGGCAGGTTTAGTAGGTAAACTTGAGCCTACTTCGGGAACCTGTTTCCCCTGCGTGCCTAGTCCTCCAGAAGTCTCCGTACACGACCAGCTAGTTCCCTTCAGTGTCCTCCAGACTAGCTGATTTTCCCCAGCGTCTTTCCGTCCACTTGTTTTGACTGAACTCCCCCGCCAGAAGCCTCTACAGGTGCAGGGTCTGACTAGTGTCCTGCTCTTCAGCTCTACACCTCAGACTCGACTGCTCCATTCCTGCTCCTCTGACTGCCACTGCACACTCTCTAGCTTCCAGTCCCACTACCCACTACTAGCTGAGATGCGAGGGTTACGCCCCCTCCCTGGGTCTGCCCAGGGGTCCCCTCTAAGCTGTGTGTGTGTCCTGGTTACTTCGTGTCTGTGTGTACACACCCTACTCAGCCTTTGGGATTACCTGTTTGTACTGACCCAGCATGGGTGCAGTACTCAGTGGTGCCTGACCAGGTCAGGGGCACCATGGGATGCCACTATTCTGGGCGGCTGCAGGCCGCTTTTTGTAGGCTCAGGGAGGGCCCAAAAACCATGAGACTCCCCAGCCTGAAAATACTAGCCCATAGCTGTATGCTATATCTTGGCTGAGTATCAAAATTGAGGGGGACCGCACGTTGTTTTTAAAATTATTTATTTAAATAATTTTTAAAAAGGCACATGGGGTCCCTCTTACGTTGAAACACAGCCAATATATCGCAAACAGCTGGGGACTGCAGGTTGTAGCCATTTGTTTGATCTGCGAAGAGTATCTATATACGGGGGACTGTACTTCTTTTTTTATTTATGTATATATTTATTTTTACACTTTACTCAGGCAGACAGACAGCTACTTGTGAGGGCAACAAATCAAAGACTATGGTAAGCCAGTAGTCTGACTACAGCCAATCAAAGACGCTGTCACAGACTGTACCGCACTGAGAGGGGCCCGGCCGCTTCCTCCGCTTGCTCGGGCCGAGCCGCTCGAGGTCCGGGCTCGGGTTCTCGGTGGCACGAGCGCCTCCGGACCGGGGGCCACATCGCTCTTGTTAAGGGGAGGTGGTGTGGGTTTTGGTGGTCATGTAACGGGTCGTGACGCCACCCACGGGTCGTGGTGATGGGGGATGCACCACCGCTGCGGCTGGAGTGATGGCGGGCTCGTCTGGGATCGGTGTTGCGGCCGCAGCTGAGATGTTATCCCCTCCGTGGGTAGGGGCGGTGTGTCCCGGGGCCCCCGGTGTGGGACTGGAAGGGGTAAGTGATGTCGTTGGGGTGCAGGGCGCCGTGCCGCGGTGTAGCGTCGTGCCCGGATGGCACTGGTGTACACACGATTGATTCACACTCAGAGTCACTGGTAAACATAAGTTCGGTAGTGGTCGGTCCCCGCGTCCGGCTGCTGATTGTCCCCTGTAGGGTTGATGGTGGCCCCTTTTCCCGTGCACCTCTAGATGTTTGTGTTTCGGCCCCCCCTGCCTAAGCAGTAGTGGCCCGCTCCCCAGCGTTGAGCTGCCGGAGGAGCCCTCGGTTGCCTGCAGGCGCTGGCCCGTCGGGTGTTTGGCCCTTGGCGATGGCGCTCACCCGGACTCGGTGGGCTTTTGCCTTCTTTCGGGACTTTGGGTGTGGATGAACCCGTGAGGTCTGGCCAGCAATCAGTCAATTTGCCTATACTCAGTGGCTTCTAAGCTAGGACGGGGTCTGAGTACCCTCCTGTTGGTGCTCCAACAGGTGCTCCTGTTGAATCCCCGGTTCGGGGCCGGCGGGTTCCAACCCAGGCCCTGTCCGTACGGTTCCGCCGGTTGCTGTACCGGTACTCCTGCAGACGGCCACCACCGTCTGCCTGCCTGACGTTCTCTAAGGGGCCCAGGCTCCTACCCGAGTCCCTGACAGCTGCTCCTCTACCACTCACTGTCAACTCCAAAACTCTTCTGTTTGAACTTCCTGCCCCAGGACAGTAGTCTCCTCGGTGGGCGTGTCTTTCTGCCTGACTCCGCCCACCTGGTGTGCTCTACTCGCCCTGAGGGAAGCATCAGGTCTCCCTTTCGGGTAACGTGTGTGACCTCACAGGGGATGGGGGTGTGTGTAGGTGGTAGGTGTTATTACCTGTGACCCCTGGGATCCAGGGCATCACAAGACGATGGACGGGGAAGCAGTGAATATGCACGAGGGATAATGAGCAGACCCGGAAGCAATGTTACAGCCATGCCACGGAGGCTGGCAAGTATGTCCTGCTTTAACCCTTTTGCTTCCCTTTTTTTTATAGTGATTTCCCTGGCCAATCATCGCCATACTTGGCATGGCTGTGATAGATCCGGAAGTACCCACAGCCTAAAAGCTTGCTGATTGGCTGCTGTGCAACCTTTCAACAAGTTTTCTTCGCGTGACAATCCCAAACAGGAACAGGATGTAAAGACAAAAGTCTGTCTTCGGTTATCAGCACCGAACACCTTGTTTGGTGTCTGTACCGAACTTTACAGTTCGGGTTCACTTATTCCTAGTTGCAAATACTACATAGTTTAAGAGGGAATAAAAAGTACAAAGTTAAAATTGGAATTGGGAATCAGAAGAATGTAAAGGAAATAATTTAATTCTACATTATTTATTATATTGATCGTTTTATTGTACATTTACCAAGAAACTGTTCTTATCGAAATATCATGACCGAAAGAAGGTTAGAAGGTGCTTGACAATAGGCTCGCTTCACATATGTTTGAAATTATTCTGTTTTGTGAGGGTATGTTCACATGTTACCCCTTAGATCCCAGTCTGAAGCCTCTCATAAAGCTAAATCAGTTGTCATGCTTTACACTGATGAGGGGCAATATTCCAAAACATGTGTCTGGAAACTGAGATTCTGGTTTGGCTTTTATCCTAAGTCATATGGCAAGGCTCATTAGAGGGTCGATATTGACTTTTAGGATTTCTACTTCCAATAAGTAGCAACAGAGATCAACTCTTCTTCTTCTCTGAAAGAGCAATTTGCATTATTAAATTCCAGAAGAACAAATGGCTTTACATTCAGTTTTAGGGTCTTTTTGTGGACACTACTGTAATGATTTAAAAAATACTTTTTTTCCAATAAATGAGTTACCGCTCTTTAAAGGGGAGACCGTGGAATAACAGTGTATGGGATCAAAATAATTATAATCCTGGAGCACACTAATCAGGTTTGAATGGTTGAGAACAAGTATATTGGATCAAATGATAATGTTGATCCTAGAACACAGTATTAAAGTTCTATAGCTGAGAAAGGAAGGTAAAGGCAGGGATAAAGTGTACTTCAGATGAGTAAGCGATAGATGGAACTGTTCGAAACCACTGCTAACCTACAAGGTGGACATACAATAACCTATCGTGTTTGGAGCCTTGTGCAAACTTACCCAGTGGTCAGAATTGGCTGAAAATTGTTATGTATGTTTTTCAAGTCATGGGGAAACGGAAGGCATATTAAATTTTACCAAAACTCTCCACCAGGTGGAAAAAGGGGCGCTGTACAGTGAGTGGACGGCCCAAAAACAGTGTGCCGATAATTGGAGATGTCACAATTGTTCCACAGACTAGCATAACTGTTCAGTATGGCCGCCATTATGCATGGTGATCAAGTTCATCCTATGGAGAACATGCTCGATACTTGCGTGTAACATGTCTGGTGGGATGCTGCTGAGTCGCCCACCACAGCGCTGCAGCGGTCGCCTGCGGGACACTGCGGGGGCATCTCTGTAGGGACCCTTCCGGCAACATGTATGTCAGGTTCACTTTCATAGGAGTCGTGACGCCACTCTCGTTTTTGCGGTCAGGGTGAGGGGTGACCGCCACTGCAGTTTAACGAGCTTCTGGGGCTGATGGTGTCTGCAGTCTGATTATATAGCCTCCCGAGAGTCCTCTTGGTAACCAAGTCTGGGCCAGCTCTATCACAGACCTTTCCTCCAATCTTCCTCTCTGGGAATGGTGGTGTTAAGTAGGCCCCATAAACAGGCGTACCCGCTTCCGCGTGGTGGAGAGCCAGGGCCCATAAAAAGGCGTGCTCCCTTGTCGTTGGCGAGCCAGGCCCCATACACAGGCGTGCTCTGATGTTGGTACCTCTGGGGTAACTTTTTACACTGCGAGAGTTTGTGTTTATAGCCAGTTCATAACCTTATGGTCCGTATTTTAAAGTGCACAAAAACCTGGTGCATAAAACATGTAGATATTGAACAGTTCTCACAAACGTTCTTGTGGGCACAACGTTGAAAGTTGCTTAACTTTGAAACTGGTGAAACTTTTCTTTACTTTTCTTCTTCAGGATCAGGACTTGGCACTTCGATGCTCTGGGTTTCTTCATCTGGTGCTTCATCTGTTACTTCTGTTGTATCTGGTGTTGTATCTTCATTGGCACCTTGAGCTGCATCTTGCGCTTCATCTTGAGCTGTCTCTAGTGCGTTCCCTGGTGCTGGTGACTTTGGGGACCTGGTAGCAGCAGTAGGGGTGAAGCTTGAACTTGCCACTGTACTCTTAGGGCACTGCACAACATCTAAAGCATACCAGCCTCTTTCACCCATGTGCCTGGTTTATTCTACCACGGCTCCAGCATAGAGGTCTCGATCTGGGTGTCCTCATTGCAAGTGGGCCTGGACATCCCGTCTGGAAACAAATATGCCCTCTTTGACTCCAGACTCCACAATGAAGCCGTAGCCGGTGCGCAGATTAAATTCTTACACTACCCCACGGTGGAGAGGACCTCTGGCCTGAAACCCGGTCTGCCGCAGGGACTGTTTCTTCTTCGGGTCCCTGGCCTCCACTCGTTCTTGCTCAGGGGTAGGCTGCACAGGGGGGGTCTTGCCCTCACGCGGTGCTGTCCTCTGCGGGCTGGCCTCCGCATCACCATCACCTAGTCGTCTGCGGGCTCCCAGGTCACATGCATGCTGGGCATAAAGACGGTCAGCTCTTCCTCCTCAGCAGGGCTTGCACTAACCTCCTCAGGTTGCTTTGGCAGCGGCTCCGGTATGAGCTCTTATCAGCTGGCCAGGGTGGTGGACCCCTTTCTAGCATAGAGGTTACTGAGACCGCTCCGGGTCCGGATGGTAGCCTGAGGACCAGGTACATGTCCACCAGGTGGGCTGGGAACCGAGCTTTTAAGTCTCTTTTTAGTTGAGCCGCTTCTTTGGCCACTTCTGGCAGGAATGTAAAGGCGGCATCCCCAGTCGGCGACTGGGGCGCTGTCACCGCTTCTGGTCTGAGAGCCAAGACAGGGGGCGTTGCAGCCTGGTCTGGTCTGGCCGGGCGCTGCATTTCTGCAGCCTGGTCTGGTCTGGCCAGGGCGGGCGGTGCTGCAGCCAACATTTCTCCCATTAAACACGCTCTTTCAAGTGTCCCCACAACCAGAAATCACAAGGATTGAGATCGGACGAACGCAGTGGCCCTGCATTAGGGAAGGAGCGACTCAAAATCCTGTCATCGGGAAAACGTGCACGCATAACGTTTTTTTACACGATTTGTGATGTGAGGAGGTGCTCCATCATGCATGAAAGTGGTCATCTGAAGACACTGCCACTGTTGAAGTTGCGGAACGATCACTATTTCTAGCATTGTCTGGTATCTCACTGCTGTCACGGAACAGGTAGCAACCCCTGTTGGCCTCATTTCTTCACAAAAGAACGGTCTGAGGATGAATGATGAGGTGAGGCCACACCAAACGGTTACCTTTGGCAAATGCAGCGGAACCCCCTTGACCGCATACGGATTTTAGGTAGCCGATATGCGACAGTTTTGTGTGTTCACCGTTCCATTCCAGGTAAAAATTGTCGTATCACAGAACATTCCATGGCCAAGTGCCATCCACTTCCACTCTCGCCAGAAACATGAATGCAAATGTCATGCAGGTATCAGGTTTACTACTTTTATCTACATTCCTGGTCACACCTGGTCACAGTTAGGGGTGCTTCACACACAGCGAGATCGCTACTGAGATCGCTGCTGAGTCACGGTTTTTGTGACCTCATTAGCGATCTCGCTGTGTGTGACACTGAGCAGCGATCTGGCCCCTGCTGTGAGATCGCTGCTCGTTACACACAGCCCTGGTTCGTTTTTTTATTGTTGCTCTCCCGCTGATAAGCACACATCGCTGTGTGTGACAGCGAGAGAGCAACAATCCTGAATGTGCAGGCAGCAGGAGCCGGCGTCTGACAGCCTGCGGTAAGCTGTAACCAAGGTAAACATCGGGTAACCAAGGTGGTTACCCGATATTTACCTTCGTTACCAGCCTCCGCAGCTCTCACGCTGCCTGTGTCGGCTCCTGCTCCCTGCACACACTAAGCTAAGCGGTGTGCGCTGGTAACTAATGTAAACATCGGGTAACTATACCCGATGTTTACCTTAGTTACCAGTGTCCGCAGCTTCCAGACGCCGGCTCCGTGCAAGCGCAGCGTCGCTTGCACGTCGCTGCTGGCTGAGGGCTGGTCGCTGGTGAGATCTGCCTGATTGACAGCTCACCAGCGACCATGTAGCGATGCAGCAGCGATCCTGACCAGGTCAGATCGCTGGTCGGATCGCTGCTGCATCGCTAAAGTGTGAAGGTACCCTAAGTGCCCTTTGGGCTGTTTATTATCTAATCTTGGATATACCTCAAGGTGTTTGTTTGTTTATTTATTTGTGGGTCGATTTGTATCTAATTTTTCTAATTTTGACCACAGCAGAAGAGTTAATTTGTGCAGCGGTTGTAGTCTTATGTGTTGTTTGACACTGAGCAGGAGTGTTATCGCTTGCAGCATCCTTGAGCTCTTCATGTGGGGTGCATTTGTGTCGCCCCAGGAATGTCGCTCCAGCTTTAGGGACGCCACAGGGTCTTCTTTTAATATGGCAAACAGATATGTTTTTGTATGTGTCGTGACGCCACTCACAGCTTGCGGTCAGGGATATGGATGACAGCCACTGCAGATTTTATAAGCGTCTGGGGTTGATGGGGTCTGCAGTCAGATGGTGTGGCCTCCCGTGAGTGAGGCAGGCCCCAGGGGCTCAGGTGTGTAGGGTAGCGGGTCTCGGAATAATTCAGTCTCAGTCCAGAAAGTCTTTCAACTCATTTTTACTCACTTTGGTGTTGTTGTGAGCTGACTCGGGCGATGCTGTGATTAACCAGGTAAAAACCGGGCCTCCTTCAGGCCAGTCCGAGGGTAACAAGTTAGCTCGCCTTCCTAGCACTTCTGTGTTCGGATAACCCCCTGATCTGAAGTCCCGTGGGGGTCTATCCAGGGAGTCGCTACTGCCTTTTCTCCCCTTTTGGATCGTTTGCTGGCAGCATGGACCAGGTGAGATGGCTTCTAGCTCTGTCTCCTTATGGGTCCCTGCATTGCTGCTGAGGCTCAGACTGTGTGTGGTTGGTGAGGTACTTGTAGTTCCCCCTCACCGGCAGGTTTAGCAGATCGTTAAAACTGGGTCTGCTCTAGGGACCTGTTCCCCGTACGTGCCTAGTTACCCCGGACACTTCTCTCTGACTGACCAGGTGACCATTCTCCCCCGCCAACTATCACTACACTGCGCAGGGTGTGATTAGTGTGAGCGTGCGTATCCCTTAGCAACCGCCGCTCACCACTACCAGACTGGCTCGCTCCACTCCTTTCCTGACAGCCTCTCCACTTTAGCTCCCAGCCCCTCTGCTACACCTCTTGAAAAGAATTGAAGGCTAGCCCCCCTCTGGAGACTACCCAAGGGTCCCCTCTAAAGGTGTGGGAGACCTGGTTGCTATGTGTCTGTGCGTACACACCTCATTCTGGCCTTTAGGATTACCTGGAAGTACTGTCCCAGCATGGGTGCAGTGCTCAGTGGTGCCTGACCAGGCCAGGGGCGCCACATTCCCCCTTGGTTATCGACAGCACGTCCTCGGGCTGCAAAGATAAAAAAAAGAAAATACAAATTTTCCCACACATGGGAGATATTTACATGTCAACATACCAGGTACCATACCACCACCACCCATGAGTCTTTAACCCAAAACCCGTATACGGAGTGATCACCAGTTCTTTTGGTGACCTGGTCTTGGCCTGGTCCGCCGCAGACCATTCCGGCGACAGTTCTTTTTGTCCTGGTGGCGTAGGGTAGGCCCCATAAACAGGCGTACCGGCTTCGTCTTTGTTGGAGAGCAGGCCCCATAAACAGGCGTGCCCCATTGGTGGTGCAGAGCCATGCCCCTCAACAGGCAGACTCTAGGGTTGGTACTACTGAGGTAACTATGTACACTGCGAGAGTTTGTGGTTATAGCCAGTTCATAACCTATGGTCCATATAAAGTGTACAAAATGAGGTGCTAAAAATATTTGTAAAGTTCACGCAAAAGTCCTTGCGGGCACATTTTCTTAAACGTTACTTTTTAACTGGTCATAAAAACATTTTTAAACTAAACTTTTTCTTTTATTACACTGACTTTTTAAATCGACTTGCGCCTTCCAGGGTCAGTGCTGGGTACTTTAGTGCACTGACCTTTGGAGGTCGTGTCATGGGTGTCCTCTGGTAGTGAGGACAATGGGGACCTGGTTGAATCAGTGTGGGTGGAGCCTGGGCTACCTGAGGTTCCCTTTGGACATGGTACCACATCCAAAGCGTACCAGCCTCTCTCCCCGATATGTCATGTAAATTACACCACATCCCCCATGTAAAGGTCACGGCCAGGATGACCTCTCTGTAAATGGGATCGCACGTCCCGCCGGGACACAAAAATCTCTTCTTTTACACCTGCCTCCACTATAAAACCCCACCCCGTACTGCGATTGAATTCCTCCACTTCTAAGTGGAGGGGACCTCGAGACTGGTATCCAGTCTGCCGCAGGGACTGCTTTTCTCGCAGGTCCCGTCCCTCCAATTGCTCACTCTCCGGGATGGGCTTCACAAGGGGGCGTAGGTGGCTGGCTCTCACCCGTCGTCGCTCTCTGCGGGCTGGCCTCCGCAGCAACATCACCTGGTCACCAGCGGGCCACCAGGTAAGTGAAGCGCTCTCCATCTCTTCTTCCTTGCTGGGACTTGCTGCTACCTGGCCAAGTCGGGCAAACGATGGGGTGGCGGTTGCCACAGGCTGCAGAACCTGTTCTCCCTCCCTGGCGGAGGGTGCTGCGACCTCTTCTGGTCGATGGGGGAACAGCAGCGGTCGGGTAGGCTGTAAGACCTGTTCTCCCTCCCTGGCGGAGGGTGCTGCAACCTCTTCCAGTCGGTGGGGGGACAGCAGCAGTCGTGTAGGCTGTAGGACCTGTTCTCCCTCCCTGGCAGAGGGTGCTGCGACCTCTTCCGGTCGGTAGGGGGACAGCAGCACAGCCTTAATATGGTCTGCCTCTCTTTCAGAGGGTGCTGCGACCTCTTCCGGTCGGTAGGGGGACAGCAGCACAGCCTTAATATGGTCTCCCTCTCTTTCAGAGGGTGCTGCGACCTCCTAAGGTCGGGCAAGCGGCAGCTCTGGGGTCGAGCCTTCGGCAGCCGGGCAGGTCGGGACGGCAGCTTGCTGACCAGGTCTTTAACAACCAGGTGAGTTGAGGGCAGGGCATCCGGACCCCCTCTCCAGCGGAGAGGGTGCTGTGACCGCTTCAAGTTGGGACGGCATGGGCGTCGCACCGGGCGTCGCACCGGCTTCCGCCAGTAGCGCTGGCGGGATAAGCACACCAGGTAGGGCAGGGGTAGTTTTGGACTCACCCGCGGTCGTGCTGGAGACTTCCAGTGGCGGGGTCGCTGTTGCTGACGGTGGCTTAGACTGGGCAGGGGCAGCGCCTCAAGGAGGGCCCCGCTGCATGGACAGCTGCAGGTTTCGGATCGCCATTAACATTGTGTCTCCAGGCGGCTACCTCCCTCCTCCGCTGCTCCTCCATGCAATCAGCAATTCTATTGACCTCTGCTTCCAGCTCCTCGGCTGACATGGGCCTTGCCCAGTCCTGCTCCTTCTGACCACTCTCTGCTGACGCCATCCTGCTCCTTCCCTGGCTCATCAGGTTGTGTCTCTATTTCCGTTTTTCCTCCCACAGGGTTAAGGCCGTCCCAACAGTCCGGGGACAGATCAATCCTCCCATTTCCTCCTCTCATGGGGTCAGAGCGTCCTGGGAATTCTGGGAAGGTCACTCCTCTCCGTGGGCGGTTACTTCTGTGCAGGCTGCAGCTTCTTGATGATGCACTTTCAGCGGTGGCAAAATAGTGGCGGTTCAAATTTTTCAGTTGGACCGCCGAGGCACACTGTCACCCGTCTGAACGGGTCTAGTCCCCGATTCTGTTTGTGACGCCAAAAGAGAAGATGTGTCGCCCCTGGGATGTCGCTCCAGCTTCAGGGAAGCCACAGGGTCTTCTTTTAATATGGCAAACAGGTATGTTAGTTTTTGTAAATGTGTCTTCTTGATGCCACTCACGGCTTGCAGTCAGGGATATGGATGACCGCCACTGCAGATTTTATGAGCGTCTGGGGCTGATGGGGTCTGCAGTCAAATGGTGTGGCCTCCCGTGAGTGAGGCAGGCCCCAGGGGTTGCTCAGGTGTGTAGGGTAGTGGGTCTCGGAATAATTCAATCTCAGTCCAGAAAGTCTTTCAACTCGTTTTTACTCACTTTGGTGTTGTTGTGAGCTGACCCGGGCGATGCTGTGATTAAACAGGTAAGAACCAGGGCTCCTTCAGGCCAGTCTGAGGGTAACAGGTTAGCTCTCCTTCCTAGCACTTCTGTGTTCGGATAGCCCCCTGACCTGAAGTCCCGTGGGGGTCTATCCAGGGAGTCACTACTGCCTTTTCTCCACTTTTTGGACCGTTTACCGGCAGCATGGACCAGGTGAGATGGCTTCTGGCTCTGTCTCCTTATGGGTCCCTGCGTTGCTGCTGAGGCTCAGAGTCTGTGTGGTTAGTGAGGTACCTGGAGTTCCCCTCACCGGCAGGTTTAGCAGATCGTTAAAACGGGGTCTGCTCTAGGGACCTGTTCCCCCTACGTGCCTAGTCACCCCGGACACTTCTCTCTGACTGACCAGGTCACCGTTCTCCCCCGCCAACTATCACTACACCGCGCAGGGTCTGATTAGTGTGAGCGCGCGTATCCCTTAGCAACCGCCGCTCACCACTACCAGACTGGCTCGCTCCACTCCTTTCTTGACAGCCTCTCCACTTTAGCTCCCAGCCCCTCCGTTACACCTCTTGAAAAGAATTGAAGGCTAGCCCCCTGCTGGAGACTACCCAAGGGTCCCCTCTAAAGGTGTGGGAGACCTGGTTGCTATGTGTCTGTGCGTACACACCTCATTCTGGCCTTTAGGATTACCTGGAAGTACTATCCCAGCATGGGTGCAGTACTCAGTGGTGCCTGACCAGGTCAGTTGCGCCACACATTTTTGCAGGGTGCAGATACTTTTCGTATACCTACTATCTCAGTTTCTGGAAGTTGCCTACCTCACAGCATCTTGGACACCCGCCTCCCGTAGCATCGACCATGGAGCAGCACCGCCCCTGCCTCCTGTGACCCCGCTCCACCACCGCTACCATCCCTCCTCCAGTAATAGACCACCAAATTGTTAGAAAGACGTCTTTTTTTACCTTTTATTTTCTCTAAATTTGGGGTGCGTTTTATAAACCGAAACATATGGTCCTTTATTTCCAGCCTACAATGCCTATGGTTCCATTTAGTTTTTTGGGGTTTTTTTTCCAAAATTCCTTAAAATATTCTATTTTGGGAGGAAAACCTAATTGTAACACCCCTTTAATTTGCCGCTGGGGCAGGGTGTTCGGTAGTTCTCACCTTGATATGATGCAGTGCCTCCACCCGAATCTTGCTAGGAGCTCTAGTGGAATGCAGAAGGGTCTTTGTCTTCTGCTAGGGGTCGACTCGGGAAACCCCTACCCACGCTCCGTACACACTCACAATAACTGAGGTTAGAAATCTTAACAGGTTTATTTGCAGGAGGATGACAATGGTAATTGCAGGGAACAAGCAAATAACAGTGAAACGACAGGTATTGTTATGCAGTATTCTACAAAAATGCAGGAGGGGCTCTTTGTAATAGACCTGAAGGTTAGGGGTAATGCTTCCTCTTTAACCTACACCACACACTCTGCTGACTACTTACAATCTACCAACTAACAGCTGCAGCCTCACAATTGACACAGTCCCAAATTGGGGCCCCAGTTGTTGCGGATGTTGGCGCGCTTGCTGTATGTTGGTGCACTTAAAGTAATGAAGGCAGTATTTCCCCAGGGCTGGTCCTATACAAACTCCCAGTTAGTGCAGTCAAAAGTCCTTTCTAGCAAGGCCTTGTAATTTGCTCCAGCACACTTCTCAAACTGTAGAACTACAAGTCACAGCAATGTCCTACTCACTTCTGTCTGCAGCAGGTCTGTTCTCTCAGACTATTCCACACTGGGGCGTCTGGATTCAATGTCTGGCAGAGAGTGGTGGGTACAGCAGGCAAAATCCTTCTTCGGTGTGGTAAACCTGGAAGGCCGCAGCTCCTACTAATGGTGCCTCCTGTCACTTTCTTAGACAGTCTCTCCTCACCCAGAGTTGCAGCTTCCCGCCTCCAAGATGACTTAGCTTCCTTCCACCCCTCCGTCCTGTTTCCTCCTCCCCCAGATTTGCAAGGCACTTTGGGAATTGTAGTATTCTCCAGTTCAACCAAAGAAGCAGCATCTGTAGAGGTGAATGTGGGTGGAACGCTATAGATCGCTCCCAAAGCAGGTGTCACATAATGAAGGCCCATTTACACTGCTCCATGATTAGCCTTTCTGAGCATTCATACTAGCACGCGCGCGTTCCTGACAATTACCCCTTGTAAAATACTCTGACGATCAAACAACAAGTAGGCACACAACTGTGTGTCATTTTATCAAATTTTCTTTGTGGACATTAAATCATTGTTGGCAGTGTATCTCCTCATGTGAATAAACTAAGTGTGCACTGACGATTGTAATGAAAACTATATGTGGATAAACGATTGAATAGATGACTGATCATTTATCCGCACACACTAGAGATGATTGCTCCTGACTGCGCAGGACTACAATGTTGGAGATGGCTGGATAGAAAGAGGATGGAGATTGCAGTAGAGAGGAAGTGCCGTACCGGAAGCAGCGACACCGATCAGACCAGACCGCTCCTCCTTGGTGAATATGTTGCGGGCGGGGGCCGCTGCCGCTTCTCTGGGCCCGCTCGAGTGGTGACCGAACCGGGCTCGCACGGCCGTCCGTCCTCACAACCGCCGTAAAGGGGGATATTTACAGGGGATTTGTTGTGTCAGTGACGCCACCCGTTAGTTGCGGTGAGGGATGGTGACACCGCCACTGCCTGGTGATGGGGCGCCCGGGGCTGATGGAGCAGGGCAGCCGATGGGATCCCCTCCACGAGTAGGGGAGGTGTAGTCCCGTGGTCTGAACACGGGAGTGATGGCTGCTGGAGGTGGCGCGCCGGGTTGGAACGGGGGACAATGGTGTACTCACAGTTCAGTAATTTCACACAAGTCCAGTGGTAAACCAAGTTGCCAGTGACCGGCTGCCATTGGAGGGTGCATTCGGGTCCCACACCCAAGTTAGTGAACAGGTGTCCCTTCCTCCTGCACGTTGTGTTTTTTCTCTCCTGTCGGACGACTTTGCATGGAACGGAGAAGTCCACTCCCGGTTCTGTGTGTATTTGGGAGCTGTGGCCCGTGAAATCTGACCCTTGGGATCTCTGTGGGTTCTGACGGACACCCTGTCCACCGCGTTGGGCTTTGTTTCGCTCTCTGGGCTTCGGGAGAACAAGGCCTGCAACTTCATCCTCTGCTGGTTAATTAACAAGGGGCATGCAACCTTCCTCGTCCTAGGGTCCAGGCACCCCGTCTGTGCACGGCCTCCGGACCGCATTCCCGCTGTCGGCACCGGCGTGCTACGACCCTGCCCCAGTCCACTTAAGGTTTCCTGCGACCGGATCTCCGTCGCCTGCGGCCCTGTTCACTGTCTGCCACCTAGCCAGGTAGTCCAGGGGCCCCCACCCCTGACTCCACTGCTGTCAGACGTGAACTTCCACTCTCTGCACTTGACTGTGGTGTAAACTTCACCTCACTACTTCAACTGTCTGAGCTTGACTGTTGTGTTCCCGCCTCTGACACCTCAGGACCCCTAGGTTGGCGTTCTCATCCGCCTGATCCCGCCCACTGGTGTGTCCTTATTATCATGAAGGAGTGGCTAGGCTTTAATGGCTGTGTGTTGTACCTGGGTGTGGGTTTTTGGTGGTAACAAGGAGGGTGGACAACTTTTGTGACTACCTGGTTTTGCCAGGGCGTCACAAATATTAGGGTATGTGCCCACAATGAGGACAAACTGCGTCCTGGACACAGCGGGTCCTGACCTGTGGGGCTGCAAGTTTCCTTTGCAGGAGAACACAGCTGCTCGTACCCACGATCAGGGTTCAGGCGGCTGCGGTCTCTTGCTTATGTTCTCCTTACGGAGGACGCATGCAAATCCGCAGAAAACAATTAACATGTTGCGGCTTGGAAAGACGCACCACAGGTCAATGTTTGCTGCGGAAAAAACAAGCACAGTGGGCACAGGACTTCTAGAAATCCCATCCACTGTGCTTGCACTGTACAATGCAGTGTTTTGGATGCAGCAAAAACACGCTACACACTCCAAACACTGATCATGGGCACACACCCTTATAAGTGTTTTTTTACGTTCTACAGAGTGGGCTTGGCTCTTATATACAGTATTCCAAAATGATGTATATAAGAGCTCAGTGGTAGTGGCCGCAGCTTATAGGGGACAAATCTGTTGACTTTTTCCCTTTAAACAATGGCTTTGTACTAATTGTATCCTCCTAATTTAATATTTAGTAGCCAGTTATCTTATTGGTTTCATTGCAATAATTGTAGACTTCTCGTTAAGCTGGTGTCACACATAACGACGACGACAACGACGTCGCTGCTACGTCACCATTTTCTGTGACGTTGCAGCGACGTCCCGTCGCTGTCGCTGTGTGTGACATCCAGCAACGACCTGGCCCCTGCTGTGAGGTCGCCGGTCGTTGCTGAATGTCCAGCTTCATTTTTTGGTCGTCACTCTCCCGCTGTGACACACACATCGCTGTGTGTGACAGCGAGAGAGCGACGAAATGAAGCGATCAGGAGCCGGCACTGGCAGCTGCGGTAAGCTGTAACCAGCGTAAACATCGGGTAACCAAGGGAAGCCCTTTCCCTGGTTACCCGATGTTTACGCTGGTTACCAGCCTCCGCTCTTGCTGCCAGTGCCGGCTCCTGCACTGTGACATGTGGCTGCAGTATGCATCGGGTAATTAACCCGATGTATACTGTAGCAAGGAGAGCAAGGAGCCAGCGCTAAGCAGTGCGCGCGGCTCCCTGCTCTCTGCACTGTGACATGTAGCTGCAGCACACATCGGGTTAATTAACCCGATGTGTACTGTACCTAGGAGAGCAAGGAGCCAGCGCTAAGCGCGGCTCCCTCACTCTCTGCACATGTAGAACAGCGACGTTATGATCGCTGCTTCTGCTGTGTTTGACAGCTAAGCAGCGATCATAACAGCGACTTACAAGGTCGCTGTTACGTCACCGAAAATGGTGACGTAACAGCGACGTTGTTGTCGCTGTCGCTTAGTGTGACACCAGCTTTAGGCCGCCACCGGTATGTGTGTGCCACTTACCCTGGCCTTACGGCTCTTGTTTCTTTTCACAGCAGTACCTTGTTCAGTCTTTTCCATGTGACATGGAGCAGAACTCGTGCCGCCTGCTGAACCACTTAATTGAATTACAGCTTAAGATCTAATCTCTGGTGAATTCCTTGCAAATAAACATTTGCTGATATCCATTGTTGGGAATGTTTTAATTCTTCTAATGGATCCTCTTTAGGCGGAGGCACATGCTACCTACACACTTGCAAAAACTTGTCAGGTCGCCGTGAAATTACTATCTTGGGGGGACATGATATCAAATATAAGTAAACTTTTTAGGTTGGTTGGAAGGTCATTACGTCCACGTGTTTCATCTCATAGCAACAAACTGAATTTTCTGCTTATGTGCTACTTACCACAGCATGACGGCTTTAGCTGTTGGTAAACACTGGGTGGTAAAATACGTTAATGACTCAGTTTTTCACAAATTCCGAAAAAAAATCTTCCAAATGGGCTCTTAGCATCTAAAAGGATCTCCAGGCATTTGACACACATTAATTATTGCACTGCATGCTGTTTACTTTTGCAGATTTTTCTTCTGTTCAAAATGGTACAAAGCAATTAGTGAAAAGAAAGGAATATCCGAGATTGTTAACATTGGGAATACTCCACTGGAAGATATAAGATAATAGCACAGATGAAAGAAGAAGAAAAACTAAAACAAAAATCGCCGGGTGGTAAAGAGGTTAACTGAATTAAAAGTAGTGTAACGGGGTTATTCACTCAGCTTGCTCCTTGAGATAGCGACTGGAACACTTTTACATAAAAAGTCCAACAAGTTTATTCAGCAACACATAAACAACTCTCCAGGAGCATAACACAAGCCCTCTTCCGGATTCAAGGAACATAAACATGGTTTTACAGTCCGTTTCATTTGAAGTACGCCCGCACAAGTTCAGATATAACTTCTCCCTAGAAGTATTCTCGTGGAGTTATCAGGAGCCTCCACACACTGCCTACGTCAGGACAAGCAAATCTTCTCTCAGAGGTTTCTTTTAGAGGTATAACAACCTCCACACACTGACCATGTTCAAACAGACACCATTTTAAGATATGAGACATACCCATGGGTGGAGGTATGTCGATAGGCAGACATGCCCTAATAAGTCTCGTAGTACTACAGGTACCAGAGGCACCATCTTACATACCCCCCTCTGCATAAAAATGTGGGGCTTTTCGTCTTTCATTATTAAACCAGAGAATCTTCTCTGTTGACTTTGAGCTTCAGCCCCTAAAACATAATCTGTCGCTGTCACCAAACCCTTTTTAGTAACTGATGCAATCTCCCATTCTGTCATTATACCTAAAAGGTACAGTGCCTTGCAGAAGTATTTGGCCCCCTTGAATTATTCAACCTTTTCCCATATTTCAGGCTTCAAACATTAAAGATAAAAATTTTAAATTTTTCGGTGAAGAATCAACAAGTGGGACACAATGGTAAATGTGAACGATATTTATTGCTTATTTTAAATTTTTATAAAAAACTGAAAATTGGGGCATGCAATATTATTCGGACCCTTTAAGTTAATACTTTGTAGCGCCACCTTTTTCTGCAATTACAGCTACAAGTCGTGTGGGGGATGGCTCTATCAGTTTTGCACATCGAGAGACTGAAATTCTCGCCCATTCTTCCTTTGCAAATAGCTCGAGCTGAGTGAGGTTGGATGGAGAGCGTTTGTGAACAGCAGTTTTCAGCTCTTTCCACAGATTCTCGATTGGATTCAGGTCTGGACTTTGACTTGGCCATTCTAACACCTGGATACGTTTATTTGTGAACCGTTCCATTGTAGATTTTGCTTTATGTTTTGGATCATTGTCTTGTTGAAAGACAAATCTCCATCCCAGTTTCAGGTCTTTTGCAGACTGCAACAGGTTTTCTTCAAGAATGGTCCTGTATTTGGCGCCATCCATCTTCCCATCAATTTTAACCATCTTCCCTGTCCCTGCTGAAGCAAAGCAGGCCCAAACCATGATGCTGACACCACCATGCTTGACAGTGGGGATGGTGTGTTCAGGGTGATGAGCTGTGTTGCTTTTACGCCAAACATATCATTTAGCATTGTGCCCAAAAAAGTTTATTTTGGTTTCATCTGACCGGAGCACCTTCTTCCACATCACATGAAAGAGAAGGAAAAAACGTGCACAAAGTCTCCAGCTGGTAATTAACGCAGAGGACCGCCTGTCAGCATAGGCAGTAAAGCTAATCTAGCATGGAACTGCTAGCCGGGGTACACCACACCAAAAGGCTGAAGGATCGTATCAGACTAAAAAGTAGAAGCGGAGGACACTCACCATATAAGCAGTAAAAAACTTTGAATTTATTGGTTTCAAGGAGCAGAGTGGGGCCAGTCCCTCTCCCTTCCATCCTGTTTTTTATGCCTGCTCCTTGAAACCAATAAATTCAAAGTTATTACTGCTTATACGGTGAGGGCCCTCCACTTCTACTTTTTAGTCACCTTCTTCCACATGTTTGGTGTCTCCCAGGTGGCTTGTGGCAAACTTTAAACAACACTTTTTATGGATATCTTTGAGAAATGGCTTTTTTCTTGCCACTCTTCCATAAAGGACCGATTTGTCCAGTGCACAGGGTACTTTGCACGTTGCGACATCGCTAGCATCGGCTAGCGATGCCGAGCACGATATCACCCGCCCCCGTCGCACATGCGATATGTGGTGATTGCTGCCATAGCGAACATTATCGCTACGGCAGCTTCAAATGCACAAACCTGCTCGGCGACGTCTCTGTGACTGCCGAAATATCCCTCCTTCAAGGGGTGGTGCGTTCGACGTCACACACAGCGATGTCACCGTGACATCACTAATCGGCCGGCCAATAGAAGCGGAGGGGCGGAGATGAGTGGGAAATAACATCCCGCCCACCTTCTCCCTTCCGCATTGCTGGCGGGACGCAGGTAAGGAGATGTTTGTTGCTCCTGTGGGTTTACACTAGGATTTTGACTGGCTAAGCTGTTAGCATTAGCAACACCAATGGACCAGGATCCGTAACCAAGGAGGAGTGGATACTGTGCAGAAGGGCAGATTGCACAATACCCTGTGACGACCTGATAGGCCAGGGCGTCACAGTAATGTCAAGCTACCGCTAGGAGGTGCTGGGACTCAGGTAGAAAGAGAACTCCTGAGTGCAGTAAGACAGAAGCCCATAAGAGGTCGCTAACACAAAAGCAGGGATGGTCAATCAGTCAGGGTCTATGCCGGGATGTCATGTCTGTACCAAGGTCAAAGAACAGAGCCGAGGTCGGATACAGGGAGAGCAAGTAAGCACCGGGGAGGGAGTGGAGGATACGGAACAGGACCGGAGTCCGCAGGACAGGGAGGAACAGAGGTAAGGTAGAGAAGGTGGGTCGGAGGTCCAGATGGGCAGGAGGGACTGAAGTCAGGACAGGTTGGGGAAACGGAGGACAGGTCGGGCAGGAGGAACGGAGGTCAGGATGAACAGTACCGGGTAGCAGGACAAGAAACAGAGAACTTCTCTCAGGAACAGGACATTCAATCCTGACCTATCAATCTAGCAGGCTATAATATATGTGACGCTCTGGCAAAACCAGGCAGTCACAGGTAGGCCCCTGCACTACACCTTCACCCATCAGGTAACACACAGCCAACCATAAAACCCTAGTCACCCTCCTTAGGGAAAGATAGACACACCAGTGGGCGTGACCAGGCAGTTGGAACACGCCCACCCAGGGGTCTAGACAGCCGGGGGGGGGGGAACGAGGAGAAAGTGTTTAGAGTTCAAGTGGAGAGGAGTGTGGGCTGCTGTGTGAAGCTGACAGGAGTGGCTGTGTATTCTGCAGCTCCTGTCAACTGCATGCAGCAGGGCTGGAAGCGACGCTGGAGGTCCGTGGATTACGCCGGACATGGAGGGCTTTTTGGGGCTTATTAAATTGGTTATGAGGGAATTGGTTTGTGTTTTTTATTTCTGATAAATGACTTTTTCAGGTGTGGGTGTGTGTGTTTACTGTAATTTACAGATTAATCATGGAAGGTATCTCGGGGAGACGCCTGACATGATTAATCTAGGATTTAGTGGCAGCTATGGGCTGCCATTAACTCCTTATTACCCCGATTTGCCAACGCATCAGAGCAAATCGGGAAGAGCCGGGTACAGTCCCTGAACTGTCGCATCTAATGTATGTGGCAATTCTGGGCGGCTGCTGACTGATATTGTTAGGCTGGGGGGCTCCCCATAACGGGGAGTTCCCCATCCTGAGAATACCAGCCTTCAGCCGTATGGCTTTATCTGGCTGGTATTAAAATTGGGGGGACCGCACGCCGGTTTCTTTCATTTATTTAATTATTTATTTCACTGCACAGTATACACACGCCCACCGGCTGCTGTGATTGGGTGCAGTGAGACACCTGTCACTCAGTGTGGGGGGCGTATCTCACTGCAACCAATCATAGGCGCCTGTGGGCGGGGAAAGCAGGGAATACGAGATGGCTGTGTGCAGAGCACAGCGCGCCCGCCGGTATAAAGGCTCGGTCACGCTGTGCGGGCCGGCCAATCACTGCAATTCCACAACTAACAGGGCTGTGGCATTGCAGTGGTCTGCCAGCCAATCCCTGCATGAGAGCTGGCTCTCAAAAGAGCGCCAACATGCAGGGATGAAGACCACGGGTACAGCACGAGTATCGCGAAATTACTCGGTACCCGCCGAGTAGCCCGAGTACAGTGATACTCGTGCGAGTACCGAGTAGTGACAAGCGTACTCGCTCATCACTACTAAATAACCTTTGTTGTGAAAATTTTTGGAACGATAAATTCCTAACTTTCATAAACTAACTTTTTTCCCCACAGTAAGATTTCAATATTTGATGCCTTGTTTAGCCATCTTCATTAAGAGGGAAATACAATTTTATTTTATGTATTTAGACCCTCAACATGTGATTTAGTAATTAGGTCATGAAATACTATAATAAGCTTATGTGTCTGAAAAAAATCATGGAAATGTCCGTTTTTGATCTATCCGAGTCAGGAACAATGTTACCAATACAAGTCTATAGGTCCAAAAATATTCACACACAGCATATGGATGTTATATGTTTTTCTGTCCATTTTTAACATTGTAATGATTGGAGAACCTTTTGTAATTTATTTATTTGTTTCATGCACGAAAATCACTGATGGTTAAAACTAACCCTGACCAAATGCTGATGACACTTGGATCCAAAGCACTGAAGATTATTTTTACGTACAAGAAATATCACTGGCGTCTGAATGAGGTCTTCTAGTTTGAGTCTTGTGTCGGCTACAAGTAGGACAGTAAAGCCTCCTAAAAGAAGTAGTCGCTGCACACTTCTTGTCCCACAGGAGGGCGCTAGAATTAAATCAGTCTTCGGCTTCTTTAACTACCAGTGATATAAACATTTGAACCATGGTTGAACCAAGTGAGCTAGAACATCCAGCAGCCGAATGTAGAGGTACGTTCCTCAAGGAATACTTTTATTAATACTTTAGCTGGCATCCTGAGCCTACCTAGTGTGTATACAGGATAAATTCGTAGAAGAGTGCCCTAAGTAAATAAATCCAGTGCGTTACTTACATCTGAAAATAATCCAAATACTAGCTACTAAATTTTTTGAAGCACCGAGGACTGATAAGGGAATCCTAAAATTCATTCCTTTGACTATATTGTACACACACAGACTTAAATCAGTAGATATTCCTGAAAAGGCACACTCTAGAGGTAAAACAAACACATTTTGGGGAAGGCAAAGTCACTTTTCCAACTCTATAATAGGACATTTGGTAATTTCACAGTCTTAGGGAAACCCATTTAAGGAAAACTATCTATTTTTAATATCACCAGATTGAAAACAATGGCATCTCGACCACCAGTCATCCAATGAAAGCCTGCAATGGAAAGGTGACTGGTGCTCGCAACGTCAATGTCCCCTCTCCTGTGACCACCTTGAGCATCAACACCATAACCACAATCCAAAAAAGTGGTAAAATAGACCCCCTTAGCATAAGGCATAACCAACATATGCAACTGCATATAATAATTTTTTATTAGATAAATAAAATATTAAAATATCAAACATACAAAAGAATATCTCGAAAACACAGATCCCCATAAAGGGTAGATATAATATTGGGAACATCTTGTCAGACAACTCCCCAAAGTGTATAAAAAGTGACTACAATGGGACCAGTCAATAAGACAATTGATGCAAATATTAGGCAAAAATGACAAATACAAGTGTGTTTAAGAAAACTCTAATAAAAGTCACATTATAAGCATATGGCTCTACAGAAAGGCCCAATGGTAACCAGCGGTTTACCTATAAGGGAGTCAGCAAAACAACGGTAATGGTGTCCCACACACCCAACGCACATTTCACATTAGACATGCTTCTTCCAGGAGTCACCTTGAGCATCAGCACTGGAGCACGGAGCAGATACTCTGGATAGCAAAGCTTCTTTTCTTCTTTTATCAGTATGATTTAAAAAAAACTATACTGGAAAACCTTTTTTAAATCAAATAGGATAAACATGAGGTACATATACCAATTTTCCATAACATTAAATACACCTGCCTAATAACTGGGTGGACTGGGGTATTTTGCCACAAAGACCATAATAAATTCTTTATGTCCAGTATATTGTACAGTGCAGCCATCATGGATTAGACTTAAGGGTGCTTTACACGCTGCGACATCGCTAGCGATTGCTAGCGATGTCGAGCGCGATAGCACCCACCCCCATCGTTCGTGCAACATTTGGTGCTCGCTGCCATAGCGAACATTATCACTACGGAAGCGTCACATGCATATACTTTGTCAGCGACGTCGCTGTGACCGCCGAGCAATCCCTCCCTCGAGGGGGGGGTGCGTTCGGCGTCATAGCGACGTCACTGCGGCATCACTAAGCGGCCGGGCAATAGAAGCGGAGGGGCAGAGATGAGCTGTCGGAACATGCCGCCCACCTCCTTCCTTCCGCATTGCTGGTGGACGCAGGTAAGGAGATGTTCGTCGTTCCTGCGGTGTGACACATAGCGATGTGTGATGCCGCAGGAAAGACGAACAACATCGTTCCTGTGGCAGCAGCGATATTAAGGGAAGGAGCGACGTGTCAACGATCACCGTTTTTGAACGATTTTGCGATCGTTGATCATCGCTCCTTGGTGTCACACGCTGCTATGTCGCTACCGGCGCCGGATGTGCATCACTAACGACGTGACCCCGACGATATATTGGTAGCGATGTCGCTGCGTGTAAAGCACCTTTTACTTTTTAAGCTTACCAGACAAATGCTCGATTGGATTGAGACCTGGGCACTGTGGAGATGAACTCAACTTTTTCATATTCCTCAAATTATTCCTGATTTTAATTTACATACAAATGAGTAAAGTGCTCTATGAGTAACATAGCGCTTAAAGAGCCACTGCCTCTCCAACTTGTTTCCTTGTACAGCTTCAGCCTCAATAACTTGATTGATAGCTCATTGTCTGTGTTATGTCTAGAGCCAGGACCTATTTATTTATAATGATTCTAGTGCTATATTTATGCACTATTTATGCACTGATGATTATTTTGGTTTCTGGTGATGAATACAGCACCAGACCCGCCAGCACTACTGGAATATATCACCAGAGACTTCAGTAGTACATGAATACATCATCAGAAAACCACCACTACATGAATACATCGCCAGAGCAATCAGTAGTACATGAATATAGTACTAGAAGAACCATCAGTGAATGAATAAATCATCAGACTCAGAATTAGTACCACCAGAATCACCATCAGTACAGGAATATGTTACCAAAACCACCATCATTACAAGAATACTACACCAGAGCCACTATCAGTACAGGAATACGACACAAAACCTATCATACTTATCCATTTATCTATAATGGAGTCTGTTTAGTTATTTGTCAAATACTGCACACCTTAATTTAAACCAATTGGCCCCCATTATGGTTAAGTTGTATTAGTTTCCTTGACTGACCTTGGGCCTGACATTATACAATAATATAGGATGTCAGGAATAGCTATCACTATTATTCCTTTGTATTGTGTAAATGGTTTCCAAACAATGAATAATTCTATATATATATTTGGAAAATGCACTCCCTGTTGAGACTCACTTCTTAAGTACACCAGTTTTTGTTTACTTTTGCTGGTATTTTTTTGTAAAGAAAAAGATAACATTTCTAGTGGAAGTGGTTCACTGACTGATTGTAGGGAGAAACTATAAAGAACTTTTCAGACTTTTATTTTACTTTTTACAAGGAGAACCAGGAAACTATTTAGTTTTACATTGAGACTTCAATTTTTCATGAACTTGTACCTATTATAGTCTGTGTCTATTCACGTTAGCATATTTTTGGGAAACGAGTAGTCCCCATCAAAACACCGTGATATGTCAAATATTGAACCGAAACATGAATCAAACTCGCCAATGCAAGCCTATAGATCCTTAAGAAAGGACTAGGAGGCCCTCTATGCTCTGTCCATGTTTCACGGATTAATGGATTGCTAGATAGGAGAAGCTTGGGAAACCACCAATTTTTTTTTTTTTTCTTTTCATACGATAACATGATCAAACTCTGATGGTAAAAACTGACTCTGACTAAACTCTGGTGAAAATCTGATCCAAAACACTGATGAAAATCAAACTGTTATCACGTGTATAGGGACAGGCTCAGGGTTTACCTTCTCATTTACCATCTTAGACCTTGCACATTAAACATTGCTTTTTTCCTTTGTGCAGTTTAGGGGTAACTTCTTCTCTGTGCAGCAGCAGACTTGCTCAGGTGTCGTCAGTTGGTCATTTCTAGCCTGTATATAATCTCTCGGTTTCCTAGTGAGGTTGCTGGTTATTCTATTCATTTGGGAGCTAACCAGGGAGCAGAGAGGATTTGTCGTTTCTGCTGCTGCTGCTATATTTGCCGCTGTATTTGCTGGTGCTGTAAGTTGTTTCTATTACCCCCCTTTTATTTGTACCCTTACCTGTACTCCTTTGGTTATCCCCTAGTGCAGGGTTGTGGTGTGTATGAGTTTTTGTTACCCCATCTGTTGTTCTGTGTTGGTGGGTTGTTGGGCTCTGTCCAGGTCAGTCCTCTGGGTGGTGGGGACTTAGTTGTTAGGGCCTGGACAGGAGAAAAGGCCATGTTGGAAGCTTGACCCTGACTACCTCTAAAGGCTCAGTCACACTAAACAACTTACCAGCGATACCAACAACGATCCAACCTGATAGGGATCGCTGGTAAGTTGCTAGGAGGTTGCTGGTGAGATGTCACACTGCGACGCTCCAGCGATCCCACCAGCAACCTGACCTGGCAGGGATCGCTGGAGCGTGGCTACACGAGTTGCTGGTGAGCTCACCAGCAACCAGTGACCAGCCCCCAGCCAGCAGCGCCGCGTGGAAGATGCTGCGCTTGGTAACTAAGGTAAATATCGGGTAACCAACCCGATATTTACCTTGGTTACCAGTGCACGCAGCTACACGTGCAGAGAGCAGGGAGCAGCGCTTAGCGCTGGATCCCTGCTCTCCTAGTTACAACACACATCGGGTTAATTACCCGATGTGTGCTGCAGCTACATGTGCACAGAGCAGGGAGCAGCGCACAATGCTTAGCGCTGGCTCCCTGCTCTCCTAGTTACAGCACACATCGGGTTAATTAACCCGATGTGTCCTGCAGCTACATGTGCACAGAGCAGGAGCCGGCACTGACAGTGAGAGCTGCGGAGGCTGGTAACGAAGGTAAATATCGGGTAACCAAGGACAGGGCTTCTTGGTTACCCGATGTTTACATTGGTTACCAGCCTCCACAGAAGCCGGCTCCTGCTGCCTGCACATTTAGTTGTTGCTGTCTCGCTGTCACACACAGCGATCTGTGCTTCACAGCGGGACAGCAACAGCTAAAAAATGGCCCAGGACATTCAGCAACAACCAACTACCTCACAGCAGGGGCCAGGTTGTTGCTGGATGTCACACTAAGCAACATCATTAGCAACATCGCTGTTACGTCACAAAAGTTGTTCGTTAGCAGCGATGTTGCTAGCGATGTTGCTTAGTGTGACGGGGCCTTAAGTCTACTATCGGGATAAGGGACAGCAAGGGGTCCCTAGTCGCAGGGTCAGCTTAGGAGCCCTGTACCATCTGATCTTCCCCGCCGTAACAACAGTTTTATGCATACAAGAAAAATCAGTACTAGAGAGGAAAAGAAGCAGGCATTGGCACTTGCTACAAGAAAAATCACTGACATCTGAATGATCCCTAAAGTATATAAAAATCTGCAAAATTTCCTGAAACAGTGACTTTAGCCAAAATGTAGATACAGGTCATTTTATGAATGAGTTACAATGGCGGAAAATAAAATAAATGCATCGGTCTAAAAAAAATTTGTTAAACCTTCTCTATTTTCAGTACATTTTTATTTTATGTACAGATTATAAAAACTTTAACGCTATTTCATATTGCGTATTTGTACAATTAATGCACATAAGAATTTTGCACAAGTCGCCTGCCTTGCGAGGATGCTTCAGATTCATTTCAGTCTAATTGTATAATTACATTTTTTCCGTGTGCAGCAGTTAATCCAGATGTGCCATTCTCTCCATGGAGGATCCTCGAAGTGGTGTTGAAGCTATCTGGGTCACGGGGGAATTAACCTAGTCCAGGAGATTAGTTGATTTGTAGCTCATAACCGACTCAACACAGTCAGTAATATCACTACAGAGACGCTCCTAGTGCGTCGTCTACTATATGTAAACTGATAGAGGCAATATTTCACATGGATTAAAAGCTTGTGGAAAATTAGGACTTCTCATATGGGAACATATAGTACATAAACATGGATTTTAATAGCATAGCCACAAAGTGTAATGATACCTTCTGGGGACGAACAATGGAAAACAAACATTTCTTAGATGAATGTTATATCTTTGTACCGTGTTAGCCAGTAGAGATAAAAAAAATTGTTTAAAAGAACAGAGAGTCCTCAGTGGTTGATACCTTTTAATGGCTAACTGAAAAGATGGTAATAATTGCAAGCTTTCGAGACTACTCAGGTCTCTTCATCAGGCATGGTATAACACAAAATCTGAAGAGTCACGTATTTATACACAACAGGACTTAGAATAGTGCAGTAAAAAAAAAAAAAAAAAAAAAAAAAAAAAGGAAAAAAAAAAAAAAAAAAGAAAAAGAAAAAAAAAAAAAGGAAAGAAAAGAAAAGAACAAGTTATATATTCATATAACTTGTTCTTTTTTTTTTTTTTTTTTTTTTTACTGCACTATTCTAAGTCCTGTTGTGTATAAATACGTGACTCTTCAGATTTTGTGTTATACCATGCCTGATGAAGAGACCTGAGTAGTCTCGAAAGCTTGCAATTATTACCATCTTTTCAGTTAGCCATTAAAAGGTATCAACCACTGAGGACTCTCTGTTCTTTTAAACAATTTTTTTTAGATGAATGTAAAAGGTTCCGCTATAAATGTAAGTGCATGTCCCAGCATCTAAATCCACTTTATATCTACTACAGCCATGTGTAGCCATTTTTCTTATATGTGGCTGGGATTGTGGGTTAGGTGGGATTCATGTCTCAAACGATAGGGGCAGGTCGCATGCTAGCGATATCGGTACTGATATCGTAGCATGTGAAGCCACCCTTAGTGTTCAATAGCAGTGTTAGGGTGGGAGGGGGAAGAGCCTTTCATCTCTTGCCACTGTTGGCCCTGCAGAGGGGCCCATGAAAGGATTTTGTGATTTTCCAATGGGCAAGTCCGAGCCTGGTTATAATTGGAGTTGTTGAAACTCTTTACTAAAGAACTGTTGCAGAAAAAGAACTTTTTCTCTCTCAAATTGCTTGCTAGTCCTGGCCAGCCAATAACAGCGACGGCATGCTGCCCACACTACCGAAGTCCACACACCCAACCAGGACCATGTCTTCTATGTAGAGTTCCTTGCCCGCAACTACCACCCCGCGCCATCTTACACAATGACCTCTAAATGTTACATGCATGTGGAGTACTTTGTATTTTTGTTATTACTCCCTCCCCACCATTTTCACCATAAAACACATGATTTCTGTCATTCCAAGCAACAAAGGAGTTTATGAAGTCTATAACTATCAAAACACATGACTTAAGTTTCAAGAATGTGTCTAAGAAGGAAAACACTTTGTTGGTAATCTCTTTATTTTGTGATTTTTCATTTCCTCTTTTCTATGTACAAATATGTTCATGTGATATTCCTCATTTCTCAGTCACGAGTTCTGAAACATAGGCCAAAGGCACATGGCTGCACTGTATGGTTCTTGATGAGGGGCCAAACTAAGGAGGATATTACCATTAACCCTAACACATTTATACCATGGGTGAATATCTACATAGTATAGTGTCCTGCGGAAAAAGCAGCAATTTGTTTCTCTATCGTATTGTCTGGTTGAAATCAGACACAGGTGGAATTATAGTCAGACCCCATATGCCCAATTGTTGCTTAAATTAAATCATTAAAGGGTTATTCCCATTTACGAGATCCTATTACAATATGTAGTAGGTGTAATAATAATAATATTAGCAAAAATCTCAAATTACAAATGTAGTATAGTTCTCCTGATATAGACATGTTTCTCACCTCATGTGCAGGGCATTGCAGGGTAGGTGTAGCGCTCCTGAGACCCTCAGGGCACTACAGGGAATTGCATCCTCTTGGGGATGCAGGACCTACCCCCTGGGACCTGGAGTATCAGTGCCGATTCCATCCAAACACATCCAAAATCCTAGTTCTCCACTCCACACTGGGCATAGAGGGTTAACCATGTAAAGGGATGGTCGCTATGGGAACGAGTCCTTGCGTATAGCCAGCCTGATGGGAGGAGTCAGTCAGTCAGTAGTGAGGAGAGAGTCGAGTAGCACACAGGAGAGGTGTGTGGACGTGCCTGAGTTGGGTCCGTGTAGCAGTGAACCCGGGGCACACAGGAGAGAGGTTGTCAGGACAAGTACCGGAGATGCCGCTGGGACCGGAGCACAAACCGGGCACAGGCCCCTAGGTCAAGCGCAAGTTTTAGACTGGCAAATACCTACCCGGTGAGGACACCTTCACGGACTTCACCGAACCAAATAATCCAGGGGCATCAGCAGTAAACTAGGATCGGGGTTCAGACACTTACCTCCCCACAGGGTCCACACTGCCCGCTGTACGGAGGAGGAGACTGTACCCCTGTAACGAGGCGAGCAGCTCTGACTGTTTTGTGATTAAAATGGACATGGAGACTGACATTACACAGGATGGTGCTGCCACCTTGTGGACAAGTGCTGAAACTGCTCGAGGGGTGGACGCTGTAAAATCTGATCCCCTCCCTCAGGCACTTGTTGTACAGGAAGTAAAAGTGAGGGAAAAGGACACTGAGCTACTGGAGCTGGACCTGAACAGACCTGCCTCAGACTGCCCTCATCGCTGAAGTGTGAGGGATTGCCAGAACTGCTGCAGACGGGATACTGGACTCAAGGGACCTCTGGACCGTCTCCTTCCTCCGTACCAAAAGACTGTACGCTAGTCCTCTGTTGAGAGGGCTGAAGATCTTCCACTTCTCTCCCTTGGAGTCGCCGCCGGTTACCCAGAGTCCAGGCCTGCTACGTGGGAGCCCTTCCTCCTTGTGTTTTGGACTGGTAATATAACCTATAGGGCAAGTCAGGGACAGAATTCTTGTTTATCATTGCTGTTTTGTTTGTGTTCTGCGCCGCGCGTCTGAAGTTAAAGACCCGGATAGCAAACCCTGGTTATGTGTGCTGCTAAGCCAGCTGCGTGTGTCATTGAGATGTTTACCAGTAAAGAAATGTACCCTTACATAAAATCTGAGCGTGGGGATTTTGTTGGCGCAGATTATGGGAACTTAGCCGCGGTCAGACCTTCGGCCACTTAATCTGGCGTAGTCGGCAGGATCTGTGACCAGCAAAATCCTCTCCCGGTGGTAGCTTATAGTCAGACAGCTCCTCCGGCGTCTATTGTAAATCAAGTGAGAAAGTTTAACGGACGGAATTACCCTGTATCTAAATGGGCGGAACAACTTAGGATAGTGGGGGAAATGTATTATGTTGATCCTAAGACCTTAGCGGAAATGGCTATGCTGACGTTAGAGGGGGAGGCATGGACGACGGTCAGACTGAAGACTGTTAGGGGCCAGCGTACATTAGATGACTTGGTGCGGGTGCTAGAGCACACCTATGGGCTGACCAGATACCTGGGAACACTGCGCTACATGTTCTTCCAGCGTACACGGCTCGAGGGGGAGGACATTCCCCGATATGCGAACGCCCTCCAAGTACTGCTGGAACAAGCCTGCAAAAATGGAGAAAATCTAGCTGGTACATCCTCCCGCGACCTGGTTCTGAGGGACCAATTCGTAATTTGACTGAGAGATCCGTATCTCAACCGCTCATTGCAGGACTTACTCCGGATAAATCCAGCCCTTACATTTGCTGAGGTTAAACAAGAAGCCATAGAACGTTCTAGGGGACCTGTTATGGGAACAGAGACTTATAGCGCTACTTGCAGATCCATGTACAGTACAAATACTTCGAACAGCGACACGGAGGAACTGAAGCAGATGGTGGCGGATTTACAGAAGCAGGTGCTGCAGCTCACATTAGACCGACAGGCGGATAGGCAAGTGAGACGGCAACCTAGCCGGCCTATGGGAAAGTGCTGGACATGTGGTGACCCCCATCACAGAGCAAACCGTTGCCCTCAGAACTCCTTCCAACCCGACCTGCAGCCGTTCCATCGAATGGACTGTCAAACACCCCAGCAAGCGGAGTTTCACTCGAAACAGCGGATGGAGCCCCAGGCCTATTCACTAGAACCGCCAAGCCGTGTCTCTCAACAGCGGGCAACTTTAAACTAGACACCCCGGCTGAGGAGGCTCAGTCGACCGGGAAGGCCAAAGAGAAAAGGAACCAACAAAGGAGCCAGCTTGCATCAAACAGCCCTACACTGAAAGTAATGCTAGAGGGGGTTGCCGTGCAAGGATTAATGGATACTGGATCCCAGGTGTCCACCATCTCAGAGTAGTTTTACGAGAAATATCTACAACCACGGGCTGCTTATGACCCGAATACTGTCATCAAGATCAAAGCGGCCAATAATCTACCCATTCCAGTAACGGGAGTAGCTTGGATGAGCACTGAAATGTGTGGACAGGACCTCGGGAAGAGGGGGATAATCGTGGTCAAAGAAGGCTTCGGTTCAAAAACGCCCATGATTATTGGGATGAACATCCTGAAAGACCTAGACCTGGTATTGGGCAGGAAGTTACCACACACGGGGCCACCCGCCGAGCATTCCAAAGAGCAACCTGCAGCCTACAGCATATGGCAGAGGAACAACGGCCCATAGCCACTATCACCGTGCCTCGCCACACTAGGATCACCTTACCGGCTGAAAAGGAGACAATTATCTTGCTACCCCTTAGCACCACAAGACCGCTTGAAGGTGTGGAGGTACTGATTGAGCCGCAAACCCCGAGGGAGGTAAAACTGAACCCATTAGTCTCTCGCACTCTGGCTGTCGTGAGGAGGGGAAGGATCCCTGTCCGTCTGAGCAATACGGCTAGTGTAGGCGTCGACCTAGAAGCGGGGACACAGCTCGCCAGAGTCTACGCCCTACCTACAGAGGTGAATCCCAGGGGCCCCCTCCAGTTTGCCCCATCGGCAGAGGGAGACTGGACAGTGACTGTCTCCGCCATGGCCACCGCCACAGATGACACTGAAGCTGGAAAGGAGCTGCTAGAGAAGTGTCAGCTGGATACATCCCAATACTCTAAACAGGAAGTGTCCCAGGTGGAAAAAGTACTGCAGGAACTCCAGGCGTCCTTTGCCCGGCATGACACAGACTTTGGATGCACCACCAGTATCCAACACGAGATCCCTACAGGTAACGCTTCTCCTATCCGCGAGAGATACCGGCAGATACCCCCCCAGCAATACCAAGAAGTGAAAAACCTCCTGAACTCCATGCTCCATGCCGGAGTGGTACGAGAGAGACAGAGCCCCTGGGCTGCACCGGTGGTAATAGTTAAAAAGAAAGATGGATCCCTGAGGTTCTATGTGGACTACCGCCGCCTGAATGCTTGCACCATCCGGGACTCATACCCTTTGCCGAGGATCGAAGAATCTCTGACGGCTCTGAAGAAAGCCAAGTACTTTTCCTCCCTGGATCTAGCCAGCGGCTATTGGCAGGTACCCATGAGCGAAAAGGACAGAGAAAAGACCGCTTTCATCCATGGGTCTGTACGAGTTTGACAGGATGCCCTTCGTCCTGAAAAACGCACCAGGAACTTTCCAGAGGCTGATGGAGCGCTGCTTGGGAGACTTCAATTTAGACTTCACCCTCATCTACCTTGATGACATTGTGGTCTATTCAGCCACGTTCGAAGAACATCTACAGAAGCTGGGCCGCGTGTTCCAGAGGCTAAGGGAACATGGCTTGAAGTTGAAACCCAGCAAGTGCCGTCTTCTACAGCAGGAGATCGATTTCCTGGGCCACAGGATCTCGGCCGAAGGTGTACAACCATCGCCGTAGAAAATAGCCGCTGTACAGGACTCGCCACAGCCCACAACTGTCAAGGATGTTGTTAGGGCCAGGTGGACGGGCAGACCCAGGAGGTGGATCCACTGGGCCGAACTCCTTGATGATGGTAAGGGGTCCGGTAGCTGGAGCACTACAGGTAGCAGGACAGTCCGTGCACAAGAGTAGAATGGAGAAGTCCCTGGGACCACGGAGTCACTGATGGTAGTCCGGGTGACGGAGCTCAGGTTCGGAAGCCGAGATGTTGTCAGGCGGAGTCCGGAACCGATGGAGCGAGAGGACGGGTCACCGCAGGGATCAGAGATGGAACGGACTGTCAGGATGGCAGATAGGCAGCGTTCGGGGTTCGGGATTCGGTAGGACCGGATGACGAAGCAGGATCGGCTCTAGAAGAGAGAGAGGTGAGTATCTCACAGAAACACAAGGAGACCTGACTCCTAGCTTGGGAAACACGAAGAACAGGCCCCGCCCACTTGGACACTAAACCCCTTTATACCCTGTACCTGTGTGCTTCATTTCCTGTCAATGGACGCTGGCCCTTTAAGAAAGGGTCAATGACCGCGCGCGCGCCCTAATGCGCATGCGCGCGGCCCGGGTGCCAGAAGCCAGGGCAGGGAGCGGTGAGGAAGAAGCAGGAGAGCCGGGGTGGCGCTGTGTAGCAGACGGGCGCCGGGAGCGGGGACCGGGACGCCTGGGGACCGCGGGCAAAGGAGGCTGGAGACCGGGGAGAGGAGCAGAGAAGCCGGGGAGCGTGGCAGGTGAGCGGGGGAGCAGGGCAGGGGACCCGGGGAGCGTGACAGATGTCAGGGCTTTCCTGGGACTGGGAGGCTACTACCGCCGGTTCGTCAAGAACTTCGCCCGGTTTGCCGCACCACTGCACGACCTGCTTCGAGGAACCACCAACAGTCCCAGGGGACGACTCATCAATTGGGGACCTACCCAAGAAGAGTCCTTCCAAGCTCTAAAGGGTGCCTTGACGTCATCCCCCATCCTGGCATACGCAGATTACACCCTGCCCTTCCAAATACATACTGACGCCAGCCTACAGGGTCTGGGGGAAGTACTCTCACAGGTACAAGAAGGCAAGGAACGTGTTGTAGCCTATGCCAGTAGGTCCCTACATGAAGGTGAAAAGAATCCCACCAAATTACAGTTCATTCCGGCTGGAGCTGTTGGCCTTGATGTGGGCAATGACTGAGAAATTTGCCGGATATCTGACGGGGACAGAAGTACTAGTCCTGACGGATAACAACCCTTTGGCCCACTTAGAAAATGCGAAACTTGGGGCTATGGAGCAGCGATGGATGGCTCGGCTCTCCAAGTTTAACTACAAGATTAAATATATAGCTGGGGCTGAAAATCAGAATGCGGACAGCCTGTCCAGAAGGACATCCCCTTCGCCCACTAAGGACCGGGACGAGGAGCTGGAAATAGACGAGATGCCTGACTTCGCAAGACTAGCCCGGCAGCTGATGGATTGTCGCCAGTATGCTGTGGATGAGGCTGGCTCTCCAGTAGGGTCCCCATTGTCCCCACAGGAATGGGGCAGAATCCAGGACCGGAATGCTGAATGTGCCCTACTCAAACAATGGGTGAAGCAGCAGTAGAAGCCGTCCTCTGACACGCGGTCACGACTGTCCACCAGTACCCTGACCCTGCTCAGCCAATGGGATCATCTGATTCTGAGAGAAGGAGTGCTATACCGGAGGATCTTCCTATCCCACATGCTGGAGGAGTGCCTACAGGTTGTAGTGCCGGCCCAAATGGCCCGTGAGATGGTGGGAGAAGCACACAAGAGGAACGGCCACTTTGGGATAGACAACACCTTCCGGTGGATCCAACAGTCCATCTACTGTCCGGGACTCCGCAAGCTGGTTGAAGATGTCTGCCAAGCCTGTCGCACCTGTGAGCTTTACAAGTCCGCTGAGCAGCGTGCACCTGTCCAAACAGTTGAGACATCGCGGCCCCTTGAGCTGTTGATGGTGGACTACCTATCGATTGGGACGGCGAGTGGTGGCTAACAATACTGTCTGGTTATGGTAGACCATTTCACAAAATTCGCAGTTGCTGTTGCTACCAAAGATCAGACTGCCGAGTCAGCTGCGCGGGCCATCTGTCGACCGTTCATCCAGGTCTATGGGTGTCCGGAGAGGTTGCACTCTAATCAGGGGGCTTGTTTTGAAGGTCAAATTATCGAGGAGCTGCATCGGATGTATGGGATCCAGAAGTCCAGAACCACCCCTTACGACCCACAGAAGAATGGTGCGTGTGAGCGCTTTAACCGGACTCTACTCCAGTTGATCCGCACCTTAGCCGATGACAAGAAAGACCAATGGCCCCAATTCCTCCCAGATCTAGTGTGGGCCTACAACAATCAAGTCCACTCCGTGACGGGCTTTACCCCACACACCCTTCTCTTTGGCCGCCCAGGAAAAGGGGTCCATGACCTAAACCTGACCAGTCCTGAAAAAGATACCGGCGGTACCTATCCATCCTGGCTACACACTCACCGTCAGAAGATGGAAACTGTATACCGACTGGTAGGCCAACAAATCCGGGGCCAGAGACATGCTGACCCGCTCCCCGTACAGGAAGAACCCTTAGAAGTAGGACAGCTAGTCCTGGTTCGTATTAAGAAGCCTCAAGGAAAACTCTGAGCTAAGTGGGAAGCTGAAGTCTATCGGGTAGTTGAGCGCCCCTACCCCGATGGTCATGTGTACAGAGTCCGGGGCGAAGATAGCGGCAACTCTCGCACCTTGCATCGGAATATGTTGCGTCCCTGCCGATCCAAGCCTGACCCCCTGACCACAGTACCCGGTGAGGATGATACTGCTGATATGACTGACACCATTGATATTACTCAGCATAGTGACCTTGTTGACTCTGGGACTGATTACCCGCCTGCTCAGACTGGCTCTCCCTCTAGGGAACTGACGGCGGTAGAGAGTGTAACCGGTGATAGAGTGGAGGGAAACCAACCTCTGCGGCGTACTTCCCGCACCACTGCCGGGGTTCCTCCTGGACAGTCTTTTAGGGACCAGTATGTATGGTCCGCTTCTCAGCCTCCCCCTGCCACAGCCTCAGTCCTCGCTGCCTTGGAACCTGTGAATGTTGACAGGGACTGCCAACCTTTCAGTGGGGGGATATGTAACGAGGCGAGCAGCTCTGACTGTTTTGTAATTAAAATGGACATGGCATGACTGACATTACACAGGATGGTGCTGCCACCTTGTGGACAAGTGCTGAAACTGCTCGAGGGGTGGACGCTGTAAAATCTGATCCCCTCCCTCAGGCACTTGTTGTACAGGAAGTAAAAGTGCGGGAAAAGGACACTGATCTACTGGAGCTGGACCTGAACAGACCTGCCTCGGACTGCCCTCATCGCTGATGTGTGAGGGATTGCCAGAACTGCTGCAGACGGGATACTGGACTCAAGGGACCTCCGGACTGTCTCCTTCCTCCGTACCAAGAGACTGTAAGCTAGTCCTCTGTTGAGAGGGCTGAAGATCTTCCACTTCTCTCCCTTGGAATCGCCGCCGGTTACCCGGAGTCCAGGCCTGCTACGTGGGAGCCCTTCCTCCTTGTGTTTTGGACTGGTAATATAACCTATAGGGCAAGTCAGGGACAGAATTCTTGTTTATCATTGCTGTTTTGTTTGTGTTCTGCGCTTGCTGCGCGTCTGAAGTTAAAGACCCGGATAGCAAACCCTGGTTATGTGTGCTGCTAAGCCAGCTGCGTGTGTCATTGAGATGTTTACCAGTAAAGAAATGTACCCTTACATAAAATCTGAGCGTGGGGATTTTGTTGGCGCAGATTATGGGAACTCAGCCGCGGTCAGATCTGCGGCCACTTCACCCCAAAAGGGACAGTCGGGGCCCCCACACTCTCCACACTACGGGGACCCAATCAACTAAGAGTGCCGGGGACAGAGCAACTTGGGTCATTACATTGGCACTGGTCCTCCAAGAAACCTGAACCAGCAACAGTGAGTAGAGACTGTTGAAGACAACCTGGTGTGGTCTGTTATTGGCCCCGTAACATCTCCCAGGCGCAGCCCTACCTGCAGAAGGCCTACCATCACAACTGCCATTACCACCAGCCCTGTGAGTACCCAAATTCAGCAGCGGCGGTTCTCCATACTTAACCGCAACCCGCAGGTGGCATCACATGACAAAAACTCTTATCTCCCCTGTCAAGGCATACCAGTGGGCGGGACCAGGCGGAAGGAAAACGCCCATCTAGGGGTCTAGAGAACCCGGGGCGGAAAAAAGAGCAGAAGTTGAGTTTGGAGTTTCTAGTTGAGTTGGAGCTGAGTGAGAGTGAAGGAGAGGAGAAAGTGAAGTGGAAGCCAGAGAGGAAATGTGTCGGGGTTGGAGCCCCAGTGTGCTGGCTAGGTGGCAGACAGGGGTCCGTGTCTGTCAGGAGACGGGAAGATGGCTGCCGGAGATCCGAGGTGGACCGGGACAGGGTAGGAGCCCACCGGTACCGACACAGGAGAACTGACCCGGAAACCGTGCACAGAGGGGGTACCTGGACCCTGAAGCATGGACCGGAACCACCAGCTTTGTTAATTAACCAGTTGAGGACAGGATTACAGGTCCTGTCCCATCCAAAGTCCCAAAAGAGCAAACCAGCAGCCCACCGCAGGGGATAGGGCCCCTTTCGATCCCAAGGGTCAGCGTTTGCGGGCAAGGCTCCCACCCGTAGTTCTGAGAGCGTAATCTCGTGTTCCACACCGGAAAGTCCAAAAAGAACTAAAACCGTGCAGAGGAAAGTGACACAGACCATCACCCCGGGTGAGGGACCAGAATACACCCGGCCACGGCGGCCGGCCACTGGCACCTTGGTTTACTACTGGACTTGTGTGATTTCTTTGACTGTGAGTACACTAACATCCTCCGGTCCGACCGGGCGCGCCTGCCCCTGCAGCCACCATCCCCAGCACAGTGACACTGGGCCCCGGGGCATCCACCCCTACCCATGGAGGGTTAAAAACAACTAGCTGCCATCTCAACGCCCCTGGGTGCTCCCTAATAGCAGCGGTGGTAACTCATCTTACCACACGCCGTGGGTGGTGTCACAGACTATACAGAAAATCCCACATACAACAAACCCCCTTTTTATTCGAAGTGTCCGCGAGACCCCCGGGTCCGGAGACCCCTCGAGCCACACCGTAGATCCGGATCTGAGCAGTCCGGCTGCTGGTGTGGGGGCCGCACACTGTCGCCATCTTTAATGCTGACAAATCTGCTGTGCCATCACCGTGCCCAAAAGAGCGCGAAAGTGCAAAAGCGCACGAATAGAAGCCCCGCCCATGAGCCCTGAGAGCGCGGGCGGGAGTCGGCAGTAACCGGACCCGGAAGCTCCCAGAGTTCCCCAGTCCCCGCGAGAGTGGTGAGAAATGACCGAAGGGGACTGGCGACGTGGAGGCACAGGTAAACGAGGGCTAGCAAACCTGTAACCGGCGCGATGTATGCGCCTCCAGCCCACGAGCGCAGGCGACACGGTTGCAGAGACGTACCCTGGACCGCGGAGAGGCTGGAGGCGGAGGTCCAGCGGCTGTACTGGACTATGCGGGAGGAGAACTTGCAGCAAATTGAGGAGTGGAGGCAAAGATGATAGGGGTGGTGGCAGCTATGTGGGCTCCAGAGAGTGGAGCGCCGTCTGACCAGACTGCACCATCCCAGACTCCCGGATCCATCCTCGACCAGACCGCATCACCGCCAGAGCCAGCGAGATCAGAAGAGGTCGCATCACCTTCCCCGCTGGGGAAGGAGCAGGCATCAGTTCCTGATCTAGAGCCAGTAATCCAGGCTCCGACTGTATCGGGAGCCACGGAGAAGGTTGCCGCCAGTGCTGATGACCATTCTCAGGTACTGCGCCCAGCCACTGTAAAGGGAATGGCGGATCTGATCCCAAAGCTAGAATGGGTGCCGCATGCAGGGGGCGAGTTCGTCCGCGTTGTGCGAACGCAATACACAGTGTCTGACATCGATGCACTAAAGCCAGAGGAGCCTGTACACCAACCTGCAGTGGTTCCCTTCCCAGCCTCTGCATCTGCGACAGCACCGACATCCCAGTGGCCACCAGTGGGCAGAAGTGGTGTGTGTACCCAGTGCACCTAGACCTCAAGTGCTGATCTCAGGAGGCCAGATGATCCAGATAGCCCCCTTACTGAATGGTGGTAGCGGAACCAGGCTACCCCAGCAGTTATAATGTTGAAAAGTTATGTGTGCATTTATTACTTTCCCCTAAGAAATCTGCATAATAATCTAAAAATGTTTTGAAAATTTTGAATAATTTATGGAAAAGTAACCTGATTCTCTAGAAGTTAAAGTTAAACATGGACCACGGCTGCAGGACTGGCAGCAGCCATCACGAACTCGTGTTATTGTATATATTTGCACCAAGTGTGCCTTCCAGAGTAATCCCATTTGCACCGTCAGGACATTGATCCCGCCACCAAGGAGAGGAAGGTTGGAGGAAAGGTCTGGGATAGAGATGGCCCAAACCTGGTCACCAAAGCGACTGGTGACCTGCTTCTTCAAAGGGTTTTGGGGAACCAGGACCTTTTTGGGTGGTGGGTTGATGGGGGGGGATGCTCAATGTTGGAACGTTTATGAAAAGTGCCTCCACTGTGTGGAAGAATGTTATATGTATTGCTTAACTTTTTACCTTTTTCATTGCGGTTAAAAATAAAACTCTATTTTGCTGACAGCCCGACGTGCTGTGTTTAACCAATGGGGAATGTAGTGCCCCTGAGACCCTCAGGGCACTACAGGGAACTGCATCATCTTGGGGATGCAGGACCTACCCACTGGGACGTGGAGTACCAGTACCAATTCCATCCAAACACGACCAAAATCCTAGTTCTGTACTCCACACTGGGCATAGAGGGTTAACCATGTAAGGGGTTAGTCGCCATGGGAACGAGTCCCTGGGTATAGCCAGCCTGGTGGGAGGAGTCAGCAGTCAGTAAGTCAGTATTGAGGAGAGAGTCGAATAGCAGACAGGAGAGGTGTGTGGACGTGCCTGAGCTGGGTCCGTTTAGAGGTGACCCCAGGGGGCACAGGAGAGAGGTCACCAGGACGGGTACCGGAGATACCGCTGGGACTGGAGCACGAACAGTGCACAGGGCCCTAGATCAAGCGCAAGTGCAAGTTTTAGACTGTTTGGCAAATACCTTCCCGGTGAGGACATCTTCACGGACTTCACCAAACCAAATAATCCGAGGGCATCAGCAGTAAACTAGGATCGGGGTTCGGACACTTACCTCCCCACAGGGTCCACACTGCCCACTGTACGGAGAAGGAGACTGTACCCCAAAAGGGACAGTCTGGGCCCCCACACACTCCACGCTACGGGGACCCAATCAACTAAGCGTGCCGGGGATAGAGCAACCTGGGACACTACATTGGTACTGGTCTTCCAAGGGACCTGAACCAGCAACTCCTGGGTCCACAGTGAGTAGAGACTGTTAAAGACAACCTTGTGTGGTCTCCGTTATTGGCCCCGTTACATCTCCCAGGCGCAGCCCTACCTGCGGAGGGCCTACCATCACAGCTGCCATTACCACCAGCCCCGGGAGTACCCACATTCAGCAGCGGCGGTCCTCCATCCTTAACCACAACCCGCAGGTGGCGTCACATGACAAAAACTCTTATCTCCCCTGTAAATACCCCCCATTAACAAAAGGGGCCCAGGGCACAGTCCCATATGTTACTGCCCGGGACCGATTACCCCATATCAATGTGCGCTACATAGGTATCCAAAGTAACGACTGCAAGCGATTAACTGTCTCTATAGGTGTAGTCATAACCATGGATACCTAAGCTGCAATGCCCTGCATAAGAGGTAAACAACAAAGCTAATCAGGAGAACTATACTACATTTCTAACGGGAAGTATCTATTAATAATATAATATTATTATTATTATTATTATTATTATTACTACACCTTATACATATTAGCATAGGATCTGGAAGATGGGAATACCCTTTTGAGATTAAAAGGGTTTGTCCCCTACTGGACCACCTCATTCATTTCAGGAGCCCAATTAAATGAAAACCAATATATATTCCCTTCCCGTAGTGGTGCGGTTCCAACGTTGTCGGCACTGCTTTCCCCAGAGAGTGACATAACTATTGTATCACATGCAGGCTGCAGCCAATGAGTGACTGCTCATCAGCTGCAGCTTTTACTTTTTCCCCCAGAGTAGGACGCCCACCATGAGTTGAATATTGATGAGAAGCACCCAAACAGTGGCCACTGATTAGCTGCAGCCAACTGGTGATGTAACGGCTCATGTCACTTTCAGGGACAGAAGGGCCAACATTGCACTAATGGCATCACTTGTGGGACCCACATCTACTACACATTTATGGCTTGTCCTCTTAATATGCCATAATAAAGCTGCAAGATATAACTTGTCAAAATATATAGTGCATCACAGCGTTTGGCAGTGTCAGGGTGACAATGCCGACTAGATAACTGCTGAAATAAATCACAATTGGCATCAGAACTGACCATGGAGCAGTGTGAAAAAGTGTCTTGGTATGACCAGTCTACATTATACTACATCATGTGTACAGCCTGGTGGGTGTGCAATGCTTATATTGTGAAGTGTTGGCACCAGGATCCACTTTATGAAGAAGGGAGACATGCTGGAAGTGTAGTGACCCAGAGAAGACCCTACTAGAATGTCCCCTAAGGGCCATATGTTTTTCTATAATGTTGGACATTATCTGTGCCTTCTGAAGCCTTGCTCTGAGAGTTGTAGTGTGACGCCCCTGGACTATCAGGTCGTCACAGGGTATTGCACAATCTACCCTCCCGTGCAGTATCCACCTCTCTCTTTGTTATGGGTCCCTAACCAAATGGTGTTGCCTACATCAGCTAATCAAATCCTAGAAACACCCTGCACCACACCCACAAGACACACCAGTGGACGGCTTGAGTGGAATAGATTCGCCCACCTGGGGGGTCAGGAGAGTAGCCCTCGAGCTGTGAGGAGTTCTGAGGAGGTCGGGAGCGGGGACTCCCATAAGGAAACTGTCTAGGTTGCAGACGGTGGTCTGGGCCTAGAGGAGTTGGACCCCGGTCGCAGGGAATCGTGGCAAGGAGCTCGGATCTGTGGAGCAGGACAGCCAGCGGCCTTGCACCATCACCGAGCTGGGACCAAGGCACGACTGGGTACGTGGACCCTAGGTCGGGGAGCAGCTGCATGCAAGCCGATAATTCACCCGTGGAGAATGGAGCCTTCAAGATTTGTTCCCAACTGCTCCAAAATGGGGCACTAGCGCAACGAGGGGGATAGGACTTTCCACTTAGAACGGTCCAGAAAATCCCAAGCGTGAGCCCTGAGAACAAGTTCCCACACTTAGCCACAGTGGGGAGCAGGACCCGGCAAGTTTCACACTACCGGGACCACTAGAGAAGTAAACTTAGTGCCAGGAGTCAGGTCACGGATCACCAGGTAGCACCATTGGGGACGGGACCCGAACTATCTCCCCTCAGCGGCAGCGGTGTCCAGAGACTTGGTTTACCCAGTTGTCGGTGTCTGCTTAATTGACTGAGCGAGTACAAGACTGATACCTGCATCCCACTGCCTCTTTCCCCCACACCGAGACCCGGGGCATTCCCCCTACCCGTGGAGTGTTCTAACACCATGCTGCATCGGTCGATCATCCCCGGGTACTCCCAACTGCAGCGGTGGTACTCCTAATTACCACACACCACGGGGGCGTCACAAACTCTATAATGCCTTATAAATACCTCCTTCATTTGAATGGCTGCCCGACCCCCGGGTCTGGAGACCCTCGAGCCACTGAGAACCCGTATCCGAGCAGCTCGGCTGCTGCCACGGGGGCGGCACAGTAGCATTAACACTGACTTCTGCTGGACTTTCTCAAAACTACCTTTACCTTATATGGTAAAAGGAAGTGAAGCAGCAGCGGGGAAGTTTCCGGGTCTTTTTCTGACAGGAAAATTAAAAAGATGTCTGTGGCTGAGGACTCGGGAGGTGAGGACTGAGTTTGGCTGGAGTCGGTGGGCCTACTTTCAGTCACTTTTATCCTCTAGTGACTATCTGGTAAGGAGAAGGAAACTCTCTGTGAAAAGGAAAAATCCAGGCTGCCATTTATTCAAAATCAAGGAAGGCCCCGAACATAGTTAGATCCAGGAAAGCCACAAACTGCTCAAAGCCAAGGACGTTATAGATGCCTGATGCTAAGATCCTCTCAGAGCTCCGATGAGGAAGAGTAATTAATCCTGCTGATAAGGAATGAACTTACATGTTCAGTATTTGGTGAGTATTTTGCCTCAGTATTTGTAGCCAAAACCAGGAGTGGAACAATCAGAGGAAAAGTATAATAGAAACACGGGCACCACTGCTGTATTTATCACCCACTCCTGGCTTACAAATACTGAGGTAAAAAACTCACCAAATGTGAATTATATCAAGGTAATCACTGCCAGCTGCTGTGGTGAGCCAGCAGTGATCCCTGCACATGTCTGCTGATTTGAACAGCAGACATGTGCGGCTATCCACCTTCGCCTGTTAACCCCCTAGATTGCGCTGTCAAAATGTGGCAGCGTGATTTAAATGTCCGTAGAGGGCAAATCGCCTTTCCCCGCTGCCATCGGAGGCCCTGTGACGGGATCATGGGGAGTTGATGGTTGCTATAGTAGCAACAGGTCATGCATATGATGACTCCATCATGATGGAACTATGCATCATGCGTATGATGATTATATCATGACTCAATCATGATGTAGTTCCTGTTACAGCCAACAGAGCGCCAACTCTAACGGGAATGCTGCATTTCTGCTGATCAGAGCTGTGCAGCTCTGATCAACAGAAATGAATTAGTGATCTGACTGCTGATCCATATAGTCCCCTAGGGGGACTACTAAAATAAAAAAAAATAATTTTAAAAAATAAACCTAAAAGTTATAATCACCCCCCATTGACCACATTGAAAATTAAACTGTTAAAAAAACAAACAAAAAAAATACACATATTTGACATTGCCGCTTTCATAAATACCTGATCTATCAAAATATTAAATCAATTAACCTGATCACTAAACGGCGTAGTGGCAAAAAAATTCCAAACACAATTTACGTTTTTCGGCATTGTAAATTTTGGTCAAAATGGCGCATCTGTGCAAAAATGGTTCCATTAGAAATGTCAACTCAAGACACAAAAGAATAAGCTTACACTGAGCCCCATATCTTGAAAAATGAGAACGCTACCTGTCGCGGAAAATGGCGCAAGATGAGTGCCACTTTTTTTGGGCAAACCTCTGATTTTTTTTTTCATTCCTTTGATAACAGTAAACTTATACATGTTTGTTATCTATGAACTCATACCAACCTGAGGCATCATACTGACACATCAGTTTTACCATACAGTGAATACATTGAATATAATACCCCAAAACAATCGCACTTTTTATTTGCAATTTTTCAGCATTTCAAAGTTTTTTACCATTTTCCAGTACACTATATGGTAAAACTCATGGTTTCATTTACAAGTACAACTCATTGCGCAAAATAACAAGCCCTCATATGGCAAGAGTGACGGAAAAATAAAGTTACGGCTCTCGGAAAAGGAGAGCAAAAAAAACAAAAATGAAAAATCGTCCGGTCATGAAGGGGTTAAGATAATCTCAAATTTACTGAATACAATAACAGAGATTTCACAATGTGGTCTTGATCTGCAAAGTTTTGAGTCCAATCGAGCATCTGTGGGATCAGCTGAAAAGTCCAATCCATTGTGTCTTACCATGAAACTTACCTGCTGCTAATGTCTTAGATGCCAGTTTTCTGAGGATACCTTCTGAGGTTTTGCTTTGATGAGTTAAGGCCTCCATACACATTAAATTAATGCCAATATTGACAGGTTTAGCTGACAGCCTATGTGTATGCTAGCTCTCGACAGACTATGAAAAATTTAATATTACCAGTTATGTATATTAGATTTTATGACAGGGTATTGATCCAGGGAACTAGTCTGATTGCCGGATGTGGAGTCAGGAAGGAAATTTTTTCCCCATTGGAACTTGTTTGCCACATTGGGGTTTTTTTTGCCTTCCTCTGGATCAACATGTTAGGCTACCGGTTGAACTAGATGGACTTAGAGTCTCCCTTCAACCTTAAAAACTATGATACTATGATATGTCGGCAGAGATAAGAATGTCTGATTTTGCACTGAGGATAGAGTTGGGCGACTATCGAAATATTCGTGTTTGTGATACTGGTAACGAGTACTGTATAATACTCACGTATTTGTTACGAATAGTGTGTGCAATGCAAGTCAATAGGATATGTGAGTAATTTTCTGCTGGAATCCAACAGAAAATTACTCGCATTTCCTAATCAGCGGAATATTACTTGCATGTCCCATTGACTTGTGTGACGCCCCAAAGCTATGGGGTACTCTGTCCCGGGCCGTATATATACGGGGATGCTGTGTTATGGTTGTGTAATGGCCGATACCCGGTTCAGTGACCCTGGGCGTCGCTTTTTAATGGGGAATATGTACAGGGGAAATGAAAGAGTTTATATTGTGATGCCACTTGCGGGTTGCGGTTATGGTGATGGAACCGCTGCTGCACATTGTTACCACTGGGGCTGATGGTCGTGGCAGCCTGGATGGTAGGGATACCACACGATGGGGATGCAGTGAAACTTCTGTTTTTACTCACGGTGGTGTTGGGTTAAGGCACTGAGGACAGCTGATTCAGACACCTGGTCCCTTTTGTCCCAGTGCCGGTGTGGTGACCTGGTAGTCTCTTTCCCCAGCACCTCTCACTGGTTGGTGGGACCACGTAGCTTGGAGTGTTTGTGGGTCCCTTACTGTCTGTCGGGAGTCTCTTGTCCATACGGTGAGCAGTGCAAACCCTGTAGGGTCGGTGTTCTGCTCCGATCCCTGGCTCAATCTTTACTGCTGGTGCCCCCGGATTCTTGGGTCAGGGAGGTCTGTGAAGGTCCCCTCACTGTGCAGGTATTTGTCAGGTTGTCTGAAGCGGTCGCCTGACCTAGGGCCCAGTGCCCCGTTGCTGCTCTGGTTCCAGGGGTACCTGGATGCACCCTCCCTGGCAACCACTCTCCTACGCCACCTAGGTCACTGCTACACGGCCCCGTCTGGAGACACGTCCATCCCCTTCAACTGTCACTACCAGACTCTTTTGTCTGACTGTCTGTGTCTGTCCCCTCCCACCGGGTTGCCGTCTAGTGGAATGGACTGGCTCCACCTCTGGGTGGCCATCCATTTTTTCCCTTAGGCTGCTTTCACACATCCGTTTTTTGCTGAGCGGCACAATACGGCGCTTTGCAGAAAAAACGCAACCTTTTTTTGCCGCCGGTTGAGTTTTTTTTCCGCATAGACTTGCATTAGCACTGTATTGTGCCGCATGGCCTTGCGTTGCGTCCGGTTTTTGCCGGATGCAGCATATTTAGCCCATGCGGCGGCCGGATAGAACCTTGCCTGGCAAGTTTTTTTTTTTTGTGCGGCGAAAAAAACGCATCGCGCCGGATCCGGCGCAATTTACAATGCAAGCCTATGGACGCCAGATGCGGCATCCTACGGCAAAAGCCGCATCCGGCCGCCGGATGCGGTTTTTTGCATTTCGCATGCTCCGTATCAAGCCGCATCCGTCAAAAAACGGACGGGCCGCATGGAAAAACTTGTGCAACTGATCCATTTTTTTCGCCGCATCCGTTGCATAGGTTTTTGAGCCGGATTGAGCCGCACTGCAAAAACCGGATGTGTGAAAGCAGCCTTACTAGTCAGTCATCCCTAATTGGGAGTGGGAAACTGGGGATGTTATGTGTTTTGGTAGTACCGGCACTGGTTTTCCAGGTCCTTGGAGGTAGGCCCTAAATCTTTGTCAGGATGTAGTACCTAGTAGTGCCCCAAGGGGTTCAGGGGCGCTACACTTGCATTGCACACACTATTCGGGACGAATATGCGAGTATTACACAGTACTCATTACCAGTATTGCAAGTACGAATATTTCGATACTCGCTCAACTGTAACTGACAATCATTTTGTTCTCTAGAGATAAGCCACCAATGATGTCTGACAACAAATCTATCATAGGAAACACGGGAACCATCTGATGTATGGGGCAGTTAGGCAAAATCGCTGTTGGCCCAACCTTTTCGCCAACATCTATCTAATGTTTACGGGGGACTTTAGAGATATTTTGGCAAGGAAAGCTACACCATATTAGACAGGTGGTCATCCTCGGACTTTGCGAACCAGATACAGTAAGTCATGGTATGACATTTATAATTCCTGCCTGCTTCTTATTGCACAAAATAAAGTTAGCTATAGCTGTCGAGATAGTCAACACATGGAAAGCCGAGCAAAGATCTCCATTTTTAAAAGCTCTGCTTTCTACTGAATGTTTACGTCTCAGTAACTGGATTACTCAATGCTCGCCGGACATGTGATACAGTCCTCTAGACACAACAAGAGGTCACCAGGAGCCTGGCAGATGTGAAGCAGCAGCCCACAAAGGACCTTCACGGTCCATCATATCAAGAGAGTGATTGTAATATCCTCTTAATTTATATGCATTGGCTTAAAGTCTTAGCTGCATCAGAACAGAAGGCCAGCCAGCTGCAACGTGAAGGTTACAGTATGTCCTCCTGTGTGACTTCTCATGATGTGTAAAGCACACACACAACATCAGATTTCCGTTCTGTATAAGTAAAAGCACATGACCGACTCCAGAGACATTTTTGCACATTATATATCTTTTATTGCCGACATTGATTGTTACCCTCCTATAGTTCATCCAACAGAAAAGCCATAAAAGGGGGAAAACTATTTACGTTACTTAGCTTGGTAAGGGGGTGTCTGAACTAAGAATATCCTTTGGATCTACCAAAAATGTACAAATTGGTACAACCCTTTTATTCTTATACATATGAGTAGTTCTACAGTAGTTATGCTTGGCACAATTATTTATATGATTAAAGGGATTGTCCGGTCTAAATCTACCAGTCTGCAGTCTCTCTGTGTGTCCCTCTATGTGACTGCAGACTTATGAATCCTCACATCGCTCGCACTGTGCTCTTTGAAGATTTGCCAGTTTCAGAGCTGGGAACGGAGGTTATGTTGCTGCAAATATGTGATATGTATATATTCCAACGGATTCTGGCTGAGGGAATGCATTTTGCATACTTTCGGACAAGTGACCACCATTCCCATCTCTGATACTGGAGAGTCCTCACAGTGCACACAATGTGAGAACCCTTAAATCTGCAGTCACTTAGAGTGACTGCAGACTTATGGATTTATATGGACAACCCCTTTAACCCCCGGGCAATTTTCCTTTTTTCGTTTTTTTTTTCTGCTCCCCTTCTTTCGAGAGCCGTAACGTTTTTTTATTTTTCCAACAATCTTGTCATATAACGGCTTGATTTTTTGCGGGATGAGTTGTAATTTTAAATGAAAGCATAAGCTTTACCATGTAGTGTACTAGAAAGCGGCAAAAAAATTCAAGTGCGGAAAAATTGCAAAAAAAAGTGCGACTGCACTTTTAGGGATATTTTGTTCACCGTGTTTACTATATAGTAAAACTGATGTGTGGGTGTGATGCCTCAGGTCGGTACGAATTCATAGACACCAAACATGTATGGGTTTACTTTTATCTAAGGGATTAGAAAAAATTCAGACGTTTGTCCAAAAAAGTGGTGCCCTTTTTGCACCATTTTTCCGCGACCCGTAGCATTGTTATTTTTCAGGCTAGAAGGCTCAGTAATGGCTTCTTTTTTTGAATCTTGAGCTGACGTTTTTAACAGTACCATTGTTGCACATATGCTACGTGTTGATCGTCTGTTATTGCATTTTGCACAAAATTTGTGACAACCAAAAAACTTAATTTTGGAGTTTGGAAATTTTTTTGCTGCTACCTCGTTTACCGATCAGATTAATTGGTTATATATATTTTGATGATTCGGGCATTTCTGAACGCAGCAATACCAAATGTGTGTATATTTTTTCTTTTTTTAACTCTTTAGTTTTCAAGGGTGTGATAGTGGGGTGATTTGAACTTTTTAAGTTTTGTTTTGTTTTTTTTATCATTTTTTAAAACTTTTTTTATTTTATTTTACTAGTCCCCCTAGGGGGCTATAAGGATCAGTAGTTTGATCACTCATTCATTTCTCCCTATCAGAACTGCATAGCTTAGATTATCAGAAATGCTCGTCTTCTGTTACAGCCAGTTCTCTGTTGGCTGTAACAAGAAGTGAGTCATGATTGCGACAGGAGTCATCACATGAACATGTGCTACCATGTCAATCATATTACGGGGCCTCTGATGGCTGCAGGTAAGTGCGCGTTACCTATTGCGGGCATTTAAATTGTGCTGTCACATTTTGACAGCGCGATTTAAGGGGTTAACAGGCGCAGGTGGATCGTGGATCCACCAGCGCATTCCATGCACACATCTGCTGTACAAATCAGCAGACATGTGCGGGAATCACCGCTGGTTCACCACATTAGCCAGCGGTGATTACCCCTCCATGATTTAGGACGTACCATTACATCCTCAGACGTGAAGGGATTAAGTAGACTTATGGGTCATGGCTGTACCTGATCATTAAACCATAAAGTAAGATTTGTATCAATTCTGCCAGGAATAAGCTAATGGCATAGTATAGGCTCCACTCATATGGTACATGTGGTACAGTATATGGTATGAAAGTCTTCAAAGTGTGCCTTAAATTTATATAGATTTCATGGTGTTGTCTGTATTGTATGGAATCTTTCAGCCGGATTTGCTATGTAATTTGAGGAAAACAATATAGGGGCAATTGCAAGGTGTAAAGCAGGCTTACGGTAATTCCTACCTACCTCATACAGATGTAGCCTGGGAACGGGTTTGGAGCTCCAGGAACCAGTTAGGAGCACCACAGAAAAGCCACACACCACCACTTGGCCCCTATGTCTGGGCCCAATAGTGCCTCCTGCCCCTACTACCCAGGTGTGACATATGTTATGTGGCGCCCCTGAGGCTCCATTTGCCACAGAGTATTGCACCTCATTTAAGGTGTAGTGCTTAACCCAGATCCAGAAGAGGTAGGTACTGGTTTCACCACTTACACTCAAATAAACAACCAGATTGCCCTCCCCAATGGGGACCGGGCTAGGGTAGGGTCTTAAGGTTGCCTTCAAACATGGGGGGCACCACCCACTAGTGACAGGGACCTGGGGAGGAGCAGCCACTTAGGGGGAGTTAGGAGCCAACACAACAGTGAGTAGAGAGTTCTCCAGCAGGAGTGGACAGGAGCAGACGTGTCTTACCGGTGCTCTGGTGGGACACAGAAGTTCATGCAATTGCTGAGGGGAGAGCTTCATTGCTCCCTCGGAACTGGCGCCACACAGGGTGCAGGACCCTAGGGAAGATCATTCTCCAAGTTGGTTTTCCAGAATCTGCAGGGATGGGGAGGTTTCAAGCTTCCCTAGCCACGCAGAGCCCGAAAGCACGGTGCCAAATAGGATCCGGGGCCTTGGACAGCACCAGGCTCCATTGTGGAGCCGCGGCACCTGCAGATATGGACAAGAGTACTACTCGAGACGGACTGGGCTCCCCAAGTAGCTTTAAGCCACGGGGATCCAACACACACGGTGCTAGGAGGAAGGGACTCACCCAGCACCAAACTGGACTGACCTCTGAAGAAATCTGGGTCCGACGGGGCGCATCAGAGCGGGTGACCAGTACTACCTGGGTGAGCAGCACCAAAAAGTGAGTAAAGACACCTGGAACCGCAGCAACCGACTCGGACTCTTATTACCGGCGCCCGCGCTTCGGCGCCAGAGGCCATCGCCATCACTACTCCCCCTCATCATCCTCCCGAGTCCCGCTCCAGCTGTGGGGAGCGATACCATTTCTGGCTGCTACTACCATCCGAACCGGAGGACAGCGACAGCAGCAGCAGCCTATCCCCTGGCCACATACCACAGGTGGCACGACAATCATCCGACTACAATCCTCATCATCCTCCCTCTCTATTGGTGTACACCTCGGGGCAAGAAGCCGGGCAGGCCACCGTGACATCCCAAATCACCACACCGGCCCTGTGACGAGTAACTCAGGTACGAGACCCCGTGCCTGACACCCCCTGCCCCCTGGGTGTTACAGTTACATATCACTTACTAGACTGGATTTTGCTATCTCAAAACAATCAGTATTTTATCAGCTGGAGATTATCACTACAGTACTCGGTGTCTTGTGCCAAGCAGCTTTTTGTCAATTTGCAGTGTACACAGAAAGCTGCCAATTAGGGGTGTGGCTGGGGTTATACACAACTCAGCATTCTGTGTCCTGCTAGACCTGTAGCAGAGAAAATTGGGTTTCTATCACAACTGCCACACCCCATAAACTAAGTGTCACATGACTGGAATCTGGGTCTCTTCCCCTACATTATGCTGCTCTGAAATTACATAGCAAAAACCTGCTGACAGATTCCTTTTAAGCTTTTCTATGCAGTAAAACAGAAATACCAGAAATAGGTATGTGAACACAACCCGTATGAGTGTCATAAGGACTTTTATTCAGTCAGGCCTTAAAGGGAACCTGTCAGTAGAAATTTTGCAATAAACCTAAAAGATTCCCCCTCTGCAGCTCCTGGGCTGCATTCTAGCAAGGTTCCTGTTGTTATTGTGCCCCCTTTGAGACCAAAATAAAGACTTTATAAAGTCTTACCTTTTTGTATGCTAATCTTTTTTTTTTTTATGTACACGAGGGTGGGCTCTCTTGCGTCCGTTAGGCGCCCTCCTGCCGCTTTACGCCGTCCCCCATTGCTCATTTCCATAACTGAGGACGCCGCCCAGTGCTCCTGAGGTCTCGCGCATGCGCCGTGCCACTCTTGCGGGACTGAGAACTGTGCACAGTGTGACTGCTGGTGATGTGATTGCGCAGGCGTAAGATTATGGGCGGCGCTGTGATTGTCATCAGCAAGTACCCGCCCATAATCTTGTGTCCGCGCTTTCCCCTCTGCTTCCACCGTTCTGCGCAAGCTTCATCTCTTACCCATCTTTCCCTGGAACAGGAAATAGATGGGAGGAGCGGAGCAGCAGAACGGTGGAGGCAGAGTGAAAAGCGCGGGCACGAGATTATGGGCGGGTACTTGCTGATGACAATCACAGCGCCGCCCATAATCTCACGCCTGAGCAATCACGTCACCAGCGGTCACACTGCACAGTGCTCACTCCCGTGAGAGTGACACGGCGCATGCGCGAGACCTCGGGAGCACTGGGCGGCGTCCTCAGGTATGGAAATGAGCGATGGGGGATGGCGTAAAGCGGCAGGAGGGAGAATAACGGACGCAAGAGAGCCCACCCTCGTGTACATAAAAAAAGATTAGCATACAAAAAGGTAAGACTTTATAAAGTATTTATTTTCGTCTCAAAGGGGGCACAATAACAGGAACCTTTCTAGAATGCAGACCAGGAGCTGCAGAGGGGGAATCTTTTAGGTTTATTGCAACATTTCTGCTGACAGGTTCCCTTTAACGTATAAATGAATTCAGTGCAAAGAATGGGAACATTTCAGTGTACCCTGATTGTGCACTATTGTGGTTTTGTAAACCCCAAAAGCTCCAGCCCCCAGACTTTTGATATGCCCACTTTTACACATCTGTGATGAAACATTGACTGTTCTCGGATCAAAACGTGCAGCCTAAAAGCCGTTTCTTCTGACCTGAGCTAACTGCTTTACATACACCTATGAGGCAGACTGCTCAGGTCAGAAGATCCGGTGTTGCGAGAAGATCAGTGTTTCATGAACTAAGGGAACATGCCCACTATGTCTTATAGAAGACTGCATACCCAGATCATTTATGAAGCATAAGTCTCTTCAGGAAAACTCCAGTGGCCTCCACATCCCGATTCCACTTGAAAGCCACCAGAAGAATGGAGCAGTTACTTGTTTTAACCGCTTCGTGACTTTCCAAGGGAAGTAGCAAAAGACAGTACATATGCACAACAAGTCGTTTTGACATTGCTGTGCACATGCTCATTCTTCTTATTAGTATCGTGTGCACATACCCTAAGAAGAAGGGAGGCGGTGAATTGTGAGAATAGTCTGTACTCGGGATGACAACCACATAATGCAGTGTTCAGTTGACCATGTTCATTTGATAATGGCTGTCCTCTAGAAAATTGATCTCTTCCAGCATACAGATGATGCCATGATGGATAATAAATAACTTGGTAAGTCTATGTTCTCCATTACAGACATAGTGATGTATTTTCAATGTATTTTTTAATATATTGACATTTAGAAATGCATCACTGAGCTCATGTGATGTTGATCTCCAACCTTTCATGATTTGCAGACCTGGGCAACTTGTAGACATCTGACTTTTGGAGATGGATGGATGGCATTTTACTGTTAGAATTTAGTTTTCTACTGTAGCAAGTATATATGTCAAAAATATTTTTTTCCATTTATTTACCATACTCAAAAGTAGATCATAATGAGTGCAATCTGGGCTACTGCCTGAGGCCTGTGGCTCTGGGAGGCACATAGCCAGATTGCCCTCATTTTGTGCACCAGCATCAGTAGCGCGTATCCCCCCGGGCAGGGACCTTTCAGGGAGCAATAGAGAATGGCAGCTCAGCTCCAGCTCTAATAGTGAATTATCCATATATTAATGCACCACTGCAGGGTTACGGGCTTTTTTTCAGCCCTGGAGTGGTGCTTTACATCAAAGTCCCCTGCTCCCTGACATACCCTCTGGCATTTTCACCCTTTTTCGGCTCCGCTGTGCCATCTGGTGCCCGTAACTTCACACTAGCTGGAAGTCAGAAATTACCTCACGAGCTCTCAAAGCAAGTCTATGAGTCAGAACGAGACCACAACGAGGCTCTCATAGACTTGTATTGAGTTGTGACCTCCAGCACTCCATGAAACACTGAAGCTACCAACAGGTCACAAATCACCACAGAGTGACCAGAACAGCAATAGAAACAGATGAAGATATCGGAGGGTGAGTATAAGATCAGGGGTAAGGGACTAAGATTTAAAGCACCATTCCAGTTCTGAAATTACAAAAAAAAAGTTGAAATGGTGCTTTAATGGTGGGTGCATGTTTATATTCAGCGGCACAGTGTGGGACATTTCTTATTCAGGAAACAAATGTATACATATACAGTATAATATAAAGAGAAGGGCTGTACACCAGCGACAGTGCAAGGGGAATAAATGTGAAGCAGAAACTGCTGTGTGAATACTGACATGAAAAATACAATAGCTATATGTAAAAATGAAAATATGACAATGGAATCTGCATTACTGTCATGAAATATGAATAAAGAGAAATTTAGCTATTGAATTGATCAATACAACAAAGCCCCAACACCTTGTCACGGTATTCTCTTACATTGGGGTCCCTAACTAATGTGTGTCCTCTCTTGCAGTTAAAAAGAACCCGACCCGACCCCACCCACACCTATTGCCAGTCCACATTATACATATATAGCCTGGGTCTCAGCTCCCCATACACGGTAGGTTTTTCTAACT